>NC_089502.1:136820675-137459425 GCF_036850765.1 Saccopteryx bilineata | reverse complement strand
TGAAAATGAGTTGCATATATTCTTTTGAATTAGTGTTTTAGGCTTCTTCAGATAAATACTCAGAACTGGGACTGCTGGGTCATAAAGCAGTTCAATTTTTAATTTCTTGAGGAACCTCCATACTGTTCTTCATAGTGGTTGCACCAATCTGCATTCCCACCAACAGTGTATTCTCCACACCCTCACCAACGTTTGTTGTTAGTTAATTTATTGATGATAGCCATTCTAGAGGTGGGAGATGATATCTCATTGTGCTTTTAATTTGTATTTCTCTGATGATTAGTGATATTGAGCATCTTTTCACATGTGCATTGGCCATCTGTATGTCCTCTTTGGAGAAATATGCATTCAGGTCCTCTACCCCATGTCTGTTATAACCTGGATTTCAATCCTGCATCTACACCAATTGATAGAGCTTAGATTCATTGTTTGACATGTTTACACTTGTATAAAAAGAGAAGGCATTCTAGGTCAGAAATTCTCAAACTTTAACATGCCTATAGATTACACTGATTTTGCTAAAATGCATTTTTTGATTTTCTGAGATTTTGCATATCTAACATCAGCTCCCAGGTGATGCTGATGCTACAGTTCTGTGGACCACACTCTAGTATTAAGATTCTAGAAATTTTCTTAGATTCCTTGCCACTGTGCTAATTTGACAGGTAGCAGCAGTTAATTTTGGATCAAAGATTCTGAAGTCGTATAGAATTCCCTTCACATCCCTGCTCTGCCCTTCCCAGGTATGAGTCCTTGACCAAGGTGTTCTGTCCAGGTCTCAGTATCCTCACTTAGAAAATGGAAGGAAATGGTGTCAACTCTTGGGAGTTAGTGTGGATATTAACCTAAATATAACGCAGGCAGAGTAGTTAACACAGTGCCTGGCACATAGCTCTCAAAATCATTAGCTTTATGTTACAACTGCAAATCAGCATTCCACGTGGGGATATGAAGAATGTTATAAATAGTCATTTGGGCTACAGCCAGACACTCAATGGGTACTGCTAGTAGCATCATCTCTAAACTATGAGCAGCATAGTTTCAGAGAGGGAACCAGAACAGATTGACTGCTTAGGCACAGAAAGAAAGGGGCTCTATCAAACAGAAGAGTAAAAGCTAGGAAGAGAGGAGATGGCACTGCCCTCTGGACTTTTTTATGATATTTCATAGGTAAAGAAAGGCACAGAGTCCCAGCTTCTTGCTGTTCTCTGGCCTGTGAGTCAAATGGCCTGAAAAGTAGAGAATGGAATCCTCACAGAAACAGAAAATAACTCATCATGTTATTTCTCTTTCCTACCCCTTGCACCCAGTAACCCTTCCCAGAATACACCCTTAAAACTCATGCTAGATTTAATCCTAACAAGTGTGTAAATGATCAAAATCAAATCAAAATAAAACAAAACAACAATAACAAAGAAACCAATAGTCCCCAGAGACAGTATTAAAAGGGATTCCATGGCCTTAACACATTCCCTTTGACTCAGAGCAAAGGTGCTATATCAACAGGAAACACTGTTGTTTTCTCTCAGTAGGAATGGCTGAAAGCAGCAGCTGTTCTAGGAGCCAGAATGCCAAGAAAGGGAAACAGGACACATCTTGGAGCTGTGTAAGACAAACAGGCAAACAGCAAATGCCATAATTTCCATTTCAGCTAAGAACAAGTGCAGATGGGCTGGAGAGGTGAGACCATGCTCAAGGCAGTGAAGTCAGGGGTGGTGGGTGGAAGGTGGGGAGAGAGTGGGTAAGAAGCTACCTAGCAAAAATGCTGTATTTATAAGTTGCTTGTAGCCCCCAATATGAGCAAATGCACTGGCAGAGGAGGGGCAAAGCTAAAGCAGGCCTGAGTCTAATTATTCTGTCTTTAACTGGTGAAAGCAACTTGACATAGAGAAGGACATGGTTTGGAAAAAACCCAAACAGCATTCATACACAAAGGGGAAAGGGAATGTGAAATTTAATTTAGATGATTATAATTCAGTCCTGTTTGCTGTTTAACAAATTCAATTGATATTAATGTTTCACTCATCTACTAAGAGTTGTGTGTTCACTGTTCTATGAATGAAGTTTTCCGATACTCAACTCATTCATTCATTTATCCAATTTCATTTCTAGCCTCCTTTGTTATTACATGTGGCCATAGGATGGGGTTTTTACCAATGGAACATGATCAGAAACAATGTGCTTCAAGCCTGGCCCATAAAACCCTCTATTTCTTTATTTGACTTCAGAACAAAGATTTGTAGGATATTCTGGAAGACTGATCCACAAGATAGGAGACTGAATCCTTAGTGACAGAATGGAGTAGAGCTCAAATGCTCAACTGATTACATAGCCCCATTATATGTGTGAGAAATAAACATTTATTGTGCCAAGGCATTTAAATTATATTGCTGCATGCTACAACAGTTCATCTACCCAGACTAACACAAGTGTGTAATGCAATGAAGGAAGACAAAATAAATTACCTTCGTCCCAGGGAATCTGGGAAGGCACTGAGGTATGAAAACACCAATGGAGTAAGAAAACTGGAAGTTTGATAATGTGAACTAATAATGGTTTTTACATTTTTAAATGGTTGGAAAAAATCAAAAGAAGAATATTTTATGACACTTGAAAACTATATGATGTTCAAATTTCAGTGCCAATAAATTTTTATTAGAACACAGTCATGCTCATTTATTTATTTATATATTGTCTCTGGCTGATTTTTCACTACAATGGCAAGTAGCAGAAATGAATAGTTGTGACAGAGACCATATGGCCCACAAAGCCTAAAATATTCACGATTTGTCTCTTTACCAAAAAAGTTTGCCAACCTCTGCTTTAGAGTTTGTACTTTATCATGCGTGACAGAATAAATTATTATCCCCATTCTTCACTTCTCCTTGAATCAATACTTTCTGTCATATGACACTGGGTGGAGTGTATTTTTCTGCTTCATTAATGTTGGGCTTGGCTTTGTGACTTGCTTTGGTCAAAGAAACATGAGAGAAAGTGATAGTGGAAATAATAGAAATGACATGTTTTTGCTTTTCCTTCTTATATGTTTGTTATTGTCACTAGAAGGACCCATCCCTCATGGCATAAGAATGAAAGGAATGTGGAGCAGAGCCACTGCAGGTGAATCACACAGCCCTCCCAGTCAATTCTGAGATCTGTTAAAGTGTTAATATACGTTTATTGTTGTATGTTAATGAGCATTGGAATTGTTCGTTTAATAGCACTGGCTGATTGATATGTCAATGTAGCTTCTGAGGATAGAAAATTATTAGGTGCAATCCTAGACATACTTCCTTATAACTAAATGTTAAAGAATATTAGCAAGTTAAGGTTGCCAAGGCCTAAGGCTAATGGCATTTTATATTAATATTATAGAAGCCTAGTATAAAAGAAAATATACTGAATTTAGGCAGAAAAATCTTGGTTCTTTCTCTCTCTCTCTTTTTTTCCCTTAGATCTGAATAAGGCCATTGACATTTTTTTCTCTCCAAAATTAAGTGGTCTTATGTTTGTGTAGAAATTTTCCTTTTTTCTTTTTTGCAGCTGATATTTGTTTTGGCATAACTCTGCTATGTCTTCAATGGCCCTCTAATAGGTATATGCTCCTCCTCACAATCTGACCTGTATAATTTTGGAACTTGAGAATTTCTAATTCACCTATCGGAGAAAATTCTGGAATATGAATCATTCTATGAAATGTCTACAAAAGGATATGAGGTAAATACCAAAAGTGTCCCTTCCAGGTTTCTTACTTAATGCCTATGTAAGTTGTCATGGTGATTGGAGAAAAGATGGAGAAACAAAGAAGAGCTTGGAGAAGATATTGCCATATTGGGACCATAAAGCCTTTGTGAACATTTGCTTCTTGGAAATTAACTCAGGAAATTACATCATTTACTAATTTGGTTCTCCGTGTATCACAAGACCAATGAAATCCCCTCAAAATCCAATAAACTGGTATTATTTCTTGTTTCTCTTATCCCAGAGTCCTAGGGGTCAAAGCTAGGAGAAGGAGTATCTGGCGTGTATGATAATATTAAAATTTAAACTTTTGAAATTTACTTGTTATATTGAAGTCTCTCACTTCTTCCTTCTAGTTGCTGCCTATCATCTCACCACCAAACTTAAGCAAAGAAGACTGGCAGATATGGAGAGCCCCAATCATACCCCAAATAATTAAATCACAATCTCTGGCGGATAAGAAATAGGCATAAATATCTTTTGAAACTCCTGGGAGATTCTAATTGCAGATAAGTTTGAGCCAGTGTTCTAAGCTTTGTTCTTTCTTTCTTTCCTCTTTCTTTTTTGTGTGACAGAGTCAGAGAGACAGAGAGAGGGACAGATAGGAACAGACAGAAGGAAGAGAGAAAGATGAGAAATGTCAATTCTTCGTTGCGGCATCTTAGTTGTTTGTTGACTGCTTTCTCATATGTGTCTTGATGGGGACAGGGGACTACATTAGAATGAGTGACCCCATGCTCAAGCCAGTGACCTTGGGCTTCAAGCCAGCAATGTTTGGGTGACCATGGAGTCATGTCTATGAATCCCACACTCAAGCCAGTGACCCCACACTCAAGCTGGTGAGCCTGTGCTTAAGCCAAATGAGGCTGCACTCAAGCTAGTGACTTTGGGGTTTCTAACCTGGGTCTTCCATGTCCCAGTCCAATGCTGTACCCACTGTACCACTGCCTGGTCAGGCAAAGCTTTGATATTGGTAAAGCAGCATTCTGCTCATCACAGGGTCTCAAAGAGGTAAATAATCACATCATTGGAAGAGCTGGGGACATTTAGTCTAGATCAATACATTTAGCATTTAAGATATTTTTAGTTTTAAAGTAATCAAAATTGGCTCTTAGAACAATCCTATTTGCATCTATTTTTTGAAAAACAATGTTGATGGACCTCAAAAGATATTCATAGTTAAAGAGGAGGCTAATGATAGAAAGAGTGTAAGAATATCAGAGCAGATTTTAAGAAGAGGCACAAATAAAACTTACATTTCAAAAAGAATCCATTTGC
This sequence comes from Saccopteryx bilineata, assembly GCF_036850765.1. Classification (NCBI taxonomy): domain Eukaryota; kingdom Metazoa; phylum Chordata; class Mammalia; order Chiroptera; family Emballonuridae; genus Saccopteryx; species Saccopteryx bilineata. The sequence continues at coordinate 137,454,406 of NC_089502.1, read as the reverse complement.
TTAGTATATTTCTATATTTGTATTTCACTACTCATCAGTGAACTACAAATTAAAATCACAATAAGCTGTTACCTCATACCTGTCAGAATGGCTATTATCAGAGTAATGGCTGCATTAGAGATACCCTTGATCTCTCTCCTTTAAATTTCAACATATTGAACAGCTATAACTCAGCAAAGCAACCCCAACTGGGCTTGCAGGCTTTCCTGAAAGATTCGCACGTGCAATCTATGAAAGGTAGAAAGGGTGAGAAAGAGGAAGATAAGACACATTTGTGGTTGGCTCCAGAAAGGAGAGAAGCCAATATTGTCTTGGGTTTCATTTGCCTGGGCTCTGGAGAGGGAATAATCCTGGAGTCATTGAGTCTTCTGCTAGGAGGAGCAGAGAGATTGAGGGTCAGAGGGGGGAGATACTAAACCAGAGTGGCAGCACAATGAGGGGTCACAGCCAGTGTTCCCACAATCTGGCAGAAACCCGTACTTGGACAGAGACAGAGAAAACCTAGTGCGGCCCCCAGCCTCCCAGATCCCACCTCCCTCACCTCATGGGTATAAAGTATGGCAGAGACTTACCCCATAGCTAATTATCCAGAGGCACTCTCTCCCCTGAAGAACAGAAGTGCTCTGCATCTGGTCCCCTGATTTGTTGAGAGCTTCTGAGGCCTGAGATAGCCATTGCTAAAGCTGTAAAGACCTCACAGCATGCCCTACTCACCAACATGACTGCAGCCCTGTGACAGCAACATCTCAGTAGACATCAGCCTGGGAATTTTACAGAGGTAAAACTTATAATCCAGAAGCACCAACTGGAAGTAAAGAAAAACTTCTCAAAACTAAAATTTCTTTTTCTTTAGAATTTAATTTCCTTTAATTTGTTATATTTTTATTATAATTTCTTTGGGTGTATTATTTTTTTTCTTTTTCTTTTTTTGGTTTTTGCTCCTTATTTTTTTGTGGTTTTTCTCTTACTTTTCATTATTTAATTTTTTCTATTTTTATTGTATTTTAGTTGTTTTTTGTTAGACTTATTAACAATGCCACTCTCAAATGCCATCAAGGAAGAAGAAAACAAGTACCATGGCTACTCAAGAAAGAGACATAATTCAGAAAGAAAATTTAAAATCTCCAGAAAGCTATCTCAATCACATGGAAACCTTGGAGTGAAATGATAGAGAATTCAAATTTGAAGTTCTGAAAATACTCAATGAGATGTGAGAAAATACTGATAGGCAATTTTATGAGCTAAAAAAACAAATTAATGAACAAAATGTGTGCTTCATCAAGTAGATTGAAACTTTAAAAAGAACCAAACAGTGATGAAGAACTCAAAACATGAATTGAAAAATGAGAAAGCAAGTTTAGCTAATAGAATAGGCCAGATAGAGCAGAGAATCAGTGACATCAAAAACAGATAACTAGAGGTGCTACAGAGAGAAGAGGAGAGAGACTCACAAATTTAAAAAAATGATAGAACTCTACAAGAATTGTCTGACTCTGTCAGAGAGAGCAATGTAAGAACAATGGGTATATTCAAAGAAGAGAGTGCTTGCTTTGGCAGCATATACACTAAAGAAAAGAAGAAGGGTAGGAGGATGTGGAGAACCTATTCAAACAAATAATTGATGACAACTTCCCAAGCCTATGGAAAGAGTTAGAGCCTTGAATCCAAGAAGCAAAGAGAACGCCAATTGCTACAACCCAAACAGACCTTCTCTAAGGCACATCATAATAAAATTGTCAAAAATCAACAATAAAGAAAGAATCCTCAAGGCAGCTAGGAAAAAGAAGAACATAACATATAAAGGAAGACCCATCAGGTTATCACCAGACTTCTCAGCAGAAACTCTACAAGCCAGAAGAGAGTAGACCCAAACATTCAAAGTACTAAGAGAGGAATTACCAGCCAAGAATTCTATATCCATCAATGTTATCCTTCAAATATGGAGGAGAAATAAAAACTTTTCCAGACAATCAGAAACTGAGGGAATTTATCACCAGAAAACCCCTACAGCAGGAAATACTCAAGGAGGTTATTCTACTGAATTCAAAGAACAAAACAAAACTACAAGTAAAATCTCCAAAGTTACAATAAAAACAAGGGTAATCTGTGACAACAATAACATAAAAGGGGAGAGGATAAAGATCTATAGTATCAAAGGAGGATGGAGTGCAGAAGCACTCATAAGACAAAGGACTCTTGCATATATGAAAAATTTTCTCCTAATAACCTAATGATAACCACCCACAAAAAAGCCACTACTGAAACACATGCTTTAGAAAAGAAGAAAAAAGGGAAATAAGTATAGAATACCACCAAACAAAAACAATGGACAGAAACAGAAAAGAGAAGAACAAAACAAGAAACAGAGCTACCAGAAAACAAAACATAAAATAGCTATAGGAAATCCTCGTGTCAATAATTACCCTAAATGTAAATGGACTGAATTCACCAATTAAAGAGGCACAGAGTAGTAGATTGGATCAAAAACAAAACCCAACCATATGCTGCCTTCAAGAGATACATCTAAACTGGAAGGACCAAAGTAGACTAAAAGTGAAAGGCTGAAAAACAATTCTCCAAACAAATAATAACCAAAGAAAAGCAGGTGTTGCCATACTCATAGCTGACAATGCTGACTTCAAGACAACAAAGGTAACAAGAGTCAAAGATGGACATTTCAAAATGATAAAAGGAACAGTATATCAAGAAGACATAACACTTCTTAATATATATATGCACCAAATCAGGGAGCACCAAAATATGTAAGACATCTACTAACTGATCTAAAAATAGGAACAAAAACATAATTATACTTGGAGATCTCAAAACACCATTGATGGCAATAGATAATCCAAACAGAAAATCAATAAAGAAATATTGGCCTTAAATGACACACTAGACCAAATGGACATAATAGACATTTCCCAGAATGATAGATTATACATTTTTTTTCCAGTGTGCATAGAACATTTTCAAGGATAGACCATATGTTGGGCCACAAAACTAACCTCAACAAATTCAAAAAGACTGAAATTATACTAAGCATATTCTCTGACCATAAGATTTTAAAATTAGAATTCCACTGCAAAAAGGAAGTAAAGAAACCCACAAAAATGTAGAAATTAAACAATATACTTCTAAGAAATGAATGGGTGAAAGAAGAAATAAAAGCAGAGATCAAAAGATATAACGAGAATGACAACACAACATATAAAAATTTCTGGGATGCAGTGAAAAAACTAATAAGAGAGAAGTTTGTGTCATTACAGGCTTATACCAAGAAACAAGAGAGATCCCAAGTAAACAACCTAACATCACACCTGAAAGATAAGAACAAAGGCAACCCAAAGACAGCAGAAGAAAGAAAATAAAAATTAGAGTAGAATTAAATGAAATAGAGAACAAAAATCTATAGAAAAAATTAATATAACAAAAAGCTGGTTCTTTGAAAACATCAATAAAATTGACAAACTCCTGGATAGACTAAGGAAAAAAGAAATAATTCATATTAAATCCAAATGAAAGAGGACAAATAACCACAGACATCATAGATACACAAAGGAACATACTAGAACACTATGAAGGATTATATGCCACCAAATTTAACAATCTAGAAGAAATGGATAAGTTCCTAGAAGCATACAGTCTTCCTAGATTGAGTCATGAAGAAGTGGAAAATCTAAATAGACTCATAATCAGAGAGGAAATAGAAACAACTATCAAAAACCTCCCCCAAAATAAAAGTCTTGGACCAGATGGCTACGCTAGTGGATCCTACCAAACATTCATGAAAATTTGGTACCTATCCTTTTCAAAGTCTTCTTAAAAATAGAAGATATTACTTCCTAACATATTTTATGAGGCCAACATAAACATGATACCAAAATCTGGTAAGAACAACACAAAGAAAGAAAACTACAGATTAATACCTAGTCTAATGAATACAGATGCAGATGCAAAAATCCTATCAAAATACTAGCAAAACGAATACACCAATACATTAAAAAATATATATCTCGATCAAGTGGAATTTATTCTAGGAGCACAAGGATTGTTCAACATACGTAATCGATCAATGTAATACACCACATCAACAAAACAAAGGACAAAAACATATGATTTTCTTCATAGATGCAGAAAAAGCATTTCATAAGATAAAACAGCCATTTATGTTTAAAACAGTCAATAAAATGGGAATAGAAGGAAAGTACTTCAACATAATAAAGAACATATATGACAAACCATCAGCCAATATTATACTTAATGGTGAAAAATTGAAAGCTTTTCCTCTAAAATCAGGAACAAGACAAGGATGCCCACTCTTTCTACTTTTAATCAACATAGTATTAGAAGTCCTAGCCAGAGAAATCAGGTAAGAGAAAGAAATAAAAGGCATTTATATTGGGAAAGGAGAAGTAAAAGTATCCCTTTTTGCAGATGATATCCTGTATATAGAAAACCCCAAAGACACCACCAAAAACTGTTAGAAACAGTAAACCAATACAGTAAAGTCACAGGATATAAACTCAATATACAAAAGTCTATTGCTTTCTTTATATGCCAATGATGAAACTTTGGAAAATGAATTCAAAAAACAATTCCATTTACAATTGAAATAACAACAAAATACCTAGGAATAACTTTTAACAAAGGATGTGAAGGGCCTATACACTGAAAACTACAATGCATTATTGAAAGAAATTGAAAAAGATACAATGAAATAAAAAATATTCCATTTTCATGGATTGGAAGAATCAACATAGTTAAAATTGCCATATTACCCAAAGCAATACACAAATTTAATGCAATCCCCATTAAAATCCCAATGTTATTTTTTAAAGAAATAAAACAAAAAGTCACCAGGTTTGTATGGAACCATAAAAAACCCTAAATAGCCAAAGCAATCCTCAGAAAAAAAGAGTGAAGATGGATCTATCACACTACCTGAATTCAAATTATACTATAAAACCACAATAATACAAACAGCATTGTATTGGCAGAAAAATAGACATGCAGACCAATGGAACAGAATCAAGAGCCCAGAAATAAAACCGTATCTATGTGGACAAAAAGTCTTTGACAAAAGAGCCAAAAACACACAATGGAGAAAAGAAAGTTTCTTCAATAAATAGTGCTGGGAAAATTGGAAAGCATGAAACTTGACTACACCTTGTCTGTCTGCACAAAAATTAATACAAAATGGATCAAAGGTCTAAATATAAGATCCAAAAATAAAATAAATTACATAGAAGAAAATATAGGTATTAAACTTATGGACCTTGTCTGTAGAGAACATTTTATGAATTTGACCCCAAATGCAAGGGAAATAAAGGCAACATCTGAATTTTGGGAGGATCACAAATATTCAGCCCATAACACTAACTCTAATCTCAGGGCTAACTGGCCCTGAGATTCTTTCGTACTGATTGGCTTAGCTCTAGGTTACAATTTATCTCTAAACCCATGACTGAGACACGTGTTTGGTTTAGCCTAATTAGGAATCACCATTAGAGCTACAGGAGAACAATTCCACGCAGAAAGCATGGCTACCCCATAATAGGATATGATCAGATCTTGTTAGGAAGAAAGAAGTACAGAATAGCTGCTAGTTAGGCAATAAACAAACATCCATTGAAGAGTAGTGACAAAGCAGAAGATGCTTTAGATTATTTTTTGGTTCTTCTTTGGTAGCAGAATAGGACTGTATTTCTCCTAAAAAAAAGAGAGCCCTTCAGTACTTTCTTTTCCAAAGTGTGAGCTATGCCAGGCGTCCCCAAACTATGGCCTGTGGGCCACATGCAGACCCCTGAGGCCATTTATCCGGTCCCCCGCCACACTTCCAAAAGAGGCACTTCTTTCCTTGGTGGTCAGTGAGAGGAACACTATATGTGGTGGCCCTCCAACGGTCTGAGGGACAGTGAACTGGCCCCCTGTGTAAAAAGTTTGAGGACCCCAGATAGAAGAATAATAAGCATTACCAATGCGTGATCATTCCTGAAGTTTTGGATTTCCTCTATCTTCTTAAGCATTCTAGGCAGAGGGGAGCAACACCAGTGTTTTCCACCCAATCAGTCAGAATGTACCAAGGCATCAAGAACTCCACATTTGTGAGCCCAAGAGAGCAGACTCTACTTCCTCTTTTTAAAAGCAATGGTTACTCTTTACCTCTTTGGAAGATACCAGTTGCCCTCTGAATGTCCTTAGAAATCCCCTAATCCCAGTAGAATATGCCAGCTACTCTTCTTGTTTTACTGAAGTAATCCCTCCTCCCCTGCCCTGAGGGGTATGAAATTCAAAAGATTAGTCTCTTAGTTGAGGCAGTCCCCAGGCAAAATGCAAATACTTTCTGGATTTATCAAGTAAATCATTAAATCTATAAATCCTTTAGTGTTAACTAGTAGAGCAGAGAAAATCAATCTATGTGTCTCCTAAGAGTGTTAAGGAGGAGGACTGGTGGGCTAATTTTCATCTTCAGCTGCACATTAGAATTTCTATTAGAATAATTAAATCAGAATCTCTGAAAGTGAGATGCTTGTATCAATCTTTTCAAGCTTTAATGGTGATTCCAATGTACAGCTTTAATGGTGATTTCAAGCTTTGATGGAGACATGGATTTGGTAAAGGTTTTTGAAAGACATAGGCTGAGGGAAGCAGCTGGAAGGCTTTGGAAGCTGGTGAGTAGAGTAGGTGGGGTAGGGTTGGGATAGAACCAAAGGATTGGACAGTGATAGAAAAGGAGTTTAGTACCAGAAACAACTTGTACCCAAAGAACAAAAATCTCCACCTTCACAATCCAGCCTTGGTCTATTTATAGTCTCTATCTGATAAGACAATGTGTTGAATTCTCTGGTATGCTCTTCTCAAACTTTAATGATCTAAAAATCCCTGGGGACCTTGCAAAAATTCAGATTCTGATTCAGTAGGTCAAAAAACGATCTTGAGATTTTATATTTCTAACAATCACTGAGGTTATGCTGCTGCTGCTTTGCTAAGGAAAGCTGAGTGGCAATTATGTAGTCCATTACAGAACACTACCATTTTTCCTGATAGAGGGGTACACAACTAATTTATCCCTATTAACTTATAAATCAAATAATTTAATAAATGCCTTGTGTATTAAAGATTGAATATGACCAGATGACACATTTCCTTTGCAGGGGAGGAAAAATATCTTTCCTCTACTCATCTTAGGTTCTCCACTGGGTGTCTGTACCAAAAGACATTAACAAAAGGAAAGCATACAAATTTCTTTAATATAAATTTTATGTGACATGGGAGCCCCATAAGGAAGTAAAGACCTGAGTAAACAGTTAAACCTGGGTGCTTTTATACTAGGCTTGTTGAAGAATGGTGTTGGGCAGATAAAATGTATTATGCTCACTTTGTTAAAGATGGTACTGCCCACGTGAGGCCGTTGCCCAGGTGATATTAATGTGTGTTGAGAATCCTTGTAGCCTGGGGCTTGGTTTTGGGATTAAGCCTTTCCCACCCTTTTTGATGTGGGGTGGTACAATCCAATCATGCCTCAGAGAAGTGACTTTGTATTAGAGACTTCCCTATTTTGTATATTGGATTAGAGGTTGTGAAGCTACACTATAAAATAGGGGTAAAACGGGAACTTGCACTCTTGGTTCCTGAGATCATCATTAGAGGAGAGAGCAGAAAGGAGAGCAGAAAGAGGCCATGTGGCCAGGAGAAGCAGCCAAGATGGCGGAGTGCTGAGTGAGATGCCAGTTTGTGTAGAGTTTGTATCTGGGATAAGGAAGGAGATGGGGAACTGAGGAGAATAAGGCTGGTGAGCTAGAAACCTTTGATTCTAGGAAACTCGGATAAGTCAGTGGCTTTGTGAGCACTGAATGTGATTAGGTTTTGGAGACCAGTGTGTATTTTTACTTGCCCGCCGGGTGCAAGCTAGGATTAAAGACGATGGCCCACCAGTTTGTGGCTCCGTTGTTTCTTTACCGACTGTCCGAATCCAATGCGAACCTGCATGGGCCAGAAGGCTGCTGTGATAGTGGCCCTGGCCGTGCCTTCTGGCTTTACTTTACCGACTGTCTGAATCCAATGCGAACCTGCATGGGCCAGAAGGCTGCTGTGATAGTGGCCCTGGCCATGCCTTCTGGCTTTACAAGTGGAAAGTCATGGGAAAATAGGATAGGACAAAGGAAGTGAGGTAAGGGCAGTAGACTGGGGAAGACATAGTGAGGCATTCAGACTCCTCTCAGTGACCCTCTGTCTTCAGAGATAAGGATGCTGTTTCCTTCTAGGCACAGGGAGGGCATCTCTCACAGGATGGTCCTATGACCTGCTTCAGGAGAAAGCCTGAGATTCCTTCCAGCACTTACCATTCCTCAAATTCCGTCAGCTTAAAATATTCAATAAATCAAGGTGTCATATTTTGAGGGAGCATGCCCTGAATCCCCAATACAGTCTTTCACTTAACTTACTAGACACGTTCACCCACAATAAAATTGCAGAGTTCCATTCATACCATCTAAGCCATACTCCACTTTTAACTCAGTCTTTCTAATCTAGTAATGGGAAGCTCCTGAATGTTTGTGTACACTGAGACTGTAGCTTTGAAATTGAGAAAAAATAACTAGGGAAACAATGAAATAAAAAAGTAACTTTTTTAGAAGGTTGTCACATGCCCTCTTGAAACACATGATCCACACAATAAAAAAAAATGTGGTGTGGATGGGATAGATTGAAGTCAAGTATCTTCAAAGATCCAATGAAAGAAAAAAAATACATTGAAGAAAGCTGAAGTACCCAAAAAGTTAACAGCAGGACTTTTAGTTTACTGTAAAGCCAGTATCTGTGGCCACCATCACAGCTGCCTGGCCCATGCAGGTTCGCATTTGATTCAGACAGACGGTAATGAAACAATGGAGCCAAAAACTGGTGGGCCATTAGCTTTAATCCTAGCTTGCACCCAGTGGGCAAGAAATATGCATTTCCCTTTCCATTCATGAAAAACATTTCCCTTTCCATTCAGGTCTCCCAAAGCCACTGATTTATCCGAGTTTTCCTAGAATCAAAGGTTTCTACCTCACCAGCCTTATTCACCTCTGTTCCCCATCTCCTTCTCTCTGCACAAACTGGCTTCTACTTCAGCACTTTGCCATCTTGGCTGCTTCTCCTCTTCTCCACTTGGCCTTTTTCTGCTCTCCTATAGCATGGGCTCCTCTGCCCCATTTTATAGTGTAGAAATCAAAACCTTTAATCCAACACACAAACAAGGAAGTCTCTGCTTATCCGAGGCATAATGGGATTCCTCATGAGAGTGTACCACCCCACATCATGCAAGAGTCAAGAGAGTGGGGAAAAGCTTAGTGTTAAACTAAGCCTTAGGCTATAACGACCCTGCCTGCTTACAGCCTGTCCCCCATACCCAATGCAAACTTAAGTGAGCAAACATATATATCATATTTACAAACTTATTTGACCAACATTCCACCTCTTTTGCTCACTTCACAATCTAAAGCACAGGTGATCCTACACAAGGAAATTAGGCACATTACACAAATTACAATAGCATAAATCATACAGTTTCAACAATTGCGAAGATATACTTCACCAGTCTCTGAGCACTTTGCCAAAAGTGCAAAATGTCCTTGACCTTCTTTCTAGCCATGGGAAAAACTTCCCAGGGCAGGGGAGTGCTTCCAGCAAAGCCGCCCCCCACCCCCATCAGGGTATTTCACATTGTCCAAAATCTGTAAGTCCATCCAACAAAGGAGCCAGTGCCCATTCTGGTCATAGTCCAGGAATCAGTCCATGCACATGGGGCCTCAGCCACCCCCCTCATCTCTGCCGTCCTGGCAGGTCTTACACTGTCCCAAAGAGGAACACGTGGCAATGGCAGTCAGAATTTCCATCTCTGCTCCAGAGAGCATGATGGAATCCCCCCTATGTCCCAAACTCACAGACCTACCAGGGGTATAGTAGGTACTCCTTGCTGCTGGGCTCTCACCTTCTGGAGAACTGCAGATCGCAACTCCAGCCCAATTCTCCTCATACTCCAAAGAGGAACTGAAAACACCAGCTCCTGCTGCCAGGCTTGAGCCCCGGGCTGCTGCTACCTTCTGCTCTGCAGGCCTTGCTGCCCTGGCCCTGGCCTTAGCCCCAGCCTCCTGCTGCTGCTCACTCTCTACAATGTCCAGGGCAATCAGCAACTCATGAAACTGTGATTCCTTCTCCAGTGGCTGCTTCATTTCCAAGTGAATTTCATGAACCTGGTCAGCCTCCTCTGGTGCTTGCTCCAGCTCCAGGGTTGGCATCTCTTTCTCCCACATATGCTCCAGCTCCTTCCACTGCTTGGTTTGCAGGCCTAGGCAGCCTCTTCCACAGAGCTCTTAGTTTCGTCATGCATGGCTGTAAAAGGCAGCCAGCCTATGGCCCCCAAAAGGACAGCCATGGGGAACCATAACAGCAGCCAGTCCTCTACTCCACCACTCAAAGATGGTGGTGGCTTCATACCAATCTGTATCGAATCCTGCCAGAGACTATGCCAAATGTAGGGCCAGTAGCCATGGCCACCATCACAGCCACCTGGCCAGTGCAGGTTTGCATTTCATTTGGACAGACGGTAATGAAACAACGGAGCCAAGAACTTGTAAGCCATTAAATTTAATCCTAACTTGCACCTGGCGGGCAAGAAATACACACAGTGGGAAAACATTTCCCTTTCCATTCAGGGCTCCCAAAGCCACTGACTTATCAGAGTTTCCTAGAATCAAGTTTCTACCTCACCAGCCGTACGCACCTCTGTTCCCCATCTTCTCTCTGCACAAACTCTGCATAGACTGGTTTCTCCTTCAGCACTTTGCCATTTTGGCTGCTTCTCCTTTTCTCCACAAGGCCTTTCTCTGCTCTCCTACAGCATGGGCTCCTCTGCCCCATTTTATAGTGCAGAAAACAAAATCTTTAATCTAATATACAAACAAAGAAGTCTCTGCTTATCTGAGGCATAATGGGATTCCTCATAAGAGTGCACCAACCCACATCATGCAACAGTCAAGGGTGTGGGGAAAAGCTTAGTGTTAAACTAAGCCTTAGGCCAGGGGTCAGGAAACTATGGCTTGCGAGCCAGATGTGGCTCTTTTGATGGCTGCATCTGGCTCTCAGACAAATCTTTAATAAAAAAATAACATTAAAAATATAAAACATTCTATCATGGATACAAAAGACAGAGAGGTAGCACAGATAGATGAGGGAAAATCTATAGAGAAAAATTTTAATATATTGGAAACCTTGGAGCTAAATGACAAAGAATTTAAAATAGAAATCCTAAAAATACTCAGAGATATATAAGAAAACACAAAAAGGCAATTTAGGGAGCTGAGAAAACAATTCAATGAACATAAAGAATATATTACCAAGAAACTTGAAACTATAAAAACAAATCAAACAGGGATGAAAAACTCAATTCACAAGCTGAAAAACAAGGTAACAAGCTTAGCTAATAGAACAGGCCAGACAGAAGGTAGGATTAGTGAAATAGAAGACAAGCAACGTGAGGTTAAACAGAGAGAAGAAGAAAGAGACTCAAAAATTAAAAAAAAATGAGAAAGCTCTACAGGAATTGTCTGACTTCATCAAAAAGAATAACATAAGAATAATAGGTATATCAGAGGAAGAAGAGAGAGAAAATGGAATAGAAAACATATTCAAACAAATAATAGATGAGTACTTCCCAAGCCTGTGGAAAAAACTAAAGCCTCAAATTTAAGAAGCAAACAGAACTCCGAGATTTTTTAACCTCAACAAACCTATTCCAAGGCACATCATAATGAAATTGGCACAAACCAATGACAAAGAAAAAATTCTCATGGCAGCCAGGGAAAAGAAGAATACAACATATAAAGGAAGGCACATTAGATTATCATCAGATTTCTCAGCAGAAACTCTACAAGCTAGAAGAGAGTGGACCCCAATATTTAAAGTCCTGAAAGAGAGGAACTTTCAGCCACGAATACTATACCATCAAAGCTATCCTTCAAATACGAAGGAGAAATAAAAACATTCAGAGATACAGAAAAGATAAGGGAATTTATCACCAGAAAATCCCCACTCCAGGAATTACTAAAGGGGGTTTTCCAACCAGATTCAAAGAACAAAACAAAACAAAGCCACAAGTAAAAGCTCCACCAAGAACACAATAAAACCAAATTTAAACTGTGACAACAACAACAACAAAAAGGGGAGAGGATGGAGATTGACAGTAGCAAAGGATGATGGAGTGCAAAAGTACTCACAAGATAGTGCACTACAATGAACAGGGTAGGAACCCTTTTCATTACTTAATGGTAACCACCCTTGAAAAAACCACCACAGAAGCACATGATTTAAAAAAGATAGCAACAGAGGAAAGATGTATGGAATACAACCAAACAAAAACAAAGGATAGAAAAACGAAAGAGAAGAATCAAACAAGACACAAAACTAACAGAAAGCAATGTATAAAATGGCAATAGGGAACCCACAAGTATCAATAATTACACTAAATGTAAACGGATTAAATTCACCAATAAAAAGGCACAGAGTACCAGAATGGATTAAAAAAGAAAATCCAACTGTATGCTGCCTACAAGAAACTAATCTAAGCAACAAGGATAAAAACAAATTCAAAGTGAAAGGCTGGAAAACAATACTCCAAGCAAATAACATCCAAAAAAAAGCAGGTGTAGAAATACTCATATCGGATAATGCTGACTACAAGACAGCAAAAGTACTCAGAGACAAAAATGGTCACTTCATAATGATTAAGGGGACGCTGAATCAAGAAGACATAACAATTCTTAATATATATGCACTAAACCAAGGAGCACCAAAATATATAAGACAGCTACTTATTGACCTTAAAACAAAAACTGACAAAAATACAATCATACTTGGAGACCTCAATACACTGCTGACAGCTCTAGATCGGTCATCCAAACAGAGAATTAATAAAGATATATTGGCCTTAAACAAAATACTAGAGCACCTGGATATAATAGACATCTACAGGACATTTCATCCCAAAGTGACAGAGTATACATTTTTCTCCAGTGTACATGGATCATTCTCAAGTATTGACCATATGTTGGACCACAAAAATAACATCAGAAAATTCAGAAAAATCAAAGTTGTACCAAGCATATTTTCTGATCATAAAGCCTTGAAACTAGAATTCAACTGCAAAAAAGAGGGAAAAAAAACCCCACACAAATATGGAAACTAAACAACATACTTTTAAAAAATGAATGGGTCAAAGAAGAAATAAGCGCAGAGATCAAAAGATATATACAGACAAATGAAAATGACAATACAACATATCAGAATCTATGGGATGCAGAAAAAGCAATGAAAAGAGGAAAGTTCATATCACTTCATGAACAAACAAGAGAGAGCTCAAGTGAACCACTTAACTTCACACCTTAAGGAACTGGAAAAATAAGAACAAAGACAACCCAAAACCAGCCAAAGAAAGGAGATAATAAAAATCAGAGCAGAAATAAATGAAATAGAGAACAGAAAAACTATAGAAAAATTTAATAGAACAAGGAGCTGGTTCTTTGAAAAGATCAACAAAATTGACAAATCCTTGGCAAGACTTACAAAGGAAAAAAGAGAAAAAAACTCATATAAACAAAATCCAAAATGAAAGAGGAGAAATCACCACGGATATCATAGATATACAAAGAATTATTGTAGAATACTATGAAAAACTTTATGCCACTAAATTCAACAATCTAGAAGAAATGGATAAATTCCTAGAACAGTACAACCTTCCTAGACTGAGTCAAGAAGAAGCAGAAAGCCTAAACAGACCAATTAGTAGGGAAGAAATAGAAAAAACTATTAAAAACCTCCCCAAAAATAAAAGTCCAGGCCCAGACGGTTATACTAGTGAATTCTATCAAACATTCAAAGAAGATGTGGTTCCTATTCTACTCAATGTTTTCTAAAAAATTGAAGAAGCAATACTTCCAAACACATTTTATGAGGCCAACATAACCCTCATACCGAAACTGGGCAAGGACAGCACAAAAAAAACTACACTAGCTCTGGCTGGTTGGCTCAGTGGTAGAGCGTTGGCCTGGCATGCAGGAGTTCCAGGTTCGATTACCAGTCAGGGCACACAGGAGAAGTGCCCATCTGCTTCTCCACCCCTCCCCTTCTCCTTCCTCTCTGTCTCTCTCTTCCCCTCCTGCAGCCAAGGCCCCATTGGAGCAAAGTTGGCCCAGGTGCTGAGGATGGCTCCATGGCCTCTGCCTCAGGTGCTTGAATGGCCCTGGTTGCAACAAAGCAATGCCCCAGATGGGCAGAGCATCACCCCCTGGTGGGCATGCCAGGTGGATCCCGGTCGGGTGCATGCAGGAGTCTGTCTGACTTCTTTCCCGTTTCCAACTTCAGAAAAATAAAATAAATAAATAAATAAATAAATAAATAAATAAATAAATAAAACTACAGACCAATATCTCTAATGAATACAGTTGCTAAAGTACTAAACAAAATACTAGCAAATCGAATACAACAACATATTAAAAAAATAATACATCATGATCAAGTGGGATTCATCCCAGAATCTCAGGGATGTTTCAACATAGTAAAATGGTTAACGTAATACAAAACAAAGAACAAAAACCACATGATCTTATCAATAGATGCAGAAAAGGCATTCGATAAAATACAACACAATTTTATGTTTAAGACTCACAACAAAATGGGTATAGAAGGAAAATATCTCAACATGATAAAGGCCATATATAATAAACCATCAGCTAACATCATATTAAATGGCACTAAACTGAAGGCTTTCTCCCTTAAATCAGGATCAAGACAGGGTTGTCCACTCTCTCCACTCTTATTTAATGTGGTGCTAGAGGTGCCAGAGCAATCAGACAAGAGAAAGAAATAAAAGGCATCCATATCGGAAAAGAAGAAGTAAAGGTATCACTTTTTGCAGATGATATGATCCTATACATCGAAAACTCCAAAGAATCTACAAAAAGAGTACTAGAAACAATAAGCCAATAGAGTAAGGTCGCAGGATACAAAATTAACATACAAAAGTCCATAGCCTTTCTATATGCCAACAATGAAACATTTGAGAATGAACTCAAAAAACCAATCCCCTTCACGATTGCAACAACAACAAAAAATACCTAGGAATAAACATAACAAAGAATGTAAAGGACCTATATAATGAAAACTACAAAGCATTGTTAAGGGAAATCAAAAAATATACAATGAGATGGAAGAATATACCTTGTTCTTGGATAGGAAGAATAAATATAATCAAGATGGCCATATTACCCAAAGCAATATACAAATTTAATGCAATTCCCATTAAAATTCCAATGACATTTTTTAAAGAAATGGAACAAAAAATCATCAGATTTATATGAAACTATAAAAAACCCCGAATAGCCAAAGCAATCCTAAAGAAAAAGAATGAAGCTGGGGCCATTACAATACCTGACTTCAAACTATATTATAGGACCACGACAATCAAAACAGCATGGTATTGGCAGAAAAATAGACACTCAGACCAATGGAACAGAATAGAAAGTCCAGAAATAAAACCACATATATATGGTCAAATAATTTTTGATAAAGGGGCCAACAACACACAATGAAGAAAAGAAAGCCTCTTCAACAAATGGTGCTGGGAAAACTGGAAAGCCACATGCAAAAGAATGAAACTGGACTACAGTCTGTCCCCTTGTACTAAAATTAATTCAAAATGGATCAAAGACCTAAATATAAGACCTGTAACATTAAAGTACATAGAAGAAGACATAGGTTCTAAACTCATGGACCTTGGTTTTAAAGAGCATTTTATGAATTTGACTCCAAAGACAAGGGAAGTGAAGGCAAAGATAAATGAATGGGACTACATCAGACTAAGAAGTTTTTGCTCAGCAAGAGAAACTGACAACAAAATAAACAGACAGCCAACTAAATTGGAAATGATATTTTCAAACAACAGCTCAGATAAGGGCCTAATATCCAAAATATACAAAGAACTCATAAAACTCAACAACAAACAAACAAACAATCCAATAAAAAAACGGGAAGAGGACATGAACAGACACTTCTCTCAGGAAGAAATACAAATGGCCAACAGATATATGAAAAGATGCTCATCTTCATTAGTTATTAGAGAAATGCAAATCAAAACGGCAATGAGATACCACCTCACACCTGTTAGATTAGCTATTATTAACAAGATAGGTAATAGCAAATGTTGGAGAGGCTGTGGAGAAAAAGGAACCCTCATTCACTGTTGATGGGAATGTAAAGTAGTACAACCATTATGGAAAAAAGTATGGTGGGTCCTCAAAAAACTGAAAATAGAACTACCTTATGACCCAGCAATCCTTCTACTGGGTATATTCCCCCAAAACTCAGAAACATTGATATGTAAAGACACATGCAGCCCCATGTTCATTGCAGCATTGTTCACAGTGGCCAAGACATGGAAACAACCAAAAAGCCCTTCAATAGAAGACTGGATAAAGAAGATGTGACACATATATATACACTATGGAATACTACTCAGCCATAAGAAATGATGACATCGGATCATTTACAGCAAAATGGTGGGATCTTGATAACATTATACGAAGTGAAATAAGTAAATCAGAAAAAATCAAGAACTGCATTATTCCATACATAGGTGGGACATAAAAACGAGACTAAGAGACATTGACAAGAGTGTAGTGGTTACGGGGGGGGGGGAGAGGGAGAGGGAAAGGGGGAGGATGAGGGGCACAAAGAAAACTAGATAGAAGGTGACAGAGGACAATCTGACTTTGGGTGATGGGTATGCAACATAATTGATTGACAAGATAACCTGGACATGTTTTCTTTGAACATATGTACCCTGATTTATTGATGTCACCCTAGTAAAATTAATAAAAAATTATAAAACATTCTTATGTATTACAATCCATTCATTTCCTACTGCTCATGTTCATGGTTGTAGGTGGCTGGAGTCAATCACAGCTGTCCTCTGGGACAACACCAAATTTTTATTGGATAATGCGTAATGTACACGGGTCGTTGTATGGCTCTCACGGAATTACGTTTTAAAATATGTGGCATTCATGGCTCTCTCAGCCAAAAAGGCTCACGACCCCTTCCTTAGGCTGTAACGACCCTGCTTGCTTACAGCCTGTCCCCTACACCTAATGCAAAGTATAAGCAAGCAAACATATATATCATATTTACAAACTTATTTGACCAACATTTACCTAGTAAAATGAACATTCTGAATTAAGTTTTAACATCAAATTGATCTAGTGCTGGTGATATAATGGTTAAATAAATGAGCTGTATTTTTAATTTTATTTTTTAATTTAAATCATTTTTTATTTTTCAATTACAGCTGACATACAATATTCTATTCGTCTCAGGGGCACACCCCAATGACTTGATATTATATAACTTACTAAGTGATCATCCCGATAAATCTCACGCACATGCCACACCACACATAGTTATTACACTATTGACTATATTTCCTGTGCTGCACTTTACATCCCCATGACTATTCTGTAACTACCAATCTGTGCTTCTTAATCCCTTCACCATTTATATCTGTCCTCCCAACCACCGTCCCGTCTAGCAACCTAGCAACCACCAGTGTGGTGTCTGTGTCTATGAGTCTGCTTCTGTTCTGCTAATTCATTTATTTTGTTTTTTAGATTCAATTGTTGATAGATATGTATTTGTTGCCATTTTATTGTCCATTCTTTTGATCTTAAAAAAGACCTTTTGGGTTCCTGCTGCCATAGTCATTTTAGTCCAATTTTTCCTCTGTCTGGATCAAAAGAACACTCCCCCTTTTTTTTTGGTAGCAGAACAGAATCTTCAGAGTTCTCCAACAGCCATTTATAACAATAAGCACAGGTTACCATCGCCTTCTTACTCAGACACCATAATCTGAATGTGAATCAGATTTCAATAAAGTAGCATTTGGAAAGTAGCAAATGGAAAGTTATTAAGGTAACAACAACAACCAAAAAGGAAGTGGAAGTATTTGATTCTCTGAATGTATCCTAAACACGTTGGTTTGAAAACCGCTGTAGCTTGAACCTGTGCAGAGTAGTCTGTGCTAATACAGAAGCAAGAAAGCTACTAGGATTTTTTAAAAAATACTTAAATTCTCTAATATTCTTTCAAATTAGCATGATGATAATACATAAATCTTTGCAATTAAGTGGGAAGATAAAAGCAATGCACACATACTTATTCCACAGAAACTTTTCCTTGTGAATTAGCTTTCTTAGTCAATAAGAATGGATTGTGATAACACCATAAGATAGTTAGCTGTGGGGTAGCTGATAACAGGATTTGGCTTTGCAAGCTTTAAACACGTAAAGAAGATGTAGTCTATTGTATTACTGTTCACAACTGTTCATTCTCTTGCTTCCTTATAAGAGTTTAGCATGTGGCTGAAGGTGAAAAAAGATGACTTTAAGGACTGATGTGTATTTCAGAACAGGCCTCCTCAAAATATGCCACTTTGGCGTGTGGATTATTTTGACCTAAAGGTAAATAACTGAAATGCTGCAGGCTCAAGGGAAACTTCTGCCCCTGCCGCCTTACTACCTGGAAGAATTTAAATTTGGGGCCTTGCTGATAAGATGTATCACCATAAATAACTGTTTGTGAACTACCTATAGGACAGGGCAAACTATTAATTACTGAACATCTGCTCTTCTTACTATTCTGCAAAGGACCCTCCTCCCTTCAGAAGCCCCAGGTGCGTCACCTCACTCCCTGACACAGGATGTGATATATACATCATTTGAACTTTCTGTCCCTGAACCTCTTGTGTATGTGGGGTCTCTGGTATGGGGGGTTTCCATGCAAACATATGTATTAAATGTGGTTATTTTTTCTTACAAATCTGTCTCACGTCAATTTAATTATCAGACCAGCCAAAAGAACCTCGGAGGGGAGAGGAAAGTTTCTTCCTCCCCACAGTTGGAGGATAGTGCTGCAGAGTGTTACAACAGTGCATGTGTGCCCGTGTGGACATATGTATGAGTGAGTGAGTGAGAGAGAGAGAGAAAGAGCGAGGGAATCTTCAGTTTATTTTCCCGTCCACAAAAAGAGCAGGTGTACACAATACTAAAAGGTATTGATAGAAGAAATAAGAGGCAAGAGTGGAGGTCTGTTTTGGATAAAGAGTATCCACCTCTGTCTTCTCTCTCTTTCCCATTTCTCTCTCACACTCTGGCAGAGCTGATGATCTTAAGGAGCTTGCATTTCAGGAAATCAGTGGTCATACTTCTGAGATTTTGTCCAGGCCCTCCCTTTGGGCTCAAAGAGAAAAGGACAAAAATGCCTATCCAGCCTTTTACACACATTTCTTACCCCCAGCACATTTGTAATGAGGTTCTCGGGTTGAGAAATACATTACCCTAACTTTGAAAATGTTGGATCCTTATAAAATGTGTGGCCTTTCTTTAGATCCGCCCCCCCCCCCCCAATCAGGAACATAGGTGCTCTTGAAGCTACTTGGAGAAATACTGTCAGGAGAAAAATTATTGAGGGAAATTACCTGTGTGGTATCCTTGGAAAGTATTTACCAAGAAAAGCTTCTTAAATAGAAATTCCTGATTGCCTAACTCGTGTGTGTGTGTGTGTGTGTGTGTGTGTGTGTGTGTCTAGTTAACAGACCACAATGGTTGTAGGAGCAAGACGTAGGACAGTAAACAAAGGGCTGACAGAGGCTGATTACCACAGGTCAAATGCCACACAAAGACAACATGGAGAGCTTGTGAGACGTGCAGGGTAGAATGAAGCACTAGGAAAATCATTTCACTTTGCCTTGGAGAATAGTGCAAACTGTTCACACGGATGCAACTTCCATAATATGGGCTAAAGTTTAAATTCACTATTACTTACAAGTGTAAAGAAAATACAACGTTATTGTTTTATTAATATTTAATGTACTTATGCATATGGCATACATATATATAGTTTTTTCCAGATGCATTAATGTGAATATGTACATGTTTTTTTAGACCATGGGTCAGCAAGCTTTTTCTAAAGAGTGCCAGACAGTAAATATTTCCAGCTTGGGAACCATATGGTCACCATAGCAACTACTTAACTGCCATTGTACTGTAAAAGCAGCCATAGGCAACACATAAATAAAGAGCATGGCTGTGTTTCAATAAAACTTTATATACAAAACACATGATGAGCTATGCTTGGCTCACAGGCTGTAGTCTGTCAACCCACTTTAGACCTTTTTTCCTTTTCTTTCACTGTTTACCTCTCCCCTCTCCCTTTCCTTCCCACATATGTATCAACTACTTCTAATTTCACCCTGCTCACACAACACACATTAACTAGCACACATATTCTTTCTTATTTTCTTTCTTAAAATAGCTTTATATTTTCTTCCTGTAACACATAAGTCCTTGATCCACAGGGCAGTAGAAAGATAAAAACTTAAGTTGTATATTAATAATTTTGTTATTAGTTAGGGTAAAAATATCCTGGCTGATATAACAAACAAATTTCCTAATCTTAGCTAATTGACGCTATAAAATGTTTAGTTCTTATTTATACAGAGTACTATATAGATGTTCTTGGCTAGTGGTCAGCCTTCCACGAGGTGTTTCAGAAACCCAGAATCCCTCCATCTTGTGGCTTTGTTGTTACTGTGTCCTCAGAGTCCTAGCCTCTTCCAAATCTTCTGCATACTGCTAATAGCTAAGGGAAGAGGTAATGTAGAGGATCACACAGGAGCTTTTTATGGGTGAGGTCTAGAAATGGAATGTACATCTTTTCACATTCAATCAGTCAGAACTTAATCACATGCTACATGTAACTGCAAAAGATTCTGGGAAATATAGCCATATTGTGTGCCTAGAGATACATTGTCAAGCCCTTAATATACATGGTTTGGCAGAATAGTTTCCCTTCTAGCTTGAGGAGTTACTTGAGCAGTGTCATTCCACCTTGGTGTGTAAGTCTTTCAAGTTATACTTATTCTTTAATCCAGTTCACATGTCATCTCTGCTCTGTGGCTTTCCCACCTGCTCCCTAAATAATTTACAATTTTATTAATTTTCATAGCATTAATAGTTTCTTAATTTCTAGTCCTAAAGATCTTTAAATATGTCTTTTTATTTTAGACCTGGTCACAATAGTTCACATGATTTACTTCAACTTGTAAGTCTAGGTCCATGATAGTCTATAGATATTATTAGGTCAAAAGTTAATGGTTTTGTGAAAATAATTTTATCTGTCCCAGTTCTAACATACTGACTCATAGAAAGCTTAAACTTTGGTGCCAACACTTTTGGTTGAATTGCTGGCTGTCTTTATGAAAGTTGCTTACACATTTTGTGCCTCGTTTCCTAAACTATAAAATATTATCTACTTCATAGAGTTAAAAGTATCAAAAGAGATGATATTTATAAAGTTCTTAGAATAGTCCATGGAGTATAGTAAGCACTATTTAAATCCTTAATAAAAATAAGTATTTTAGTAAATGTATTTTATTTGGCCAGCTAATGTGAATCAGGATTCTGCCCTTTCCGGTAGTAATTATGCCATTATAGGATATGACCCTGAGAGAAGGCTTTCCATCTACATTGCCCCAACTAATGGCCACTGCTCAATTGTTTCCTGAAGATCTAGTACTGCATATAATATCGGTACAAGCTGCCATGTCCTTGTTGTCAGGCTTTCTAAAATGTAAATAGCATGCAAAGTAAATATCCTCTTGAATCTAACTTAGTAAGAAGAACAAATACAGTAAAAGGCTAGTCCTGTATAGATAAGCTGACATAGTCCATACTGGTTGTCATAAGAAATATTTCTGATACCTTAATGTTTAAGAATAATTAAAATTTGGCAATGTGTGCATGTGTGTGTATGGAAAATAAAGAAGTCCTAAGTGTCTTCCCATTGAGGGTATGTGACTAGCTGGTCCAATGGTATAAATATTAATACAAAGGCCAAGGCAAGAAAAGAAATTCGTGCTCACAGGAAGGCAGAAAAGAGAGCTCAGAAACAACAACAGTGCCTGGCATAAAATGGGACTCCGTAATGCAAGACTTCTTTCTGATATTTCTTAACTACCTATCTCCTCCAACTCCTCACCTTTAGTCAATCAAACATTGCCTGCCCTTGGGTTTGCTCTCAAAACACGGTAACTCATGAACATGTGACTTAAACTGCAAGTACATATATTTATCCTCCATTACATTGAGATGTCAGGCTTATGTGGTGAGTTTGACATAAACTCATCCCAACACCAGAATTCATATTACTCTTCCAGAAATCTTTCCTAAAAATGTAATAAATGTTCAATATTCTGACGTATTTACAATAACATTAATTTCAGTCTTACTTATAGCAGCAGAAGAAAGGAAACACTCTAACAATGGAGAAAGGGTTAACTAAATTATGGACTATGAATATTCTGGTATATTATGCAGGCATGCAAATTCTTTTTCTTACTGTCCATTAAATGGCAAATAAATATATGATTATAATATATGCTAATTTTTGTTATAAGATTACAGAATTATTTGCAAAATATAATCCTTGTTTTATGAAAATGTATATATATATATATGCATTGACATAAAGGTGAAAACTAAAAGAAAAAATATTTAAAAATTAATATTAATTATATCTAGGTATTAGATTTAGGGGCCAGTTATATTATCTTCTTACATTTTTTATAGATTCCAAATGTTCTTTTATAAGCACATATTACTTTTATAAGAAGAACAAATACATTGTAGCTAAAACAACACTCATTTTTATTGACAATTCATGTTTAAAATGGCTAGATTAGGAAGTAGTGCTTTGGAAAAGATTTAGCATTGTTCCAGGGAACAGTTCCAAAAGATGAAGAGCTGATTAGTGCTACAGCAACCACAGCCAAAGTACAGGTTAGAATGTGAGCAAGAAAAAATTGTTTCTGTAAATCACTGTAAATGAGGGGTTGTTTGTTACAGTAACAAAGCTCACCAAGTCAGAAGACAATGCTTGAGAGTTTCATAACCTTGTTTCTTCTTCTCTTTAATGTGAATCTTTTCTTAATAAGAGTTATATAATGTTAGACTGAAACACTTTGGGGATGGTCTTTTATCTAATTTTTCAGAGGAGTAAACTGAGACTAAAGCATGTAAAGTACCTATACAGTGATTTAGTTACAAAACCAGACTGGAGTTCTCTGTCTAGAGCTCCTTCACTATATTTCCAATAGGTGAGGTAACAGAGAGTACAATGGTACCTGGAGATACGAGTTTAATTCGTTCTGTAACCAAGCTCATAAGTCAGTCAACTTGTATATCAAACAAATTTCTCCCTTTTAAAATAACTGAATAGATTTAATCTGTTCCAGCCCTGTGAAACATCCCCAAACCATCCTAAATTATGAAAAAAGACATGTTTTTGATTAAGAAATACACATGTATACTTTACCAATGCATACCAAAGTATGTGAGATAAAAGAAAAAAGTGTTATTTAGTACTGTATTGTTACCTTGGAGACAGACGAGTGCAGCTAACGGAAGTGAATGGCGGAGGAGGAGGGAGGGAGGAAGGGATGCAGGCACTGTAGACACGTAAACTAAAACTGCACTTTCTTAACACTAAATGTAAACTAAAGCTGCATTTTCTTTACTTTAAACAAAACTAAAACTGCACTTTCTTTACTTAATATGAAGCCACAAAAACTTAATTGTAAAAAAAAAATGCACTTTCTCAACTTTAAACTTAAGCTAAACTTAACATTATGTATTTTTCATTTAATCATCTCCTGTTTTTGCCTTTTTGGCTGCACTTTCAGCACTTTCACTTGCAGGACTTTTGAATAAAAATCTATCCAAAGAGGTTTGCTTTTGCCTGCCTTTTAAAATGTTAGGAAAATGTGACAAACAAGTGTCATTAAAAAGTGCTGAAGCCCGACCAGTTGAAACTTTTTCTGGGTGTTTCTTTTCAATGAAACTTGAAAGCTTCTCCCACATTGCCAGCATGTGTTTAATTTCACTTGTAGAAATCACTTCCTCTGACTCTACCCCCTCCTCACTACTAATCTCTTGCAGAAGCTCTGTATGTTGCATCATCTGTAGCTCCTTCAACTCCTCAATTGAGAGTTCCTCCTCATGTTCCTCAATGAGCACGTTTACATCACCCTCATCTGCCTCCAAACCCATCAACTTTCCGAGGGACACAATCTCCTCTAACACTTCTACCTCGGTCTCGGTCTCTGGTTTGAATCCTTTGAAGTCCCTGTCTGCAACAACATCAGGCTATAACTTTTTCCATGCCGAGTTCAAGGTTCTTCTTGTAACCTCTTGCTATGCCAAGTCAATAATGCGTAAACAGATCACGATGTTATAGTGATCTTTCCAAAACTCTCGAAGGGTTAGAATTGTATTCTCAGTCACCTCAAAGCAGCAGCGGAACCAGTGCTTTGTTTAAAGCTTTTTAAAGTTGGAAATGACCTGCTGATCCATAGGTTGCAAGATTGAAGTAGTGTTGGGTGGGTGGTAGAGGATTTTCACGAATTTGAACTCAATGAGAATGTCATCTTCAAGACCAGGTGGGTGGCTGGAGCATTTCCAAGGATTAGTAATGCTCTCATCAGGAGTTTATTTTCTTGAAGATATTTTTTCACTACAAAATTTACCCATTCAATAAAAAACTGCCACATAACCCATGCCCTAGCATTAGCACACCACATAATCTGCAGTTTTTCTTTAAGAGTCTTGTGAGTCTTAGAGGCTTGAGGATTTTCAGAATTACACATGAGCAGTGGCTTTACTTTACAGTCAATACTAGCATTTGCACACAATGCAAGGGTCAGACGGTCCTTCATGGGTTTATGGCCTGGCAGCTTCTTCTCCTCTGCGGTGATGAAAGTCCTCTGGGGCATTTTTTTCCCAAAACAATCCTGTTTCGTCACAGTTGAACACTTGTTGAGGGATGTAGCCTTCCTTTGCAATAAGCGCAGCAAAACGTGCGATGTACTCCTCAGCTGCCTTAACGTCAGCACTTGCAGCTTCACCATGTCACCACTGAGTGGATGCCAGATCTCTTCTTGAAATTTTCAAACCAGCTGTGACTTGCCTTAAATGTATCTTCTGCCTCTTTTGAGGTTGATGGTTCTTTCTTCTTCAAGTCACTGTAAATAATATGTGCCTTTGCACATATTACAGTCTCCGTCACTGTATCTCCTGCCAGCTCTTTCTCTTTCACCCACACCAGCAGAAGCTTCTCCATTTCTTCATGGATATTTGTCCTTAGTTTGGACAGAATTATAGTTCCTTTCGCTGTATTTGCGCTTTTGATGGCATCCCTTTGTTTAAGGATGGCACAAATTGTAGATGTATTGCGGTCATACAGCCTTGCCAATCCAATCACTTGTACACCATGCTCATGTTTTTCTATTATTTCTTGCTTTACTTCTATAGAAACCATTCTCTTCTTCTCACCACTGTCCTTTACACTCACTTTATTTGGCCCCATGATAGCACACAAAAAAAGTTAGTAAGAAATGCAAAAATGATGCAAGAACGAGTACAACCATGAGATTTGACCTGATTCTGTGGGTAACATGTGAGAAAGAACGAGATACTGGTGTTGTGCTGCTGATACTGGACCCGTGCACCACCACACCAACTAGCGGCAGCTTCCCAAATCACGACTTGTATCTCGGAATTTCGCTCAGATCTCGAACAAAAATATGGACTGAGTCGCAGCTTGTATCTTAAAAAATTCTTATGTTGGTGTGCTCATATCTCAAGGTACTACTGTATTGGGAAGATCTTCTCTGTTGGTGCCCCAAGCATGTTCACCTAGGTCCAATTTTTTAAAATCATATTACTATTGAGCAGCAAAATTTCTGGCTTCCCTAATATAGATTACAGATGTGGGATCAGAAGCATGTTATATGGTTGTGCAAAACTTGTACGTGGAAAATTGTAGGAACTTTTTAGAAGTTACCAAAGGACACAAAGAAATGTTTATGGTTAGAAAATCAAACAATGTAAATATACTACTTCTTTCCAAATTGGTGTCTAGAATCAGTGCAAATTGAATGAAAGTCCCAACAGATTATTTTCTCACCATGTAATTCTGCATTATATTTTGTAAATTAAGTTTATTGGGGTGACCTTGGTTTATAAAACCATACAGCTTTCAAGTGTACAACTCAATAAAATATTATCTGCACACTAATTGTGCACTCACCACTCAAAGTAAAGTCTCTTTCTGCCCCCATTTTTTAACCCCACCTTGTCTAGCTCTACCTACCACTACTCCCCCTTTCACTCTGGCTATCATCATACTGTTATCCATGCCTGTGTCAAACATACATACACACACACATATATACATATATACACACCTATTTATATGATAATACATATTACTTAATCCCTTCACTTTTTTTCCACCCAGCCTCCTCACCCTCACCCCTTTGACAGCTGTGAGTCTATTTTATGTATCTATGCTTCCATTTCTATTTTGTTTGTTATTTTTTTCGCTAGATTCCACACATAAGCAAGGCCATATAGTATGTGTCTTTATCTGACTGGGTATTTCACTTAGTATAATACTTTGCAGGACCATCTATGCTGTCACAAAAGGTAAGATTTTCTTCCTTTTTATGCCTCAGTAGTATTCCATTGTATAACTATACCACAGCTTTTTATCTACTCATCTACTGATGGGCACTTGGGTTATTTTCAGAACTTGGCTATTGTAAATAATTCTGCAATGAACATCAGTGTGCATATATGTTTTCAGATTTGTGTTTTGGGTTTCTTTGGATATATTTCCAGGAGGGAAATCACTGAGTCAAAAAACAGTTCTATTTTTATTGTTTTTGAGTTAACGCCATAATGTTTTCCACAATGGCTGCATGAGTCTGTATTTCCACCAATGGTACATGAGAGTTCCCTTTTCTCCACATCCTTGCCATCACTTGTTTGTTGATTTATTGATGATAGCCATTCTGATAAATGTGAGGTGATCTCTCATTGTGGTTTTAATTTGCATTAAGCTGATGATTAGTAATATTAAGCATCTTTTCATATGTCTATTGGCCATATATATATATATATATATATAAATATATATATAAATATATATATGCTCTCTGGAGAAGTATTTATTCAAATCCTTTGTGCATTTTTATTTTGTTTTTTTTTTATTTTAATGCTGTGACATTGATAAATCAGGGTACATATGTTCAGATAAAACATCTCCAGATTATTTTGACATTTGATTATGTTGCCTACCCCTCACCCAAAGTCAAACTGTCTTCCGTTACCTTCTGGGTTGTTTATCTTCTTGGTATTAAGTTGTACAAGTTCTTTATATATTTGGAAACTAACCCTTTATCAGAATTATCACTGGCAAATATATCCTTTCATTCTGCGGATTGCCTCAGATTAAGTAGAATAAAGGAAATAATCAAGATTAGAGCAGATATAAATGACATTGAGATAAAAAAAATGATACAAAAGATCAGTGAAACCAAGAGCTGGTTCTTTGAAGAAATAAAGAACACCAATAAACCTTCTTCTTTAAGTTTATTTGTTGATTTTAGAGAGAGAGAAGAAGGGGGGGAAACATCAACTGGTTGTTCCACTTACTTATGCATTTACTGGTTGATTCTTATATGTACCCTGACCAGAAATCGAACCCATAACCGTGGTGCATTGGGACAATGCTCTAACCAACTGAGCTATCCAGTCAGGACTACATTGACAAAGGTTTAATCAGAGTCATCAGGAATAAAGAAGAAAAGACCCAAATAAATAAAATCAGAAATGAAAGGACAAATAACAACTGACACCACAAAAATACAAATGATTATAAAGAAAATACTATGAACAACTATATGCCAACAAATTTAAAAACCTGGGTGAAATGAATAAATTCCTAGAAACATACTATCTTCTAAAACTGAACCAGGAAGAATCAGAAAATGTGAATAGATCAATTACAACTAATGAAATCAAAGCAGTACTCAAAAAATTCTCAACAAACAAGTTCTAGATCAGATGGCTTCAAAGGCGAACTTTTTTAAACATTCAAAGAAGAACTGACACCTATATTTCTCAAA
The DNA here is from genome assembly GCF_036850765.1 of Saccopteryx bilineata. NCBI lineage: Eukaryota > Metazoa > Chordata > Mammalia > Chiroptera > Emballonuridae > Saccopteryx > Saccopteryx bilineata. The sequence continues at coordinate 137,426,289 of NC_089502.1, read as the reverse complement.
ATATACCAGAAAGTCCAGGAAGAGGGAAGACCTCCAACAGATTTTTTTTTAAGAATTCAAAAATTTATACTAAAGAGAAAAAAGCCAAACTTTTCTATATATTCATGAAGAAAAATACTATGGCTTTATTATGGGAGATATCACTATATAATAAAACCAAATATATAATAATTAGGATAGTGAAGAATTCATACAATAGTAAGAAAAAATAAACCAACAAAACAGGAGAGCCCAGAAACAAAGACAGCATTTCAATCAGTTGAGAACAGTGGTCTGACAATCAATCTATAAAGAAAAAAAATCATATCCCAATGACAGATTGTCACACAATCAGGTCTAGGTAGTTAAAAAACTTAAGTGAGGAAAGCAAAACTTTAAAATTTCTACAAGAAAAACAGGAGACTTTCTGTATGAATTTGGGGTAGGAAAGAATTTTATAAGCTACATACATGGTGGGGCAAAAGTAGGTTTACCATTATGAGTATGTGAAAGTTTATTCTTGTTATTATTTATTCTTGTTGTTATTGTTATTACTATGCTGTTTATTAGTCTTTACTATTGTATTAATATTTATAATTATTGTATTATTTTCTATATAAACAACCTACTTTTTCCCTACCCTATGTAAAAGTACAAACTATTAATGAAACAAATAATTTACAAATGTGACATTATTTTAAAAAAGAAACTTTGTTAATCAAATTATTTTATAAAGAAATTGAAAATGTAAGCCACAAACTGGGAGAAAATATTTGCAACTTATATGACCCACAAAGAATTAGTATCCAAAATACATTAAGAAGTTATAAAAATTCATATAAAGACCCATATAAAGATATAAAAATCCAGGCCCTGGCCAGTTGGCTCAGTGGTATAGCACTAGTCCAGCATGTGGATGTCCCAGGTTTGATTCCTAGTCAGGGAACACAGGAGAAGCAACCATTTGCTTCTCCACCCATCCCCCTCTACCTTCTCTCTTTCTCTCTCTTCCCCTCCTGCAGCCATGTATCGATTGGTTCTAGTGCATTGGTCAGGGTTCTGAGGATGGCTCTGTGGAGCCCCCACCTCAGGCACTGAAAATAGCTCGGTTGTGAACATGGCCCCAGATGAGGGTTGCCAGATGGATTCTGGTTGGGGTGCATGCGGGAGTCTGTCTCTTTATCTTCCCTCCTCTTACTTGGAAAAAAAAAGATATAAAAATCCATGTAAGTCCATATAAAGACAAGCAAATCAAGGCAAATCATCAAGAGATATTTACAGAAAAAAGAAATTTTAACAACCAATACATTTATAAAAACATGCTTGGTCTCATTACATATCAGGGAAATTTAAAGGAAAACTATAATGAGATGTCTTTGCATTCCAATGGAGTTATGGACTGAATTGTGCCCCTGCCCCTAATTTATATGTTGAAACCTCCCAATATGACTTTATTTGAAGCGATTAAGGTTAAATGAGATAATAAAGGTGGGGTCCCAATCTGATAGGATTAATGTACTCATAAGAAGAGACTTGGAGAGCTCTCTTTCTCTCCCTGCCACAGTGAGAAGCTAAAAAACAGAGCTCTCACTAGAACCTAACCATGCTGGTATGCTTACCTTGGACTTTCAGCCTCCAAAATTGTGAGAAAATAAAATTTTGCTGTTTAAGCCACCCAAGCTATGGCGTTTTTAAATGGGATTTTGTTATGGCGGCCCAAACTGACCAAAACAACCAGATAGGCAAAAGTCTGATGATAACAACAAGTATGCGTATGAGTGGAGGGAACTCTTACAGAGTCCTAACTATAAATCAGTACTTAGAACACATTTGGCACTACTCAGTAACTTTAAAGATAGTCTAATTTACAACCCAGACAGTTATTCTACTCTTTGCTATTACCCTAGAGAATCTCCTTTATATGCACACAGGGAACAAACAAAAATGTTCTTAGCCACATTTTTGTAAAAAAAGAAAAAACATAAACAAAATATAAACCAAGAACAGCAACATCACTGAAGACTGTTACAAAAGAATGGTAAAAAACATTCTGGAATAATAATGAAATGGAACACCACATAGCAGCAGAAATTAACAACCTAGTACTAACTTCATCATCATGGCTTAATCATAGAAACATAACACTGAATAAAAAAGTAAATTGTGCCTGACTAGGCAGTAGTGCAGTGGCTAGAGTGTCGACCTGGGATGCTGAGGACCCAGGTTTGAAACCCAGAGGTCACTGGCTTGAGTGTGAGCTCATCAGGTTGAGCACAGGGTCACTGGCTTTAATGTGGAATCATAGACATGATACCATATCACTGGCTTGAGCTTAAAGGTTGCTGGCTTGAAGTCCAAGGTCGCTGGCTTGAGCAAGGGGGTTGGTCACTCACTGTGCTATAGCCCCTCCTGGTCAAGGCACATATGAGAAAGCAATCAATGAACAACTAAGGTGCTACAACTACGAGTTGATGCTTCTCATCTCTCTCCCTTCCTGTCTGTCTGTCCCTGTCTGTCCCCTCGCTTTGCTAAAAAAAAAAAAAAAATCAAATTGCAAAAAAATTCACATCATAGAATACAATTTATAAGAATATGAAAAATGAGCTTAAAACATTTACATTTTAAGAATGTAAATATACATGTTTACATGTGCCACAAAAATCTCAAAAAGAAACACTATAGTAATATAAACATTAAATTTGGGTAAGGAGTACCCTGGGAGAATATGGGAGGAGCACTGCAAGGGCAGAGAGGGCTTCAAACTCTGGCAATGTCCAATCTCTTAGCTTGGTGCTTGGTGCACAGGAGCTTATTTTATTAATATTTTATATGACATACATACTGCTTTACATTTGCCAAATATTGTATGATAAATTACAATATTAGAATTATTTAGAAGTGTATTTTGTCAATTAAATGTAATTTTTAAAATGAATGTGTCCATGTTCTTAAGTTCTTCTAGACCACACTGGAAAAATACAACCAAAGAAACAAGTTCATGACTCATGACAGAATATGAATCTGACTAATTGGAGCTAATTGCTGAGAGGCACCCTGTGAATTGCTCAATTTTATCATTAAGTTCAGGGCAAGAGAAATCACCATGAAAAATCAATGAAACAACATCTCAAAATGTACCTTGCCTGATTATGCAATGATTAGGTTTAGCTTCAATTAATTATGACAATTAAGTGGTTCTTTAACTCATTATATTAATTTGTTAGCAAAAAAAAAAAAATTAGCTTGTGACCTGAAAGGGGAATGGCTTTCTTGTGATATACTAGCATTAGGAAAAATGGTTAATATGCCTCTTTTGAAGGGACAGATGCAAGTACTCCTTTTTTAAACATTTACTACAAAGTGATTCATACTTTTATATCAGCTAATATTACAGAATATTAAATATTATATAAGATATATTAATCCTGGAGGGAAAACATTATAATGAATTCCGTTTCAAAATTCTGTACTGAACACATAGCTCTCCCTCCTTAATAAAATCTCTAGAAATGACAAAAAAGATATGATAAACTAATGAATGCATTTCCAATCGCAAAACAAAAAGAGGAACCTTGGCAAACCACAAACTCAGAAAATCTTGAAAGATGGAAAACCAAGGGGATTGGATTGAAAAAGGAAACAGTAGACCCAAATACCTGGAACTGAGGGCTCAATCAAAAGGACAGGACAACACTAAGAATTATTACTGGTGCCCTTGATTCCAGGAGCAGTAGAGGCTGGCCCCTGCATGTTGGTTACTAAGGTACAGCAGCAGGATTACTGTAGCTGGGATATTCCTGAATAAAGTGAGCTACACATTAGCAAAGGGGAATATCTGCCAGTTATTTTAGGGAGAAATGAGCAAGGGAGCTTTGGAACTAAAGAATAAAGTTATGCCCCAGAGAGGAACAGGGAAACCAATCATAGAGGACAAGCTGCTCATGTTCAGGACAAGCTGCCTGGCAGTTCACCTGTCCCTCCTTTAGTATTTATTACTTAAAAATGCACTGAAACTACAATTCACTGTAGCATCTTGTCTGTCAAGAGATCTTGATTACAAAGTTGAGTATGCAAGCTCAATTTTTATACAATTCATGAAAGCAAATGTGGAGTAGACACAACAAATGCAACAATTGAAAGAATTTACATCCAAGGAAATGGAATAAAGAGAGTAAATGGGGCAGGGCTTTAAAGTAAGTTTAATTTGTATCTTTAGATAATAAAAAGGATTTGTACCTATGAAGTAAAACAGTGTTATTAAAAAGAACTAAATTGCAGTATTAGATATTAAAAATAGCAATTATAAAAAAGAAACTCAACAGAAGAACTACATAACCGATCCAGAAATTTCAATATCCTTTCATATTTCTGGAAGAGAAAATAGACATAATGGAAATATGATTCAATTGTGAGGATATTCCCATGGTAAATAAAGAATAGTGTATGGGTTAAATAGCCCAACCAACTGCAAAGCAAAATAAATAGAATCTCTCTCTCCTGCAAACACACACACACACACACACACACACACACACACACACACACTTGCACATGTCACAATTAATTCTTAGGACATCAGTAGTGAAGAGAAAATCCTAGAAGATTGAGTTGATAAAAATACATGGAAGAATAAAATTTATAGTAATATCAGAATAAACATCAGATACTGTGGTTTCATGATAGTCCAGCAGTATCTTCAAAATACAGAGCCAAAAATGTTACTTTAACATTAGAAATTTTCAACAAGTGAAAATATCAATCACATGTAACAACAAAAAAATGGTATTGTGCCTCACAAGTGCTACCAGCAACTAATCCGTTCTGAAACAATTAAAAATGTATTCAAGCAAGAAGAAAAATGAATATAGGAGGAGATAGTGGGGTTCAAGAAGCAATGCTAAGTGGAGAAATTGGTAAGACTTCTCATTGAGTCATTAAGCATTCATTGTAAAATTCAAAATTATATTCCATAATATATTACCACATTAAGGGGATAAGAGAAAAGGTAAATCTGAGCATGCGATTTTTTTGCTTTATTCAGAAAAGGATTTAAATATTGATTTACTTTAGTTAGAGTAGGGTGAATAAAACTCAAACCATCAAAGAGCCAGAAAGAAGAAAAGGGTTCCTATAGTAAAAAGAGGAGAGAGAGAGAGATGGTATATAATAGATTTACACATATTAGTTTTAAATATAAATGAGTCTATAAAAAAATCCAGATAAACACATGAATAAAATATATCAGGTGAAATGCCACAGATTAAAGGATTCAAAAAGTAAAATAAGAAACAGGAAGAAGAAGTTTATTCAGGCAATGGCAGGCTCACTTGTACCCAACAACTAGACCCATAATTAACAATCAAAAAATTGAAAAAATGTATTTTAAGAAAAACTATTTTGAAAGTGTGAGAAATGAAAAAAGCAGGACACTAGACAGAAGTTGACCCCTGCAGAGAAAAAAAAATGCACTAGGTTAAATTTGCATTTATATGACGTTTTGCCCGAGAGCACTCTTCCTCAGCCCATGATGGCACAGACTTAGCTGCTTGAAGAATCAGAGGTAGAGTTCTAAGGAACTAGAGAAAGTGAGGGGATGTATCCTAAAGGAGGGAGCCATAGTAGGGGAGACCTGAAATCTGCATGTTAATTGTATTCAAATACTCTGAACTGGGAATGTGTGAGGGAGAGTCCATGATTCTTAGAAAATGCCAACCTCTAGAAAGCTGAAAGAACTGAGCGGGTTTAGCTGCTGCTTACAGCTAGAGTTTTGAATTTGAATTCTGCGAAATTAATTGCCTACTAGAATAAAAATCATCTCTTCTTTTTTAAAAATCATTTCTTTTCAATGGAAGATGATGCAGGCTTCCCAAACTACAGCCTGCGGGCTGCATGTGGCCCCCTGAGGCCATTTATCCAGCCCTCGCAGCACTTCCAGAAGGGGCACCTCTTTCATTGGTGGTCAGTGTGAGGAGCACTGTATGTGGCGGCTCTCCAACGGTCTGAGGGACAGTGAACTGGCCCACTGTGTAAAAAATTTGGGGACCCCTGATAGATTATCTACAATACTTTTTCTAACTTTGGTGAAATATTTAAACTCATGTTGCTTAAGAAGCTCAGTGAACCCTAGACAGGTTAAATACAAAGGAAAGTACACCTAGGCACATCAGAGTCAAAATACTGAGAACTAAAGATAAAAAGAAAATCTTGAAGGCAGCCAGAGAGAAATGGTACATTTAACACATAATAATTCAAATGATGACTGATCTCTCATTAGAAACAATGGAACCTATAAGATATGACATTGAAATCTTTAAAGTGGTTAGAAATTAGTCAATGCAGAATTGAACTTAAAAATCCATAAAAAATAAAGTTACCACCACCTATACTAGGGCAAACCAATCTCCTGTGCCTCCTGATGTCACACAATGAGAAGGTCATGCCATGACATCTGTGCTACTCCTGATGATAAAGAATAACCTGGAATTTAGTCCCAAGGAAACATTATGAAGGACATTCTGAAAAATCATTGGTCCGTCTCTTCAACAATGTCGTCATTAAAAAGGACAAAGAGACTCAGAGATCTGGAGAGCTGTAGTGATGCTACCCCCATACATATATATATTTCTTTACAATGACAAAAACAAACAAACAAACAAAAAAAAAAATGAGGAAAACTGAATTCACAAGTTCCTTGAACCATAGAATAGCTGACTTTTCAGGGCAACCATTGACCCAATATCCACAGAGAGGGAGGCACTTTCAGAGGCAGATGAGAAGGAAGCATCGATTTAGGTGGTGTAGACCACTGCACACTAACGAAGAGAGATTGACAAATCGGCAGAGGTGTTGTGTGAATGGATGAGAGTGTGGGAAGCATCTGGGGACTGCATAATTGGGCAGGCCTGAGCCCTGTTCACAACTTTTCTCATGGCCCTGGCTGGTTGGCTCAGTGATAGAGCATTGACCTGATGTGTGGATGTCCTGGTTTCCATTCCTGGTCAGGGCACACAGGAAAGGCGACCATCTGTTTCTCTACTCCTCCTCCTCCCCCATTTTTTGTTCGCTCTCTCTCCTCCTCCCACAGACAGGGCTTGATTGTTTCCAGCTTGTTGGTCTGGGAGCTGAGGATGGTTCTGAGAAACCTCCACCTCAGGAGCTAAAAATAGCTTGCTTGCAAGCAAGGGCCCCCGAGTGGCAGAGCATTGGCTCCAGATTGGGCTTGTTGGGTGGATCCTGGTCAGGGAACACCTGAGAGTCTGTCTTCTCTCCTCTCACTTAAAACAAACAAACAAACAACTTTTCTCACACCCTACCCCCAGCTGCTCGCAAAATAGATTTGAGAAAGTACTAAAAAAATTTCTTTTGTGGAGCACATGGGGGGACAGAACAGCAGTATCTGAGGAAGGGGCATAGACCCTTCTCTGCCTATCTTCCCTATGAAATGAAATCCTGTCATAGAAGTTAGAGAACTGCCAATGAAGTTCAGTTAGTTCTTTTAAAATGAAATTTGTATTGAAATATAATATTATACCAAAATGCGCTGAATAGCAGTACGTTTAATGCATTCGATAAGATAAACACACCTGTGTAACCAGCATCTACATAAGAAAAATGCATTATTTAAAAAACCCAGAATCCTACACCCCATTCACTGTGTCAGTTTTTTCTCCTCTAATATTATAACTACCCTGACTTTCAATACTGTAGATTAGTTCTGCTCACTTTTGAGCTTTACATAAATGGAATTATGAAGTATGGATGTACAGTTAGTTTTAACATGCCAGGAAAATAAAGATAACGAACCATAAATAAGTTTCAAATGCCACATCCTCATTAACAATGTCTCTTGGGTCAGGTAGTATTAAAGAATCAGCCAAAGACACCCAGTGATTACCAGAGAAAAATGGGTCATATCTGTGTTGACAGTTCTATTTTCAGTCTTAATGATTTAAATTTATAGCTAGAATCCTCATTAGAGCATACACACCCATTAAAAAGTAACTTGAAAGGCTTGGAAAAGTTATGAAGCACTTGCTAATGTTTAGCTTTAAAGATGTTAAAGGAGAAGCTAGGGACTTACTAAAAAGGCAAAAACAAAAAGAAGCTGCTAAATGCAAAATACCAACATGAGAATGCCCAAACCTGTCAGGTTGTGAAGAGTGGGCCTTTAGAGCAGCATTTTCCAACCTCATCTTGGGAAGTATTCCATCTATTGTATCCATAGTACTTGCCAATATTGTTTAGAAATATGACAGGGTTGCACTTTCCTGCATCCTTGAAGCAGCCGTGCAACTTGCTTCAGTAAACAAAATGCAAGAAGTAATCTGTGTCATTTCCAGTTGCTAGCTTCAAAAGCCAGTGATTTGCCTTAGTCCTATCCCTCTGCTGTACTGATTAGAAAGCAAGTGCTGAGTGAATACCATGAGCAGGAACCCCTGCTGACCTGTGTTGCTTAAATACATAGACCATAAGTGAGAAATAATTTGTACATGCACTAGGCTTCTGAGAGTTTGGGGCTGTTTGTTACTGCAGCATAACTAAGCCCAGCCTTACTGAAAGAGTATTGGTTTCCATGTCTTTCTTGAAATGACTGAAAGATGAAATCATTATATGATTATTTTTCCCTTAAAAAAGAAGAGTTTGAGATAATTTGAGTTCACAACGATATTTTTATATGATACTTGCTATGTATGGTGATTACTGGAAATTGTAAGAGCACACTCAGTAGTGACTCAAGTGATTACTTATATTTGAAGTTTCTAAGGAGCTTATCAGTAATGTTTTAAACACTGGTTAGTGAGGAGTAAAGGAAGGATAATATTCTGGGAGTGAACCTAAAGATGACCTCCATCAGACCCGTGAGTTATATCCTTTTGGACCAAATTCTCAATTTGCACATCAAGATTACTCTAAGACTCCCAAAGGCAATGTAAAAAATTAAGTGATGAAATTTATATAACTGACTTTTCATCTATTGAAAATGAAAAACATCCACAGCTGCAAGGTGTTGTTTGCGCACACTTGCCATTGCAAAGAGCAGCAGCTATCTCTATTTATTGTCACTCAGTGACAAAACTGCAAATTATACAAGTAAACAAAGTGGGTATTGAAATACATAATGCAAGAATTCTAAATATCAGGCCATTAAAATGATTCTTACCAATATTAAATGCTATAACACATTGTTCAATATTAACCCTTTGAGTAGTGAATTTCTTTCATGCTTGCTGACCCCCAAGAGTGAGTTTTTTTTTCAAAAAATGAAATTAGTTCCAGGTACAGTTTTATTAACTTAAAATCATGTTTGTTTGATGACCAATTTATAGAAACAAGAAGAACATACATTTGCCTTTTTAAATGTGGCCTTACACATTTTAAAAATAAATTGTTCATACTCTGGATGGTCAGGAGGCCTGAGGACATACATGAACATTCATACTACTCAAATGGTTAATCTGTAGTTCATCTACTCAATCAACAACTCAAAATTTGCATAACTTTGAATTTAAATGTTTAAATAAATTATATTTTCTTTATAAATTATTTTAAAATAAATCAAATATGTGTATAACACTTAAACAGTGAAAAGTAAAAATTGTCTTTATAAGGTATGATTATTACTATATTTTCATTAAACTTTATATTAAATTATTTAACAGTATAATGATCTTAAATAAAGCAAATGTGCACATTCTTTCTTAAAATTATTTCTTTACCTCCTACCAGGCAAAAATGCCTAAGTAGTTTAAAAAGTGCTCAAGGGAGGTTTACAGTAGCATTATCATATATATTTATGAAAGAGGGCCACAAGTCATGTAAGGTTTACAAGCAGTGTTTCAAGAAATCATAATTATCTTTATAAATGTACTTCTAGAATTAAAATTCTATTAAATCAATTGATATTTATATAATATTGATCCCAACTAGTAACTCTAGAGCTATTTGTTGGTAAACAAATCACTTGAACATAATTTTACATTTTATTGTTTCTATAGTTACTTATTTATTTATTTATTTATTTGTATTTTTCTGAAGCTGGAAACGGGAGAGACAGTCAGACAGACTCCCGCATGCACCCGACCGGGATTCACCCAGCACGCCTACCAGGGGGCGATGCTCTGCCCCTTTGGGGCGTCGCTATGTCACTACCAGAGCCACTCTAGCGCCTGGGGCAGAGGCCAAGGAGCCATCCCCAGCGCCCAGGTCATCTTTGCTCCAATGGAGCCTCACTGCGGGAGGGGAAGAGAGAGACAGAGAGGAAGGAGAGGGGGAGGGGGGAGAAGCAGATGGGCACTTCTCCTGTGTGCCCTGGCTGGGAATTGAACCCGGGACTCCTGAACGCCAGGCTGACGCTCTACCACTGAGCCAACCAGCCAGGGCCGTATAGTTACTTATTTTTTAATAGATGAGAGGGTTAAAGAATTAAAGAGACTTGTCTAAAGTTAATACTCTATGCAGTGGGGGATCCAGGATGAATATTCTATAAACTACTCAGTTCCACTATACCAACATAAGTAGTAAGTATTCTTCAAACTATTAACAAGGATGTAACTTGTATGAGAAAAATTAAAGGAGCCAAATGTTTGATTTGAAGAGAAAAAAAAAGACTAAAGACCACAGAATGTAGTATGATTACTGTATTATTGTCTAGTATTCTAAGGGGTGAATGGAGATTCATTTTATAAATACTTTTCCTATATAGGAAAAAAATAATAACTTCCATTTCCTGAATATCTTATATATGTTAGGAGCCACAAATATGTTAACTCCTTTCAATTTCATAACAGTTATCAAATTAGGGTTTGTCGTTTCTATTTTAAAGATAACCTGTGATTTAAGGGGAGGAGGACAAAAACTCGAAAATATTGGTATGTAAAGACACATGCACTCTTGTGTTCATCACAGCATTATTCGCAGTGGCCAAGACATAGGAACAACCAAAGTGTCCCTCGATAGAGGATTGGATAAGAAGATGTGGTACATATATACAATGGAATACTACTCAGCCATAAGAAATGATGACATAGTGACATTTACAACAACATGGATGGACCTTGAGAACATTATACTGAGTGAAATAAGTAAATCAGGAAAAGCTAAGAAATGAATGATTTTCCACATAAGTGGGATATAAAACAGACTCATGGACATAGATAAAAGTGAAGTGGCCATCAGGGGGAGGGGGGAGGGGGGAGGGGGGAGGAGAAGGGAGTAAAGAGAGACAAATATAGGTGACGGAAAATTATTTGACTTTGGGTGATGGGTATACAACATAATCAACAATTCAAATGCTATAGAAATGTTTACCTGAAAACTATAAGTGATACTCTTATTGATCAGTATCACTCAGTTACATTTAATTTTCTAAATAAAATATTAAAATAAATAAATAAGTAAATAAAGAAGGAATGGGGAAGAGAGAGAGAAAGAGAATAAATGTGAATATAGGGGTCAGGGTACAAAACTGGTTTGCATATCTCTTTGCAAAGTCCAACACTTAGCTACTGTGATCCATTGGATAAATGAAAATTTGTTAAATCACAAGATACAAAGATGAGGGATTTTCTTGCTGTTGTTGTTCTTGTTTTGTTTGCTTATTTGAAATTTTCTGAGCTTTCCAAAGAAAAGCTTGGGTTTTGTATGCTCAGGCCAGAGGCTGTCTTGGAAGTTTTAATTCTAGCCTTGCTTATGTGGGAAGACTCAACCATGTCAGAACATTTTACTTTCATGTGCCTCAATATTGTCATCCAATACATCCGGTGGTAGGATTCAGCCATTTTGCACTAGTTCAGCAGAACTGATAACTAATTTTTGGTTGAGTTCAGCAAACTGGTTGTTAAAATGGCATTTGTGATCAAGGTGCTCTCTAAGGTGAGTGCTTGGGCAGCTGCCTAATGTGGAAATCACAAATTTATATCCTTTACTCTTTTTTAACATTCATTTGTGCAACAGCATATTCTAAGCGCCCATAGTAATGTTCATTCTGTCCATAGGTGATAAAAAAATTGAAAGAACTATGCTTGTAATCTTTATTTATTAATTTCATAAAATTCATTATACCTTTGATGAAATACTATGTTTTAATTACCTTGCATTTGTTACTTCGGTAGGAAGAACTCCAATCAAGAAGCAATATAGAAATATCTTAAATAACAGTTTTATTGTTTTTTGTCAGATATTATTCAATATTTTTCATTAATATTTTAAAATTCTTTCTTATAACATAATCTAGTTTTCTGTACCTCTTTTATTGTTCTTATTTAAGTATTAAATGCATGAATAATAAACTACTTTTTGGTATATCTTTTTTTATACTTAAGACGGTCATTAGGGCAGAGAACCGGTTAAATTATTTGAATCCCATCACTGGATACATCCCTGGAGACCCAGCTTTCTCTGACCTGAGTTTGGTCTTTTTACTGAGCTCACATCACACTAAGAAAGGAGGCTTCCTGAGAATGTACGCCTTGCATTTCAGACAGCCTCACCATTTTGAAATCAAAACATGAGGAAGAACATTTTTTCTCTGCTTCAGGCATTAAAAATATTATTCAATCAGTCATCCCCAGTGTAAATGCACACATTGATAAAGCTTCCTGGCCCTCAAAAGCCTCCCATATATATTAATACTCAGTGTATTTTGACACATACACATTTTTACTTTATTGTTATGAATATGTTCAGATTTGCCATAGAACATTCTTTCATTTGCAAATGCTAAAATCATGGTTCTCTAAAAGAATGCTTTTTAACCAACCATTTTTCTCCCCGGAAAATGCCTTACAGTTTTATGAATTAAAGCTAACATTAACTTGTAGATTCCCTGTTTGTCCTCAAGATAATTGGAGGCATTCTGTGGTACTACAAAGCCAGGGTGGTAAGTGCAGAAAACGTTGCAAAACTTAAACTGTAAGATCTTTGCTGTTAGCAAGAGGGGTACAGAGTTGAACACCAGGTCTGTCTTACCTCGTGGAGGTGGTGACAAGATGGGCAGTAACAAACTCTCCCCAGGGAAGGCTCCTCTTATGGAGAAAAGTAGAAAGATGAAGGTCCAGAGTAAAAGCAAATTGGAAGCAGTGAGCATGACCGGAAATCACAGGCAAGAGAATAGGGGTGAGGGAGAGGGTGGCTCAGAACAATTTACTAAATGGTTTGCCCACCATCTTGACTGGCATTTATTGAACCAGTCCAGCAGTCCAGATGATATTTCTTACCCCTGGGGCATCTCAAAAATTCCACATGGCCACTGACACATAAATTAGAAATCAGTGAGGGTCTGTAATGAGCTTGAACCATCTTTGGTACCAGAAAGTGCCATCCCTATCCATGGTTCCGTAAATAAAGTAGATTGATGAGAATTGATTTAAAAAATAGAAAGGATGAGATTTATGAGAGGGAAATGGGAGAAAACTGTGGTAGTGTACTGGGTGATAAAGTGGGAAAGAGGGAACAAAGCAGAAGAAATCAAAGGTAAAACAACAAAGGGGACGGTTGACGTGGGCACTGGGGCTGAACCCTGAAAGATAGCTACATGTTGGCTTCTCCTTTCTTCCCTCCTCAAGACAGACAAGGTCCCGATGCACAAGGAGGCATTCCTTGGAGAAAGGTGAGAGGGGTGAACAGAAGAGGCTGCCAAGATAGATAGCTATTGGGAGATTCTGTGGGTGGAGCGCAGAGTGCATTCCTACCAGCTGTGGCTGATGCAATACTGTGAGAATATTCCAGCTCCCAGAATCCTCCTGGGCATACCCAGGAGGGAGCTCGCCCGCTATAAGGAAGTGACTCAGTGCCAACCACGCAGCTCCCTGATCTTTTCAGCCATTGGCTTTGAGGAACATGCTGTAACACCCTATAGGCTGAACCTGTGTATATAAGCTAGCTTGCTTCCTGAATAAAGCTGATCTGCATCACTGAACCTGGTCCCCGGAGTCGAGTCTCTGTGTCTCCGTCATCCTCACCCCCAGCGGGACTTGTCCACATACTGGCACCTCGAACAGGGACCCAGCCAGCACTCAAAGGATGAGTGAATGACCCTCTGCAATGGGAAACCTTCTCCCTTACTCCCAAGCTCTGCAAGCTCAAGCCCTCTATGCCCTATTGCAGAGTAGGCAAGTTAAAGTTAGTGAATAGGATCTTTGTACCTACAGGGAAACCTTCTCAGGTTTCAACCCTTGGCTTCGGGACATGCCTCTTTGGGACCCTGATACTTGGCCCCGAGGTTTACAGGGCATCTGTTTGGCTGAAGTACATAAAGGACAAACCTTCCCTCTTGGCCTCATTCCTGCCCTGCTAGCAATACATGCCTGCCTGACCGGTGCTCCTGCTGAGGACACTCTGCAGGTTCCTAGGGTCCTACAGGCTACTCCTCTTTCAGAGGAACCCCCACCTCCGTATTTGCCTCCCCCTGTAGAGGAAGAAAAGGGTTGGGCCACCGAGTTTGATGGACTTGCAGCCCAACGTGCAGAAACGAAACTAGATACGTTAGAAACCATGCCATCAGCTCTGCCACCCGAAGAAGTGGAAGTCGCTACTTCTGCATTCCCTGCCAGGGTTCAATGCCCCAGCCCAGCCTCTCAGATGCCATTTTCTACCTGAGCTTTAACTCCAACACGTGTTCCCCCCTTGTTTGTCTGCTGTCTGTCTTGTCTATTTCTCTCTCTCTCTCTCTCTTTCCCCCTCCCCTCTCCCTGAAATGACACTGGAAGGACCCAGCCATGGCACAGTGGTGGGAATCACACGCTCTTCTAATGCAAGGGAGAGGTTATGCTTGTGTTTTTCAGCTAATTTGGATCCCAGGAACCCCCCAACCTGCTTGACAGGGTTTCTTGGGCACCCATTAAATGGTTCAGTCTTCACCTGTCCAAAGGTACAGTCCTGGCCTTCTCCACACCGACTATGCCTGAGGGGAAGAAGTCCTCAGCACTCCAGAGAAAGACCTCGTGGCCAGTGTGCATGCCCCATCACCTGGGGGGATGTGGAAGCTTTGGCGGGGTGGGCCCAGAGAATTGCCCCTGACGGGCCTCCAGGCCCTGGTGCTCTGTTCTTGCTTGTGTGTGCTATAGTGACCGCTGTCTCCAGATGTGGACTGACCCCCATGTCTGGGATGCTTTTTCCCACCCTGGCATTATCCTGCCTGTAGAGACAACAACAGCAAGCTGTCATTTATCAAGTCCAATTGGCCCTAATTAAAAGAGAAGGGGGAAATGTGGGTGGAGTGCAGAGCACATTCCTAGCAGCTGCGGCTGATGCAATGTTGTGAGAATACTCCAGCTCCTGGAAGACCCCTGGGCACACCCAGGAGGAAGCTCGCTCACAATAAGGAAGTGACTCAGTGCCAACCACATAGCTCTGTGATCTTTTCAGCCATTGGCTATGAAGGTCACGCTGTAACATTCTATAGGCTGAACCTGTGTATATAAGGTGGCTTGCTTCCTGAATAAAGTGGATCTGCATCACTGAACCTGGTCCCCGGAGTCGGATCTCTGCATCTCCATCATCCTTACCCCTGGCAGGACTTGGCCACAAGATTCAATAATACAAAATCTTCCTCTTGCTATCTTGGTGCTGACTCTATTATTAGATAGAATTTCCACTGTTCACTGACCATGCAATTGGGGAAATCAATCTCTGTAAGCCTCGGTTTCTCTATCTGTAAGATTTGAGGACAATAATACTTTTTTTTTTTATCTATTTCATGGATAACAGGTAAATAACACATACTAAAGTACTTGCTTAATTTTCAAGTTTTAGAAAATGATTTATTAGTTAAAAAATGTAAGCTGTTCTTTGGGGACACAATCCACATGTCCTCCAGAAATTGGAAAGTATATTAATATAGTAATGCACATAAACACACAAGCACACACAAAGAACAAGGAGAGGTAAAGCTGAGGGAAAATCTGCATTTGAAGTGTCAGATTGCAGAGTTCAACACAAACTTCCATCCCAGGGACCTGAGTGCACAGGAATGCTAAGTGGGAAAGTGTGTGCAGTTTAGGAGCAGAACCCTAATCCACTGTCATTTAACCTGTGTAGAGAAAGGTGGTGAACATCTGATTGTCAGGTTTGATCAGAGTGATTCTCAGAAAATTTTAAATGACCACTAATTTTCAAATAAAATAAAATAAAATGAAATAGGAAATATCTGAGGGTATCATGAGTTGCAAGGGTGAGAACTGTTCAGTGAAACTTTTCAGTTGGTGTTTGTGTGTAAGAGAGTGGTATGTACGTGTGTGTCCACATGTGTGTGCCCTCATCCCCGAACTCTAGCACATTTCTCTCTGTTTTGGCATACTCTGTAATGGATCATCAAGTTTAGGCCCCTCCTTCTGATTCTGTGCCCACCTGACACATTTCTGCCAATCATTTGTTTTTGCATGAAGCTTCTGCATGAGGAGAGAATGCCCTATCTGCCATCATCAGCCTTCCAGTGGTATTTGGCTTTCTGGGTCAGTTTCAATGAACACAGATAATGTGAGTCTTCCCCTAAGTTGCATATATATATATATATATATATATTTTTAATGTGGGAAATAAAAATCAAATTTCTAAGCCTGAACTGGAGTGAATTCTTTAGCTTAAATGACACTGTGGGGAAATCCTTTAGTGACACAGGACTTTCTCTGGTGACCTCCGACTTTGACCAGCACTCAGGGTACCCAGCCATTCCTAAAATGTCAGAACCGAGAGTGTTTTCTGAGACAGAGAATAATTGATACTAAACCTGAGGCGGGGCAAGGCAAACCAGGAGGACATGATCATTCTACTTGCACCTTTTTTACCTTTTTTTTCATTTTTTAATTAATTTTAATGGGGTGACATTGATCAATCAGAATACATAGTTTTAGTGAAAACATCTCTAGGTTATTTTGACATTTGACTATGTTACATACCCATCACCCAAAGTCAAATTGTCTTCCATCACCTTCTATCTGGTTTTCTTTGTGTCCCTCCCTTCTCCCTACCCCCTCCCTCTCTTCCCCCCCACCCCGTAACCACCACACTTTTGTCCATGTCCCTGAGTCTCATTTTTATGTCCCACCTGTGTATGGAATCATATAGTTCTTAGTTTTTTCTGATTTACTTATTACACTCCATATAATGTTATCAAGGTCCATCCATGTTGTTGTAAATGATCCCATGTCATCATTTCTTATGGCTGAGTAATATTCCATATATATATGTACCACATATTCTTTATCTAATCATCTATTGAAGGGCTTTTTGGTTGTTTCCATGTCTTGGCCACTGTGAACAATGCTGCAATGAACATGGGGTTGTATGTGTCTTTACGTACCAGTGTGTTTGAGTTTTTGTAGCAATGAGTCTGGCACAGTCGTCATGAAGATATAGTAATGTGAGGGGCAGGAGGAAAAAGTAGACACCTATTGCTCACAGAAGACAACACATGAGTGCACAGAGCAAGGGACCCAGTAGCTGCCCAGACAAAGGGGCATGTTTTGTAGCCTACAGGCCCCCAGCAAGGTCAACTGATTGAGGTTAAATTCCTTCAGATTTTTCCAGAGCCTCCCTTTCTCATTCTCATGACTATCCTGGGGCCTCTGACCATACATCTGCACCAGGCACCTGTGCAAATAATTCATCACATCGCCAACATACTGAGGCTGAGGCAAGCCTGGATGAACTGAAGGTAAATTTCCCAGGTTAGTTTCATGTCCTCATAACAGTCCCAAACTTCAGACCCTCCAGAAATCTAACTCTGCAGCTAGTTACCCACATTTGGACTCATACTTAATTTGCTCCACCCTATTGGTTTATTCCAGGGCCACTTTTACTCATGGTTGGCAAACCTGTAGAAACGAATTCAAGGATGGAGGTCATTTTTGAGATAGCTCACCCTAGCCCTGGAGTGGGCACTCTACAGAGTCTCATTAGCCATGCTATACATCCTGCTAGGTCTCTAACTCACTTCATTTTGGAGAGGATGGTGAGAGTATATATAAATAGAATGTTAACTGCTACTCACTAAGAAGGCAAGTCAAAAGGAAATATCTTTTCACAAAAGGTTTGTACATATTTCCTTTCAGTGCAAATGTTGTAGCTACAATTGTTCTACAGATATTTGTTTTCTAGTTGTATCTTTTTAAAAAAAAATCAGCTATAATTTGTATAAGTGCTAAGATACTAAGCATACAGTTTGATAAGATTGACAAACCTGTACTAACTTGTAATGATCACCTAATCAAGATATAGGAAACATTTTCACGAATGTAAGTGTAACAATCTGTTTTGTTTTAAATTGAGCT
Organism: Saccopteryx bilineata; assembly: GCF_036850765.1. Classification (NCBI taxonomy): domain Eukaryota; kingdom Metazoa; phylum Chordata; class Mammalia; order Chiroptera; family Emballonuridae; genus Saccopteryx; species Saccopteryx bilineata. Next base: position 137,408,044 of record NC_089502.1, on the reverse strand, counting down.
TTTTAAAATTAGGATTCCTTCTACTGATATTTAATAGGGACACCTATGTATCCTCCTCCATCCCTGACAACCACTAATCTATTCTCCAGTTCCATAATTTTGCCATTTTAAGAAAGTTGTATAAATGAAATTACAGTCTGTAACATTTGGGACTGGCTCCATTTACTCAGTGTAATTTTCTGGAGCCCCACCCCTCTTGTCACAGGTGTCAATAGTCTGTTCCTTTTCATTGCTCAGTAGCATTCCATCTAGTAGCTTTTCTACTGCAGGCAAGTCACTCTGCTCCTCTTGACTTTACTCTCTCATCTGCAAAATGATAGAGTGGGACTAGGATAATACTAAGAATTGTTTTCTATTGCAAAATCTTCATTGTAGGTTCTCATCTCTCCTTACATATAATTTTATCATTATAAACCACAACTAATTCTCTTCTTTGGTGGAATTGGCTCCTGGGCTAAAAGCAGAAATAGCAAGCTCTGTAGGAGAAGGGGAGAGGGCAGGAAGTGGAAGGTTGACCAGCATCAGCAGCGAGCTTAGCATTTGGTTATGTTTTCTCCTGTATTTTATACCTAATGAATGCCTACTGGAGCTAACCATGGGTTTGAATCATGGCACCCTTTCTTTTCTCCTTTAGCATCAAGCTCACCTTCACTGCCTTACATTGATTTTTGTTTTAGACTGAAAATTTGGAGAGCCAAGTACCAGCTTGAGGTCATAGCAAAAGGAAACCCTCGAAACAATCAAGATTGTTAAAATTTTTGACATTTGCCAGAAGTCATCAAAATAAAAGTCTATAACTTTGCAAATCATGTTCCAGTTTAGCAATTATTCATTCTATATGGGGTTCTGGCTAGTGCTACAGTGGAGGAATAGGGAGCGAAATATAAGTCCTAACAGACTTCCATGAATAATGGAGATTATATTTACACTTAAGAGGAAGCGAAGCAGCACTAGGTTGATAATAACCATCCTTCCATCATTTCTACTGGGAAATTGAGGCGCCTTCCCTACTGTGCCTTCTTGGCACTTATATATTCAGGTCAAGGTAACCGCATAGTACCTCTTAGATCCTGTCTCCATGTGTTCTTTCTGGTACAAGGTCAGCTCATATAGCATTCTGTGACCTGAAACCTCCATCTTAACTTGTTCAGCTGATTATCAGAACTGGGTTCCTAATTTTGTATAATTAATCACCTATATTTTCATTCAGCTCCTCAAAAGAAAACTTTTAATTTTCAGTCACCTAACTCCATATGTCATTTATTTATTTACCTTGTGTCAATTTTCTCAGTTTTCAGATGAAAATATCTCCGAGAAGTGATTCCATGCTCTGTCTCTTCAACACCCAGGATGTTTCCAATTATCTCAAGAGGTGTCACAAGATTCTCTCCAAAGAAAATTTTAATTGATTAATGAAAAATTGATATTCTGGAGACAGTAGGGGGGAGGTAGGACTTTGAGTTGTCACAAAATCTAGCAATGGAAGACTGTTCTATTCCCAAAAGGCTAGGGTTGCTGGGAATGACAAAGCCTTAACTTGAAAGTCCCATGGTGAACCCCATGACCCTCCTGTTTATAGCGAATACTTACTCTCTAAGGATAAGTGGCAACTATATGAGGGAAAAAACAGCAAGTGATTTGGAAATAGCCAGATACTTTCAGATTTGAACTGAACTGCCTAATTAGGGATGATGTAGCCTTTAAAATCCAGGCAGTTCTGTGTCGATAAGTGAGGTGGGCATTGTTTAGAGTTATGCATAGAAACAATGTTATGAATAACTTCATTTCTTGGGAGACCAAGGATCCCCAGGAGCTGAACTACTGGTATCAGTGTGAATTCTGAAAAGTGGGACGAGGCAGGAGGTGTCCATGGCATGCAGAGGGGAGATACAAAACAGGGATTTTAAAATTTTTCTTTCAGAGAAATATTTAAAATCTTTCAGCCCATATTCAGCAACCTATTTAAGACTGTCATACCCTGTCCACAAGTGCTCCATGTTCCACTAACTTGATAGTATATAAGGAAGCAAACATTTGCCCAGAGGTTTCTGGCCATCTTGCAAGTCTCTAAGACTACACATGATTTTAGTCTTCTCTCAATTTTCACTTGCATAGCTACTGACATCTCAATCTTTACATGTACAAAACTGGACTTCTGATTTTTCCCCCAATACCTTCTTCCATCTTATCTCAGATAATAGGTAACTTAGTGGCTCCAGTTTCTCAGGCCAACAATCTTGGTTTTACTGTAGACTCTTCTTTCTCTCAAACCACACTTCAGCCTATGAAATGCTACTTTGGAAGAACCACCAGCATCTCCTACTAGGTTCTTGTAATTGCTTGCAGTAGTCTAACTTATTTCTTCCCTTGCCTCTATAGAGTCATTTCCCACAAGAACCACCACAGTGATCCCTAAAAAATGTAAGCAGATTCACATCACTGTACTATTCCAAATGCTCCAAGGTGTGACCATCTCACACAGAGAAAGAATAAAAATCCTTACAATACCTTACAAGACCACACAATTTCCTCCTACCATTCCTAACTGACCTGCTCTCTTACTCTCCTCCTCGTGGTTTCTTCTCTACCCCACCCCATCCCACCCCACCCTAACCCTGGATCATGGTAGCTCCTCCAACATACCAGGCCTGCTCCTGTCTTGTTCCCTCTGCCTGCAACATTTCCCCCAGAATTCACAAGGTTAACTTTGTTCCAATGTCCAGGCTCATCTTAGTGAGGTCTTTCTTGACTAATGTATTTGAAAGAGCACACCCTACTTCCCAATCACTCTCATGTACTTACTCACTAACTATACCCTTTCCTTGCCATCCTTGACTCCATAGAACTCATCCACTTCTAACAAACATTCTTCTACCAAGTAGGAAGAAGAATACTTACCCTTGAGTGAATCTACAGTAAGTTTTATTTGACTAATACTCTAACATCCTAGACTGGGGAAGTAGCACTTTTAAAGAGGATACTTGTTATACAAGTATAATAGCAAATCTTCAGAGTATAAACAGCCGAAGTGAAGAATTTCGGGAGCTCTGGAGGGTGTGGAGATTTATATGGAGAGGTGATGTGTGTAACTGCAGGGGTTGTAGGTATGAAAAGGGTCATCATAGGGGCACCATAGCCTATAAGTCTCTTTCTAATAAGGCCTTCTAAACTCCCTTACCTAAAGTTTAAAAAAAATTTAAGTCTAAACTTGGAGAAAATTAACCATCTCCCCCAAATGGCTTTCTTTTCATAGTAAGTGGCAATCTAGTGGTTTTGTGTGGATTCCTCTGCACTAGGAATGAGGATGCCCTCTATAAGCTAATTACCTGCAAATCAGTCATTCCCTGTAATTTATGAGTTGATACATTTGAAAGGCTTAAAACTGTACCTGGCACATGGAAAATTCTATAAGTGATGGCTAATATGTAAGTATATAAAATAATACAACAGGTTATTATTATTGCTGGTAATATTTTTACTGACTATTCAAGCAAAGTATAATTCAATCTATAAGATAATATATATAGTTTACATATATTTATATATTATATCTTTATATATATATATATTTCTTTTTTTCTCAGTGCATATTTACATTGACTTTTTCCAACATATATCATCCTTGATCTCTGTTCAGGAACTGTGAAAACAATACATAGGTAATTTAAAATGTAATGTCAGGGCTCAACCCAGACCCCTGTAATTATGTTATTCAATGCTTTTATAAAATCTTCATTGGAAGACACAAAACCGTGAAAGGCTATTTCATGCCTTCATTAATAAATGTCGCAATTACATTCTAAAAATACAGCCATGTTTATCAATTAATTTTAATGGACCAGGTCACAGGAAAGCATTCACTATGCAATATGTTGCTGATTAAAACGAGAACATTATTAACATATGGTGAAGTAAATCATCCTGTAGGTATTTATGGGGAAGAGTATATTTTGACTCTTAATTTGTTATATTTGCCATCAATCAGTTTTAGGAGTCTGCTTCCCATGACTTAACTTGTATAGCCTGAAAACATAAGAAGCATTAATTTACTGTATTTGGTCCCAAATACTGTTCACTCACATATCTCTCCCATTTTTCAAACCCACACCCCTTGTTTTATTTCATATAAGGAACACTGGCATGGGCTTATCACAAATTTGCTTCAAACTTGCCATGTGACTTTGGGCAAACCTCTACTCTTTTTTAAAAAAAAATATTAAATTTATTGGGGTGACATTAGTTAATAAAATTATACAAGTTTCATGTATACAAGTCTATAATCCATCATCTGTACACTGTGTTGTGTGTTCACCTCCCCAAGTCGAGTCTCCCATCACCATCTGTCCCCCCTGTACCCTCTTTTACCTCCCTCAGGCCCCCTGTCACTCCTGCAATCTCCATACTGCTGTCTGTCTATAAATTCTTTTTCTTTCCTTAATCCCTTTACCTTTTTCACCAAGCTCCTCAACCCCCCTCCCCTCTGACAGCTGTCAGTCTGTTCTATGTATCTAGAAGTCCGTTTCTATTGTTTGTTAGTTCATTTTGTTCATTAGCTTCCACATGTAAGTGAAATTATATGGTACTTGTCTTTCTCTGACTGGCTTATTTCACTTAGCTTTTAATCTCTAGGTCCATCCATCCATACTGTCATAAAGGTAAGATTTCATTCTGTTTTATGCCTGAGTAGTACATATTCCATTGTGTTTATGTAACAGCTTTTTTATCCACTCATCTACTGATGGGCACTTTGGCTGTTTCCAGATCTTGGCTATTATAAACAATCCTGCAATGAACATAGGTGTGCATGTATGTTTCCAAATTTGTGTTTTGGGTTTCTTCAGATATATTCCCAGGAGTGAAATCACTGAGTCAAAAGAAAGTTCCATTTTAAAGTTTTTTAGTTAACTCCATACTGTTTTCCACAGTGACTGCACCAGTCTGCATTCCCACCAGCAGTGCAGAAGGGTTCCCTTTTCCCTATATCCTCCCTAGCACTTGTTTGTGGATTTATTAATGATAGCAATTCTGACAGGTGTGAGGTGGTATCTCATTGTGGTTTTAATTTGCATTTCTCTGATGCTTAGTGACATTGAACATCTTTTCACATGCCCATTGGCCATCTGTATGTCCTCTTTGGAGAAGTATCTATTCAGATCCTTTGCCCATTTCTTAATTGGATTGTTAAACCCCTATTCTTTCTGCATCAGTTGCCTCAATAATAACAGAAGGATTATAATGATTCTCTAATTTCCTCCTTCTGACTACCATCTTCAGACTTGTGTACCTCTGCTGATGGGTAAATTTTTAACTGTTTCACCCTTTCATTGAGGCTTCAAGATCTTAGCTCCAACTTGTCATCTCATTCATGCTCAGGACAACACCTATTTCCCTTCCTGGGCCTTGAAACCCAAGCCTGCAAAAGACTGAGTCAAATCAACATGCCCAGGCAGATTCACTTGCTGGCTTCTCTGAGATCTTAGCTCTCTCATTTCTGTCATCTGTATTTCTTATGATCACACATACTTATTTATTTTTTCAGATTGCTTAGATTTTTAGGAAGATTTTTCTTTTTTGTTATCTTAGGCTACCATGTTGCTGAAGGTTTGTAATAACTTTATAACTGGATTCCCTGCATCCAGTCTCACAATTCTCAGGTCTCTTTTTACAATTAGAGGGATAGTTTTGAAATGTAAATATTATTCCCCACCTTAAAGTTTTTTCATGGCCCCAAGAACTCCTTGGCATGACTAAAAGTTTCCCCATGATATGAATCTTTGCACTTATCTCTAAAATCTCACCCTTGGCACTCCTGAACTCATTCTCCCCGTGTTGCCACTGAGAGTAAATAATGAATGGTTTTTCTGCTAATGGGTCATGTTCTCTTCCACCTCAGAGCATGCACATAAGCTGTTCTTTTTGTATAACCCCTCCCCACTTTTAGCATTTCTAATTCTTACTGATCCTTTGGTTCCTGCTTAAATGCCACTTCTTCCAAAAAGCCTTCACTGTGTATACCCCAATGTCAAATGCACTTCCCACTTTATAACATCCTCAGTCTTGTAATTATTGTTCAAGATCTGTCTTTCTGTCTTGATGTAAAGCTTCCTAAGAAGTGACACTGTCTATCCTGCTCACTGCTTTCAGTCTAGCAATTAACCTAGCATTCAGGGTTAGTAGGGGCTTGACAAATCTTTGTGAACAAACAAATGAATAAATTAATCCCTCCATCTGTGAATGGAGTTTCCCTACTGAAGCTTTGCTTAACACCAGATCACTGCCATCAGTTTTAAGAACAGAACCACTCTGTAAGAAGGTTTCTCTTTTAAAACTTGAATGCTGTGTTAGAAGAATTGTGATCCTTGAAAAGTGAAGACTAAAATGAGGTAGAAATTGCAAGAGTAGCTTCCTCTTTTCAATTTAGCTTCATGCAAAGAAGGCTCTGAATTGAACAGGCCAGAAGGGAGAAAGACAGGCATGGTCTGCAAGACTTCAGCACAGGCATAGTAATGAGATTCAATCAATGAGAATGCTTATGTGAGACAAAGGAATCTTTAAAAGGTGAGCAAGAATAATTTTCTATTTTTTCTGGATCAGTGACCTTTCATAGGACTTAGAAAAGTCTTAGGACACATGTTGCTGTGTTGTCAAAAAGCAGGTCATCTTCTAATCAACTTCAGAGTGAGCATGGAATCCCTGGACTATGTAATCAATAATACAATTGAGATTTCATAACCATCATGTCATGATACTCCTTACATTGCTATCTCCAAAACCATTTATTTCAAGAATCAGGTATTCATTGACCAGAAGTCCAGCATTTGTAATTGTGCCCAATACATTTTTATGAGCACATGGAACTTGATTCTGTTTTCTTTTAATTTTAAGGTTAATATTTCACCGCTTTTATAGATGACATCCCTTCATGCTAATATTCATTTTTACTGCAGGAGACAGAGGTAAGCCTTTTTTTTTAAAGCTTTTCTTCTATGTCAAAATCCAGGATGAAGAATTACTTCTTTGTTTCTTTTCTTTCATCTTCCCCTTCCCATTTATTTCTTTATTGATTCGTGGAAGCAGAATGAATGGGGACATAAAGAATGAGTTGTTTTCTTTTCAGAGTCTACTAATTGTCCTTTTCCATCAATTCCACCAGGAAGATAAAAAACAAAGCTTAAAAGACTAATTTCAAAAGATAAAAATAAACAAAATAAACATTTCAAAAGCAATTATTTTTATCTTCTGAAAGAAGGCCTTACATATCAGTCTTTTGGTATACCTAAAGCTCTCTGTAGGTATAACTATGTCTATTATGGAAGATAGATATTATTAGAGAACTTTTAAAGTCTCTATTAGTAGAAGAGAATATATTATGAAAGCAATTCCCAAGGCAGTGATGATATCTAAATCATCTCCCTCCACTCCACATTTTACCAAATATTGATTGAATTTTCTACTCAACTTATCAAACCTACCTTTTAAGAATTCAAATTACTTTGGAAAGTTTAAGAAATAATTTTCATTTTAGTGTGAATTAGTTCAATCAGGCTGCTTTAAAATTATCTCAATTTCACTGAACAACTCAGACATTCCAAGCTTTGATGGGGAGAGCATGGAGGATTTGGAACAGCATAAAGATAAAGGCACCTTAAGAGAGGGTAAAAAAGGGCAGTATAGGTGTTGTAAAGAGAGATAGGGAAGCACTAAAGTAAAGAGTATTTTCTTCTTTCTCCTGATACTTGAACAAATCCAGTAGTCAGGCGCATACTAATATAATATTAGTGTCTGGCTAAGTCACAGTTCCTACAGTCTTTCAGAACTACCTACATGACCTGTCACTTAAATATATATATTTTATTTATTGAGAAAGATATTCTGAAAAAAGGAAAGGTATCCTGAGATTGAGACCTTGATGTATAATCATACTTTTGCTATAGATTGTTCCTAAGTGTTATATGCATCATATCACATCACTTTGGAATATAATTTTGTGGCTATATAGAGTAATAACTCAGATGCTCAATTTTTAGTTATTCTTTGAATTTATAAAAATATTAATATATCCACTCCTTGGTTTGTTGAGGGGAAAAAAACCTCTCTGTATTACTTTCCCAGGCTAATACTTATTTTTGGAGAGTAAGCTGTTAGAGTCTACTAACATTTATTAGGAAAAAAGAAAAAAACATCCTCATTTTCTCAGGTTTTAAGCTGCCACCTATCAGGAACATAAACAAAATTAAAAAGCAAGTTGTAAAATTGTCTCTGACTGACCAAAGTGCCACTATCCCATGCCTTTTTCTCATAGGAACTCTACTCAGAGTAACCTCAATGCTTATTTACTCTTCCCTTACACATACTTCTAGTACACTGGCTTGTCTGGTCTGCAGGTCTGAAGCAGCCTGGAGGAGTGAATTAAGGGGTGGTATGGGAAGAGGTCCTTATGTAACCTCATAGAACATCATGAGATATTACTTTTAAGGTAAGTTAGCCTTATTTTACTTTAAAAAATCTTTTGAAGCTCACAACTGATGTTGCATCTTCTCTTACTCATATATAAATTCCTAGATTCAGTCCACTTAGTTTACATAAATAACTCAGTTAGATTCATGAAGAGTCAGGGCTTTTTTTTTATTTTCTACTGCTGTAGATTTTGATTCTAACTTTCAGCAAAACTGAACCCTAGGCTAGGTTGGAGGTAAAATTATTTCTTGTTCATTGTCAATACTTGCCTTTTATGTTGATGTAATGAGTAAAGCTAGTTGTTAAACCCATACAGACAGGAACTTTCTCAAGAAAGGCATGTTATGCAGACCATCATTTTGAAATAAAGGAGCAAATGGTCATACTGGTCATGGTACCAGTTAAAGTCTTCCACTGACACCTACTTTATGATGTATCACAGACAAAATTGGTGATATTAAGTATATTGTTGTGTCCTTGAGCTTTATAAATGGTCCTGAATGCCATACTAGTTAATGTATTTCATTCGTGAAAAGCTAGATATCAAAGAAAGAATCCCAGAGGGAAAGGTAGGAGTGGATGAGAGTATGTTGTTTTGAATTTGAATGAAAACAGCCAATAGAATGTAAGTTGATTTCATCCATTACTCCTCAAGAAAGAAAACCACAAAGGCATATATGTAAATTTTATCACATCTTTACATTGTTTGGGAACACCATTTATTCATTTACAGAGTAAGGAGTTAGACTCGCACAAATTAGGTAATGAGTCATTTTTGGAGAGAGGAAAGAATGGGCCCACTGCTGTTGTGCCTAAGGCTCAGTGAGAAGCTGCTCCAGTTTGGTAAGAAGGTGACTCAGCAGGAGACTGAACCAGGGCTTGAGAAGACAGTCTTCCCTGTGAGCCAAACGTGGTGCTGCCTGGCTAATGGACTGGTCATCACCTGCCAGTGGTAGGCTTGGGCAGCTTCTGGACTTCTGTAAATTTAATGCCTGCTCCACTCTCAAGCTGTCTTTCTGAGACTTCAGAAATTTCTGCTTCTCCCCCCCCCCCCCCATTTATTCACAGACTGAAACCTGGCCACTATTTACCTTTATTCAAATGGTGATTAGGTTTGTTGAAGATTTTTTGTGTGATAAAGACTCTATTTCTCCCCTTAATAATGGCCACTGAATTTTTTTTCCATCTTGGAAGTACAATCCATAGGGTGAGACCTACTCACCTGGTCATCTGAAAAAAAGATAAAAAACTTATCAATAAAATACTAATGACAAATTGAGGGAGAAAGAGAGGAGGGGAGACAGTAAGATGGAGGGAGAGAGAGAAATGACTATTGGTGATTGAAGAGCAAAAGCATAGATTCCAGTTTACCTCAGTCTTTTATCATTTAGAACATCATTACTGTACATAATAAATACCATTTCATGAGGGAAAAAAGTATTTTTGAGTTTTCTATCGACTACAGAAGTTTTGACTACAGAGATTTTGCTTGTATCCCCTCTTCAAATGGAAAATTCAGAGCATGGAGGTCAAAGACAGTGCCTTATTGAATCCTCTTTTAATGATGGTAAAAAGATTTTTACCCAAAATCAAAGGTTCAGAGAACCATTAGTGTATTTTCTTGTCTTAAAGGCCCAACTAAGCCCTGTGCTCTCTGTAACTTTTATAGCCAAGTTCCCTGGATGGCCTTGTTTCTTAAGCAGTTTTAGGTTAAAGCTCCATAGCAGACACCTCTAATGTCTATCAGGCGTCCCCAAACTACAGGGCGCAGGCCGCATGTGGCCCCCTGAGGCCATTTATCGGGCCCCCGCCACACTTCCAGAAGGGGCACCTCTTTCATTGGTGGTCAGTGAGAGGAGCACTGTATGTGGCAGCCCTCCAATGGTCTGAGGGACAGTGAACTGGTCCCCTGAGTAAAAAGTTTGGGGACCCCTGGCTACATCATATCCTCTCAACCCATGTCTGATTTTCATTCCTGATAAATCAGATGGACAGTTCTTTACAGGCTCAGTAACACTGTGTTGATAGCATCTCACCCAAGAGTACACATTGCACATATTCCTGATTTTCTTAGAATGTTTTCTGATCCTATGGTTGCTCATGTGATCCATTAGTGCAAGAGAATCAACACCCCCAGAAAGCAACCTTCCAAACAATTCTTGGAGACATTTATGTTTCTGAGAAGATCGTGGTGGAATCAAGTTTCATTGCCTACAGCAATAACTTGGCCAACTCATTATTATATTGGTTTTCTTATTTCCCTGTCTCACTCCCAATTCCTCAACTCCTATTTCACTTTCAAAATCAACTACTCACTTGACCTGTGGTGGCACAGTGGATAAAGCATCAACCTAAAACACTGAGGTTGCTGGTTCAAAACCCCGGGCTTGCCAGGTCAAGGCACATATGGGAGTTGATGCTTCCTGCTCTTCTCCCCCTTCTCTCTCACTCTCTCTTTCTCCTCTCTAAAATGAATAAATAAAATCTTTAAAAAAATCAACTACTCACAACAAAATTCTTGCTCAAACTCTACTTGGAGGAAATCTAAACCACAACAAGACCCTGAAAAAATGTACATCAAACACAATGTGATTCAGCTATCTACTACAGGAAAATTAATAAATGCAACCAAGACTTCCCTCCATGTCTACTGATAGTCAATATCCAGATTTCTATGCATAGTCTGTCAAATGCATCAAGGAACTCAATTAAAGGGAGGCTAAGTTTACAGATACCTGAACAAAGAGCCATATCTCCTTTTAAAAATAAGATAAACAAACTCAAAAGTCACTATAGCCCAGAGTTGCCGGGTAAGATCATATTCAAGAGATAGGAAAGAGAAAAATTAAAGACTGCAGGGCCAAGAAACCACTCTAAATAAAGTTTCTGTCCTTGATATCTGACCTTCTGTTCTATGCACCTTTCAAAGCTCTTTTCTCTAGACAATTTTCCCATTGTCTCTCTCACATTTTCTATCATGAAAGAAAGTGATCTGATAAAATGACTGAAAACAAAAATGCTTCGGTAAATCACCGTCATGCTGGCCATAAATTTCAAGAGATATTTGTGTTTGCAGCAGAGGCAGATTAAGGTTGGTTGAGACTTTGCACACAGAAGAAATTATTGGGCCCCTTGTCATTAGCAAAAAGTGCAAAGATGGGGTTTTGTGGGGTCCTTCAGAAGTCGGGGCCCAGGGCGTGCACCTGGTATACCCACCATTAAATCTGCCTCTGGTTTGCAGGCTTACATTTTTTTTCTGTATTTTTCTGAAGCCGGAAACGGGGAGAGACAGTCAGATAGACTCCCGCATGCGCCTGACCGGGATCCACCCGGCACGCCCACCAGGGGACGATGCTCTGACCTCCAGGGGGCGATGCTCTGCCCCTCCAGGGGGTCGCTCTGTTGCGACTAGAGCCACTCTAGCACCCGGGGCAGAGGCCAAGGAGCCATCCCCAGCGCCTGGGCCATCTTTGCTCCAGTGGAGCCTCGGCTGCGGGAGGGGAAGAGAGAGACAGAGAGGAAGGAGAGGGGGAGGGGTGGAGAAGCAGATGGGTGCTTCTCCTGTGTGCCCTGGCTGGGAATTGAACCCGGGACTTCTGCACGCCAGGCTGATGCTCTACCACTGAGCCAACCGGCCAGGGCCATATTTTTTTAATAAATAAATTTTTATTAATTTTAATGGGGTAACATCAATAAATCAGGGTACATATATTCAGGCTTACATTTTTAAGAAACATGTCACCATGGAAAAGAAGCACACCTACTGCATTTATTTGGGTGTGTTGCCATCATGTGGTGGTGGTGACTTGCTAATAACCTTAGGTCATGCTATGGTAGGATTTATCCAAAATGAAGAGACTTCCTTTTCTCCCATGAAGCATAGAACACTGTATTGACCATCTATGAAGGCAAATTAAAACTTTGTTACTAAAAGTTGAATTTTTAAAAAATCTATACTTTTCACTTCAAAAAGTATATATACCTTTATTACTAAAATTTTTCCAGTAAAATTTGTCCTTAATCTTACTGTTACATGATACTGAGACTTGTACTTTATAATCAATTTATCCAAAGGCTTCAGGCCAACTTGGTTTCAAGAGCCTTCTAACATGGTTACGTAAACATGTGAACATTAGGGGAAGATTAGTGCAGGGTATGTGCAAATTCTGTACTATCTTTGCAACTCTTCTGTAAACCTAAAATTATTTCAAAACAAAATGTTTCCTTCTTTGTTGTTTTCGTTTTCAAAGCCTTCTCAGGTGGATTTCTTCATTTGTCAGTATCATGACACTGAGTTGAATTTTCTATCTGAACTTTATTACTTTCCTTTTTTCTCTCTTCTGAGACAAAAGATATATGGCAAAAATTATAGGCAAATAGGTGCACTTTTTATGTGAAAAGTACGCATTCTTGTAAGAGGTTCTGTTTTTCCATTTATGAAGGGGAAAATAGGCACTCCTCTAAACACAGAGTATGACACAGTGTGTAAACTCTAGTAGGGATCTAGCTGATTGTTGAGATAATTGTGCAAGCAATGTTTCTCATCTTTGCCTCATATGAACAAGCTCAAACTTCTGATCAAATCATCAGATATAAATGGTTTTATGAAAAGCATTCTCCAGGACTGATTTCTTCAAATCTTTTATTTTTATTGCAAAAGTATTTTAAGCAGAACAAGCACTCAAATAAGTTAGGTATCGGTGCAAATAGTTCTGGCATGTGCTTTTCAATCATGTTTCCATTTTGTAAATAGAATTACAGAGAGTAAAATTTAGCAGAAATGGGTGAGTTGCAGGTCCCATTGGGATGATATCTAAAAGCATATAATGGCATGCAGATCTTCCTAGACCTTTGATATGTACAACATCAGTTACACTTGGGTAAAATAAAAGCCTTATACCAAAGCAAATCTGAAATTGGTCTTCCATCTTTTTCTCTCTCATAGCCCTCTTGTTAACTACATATGCCATTCATTCAGGGAAAGGACAATTTTAATATGCCTGCTGAGTGTTATATGTTTCTAGGAAGCACCAATATATATATATATAAAGCTTCATCATGCACTGGGAATTTGGGGACAACTTATTTTCAGAGTTTTTTTTTTTCTTCTTTGGTTGGAAGTCTCAACCAACACTTCCTAGGTAGTTTCCTATTGGATAAACTTCCCAGAGCTATTACAGCAAGAGGAGAGAATATTTTGCACTGTCTTCTGGAACATGTGATGACTCATGTTGGGCTGAATGAAAGATGTTCTTGTGAAGCTGTTCTTAGTCTAGTTATTCTTGGTGCTTCTTCAATAGCTTCTAGATTTGGGGTTGCCTTAAAGTCTCTCTTCAACTTGAAATGCTGCCAGGTTCATGGATTATTTTTCTGCAGACATCTGAAGGCTGTAATACACTGGCTATTACCAGAGAGAGGCAGATGACCGCTTTGAGGTCTTTCATCTCTTCTTTCCTCTCTTGATGGGCCAAAATTGTTCATTGCTTAAGTTATGGTTGTCCTATTGTTGAATCTCAAATCTGCCAATGCCACTGGTGAACTGCTTAAGTCCTTTTGTCATTTATAATATAAAGGTCATAATTCGAGAGGTGACGTCACGGAAATGGCGCCGTGAGAAGCGCGTCCGACAGCTCTCCCCTAAATCACAACAAATTTATCAACTAGAAACAGAAAAATTTATCCTCGGAGCATTCCGGAGTTCCACACAAACTGAAAGCAAAAGGACTGTTATCACTTGAATCTGAGAGACGAGGGTGTGGAGGAAGCTACTGCAGCGACGCTCATTCAAGCCGCCAGGGAGTGCGCCTGCGGTGAGTCAGCCCATATACTTGGGAACCGCAAGCCGCCGCGAGCTGCCGCGAACCCCCGTGAACCACCAACGCGAGCTGCCGCGAGCCCCCGCGAACCGCCACCGCAAGCGGCCTCCACGAGCCTCCGCGCGCGCGCCCGGTCCGGTTGAGCACCGCTGACGTTCCCAGCGGCCCGCACACTGCGAGTGGGGGTCGCCGGCCACCGGTGCCCGGAGCGCCCCATTCGCGCGCGTGCCTTGGGCATTCCACGCGCCCAGGGCACCCTATTGGCCCGCACACCCAGGGGGTTCCATTATCCTGCGCCTGGTGCGGTCCAGCCGCCAGCGGCGGGGCAAGCGGGAGAGGCTTGGGAGATTCTCTCCGTGGGTGGGGCACCTCACCCAGCCATTCAAGCTAACAATCAAGCGTTGGGGGAGGGGCGCGCGCAGGCAGCCTAAAATACCTTCGGAAACACAGCTGCGACCCAATCACTGAAATTAGCTTAACCCATGAAATCTGCGCACCCTCGGTTCTAATTGATAAGATCTCTCTCAGTTCAGCGATCCAAGACAAGAGGCGTGATATTTTTTAGTGCCTCTCGCTAAAGGGGCGGGGGCAACTTCTGATTGATAGAGCCTCCATATTCAGGGATAAACGCTAACAAGAAGGACTTGGCAGATAATAAGGTCTATACTACACTAGTCGTAAGCAGAGACTAGTGCCTCTTCTTCCCTGCAAAAACAGGCTACAAAGTGTGGAAAGCCTGGGTTGAGAGGTCCAACTAAATGATAGGCGCTGAACAGTCACCTTGACAACAATTGACTCCCACCCCCGCCTGATTACACTGGAGGCCCTGACTCTCAGAGCCTTTCCCAAAGCCTTGCACTGAGTGGGGATAGAGTGGGGATTTCCCAGCTCTTTGAGCCTCTTACTCCCCAGGCAGAAGCAGTTGCAGCCTTATAGCTGGATCACCAGGCTGCTAATTCAGAAAGGGGGGACTAGGAGAGAGAATCCAGGAAAGCAAACTCTCTCATCGTTGGACCCTGCAAACGCCAACAAGCCTTTACTTCCAGCAAGACTAAAGCCAATTATATGACATTGCCATAGAATCCCATCAACTGCAAATCCCTACCTAAGAGTGACACAGGGGCAGAGCCTGGGGTACAGAGTCACCGACCAGGAAGAGGGAGAGAAAAGAAAAAGGAAGAAGTTAACCTCTCAAAATCAAGAAAAACCCACAGACTTTACAACTTGATCCACTAATTATTTTGTTGTTGTTGTTGTTGTTGTTTGTTTCTTCTATCTTTTTGCCTTTATTTCCTCCACCTCGGTCCTTCTATTCTCTGCCCATCTTATGCTTCCCCTTTCTTGAACTACACTACCCATGAGTGTTGCATTTTATTTTTCTTCTTCATCCTCACCCTCCTTTAAGGTTATACTCCAAAACACTTAACTCTCACTCTCTCCTCTTTTGTTTTTTTTTTTGTCTTGCTTTATTTTGTTTTTTTCTCCTCCTATTTTATTTCTTCCTTCATTTTTCTCTTTTTCTTATTTTTTCCTTTCTATTCGTTTTTTCTTTTCTCATTTTACTTTCCTCCCATATAATCCTCAATCACAAACAAATTAGTTAATTTGGGACTCAAGGCTTTTTTTTGGCTTTATTTCTCTTTTTTGCTTTTGTTTTTATTTTTTTTTCTCTTGTTTGTTTATTTTTGTGGCATTTTGGGTCCTCCCAACCCAAGGTCTCCATTGTATTTAGTCTTCGCTCCACTTAATACAACAGATTTTTACTTATTATTTTTATTTTTTCTTCTTTATTATTCTTTTTGGTCCTTTTTTCTGATACCCTCTTATCCTTCTCATTATATCTCTTAGTTGACCATCACTTACAAGCAAATCATCTTATGCTTGTCTAAGATTTTCTTCCTTTTTTTTTTTTTTTTTGCATTTAGTAGGTCCCTACTCCCTTTTTTTGCCCCTTGAACTCTTCACCCCAAATCAGGCCCTCCATTATAGGCACGATATTTCCCTGAGGAGGGGAGAGGAGGGAAAGAGAAGAGAGAAAAAAAGGGGGAAATAATAAATTATTACTGTTTTTTTTTGTGGGGTGTTTTACCCTTTTTTTTTTTTCTTTTTACTTTTTATTAATTCTAATTAGTGCTATCAATAAGACCACCCTGAGATGCCGATAAGAAAGAGGAAATCGAATATTATGGATACAAAAGAAAGAGAGGTAACACAAATAGATGTGGAAAAATCTATGGAGAAAAGACTTAACATATTGGAAGCCTTGGAGCTAAATGACAGAGAATTTAAAATAGAAATCTTAAAAATACTCAGAGATATACAAGAAAACACAGAAAGGCAATATAGGGAGATCAGAAAACAACTCAATGAACACAAAGAATATATTACCAAGGAAATTGAAACTATAAAAACAAATCAAACAGAAATGAAAAACTCAATTCACGAGCTGAAAAACGAGGTAACAAGCTTAGCTAACAGAACAGCCCAGATTGAAGATAGGATTAGTGAAATAGAAGACAAACAACTTGAGGCACAACAGAGAGAAGAAGAAAGAGACTCAAGAATAATAAAAAATGAGAAAGCCCTACAGGAATTGTCTGACTCCATCAGAAAGAATAACATAAGAATAATAGGTATATCAGAGGGAGAAGAGAAAGAAAATGGAATGGAGAATATACTCAAACAAATAATAGACGAGAACTTCCCAAGCCTGTGGAAGGAACTAAAGCCTCAAATTCAAGAAGCAAACAGAACACCAAGTTTTCTTAACCCCAACAAACCCACTCCAAGGCACATCATAATAAAGATGACACAAACCAATGACAAAGAAAAAATTCTCAAGGCAGCCAGGGAAAAGAAGAGTACAACATATAAAGGAAGGCCTATTAGATTATCATCAGATTTCTCAGCAGAAACTCTACAAGCTAGAAGAGAGTGGACCCCAATATTTAAAGCCCTGAAAGAGAGGAACTTTCAGCCAAGAATACTATACCCATCAAAGCTATCCTTCAAGTATGAAGGAGATATAAAAACATTCACAAATACAGAAAAGATGAGAGAATTTATCAACAGAAAGCCCCCACTCCAGGAAATACTAAGGGGGGTTTTCCAACCAGATTCAAAGAACAAAAGAAAACAACACCACAAGTAACAGCTCCACCAAGAACACAATAAAACCAAACTTAAACTGTGACAACAAAGGAAAAAAAGGGGGGAGAGGATGGAGATTAACAGTAGCAAAGGATGATGAAGTGCAGAAATACTTATAAGATAGGGTACTACAATGAATATGGTAGGTACCCTTTTCATTACTTAATGGTAACCACTCTCAAAAAAACCACCACAAAAACACTTGACTTAAAAAAGGTAGCAACAGAGGAAAGATGTATGGAACACAAACAAACAAAAACAAATGATAGAAAAACAAAAGAGAAGAATCAAACTAGATACAAAACTAACAGAAAGCAATTTATAAAATGGCAGTAGGGAACCCACAAGTGTCAATAATTACACTAAATGTAAATGGATTAAACTTACCAATAAAAAGACACAGAGTAGCAGAATGGATTAAAAAAGAAAATCCAACTATATGCTGCCTACAAGAAACACATCTAAGCAACAAGGATAAAAACAAATTCAAAGTGAAAGGCTGGAAAACAATACTCCAAGCAAACAACACCCAAAAAAAAGCAGGTGTAGCAATACTCATATCTAATAATGCTGACTACAAGACAGAAAAAGTACTCAGAGACAAAAATGGTCATTTCATAATGATTAAGGGGAAGTTGAATCAAGAAGACATAACAATCCTTAATATATATGCACCAAACCAAGGAGCACCAAAATATATAAGACAGCTACTTATTGACCTTAAAACAAAAACTAACAAAAATACAATCATACTTGGAGACCTCAATACACCGCTGACGGCTCTAGATCGGTCATCCAAACAGAGAATCAATAAAGATATAGTGGCCTTAAACAAAATACTAGAACACCTGGATATGATAGACATCTACAGGACACTTCATCCCAAAGCGACAGAGTATACATTTTTCTCTAGTGTACATGGAACATTCTCAAGAATTGACCATATGTTGGGCCACAAAGACAATATCAGCAAATTTAGAAAAATTGAAATTGTACCAAGCATATTTTCTGATCATAAAGCCTTGAAACTAGAATTCAACTGCAAAAAAGAGGGGGAAAAACCCACAAAAATGTGGAAACTAAACAACATACTTCTAAAAAATGAATGGGTCAAAGAAGAAATAAGTGCAGAAATCAAAAGATATATACAGACAAATGAAAATGAAAATACGACATATCAGAATCTCTGGGATGCAGCAAAAGCAGTAATAAGAGGAAAGTTCATATCACTTCAGGCGTATATGAACAAACAAGAGAGAGCCAAAGTAAACCACTTAACTTCACACCTTAAGGAACTAGAAAAAGAAGAACAAAGACAACCCAAAACCAGCTGAAGAAAGGAGATAATAAAAATCAGAGCAGAAATAAATGAAATAGAGAACAGAAAAACTATAGAAAAAATCAATAAAACAAGGAGCTGGTTCTTTGAAAAGATCAACAAAATTGACAAACCCTTGGCAAGACTCACCAAGGAAAAAAGACACAAGACCCAAATAAATAAAATCCAAAATGAAAGAGGAGAGATCACCACAGACATCATAGAAATACAAAGAATTATTGTAGAATACTATGAAAAATTATATGCCACCAAATACAACAACCTAGAAGAAATGGATAAATTCCTAGAACAATACAACCTTCCTAGACTGAGTCATGAAGAAGCAGAAAGCCTAAACAGACCAATCAGCAGGGAGGAAATAGAAAAAACTATTAAAAATCTCCCCAAAAATAAAAGTCCAGGCCCAGACGGTTATACTAGTGAATTCTATCAAACATTCAAAGAAGACTTCGTTCCTATTCTACTCAAAGTCTTCCAAAAAATTGAAGAAGAAGCAATACTTCCAAACACATTTTATGAGGCCAACATAACCCTCATACCAAAACCAGGCAAGGATGGCACAAAAAAAGAAAACTACAGACCAATATCTCTAATGAATACAGATGCTAAAATACTAAACAAAATACTGGCAAACCGAATACAACAACATATTAAAAAAATAATACATCATGATCAAGTGGGATTCATCCCAGAATCTCAAGGATGGTTCAACATACGCAAAACGGTTAAAGTAATACACCATATCAACAAAACAAAGAACAAAAACCACATGATCTTATCAATAGATGCAGAAAAGGCTTTCGATAAAATACAACACAATTTTATGTTTAAGACTCTCAACAAAATGGGTATAGAAGGAAAATATCTCAACATGATAAAGGCCATATATGATAAACCATCAGCCAACATCCTATTAAACGGCATAAAACTGAGGACTTTCTACCTTAAATCAGGAACAAGACAGGGTTGTCCACTCTCTCCACTCTTATTCAACGTGGTGCTAGAAGTTCTGGCCAGAGCAATCAGACAAGACAAAGAAATAAAAGGCATCCATATCGGAAAAGAAGAAGTAAAGCTATCACTTTTTGCTGATGATATGATCCTATACATCGAAAACCCGAAGGACTCCACAAAAAGATTATTAGAAACAATAAACCAATACAGTAAGGTCGCAGGATACAAAATTAACATACAAAAGTCCATAGCCTTTCTATATGCCAACAATGAAATATTAGAAAACGAACTCAAAAAAATAATCCCCTTCACGATTGCAACAAAAAAATTAAAATACCTAGGAATAAACATAACAAAGAACGTAAAGGACCTATATAATGAAAATTACAAAGCATTGTTAAGGGAAATCGAAAAAGATACAATGAGATGGAAAAATATTCCTTGTTCTTGGATAGGAAGAATAAATATAATCAAAATGGCCATATTACCCAAAGCAATATACAAATTTAATGCAATTCCCATCAAAATCCCTATGAGATTTTTTAAAGAAATGGAACAAAAAATCATCAGATTTATATGGAACTATAAAAAACCCCGAATAGCCAAAACAATCCTAAGGAAAAAGAATGAAGCTGGGGGCATTACAATACCTGACTTTAAACTATATTATAGGGCCACGATAATCAAAACAGCATGGTATTGGCAGAAAAATAGACACTCAGACCAATGGAACAGAATAGAAAGCCCAGAAATAAAACCACATATATATGGTCAAATAATCTTTGATAAAGGGGCCAACAACACACAATGGAGAAAAGAAAGCCTCTTCAACAAATGGTGTTGGGAAAACTGGAAAGCCACATGCAAAAGAATGAAACTCGACTACAGCCTGTCCCCGTGTACTAAAATTAATTCAAAATGGATCAAAGACCTAAATATAAGACCTGAAACAATAAAGTACATAGAAGAAGACATAGGTACTAAAATCATGGACCTGGGTTTTAAAGAACATTTTATGAACTTGACTCCAATGGCAAGAGAAGTGAAGGCAAAGATAAATGAATGGGACTACATCAGAATTAAAAGTTTTTGCTCAGCAAGAGAAACTGATATCAAAATAAACAGCAGCCAACTATATGGGAACTGATATTTTCAAACGACAGCTCAGATAAGGGCCTAATATCCAAAATTTACGAAGAACTCATAAAACTCAACAACAAACAAACAAACAATCCAATAAAAAAATGGGAAGAGGACATGAACAGACACTTCTCCCAGGAAGAGATACAAATGGCCAACAGATATATGAAAAGATGCTCAGCTTCATTAGTTATTAGAGAAATGCAAATCAAAACTACAATGAGATACCACCTCACTCCTGTTAGATTAGCTATTATCAACAAGACGGGTAATAGCAAATGTTGGAGAGGCTGTGGAGAAAAAGGAACCCTCATTCACTGTTGGTGGGACTGTAAAGTAGTACAACCATTATGGAGGAAAGTATGGTGGTTCCTCAAAAAACTGCAAATAGAACTACCTTATGACCCAGCAATCCCTCTACTGGGTATATACCCCAAAACCTCAGAAACATTGATACGTGAAGACACATGTAGCCCCATGTTCATTGCAGCACTGTTCACAGTGGCCAAGACATGGAAACAACCAATAAGCCCTTCAATAGAAGACTGGATAAAGAAGATGTGGCACATATACACTATGGAATACTACTCAGCCATAAGAAATGATGACATCAGATCATTTACAGCAAAATGGTGGGATCTTGATAACATTATAAGGAGTGAAATAAGTAAATCAGAAAAAAACAAGAACTACATGATTCCATACATTGGTGGAACATAAAAATGAGACTAAGAGACATGGACAAGAGTGTGGTGGTTACCAAGGGTGGGGGGGGAGGGAGGACATCGGAGGGAGGGAGGGAGAGAGTTAGGGGGAGGGGGAGGGGCACAGAGAACTAGATAGAGGGTGACGGAGGACAATCTGACTTTGGGCGAGGGGTTTGCAACATAATTTGATGACAAAATAACCTAGACATGTTTTCTTTGAATATATGTACCCTGATTTATTAATGTCATCCCATTACCATTAATAAAAATTTATTAAAAAAAAAAAAAAAAAGGTCATAATTCTTACCTCTTAGAAATTTTATGAGACTTTAACATGGTTGATTTTTTTTTAACATGGTTGATTTTTATATCAAGTAGACATAGCTATATAAAACCCTCCTGCAGGTGCTCCATATCTTTGGTTTTCTTGCCCTTCTGAAAAGAATCTTGCTTTTTAATACTGCTTCTAGAACTGGTAGTGGTGGCTCCTTTTAGTCCCTCTAGAGGGCAGCCCCAAGCAGTATCCCTGAGAGGTATCGAGCTTGACCCACTGTGTGATATACTTCTGCACAGATGTCTCACTTTTAAGTGCTAAGTGCAAAGTCCTTGAGGGAGCCTAATGGAGTAAAATTTGGTGATAGTTGGCAGGGTTTTTCCAAAGCTGATTTTCCATCTGATGCACTCTGAAACCTAGTCCTGCAATGACTCAAGAGAGCCCACCACAGAAGCAGTAATAGTTATTGCTTGCACTTCAGTGTTGAGCTTTGTTACCAGAAAAACTTGGCAAATGTCTCTGGGCTGAGAGTCACAGAGTTCAAACTGAATGATAGATATTTTCTATTCACTAGAGCCCAAAGTCCAAACCAAGCCCAATAGTGACACTGGTTTGTTTAGGCATAAAGACATTTTGTATTATGGATCATTTAGTTTTCCATCCTGTTCTACCCAACCCTTTATGCCCTTCCTTTCATTGCTCCTTATTTTAGTTTTGTTAATCTTTCACACTTTAGCTTAAAATTAATCTGTTCTATGAGACCTCTCAGATCACTTAATTCTTCTCTGAATTGCTGTAATATTGGTATAATTGGTATAATTATGCATTAGTTTGTGATTATCATCATACTCTCAGTCATTTAAAAATGTCATTTAATGAGAAACGTGTCAGGATTACTTCCTCAAAAAACAATGAAAACTTTGAGAGAAAATATTACTCTTTTTTGTGTCTGCCATAATGCCTACAACAAGTATGTCAGTGGACATAATATTTTCATTTGCTTAATGGCTTCTTCAAATACCTCCAGACCATGAACTCTCAAAGGTTTCTCCTACTGGAGTCTGTTTCTATTCTGTTTGTTAGTTTTCTTGTTAGTTTTATTTGTTACTGGAGTCTGTTTCTAATCTGTTTGTTAGTTTGTTAGTTTCCTTGTTAGTTTTCTTTGTTCATTACACTAACAAAATGAAACAGACTCCAGTAGCAGAAATCTTTCAGAGGGGAGGGGGGTTGTAGTGCTGAGTGGAAAAGATGAAAAGGTTAAGCAAAAAAAAATCACAGACACAGACAATAGTGTGGTGATTACCAAAGGGAAAGGGGGTGGGGAAGGTAAAGGGAGGAATAAATGGTGACAGAAAGAGACTTGACTGGGGTAATGACCACACAATACAATATACAGATGATGTATTATAGAATTATATACCCAAAACCTATATAATTTTATTAAACAATGTCACCCCAGTAAATTCAATAAAAATTAAAAAAATATTTATGCTATGAAAAAAGTCAAGTGTATACAAATAATCCAACATTTGAATTATTAAAAAAACATTTATATTGAGTTATAGAAGATATTAGTGGCAACTACATTCTTTCCTTAAAAATTATTTATTAAAAGTAATAGTAACATCAACACTCACTAACACTTTATACATGTCAGAGCTTAGCTCAAACTCATAATGATTCATTTGTATTCTCTGAGCACCTGTAATAGAAGGCAGGAAGATGGGGCCCAGTCAGGGACTGGTTATAAGAAAAGTCTAGAGATCCCAGTTTCCTTGGTACTCTACCTGGTAGCCGTAACTCTGCCACATTACACTTGTGTTTCTCGCTGACATCACTTGACACATGAGTGTGAATAGCACATAGCCTACATTCACATTCTGGCTTTTCCATTTTCTAGCTGTGTGATCATGGACAACTTACCTAACCTCTCTATAACTGAGGGTCTACCTAAGCAAAATGGGGATAATAATATTCCATACTTCACAGGGTTGTTTGTATGAGAGTTAAATAATATATGTAAAATGTTTATCACAATGTCTCAGATATTGTAAAGTCTCAAATGTCAATGAGAAAATAAATCAGGGCACATACACATGAGAGGAAGAAAGGCATGAGAATTTCTAATTTTTCCTTTATTCTTCTAAATCCAAAGTGTAAAGAATACCAGACAGAAGAAGTAGCTAAGTATAGAGACAACCTAATATGTGTTCTCCTCTTGGGAGAGAATGAGGGGAAAGAGAAGCAACACAAAACCAGTGCAGGAACAACTCAGTAATGGGTAGAAAGTTCCCAAGGGTAAGCCATTGCTACAAGGAAGGGGGCTCTTACAGTAGCTTTGGGGGCTACATGGAAACAATGTGGTTTGGCTCAAACAACAGCAAATATTTGACTTTCAGAGGTTTCCAGAGGGTGGACTTCGTGCCTAACTTGGTTTATAGGCCAACTGATATTATTGGACTCTTGCTATGATACTGGGGTAGGTGACCCAAAGAACATTTAAGGGCTCAAGGTTTTGGATGGAGGGATGGGATACAGTATAAACATAATTGCAACTTGGGATAGGATAAATGTGAATTAAAAAGGAACAAAGAGGCCCTGGCCGGTTGGCTCAGTGATAGAGCGTCAGCCTGGCGTGCAGGAGTCCCGGTTCGATTCCCGGCCAGGGCACACAGGAGAAGCGCCCATCTGCTTCTCCACCCCTCCCCCTCTCCTTCCTTTCTGTCTCTCTCTTCCCCTCCAGCAGCCAAGGCTCCACTGGAGCAAAGTTTGCCCGAATGCCTCCTGGTTTCCAGCTTCGGAAAAATACAAAAAAAAAAAAAAAAAAAAAAAAAAAAAAAGGAACAAAGAGTTTAATCATTCATATGAAAAGTGCCAAATCTGAGCTACAGAGTGAAAACAATGCTAAGGTCAGCGAAAGAGAGCTGCCTGGTAAAGAGGTAATTTAAGCTAGGCACTGAACATTGAGGAGGAGGTTAATTTAAGCATGCCAAGGCAGTGTGTTATAATAGAAAGACCATCACTATTGCCTCAAATAGGCCTGGGTTATAAGCCAGGCTATACCCTCACCAGTTGTATTTACAAATAATACATATGTTCTAGACTATTATGGGGAATATTTGTTAAGTATTTAGTACAGTGTCAGACAGATAGCAGGGTCCCAAAAATTGATCTACTGATCCCCATAGAATCTTGGCGTATTTTTTATGATGATGCTACCTTGAACACTGGTAAGCACAGCTGATATACTATGAACCTGAGTAACCATGGTAAATATATACACAGGTTTCTGCTCAACTTCCTGGAAATAACATCAGGAAAGGATGCAGGTATTGAAAAGCCCATGAAAGAAGCAATGGAACAAGTTCAAGCCAGCAGCTACAGCAAACTTCAAGGACAGAGAAGGCCCTTAGAAAGGCTTACCTGTTCTGAATTATAAATTGGGGGCTTTTTGTCTTCAGCTTTCCTTCCTCCTTCCTTCAATCCTTGTCCTCCCTTCTTTGCCTCATGGTACAATGGGGACCTCCAGCTACTTTGGTTTGCACGTCGATGGGTAAAGGAAGCAGTCTGATTAAACTCTTAAGTACTAATACTTAGGTGATTTATTAAGTCTCCCTTCCCACAGATATTGGTGTTTAAAATATTTCAAATATAAAATATTTCATGCATGTCTGAGAGTAGAAGTTTGGGTGTTAGCAATCAATCAGCAGATGAGGTTGAGAGTGGGGTGGTTATGACCAAAAATACTGAATACATTTTGTATGGAGAAAAGCAAGGTGAGAGGGAAAAGTTCTTGGCATTTAGAACTATGGGAACTAACTTAAAATCTCAACTCTGGCACCTTTACTTATTGATCCTTGTCAAGTGATTTTACCTCCCTGTTCTCATTTTCTCAAATGAGTAATGACAATGATAATCCTTACCTTATACAGGATGTTCTTAGGGTTAGACAAGCACTTCTCAAATTGAATGTGCACAAAAACCACTTGAGCATCTTGTTAAAATGCAGATTCTTATTCAGGAGTTTTGGAATGGAGCCGAGATTCTGCATTTCTAATGAGCTCTCAGATGGTGTCAATGGTGTTGATCCAAAGACCACATTGTGAGTAGCAAGAGGCTGTTAGATAATGTAATTAATGATAAAGTGGGCTTTCTTCCCAGACAACTTTGTGGGAAGAGATCATTCCTTGCCCTTGGCTTGCTACCAGTCATAAAAAAAGGCAGTCAAGTTGAGGCTGGAGAAATGTAGAAAAAAAGGTTGCTACCAGGGTTTGGGGAGGGGGCTACTGTTTAAGAAAAAGCCTGAAAACTGTATTTCTCATCTTTTTTTGCCCCTATTCTTTTTAACAAAAATAATAATTTATTTTTTATTAAGATTCTTTTTAAATTATAATAAAGTCAAGACATAGATGTTATTTCTAACTGGAAAAAGAGAATAGCTAAATAGAATGTTTCTTTTCTTGGTACTTGTCATATCTTCCCCATTGATGAAAAAGAACATTCAGAGAAGTATTTTTAGACTTTGCTTTGTAATTCTCATAACTCGTGACCAGCAGATGCAGCTTCCTGTAATGAACAGCTAGAACAATATCAAGCACTGATATTTTGTATCTGTTGGCTGTACCATGCACTAGCTGTGTGTCTTTCAGCAATTACTTAACCTTTCTGTTTCTTTCCTTTTTTTGTAAAATATGTTAATTAAGTCTATCATTCAAATAAATGGGGTTTGAATGATCCACTAAGGTAAAGCTTAGCAGGTAGGAAGGACTCAGTCAATTGTTATTATCTATATAATCTTTTTTTAATTTTTCAATTTTAATTTATTGTGTTTACATAGATTCTAGTGTCCCCCTGAGTGCATCCTTCCTCCCTCATGTTGTACAAATTTTTTTTTACTGAATGTATTGGGGTACAGTTTTCAGCTGCACAACTCAAGAGAACATCACCTGCACTCTGCATTTTGTACCCTCTATGCTAAGCAAAGTCTCTTTCTGTTCCGATGCCCCCCCTACCTTTGCCCACCTCCCCCTACCCCTACCCCCTTTCCTTCTGGCTGTTATCACACTGATGTCTGTTTCTATGTGTTATGACAGAAGGTGAGGGATCAAACAAAAAATCATATATATGTATTTTTTAACTTGAAAGAAACTTCTTGGGAGTCTAGTGGCCTCGACCGCTTGAGGGGAGGTCAATCATGCTCTGACTTTTCCTCCTCCAGGCACCAGGCAATGGCTGACTGTTTCCTTATGGAGGCTGCCTAGTTGCTGTTCATTTGCTCCCTTTTCATTTGGTTATAAGCATGATTGAGGTTCATTTTAAGGAAAATAGCCCTTTAGTTTCAGTATTCTCACATTTTATTCCACTTCTATAAATATGAGTGAGCTAAATTTCTAAAGGTTTACTGCATAAATGTGTTACTTTTTCTTCTCAGAACTGTTCCTCCCCTACACTTCATCCTTTCTCTCTAGTATTCTGTATTTTCTTTAGCCTGCTAATGATGGTCAAATTTACATTCTTGAGGAACTTATTTCAGTATCAATTGCAACCACATCATTCACGTTCTTTCATTTACTGACTCAATTATCCTGTCACTGAAAAATACTATGTGTTTCTATACATGGGATTAAAGTCATCCTGTTGACCTTAATTGGTTAATTTTAATCAGTTGGGAAAGCATAAGAACTCCATCTAGGACAGCATTATGCCCGAGTCTATGCACACATTGTTGATAAACACTTGAGAAGCACCACGTCAGCAGCCAGTCATACACAAAACATTGCAGAGAAGGTAATCAGAGCAGTCAGAAAGGAAAGCCACACTCTCCTCTAGCAGGATAAAGAAGAGACTGTGAAGGAGGTAAAGGGGAAGGGGGTAAGAGAAGTTGGCCCAGTTCTCCTTTGCCTAAGTGGGTAGACAATTGAGTGTCTCATGAACAAAATGGAGGTATGCTTTAGTGAGTCCTTAAAATAAAATTGTGTTAAAAGAGCCTTCTGTAATTTAAAAAGTTAATCCTTGATAACACAGTTTAAAAAAACTAAGGGTATTTTATAAACATATTATGGAGGAAATATTGACATATAATCATATTGTATATTTAAGGAGTACAGTTTAAGTTTTGATATGCATATACACCAGTGAAATCATGTTCACAAGCCAAAGAATAGACAAATCTATCACCCCTAAGTTTCCTTGTGGACCTTTGTAGCCCTTCCTCTTGCCTTTCCTGTCACATCGCTCATCCCCAGGAGTAACTGATTTGCTTACTGTCACTATAGATTCATTTGCATTTTACAGAGTCCAACAATATTTACTTTTATGATTGACTTCTTTCACTCAATGTAATTATTTTGAGATTCATCCAGGTTGTTGTTCATGTTTTATTGCTGAGTATTATTTAATTTCATGAGTATACCATAGTTTGTTTATCCATAAACCTGTAGATAAATATTTGGGTTGATTCCAATTTTTGGATATTACAAATAAAGCTTCCATAATAGTCTTTGTATGGGCACATACTTTTTTACTGGATAAATACCTAGGAGTAGAATAGTTCAATAATATATTGTTTAACTTTTTAAGAAATTGCCACAAACTGTTCTCTAAAGTGGCTGTACTGAGGAGCCACTGAGCATTCACCCGCAGGTGTTGTAAAGTACTAAAGGCTACAGAATTAATATTAATATTATAAGAGGCTTGGAGAACATTTTATTAATTTGGGTTAAGGTGTGCAGAGAAATTGTGAGAACAGTCTCTGTACTGTGTGATTGGCATAGTCAGGATAGCCCTTGGCATTGTATTGTAAATGCAAAGGGGAGGAAAACATGGATTCCCAGACATTCCCCCATGCCTGTGGGGAAAAGGGTGAATGGCTAGCCAGGTACAGGAAGAGAAAAGCCAAAATAAACCTTTTCTTATAGCAATGAGCCATTCGTGGGCATTTGTCGCCACCTAAACTACCTCTCCTATGTAAATGCGTGTGTGACTCTGGACAGAGAGATGGCAGATAAACACTAGATAATATAGGAATGCCTTTAATATGTAAAGAGACATCTTTCTACCATTGTGTTGGCTTGTAAATTTTGTTTTCTCCAAAATGATGTATGGCTTGCAAATTGAACGTGGTCCTATCATGTTAAAGGACATATGACTATAACCAATAGTGGTAAGGGGCTCCTAATTGCAATTTTTGCTTCTGTGCTTCCCACTTACAAAACTATAAAAACTAAGTAGAACAAAGGGCCAGAGCACTCCCCGTCAGATTTCTGTCGGAGTTCCCGCCCTTGGCCAAGCTAGACAATAAAGCTTTGATGTGTAAACGACGGACCTTGTTCCTGTCTTTCATGTTTCGGGTCCCTCTGAATTTGGCTTAACAGGACCATTTTATATTCCCAACAGGGTATGAAAATTACTATTCCTCCACATCCTTGCCAATACTTGATATGTTTAGTCTTTGTCATTTAGACCTTTGAGTATGTGAGGTTATAACTTTCATTTTCTTTATGACTAATGATATTGAGCATATTTTTATTGCTTATTTGTCATCTGAATGTCTTCATTGATGAACTATCTATTCAATCTTTTGCCCATTTTGCATTGGAATATTTATTTACCTTTTACTGAGTTTGAGAGTTCTTTTTATATTTTGGGTACAAGTCTTTTATAAAAAAAAAGGTTTCTAAATATGGAGCTAGCATTTTAGTAGATTCAGAGGTGAGCAAGAGCCAGCCCCTGCTTATAGGAGCTCACAGTTCAGTAAAGGGGTCAGGACAAATATGATCACCAAAGACTTTAGGGAATGTAGTGAGTCTCTTGCAAAGTAACGTGGAAATATAGAGGAAAGTACAATAAATTCCACCTCGGAGAGCTTTCCCAGAGGACAGGAATTTAGAGCTTTGTTTTGAAATGTGAAGAGTTAGGTAGATGACAAGCATTTGTAAACACACATTCTAGGCAAGGAGATTCTGTGAGAAGTCAGGAAGGTAGGTTTGGGGATCATGAGTTCTGGATGACCAGAGGGACAGGGAGGATTTTCAGATTGTGGAAGGTTTTGTAGATCAGGTTTAACAACCTCAGTTTTATCTTCAAAGCAATAGGGAGTCTGTTGAATGTTTTCAAGCATCAAAGCAAAATGGTCAGATTTGCATTTTAAGAAGATATCCTGCAGTGATAGTGAAGGATTAGAAGATAATGAGTTAAGGGGGGAAAAAGAAACTAAACAAAGCATTGATAGCAGGAATAGATTTGGAGAGGATGAATTCTCAAGATATTTAAGAGGAGTGTCAGACATTGTTGAGTGTTAATATGTTACAGGTGAGGAAGATGGGGATATATAGGATGACTCCCATATTATTCTTGAAATAATGGCATGATTTGGGGGCGCATTGATTATGTCCAGGAATAGATGAATAGAAACAGAACAGGTGGAGAGTATTATGGGTTCACTTGTATCACTGATCACATTTATTCAACATTTTTTTTTTGTACTGAGTGTCCACCATATGCCAGGAACTAGGAATCTGATGAAAATCAAAGCAGATACTGTGCCAACCTTCAGAGAACAAAAAGTCTAGCATGGAAGAGAGAAAACTGAACAAGCCCAGAAATGTATTATTTAAAACAATCAGCTCTGAATTACTTAAGGTAAAATAATAGGGTATTTTTATAGTGCACTCAGGTAGACCTCAGTCTCAAGAAACAAAACCCTGAAGAAGTAAAGTTTAAGAGAAGATCTGAAGAAGTTAGGTTAGTGAATATAAAAGAATAATGCTTCTTCTAAAAGAAGGAAAATGGCATGTTAAATATTGTAGGACATCAAGGTAAAGGTTTCCAATAGCAAATAGAAACAGGTACCCAGAAACAGGGCCTGAGATGAAGTTATCAATCCATGGTGGCAGGTAAAACTATGGCAGAAAGTGAAAAACTTCAAGGGTGTCTTTGTAGGATGAGGAGAGAATAAGTCTGATACTTGACATCTGGAATACCAATATTTAAAGTGCAGGCAGTATACAACAGCAAATCAGCTAAAGAACAAGGAAGAATAATCAAGCATCTAAGAAGAAAAGAAGGAGAGATGAAGTCAAGAAGGAGGAATTTCATGGCTACCAACGTCCAATGTATGAAAATTGTTTATTAAATTATCCTTCTCCTCACCCTGTACAGAAACCTCTGCATTGTATTAGCTAAACTTTATTGTCTACTGCTGAAATAGGCTGAACCTGACTGAACCAGTTCCTACCTCATTCAGTCTCAAGAAAGGTATACATATGTAGAAAAATATATATATTATATTGTTGCTAAATGTTCTCAAAGGAATTTGTTTTGACATTTCCCCTCTGCCTGTCATTTTTCTAAAGGGCGATTGATAATTTTGGATTCATGGAATCACTTTTCAGCATATTTTAAATGTAAATACATTCCAAATTATATACTCCTTGTTCCAAGAAATGAGTTAGAATACTTTGGCCATTTTTTCTTTTCCAGGAAAAAAAATCAAGACCCAAAAGAATGTCCTCCCACTCATGCATCCATACACAAACAAGAACATTTGTTAGGCAAGCTTGCTGCGAGGCACAAACTAACTCCACTCCCACCAAAAAGAAACTATTGTCTTCCTCCCTGCTTCCCTGTTTGTGTAGGTTGGTCCTTCAAAGTCTAATTCACCATCTTCTGCATAAAGTTAATGCCAATATTATAATCCTCAACTCATTGCCCTTCAATTAATAACAATCATTTCTTAAGAACCTATTATGGCCTCATCAGGTGGTAGCACAGTGGATAGAGCTTTGACCTGGGACACTGAGGACCTTGGTTTGAAACTCCAAGGTTGCCGGCTTGAATGTGGGTTCATCTGGCTTGGGCACAGGCTCACCAGCTTGAGTGTGGGGTCACTGGCTTGAGCCTAAAGGTTGCTGGCTTGAGCCTAAGGTCACAGGGCTTGATCAAGGGGTCACTGACCCAGCTGGAGTTCTTGAATCAAAGTACATATGAGAAAGCAATCAATGAACCACTTAAGTACCACAACTACATGTTGATTCTTCTTATCTCTCTCTCTTCCTATCTGTCTGTCCCTGTCTATCCCAGTCCATCTCTCCCTCTCTCACAAAAAAAAAAAAAAAAACATAAAAAACGAACCTGTTATGTATCATGCATTGTGCTAAGCACTAGTGAACTAAATACATTGTAGAGGACTTACGACACCCATATTATCAAGGAGGTTGAGGTTTAGACATGTTAGATTATTTGCCATACTGTTGAACTCTCACACCTTAATCATCAAATATCATATAAATCATAATAAAATCATTTTATTACTCAGATATGCCCTGCTATGCTGAAGTAACAAAAACTCTTTTGTTATTATCTCTTAATAACAAATGCTTCATTCCCACTTCACTCATATAGCATGTATAGTGTAGGTCAGCTCTGCTGAATGCCCCATTACCCCATGACCCAGGCTATCAAAACTGCCACTATCTTGAAAGTTGTTGGTTATAAAGATAGAGGAAAAGAGCTCGTGATGGTCATGCATCAGCAATGAAATGCTTTGGCATAGAAGTGACAGGCATTGCTTCTATTCACAATTCATTAGCCAGAGCTAGTTACTTGGCCCCACCTAACCACTAGCCATTCAGGATATGCCATCTGGCTTAGGCCTTGGAAGGTAGAAGAGCCCAAAGTGAACTGCATTAATGACCACACAAAGCTAAAGAGGTTCCAAGTATTAGATTTCTGTAGCTACTTAAGCATCCTGCATTCTAGACTTTAACTGATAAGAACATTAAAATTGTATTGCGGAATCAAAACCACAAGGAGATACCACTTTCATAAACCCTAGGATGGCTACAATCAAAAAGACAGAAAATAGTAAGTATTGGTGAGGATGTAGAGGAATTGGAATCCTCATACATTGCTGGTGAGAACTTAAAATGGTATAGCCACTTTGAAAAATAATCTAGCAATGCCCTAAAATGCTAAATATAGAGTTATCACATGACTGATCAATTTTACTCTCAGTATATACCCAAGAGAAATAAAAACATATGTGCACACAAAAAATATATACTAAAATGTTCATAGCAGCATTATTCATAATTTCCCAAAGTGGAAACAATCCAAATGCCTATCATCAACTTATGAACGGATAAACAAAATGTGGTGTATCTATACAATGAAATATTACTCAGCAACAAAGGAATGTGGTACTGATATATGCTACAACTCCTATGAACCTTAAAAACATTCTGGTAAGCAAAATAATACAGTCATAAAAGGTCATATAATGTATTGATCTATTTACGTGAACTGTCCACAATAGAAAAATTCATAGATACAGAAAGATGAGTGGTTACCTAGTGCTGACGTGCTGGGCAGAAATGGGGAAACATAACACAGATCAGTACTTCAATGTCTGGCTGTTAAGGACAACTGACACTGAAATCATGACACTGATCCTAGAATAATTCCATGAGGAATGGTACCATCTGGGAGGATGGAAGTACCTCCCAACCAACCTCCTGAAGACTGATGATGGGCTATTTATTAGGCAAAGTTGGGATTAAATGTAAGAAGAGAGGAAAGGAACGGAGATATGCTCATTGTCACTAATCCAAGGAGTAAGATCTCTAAAGGAAAAATAACATTGAAAATGTGGCCATTGTTTTGAGCTAGGAGGAAATTATGAGTAGAAATGAATCTGTATTTTGACTTTTATTCTTTTATATCTTTTAAAAAATCCTCTTCTGAAAAAGTGCTATGAATTGGGAGCTCTGCGATTTGAACATTAAAAAACATGTTTATTGGCACGCAGAAATTTGGTTCTTAGAATTTTCAGTGTGAACTAAATACATTCCAAGTGGAAAATCAAAAGTGTTTAATTAAGATATGAAACTAACAATGGTAAAAAAGTTAATAAAATATAATATCTTTTTGAAACTGTACTCAAGAGCTATTCATGTAACCCAGTGAAATACAGTGTTAAAAATGTCTGAGAAATTGTAAACTATATTCATAATTATGTCCAGAGTGAGACATGGTTCCTAAGGAGACTGATTTGAAACTGTCTCAAGACAATGCAACCAAAGTGTTAAATAACTGATATTTGAAGACAAAATTTTGCTTAAGAAAAGATGACTTTCTTGGGACAGAACCAACTGAGATAAAAGAGAGACTGGCACAAAAAGCCTAAATCTTCTCAAATCTTGGAAAAAGACCAACTATTATTTCCTGTCTGGAACATTTAGAATTTTTACTTGAAACTGTAATAGCGTGCATGCAGGGCTGGGGGTGAGAGTGGGGTGGCTAAGGGCTTCCCTCCCCACACCCACTTTTTCTAT
The DNA here is from genome assembly GCF_036850765.1 of Saccopteryx bilineata. Classification (NCBI taxonomy): domain Eukaryota; kingdom Metazoa; phylum Chordata; class Mammalia; order Chiroptera; family Emballonuridae; genus Saccopteryx; species Saccopteryx bilineata. The sequence goes on along the minus strand of NC_089502.1, from coordinate 137,373,875 downwards.
TATTTTTTATTTATTAAAAATAGAATCTATTGAGGTGACATTGGTGAACAGGTATACAGGTTTCAGGAGCCCAAATCTACAGTACACCTCTGTACACAGTATTGTGTGTTCACCACCCTAAATCAAGTCTTCATCCATCACCATTTATCCCCATACACCCTCTTTCACCTTCACACCCACCCCCTGCTATCACCACACTCTTGTCTATGTCCATGAGTTTTTTCTCTTTTTTTGTCCTTTTTGCTCTCACCCTGCCCCTCCCTCACCCCCTTAATCCCCCGACACCTGTCAGCCTTTTTCATTGAAAGGTGATTCAAAATTAGGGAAGTTACTCAAGACAAATTAAATGAGATTTGATTTTAAAATATAAAGAAAAGTTTTCTAGTCCTTAGACAAATTAAAAAGGTTCCTGAGAGAAAGGGAGAGGAAAAAACAGGGAGAAAATACAGCTCAAATAAGAAATTTTTTAGAACACAGAATCCCTCAAAGATGGATTCAGGCTTTCGCAAAACAGATCAAAGATAAAGATATCCCTCCTGTCAGCAGAGCAGTGGCCATTTAAAAGTAATACCACAGGATAGATAGCTTTAAGTGAAATCTCATGGTTCTCAAGTATCAGTGTTGCCCCTACCTGAATCCAGATGCTAATTAAACATGTAGGATGATAATCCTTCACCAGACCCCAAGCAAGTAGCTTCCAAATTAGTTAAATTATTGTAGATCATGAAGTCTGTAGATCAGAAAATACCAAATTATTAAAAATAAATTAATTGCTCCTGGCTTTTTCTAGATCTAAGTGGGAATCCCAATATACAATAGGTCTTTTTAGATTTGGGCAAAAAAAAATTTCACATTTGAAGATCTTATTATGCCCTATTCATCAAGTTCTGTAGAAGAAAGTGACAGATTGTTCCTTGTCTGTAGTAGTTGTACATAGAATTAAACATTAAAGGGGCTAAAATCCCTGGAAAATGTTGGATAATTTCATAAAAATATTCTGTTGCTATACCTGCTAAATTCTCATATGTTTTATATGTAGTAGGTCCAAAAATGTTGGCAGAATTATTTATACAGAGAGATTTAGGGATATTAAGATGGAATGTGATTACAGAATTGTAAGTGAAATGTGCCATAATACAATTGTTCTAGTGTTTTCTGAGTTAGTTCTTATAGATGTAGATAATTCACAGAAATTATCCTGCTTGAACTCTTAGTATTAACTTTTGGTTGTATTTTCTTTCTATCCCTTCCTCCCTCCCTCCCTCCCTCCTTCCCTCTCTCTCTCTCTTTCTTTCTTTCTTTCTTTCTTTCCTTCTTTCTTTCTTTTCTTTTCTTTTTGAGACAGAGAGAGGGACAGATAGGGACAGACAGACAGGAAGGGAAAGAGATGAAAAGTATCAATTCTTCCTTTCAGCACCTTAGTTGTTCATTGACTGCTTTCTCATATGTGCCTTGACTGCTGGGCTACAGCAGAGCGAGTGACCCTTTGCTCAAGTCAGAGACCTTGGGCTCAAGCCAGAAACCTTGAGTTTCCAGCCAGCAATCTTTGGGCTCAAGCCAGTGACCATGGGGTCATGTCTATCAACCCTGCACTCAAGCTGGCAACCTCAGAGTTTCAAACCTGGGTCCTCTGAGTCCCAGTCCAACGCTCTATCCACTGCATCACTGCCTGGTCAGGCAACTTTTGGTTGTACTTTCTAACTGTTAATTAGTTTTTGAAAAGGTGGACTGGTATAACACTGAGATAAGTCATTTTAATATACTTTGTATTAGTTATTTACTGACAAAATAATGCCACCTGATAAACAGAAGACCTCAGGAGCATAAAACAATAAGTGTTTATGCTTACACATTTGGAGTGGTTGGTTAAGATGGCTCTGCCATTCTTGGCTAGGTTCACTTACATGTGTGGCTATTGCTTGCTGTTATACTGGTTGAACTTGGCTGGATGTGGCTTGAGTAACTGGGGTAACTCAGATATGTTACATGTATCTTTCATTTTGCTGGCTATGTTTTCACAGCCTAGTGACAGTCACAAGGGGAGAGCAGAAACATACGAAGCCTCTTGAGAACTAGGCTCAGAACTGGCATGCCATGTTCTATTGATTAAAGCATGTCACAAGGCCAACTCAAAAAAAATGTAGGAAACACTTCTGCTTTTTTAGTGAGAGAAACTTCAAAGTTACATGGTAAAGGGTGTGGACACAAGAAGGGGAGTACAGGTGAAAAACTGGGACTATTGATAGAATCAATCTACTAAATACATAGAAACAAAAAGGCCTTTAAAATAGTTGTAGTTCAATATTAAGGTCTTCATGATAAATAACAAATTATGACATGACCCATAACAATGAAAAAGTTAAAGAGCTTTGGGGAAAACCTTAAATGTTTATAATTATCTATAATGACTCATTCCTTGCTATTGCTGGTAAATGTATTTTATGGAATCTAGCTGAACTACTGGGCAGCTTGTGTCTCTGTATTCTTTTGTGTTCTCTTGAAAGGATGCTAGGATTTCATTTCCCTTTTCGACAATAGGTAATTAACAAGTCAAGACAAGGGACATAATTCAGACTGAAATGCAGATAGTAAACATTTTAGGTTTTGTAGGTAGGCAGTCTCTATAAAAACTACTCAGCTCTGCCGTAATAATGCAAAAGCAGTCACAGATAACATGTAAAAAAATAGGCATGACTGCACTCCAATAAAATTTATTTTAAAAATCAAGCAGTGGACCAGATTTGGGTGATGATCTGTGGTTTGCTGAACCCTAATCTAGACTTTCATACTTTGGTACCAAATTCCATGAAGTTTGAGCAAAGGAGAAAATAAAGACTTCTAAAATTTTAAGCAACAGTAGAAATTGAGAGCATTGTTTGTAGTGACAAAATATTGCACAAAACACCAGCAATTACTGGAAGGAATAAATAAAATGGGTTAATAGGCTCTCATATTAGAGAAAGGTAAAAAAGACACCTGAATATTTAGATGTTGAAGAAAATGATTAGTGTTATTTCATTCTAAGTGCATTAGAACTTTGAAATAAGATATCAGATCATGGATGTCTCTAATAATAGTTTGTGTTTAAAGAAAAAAAATTGATTTAGTGAAAAAATAAGAACCTAAGGTGCATGGTTTCTAATGGAGTGATTTTAAAGACAGCAAGGAAACCTTTGTATAATTAAAACATATGCAAGACTTTACAGTTCTCAAACATTCTGAATGAGATAAACATTATTTTATTTAGTTTTTGCAGTTCTTTTGTATATAGATGGTATTATTTTCATTTTATTGAAGAGGACGTCGAGGCAGAGGCAGAGTAAATAAATTGCCCACATTCACACAATCTGGCAGTCACAGAGCCTGACATTGAACCTGGATTTTCTGCCCACAAATTCTTTGCCAATTGAATTGTACCATTGCAAAGAGTTTAGGGCAAAAAATGAATTTAGGGGGCACAGTCTCCAAGACTGCCTTCACTTCTGACACCAAGTTTGGGGGGTTCCCAAAAGTACCCTTAGTTATATATGTCCTCAGCTATTATAGTCATGGTTATGATTTATTATAGCGAAAAGATACAGATTAAAACAAGTCAAGGGAAGAAGTACACAGGGAAGAATCCAAGAAGGTTCCAAACACAAAACGACCATTGCCTTCTTCCCATGGACTCAGGATATGTACTCTCCAGGTATCAGTATGTGACAATATGTATGAGTACTGCCAACCAAGCAGGCTAACTCAAGCCTCAGTGTTCAAAGATTTTATTAGGGCTCCATTACGTAAGCATGTTTGATCAATTGATTGCCCACATGGCTGATCTCAGTCTCCAGGTCTACTAACAACACATGAGCTAAATAAAGCCTATACCTTATATCACATTGTTAGTCTTTCTGGCACGGCCAGCTCCCAAACTTAAGACTATATGGGTGTGGCCCTACACCATTTTGTTACACCATCCAGAAAGATTCAAAGCACCCAGGCAAACAGAGGCACTCCTATCAGGCCTACCATTACAAGAGGCCAGAGAGTACATTCCAAAAAGAGGGCAAAGTCCAGACCTCTCTGGGCAAGGACAAATTCTTTAATGTACAATCATATCAGGAAAGGAGTTTTCATAGCATAGAAAGATGCAGAAAATGAAGACAGCTAGTAAATGCATACACACACACACACATCAATATGGCTTGTTGAAATCAAAATCAGAAACTTGATTTGTTTTTGTTGGAATCAAAATCAGAAACTTGATTTGCTTTTGTTGTTACATTCTCCTCCGGCCAGAAGATAAAATGAATTGGGAAATGTGAGAAGTTCTAGATGAAGGGGATTATATCATTGCCATGTTCAGATATAGCCCTTGCAGCTTATACGAAGAGGTACAACTGTGAGAAGTGATAAAAACATAGAGCCCATTGTTTGAAGGGAAAAGTCTGCTTGGTTTATGGTTTTATTTTTTTTTTAGGAGGCCTTAGATGTTTTCAGTTTAAAAAATTGATATCCATTATCAGACTAGCAACAGTCAACTCCTGGGGCTTTTTGCTAAAATTAGTTTTGATACCTTAAAGAATATTGATGATATTTTAGAGTAGAACAGCCTAGGAGATCCAAAATAAAAGCTTTCAAAAAGAGACTTTATCCTTTAGCTTTATCGAGGCCAAAAAGAAATAAAAATGAGTTCTGCTATTAGACATAAAGGCTCCAGTCCTTTCTATTTATACTACTGCTCAGCTTTATCCAGCATAAAATAAAAGAGAAGGAAGCAGTGCCACATATCTGAGTGAGCTGGGTGTGTGCATTGTAATTCCTTTTGGCTTACACTTTATTTTCCTTTGGTATAATTTTTAACCATTGAAGTAGATGGGGACTATCTCTGGTGTCCTGAAACCCAAGCTACCACTTCCTACGCCTTCTTGCCAACTCTACCCCCAAGAGGAACCTGTTTTAATCTCTTAAAATTCTAAGTCATCTTCTATTTCTTGGATTTCTCTGGGAAGAAAGAAACTGTGATTTTCAGGGGGGATTCGTTTCACGTGCTGCTCGTCTTCCCATGAGCATTTAAAATTAAGAGAATATCTGGCCCTGGCCGGTTGGCTCAGCGGTAGAGCGTAGGCCTGGCGTGCGGGGGACCCGGGTTCGATTCCTGGCCAGGGCACATAAGAGAAGCGCCCATTTGCTTCTCCACCCCCCCTCCTTCTTCTCTGTCTCTCTCTTCCCCTCCCACAGCCAAGGCTCCATTGGAGCAAAAGATGGCCCGGGTGCTGGGGATGGCTCATTGGCCTCTGCCCCAGGCGCTAGAGTGGCTCTGGTCACGGCAGAGCGACGCCCCAGAGGGGCAGAGCATCGCCCCCTGGTGGGCAGAGCATCACCCCTGGTCGGCGTGCCGGGTGGATCCCGGTCGGGCACATGCGGAAGTCTGTCTGACTGACTCTCCCCGTTTCCAGCTTCAGAAAAATACATAAAAATAAATAAATAAATAAATAAAATAAAATTAAGAGAATATCATGGAGATAACATTTTCTAATTACACTTACCATACTGGGTTTATTAGTTAGGATAGCCTCTGCTGTAGTAACAAACTCCAACTTCCAGTGGATTGACACTCTAAAGGCAGATACTCTATTTATAGAGCACAGATTCATGTGCACTGGGGGTTTTTCCTGCCTGTTCTTTCAAATGTTGACTCAGGGACTAGTGACTTTTATTTCACAATTCTGACATCTTAGATTATTTGCTTCTAGGTGTATGGATCTAACAGTGAAATACAATGGAAAAGGTAGCCTGTTCTTAATATCCTGGAAACGGATGTGACACACGTTTACTTACGCAAGTTACATGGGCTAGGATTAGTCACAGAGAAGCATGACACCTAAGAAATGTGGAGACCAAAATAAGATATGTTTGGGAAAGAAGGAATTTTAGGAATGTACAAATCATACTAGCAGAGAATTCGTACTCCACTAATAGACCAGCTCAAGTTTGTATCAAGAGTTCAGCAGACCTATACTGTGAATCTCTTGTGAGCCAAGAATTGTGCTAGGTGCTGGGCACACATAAAAGAAATATGTGGACTATAAAGTGGGGCAGAGCCTGACCAGGTGGTGGTGCAGTGGATAGAGCATCAGACTGGAATGTGGAGGACCCAGGGTTGAGACCTCGAGGTCGCCAGCTTGAGTGCGGGCTCATCTGGTTTGAGCAAAAGCTCACCAGCTTGAACCCAAGGTCACCGGCTCGAGCAAGGGGTTACTCGGTCTGCTGAAGGCCCGCGGTCAAGGCACATATGAGAAAGCAATCAATAAACAACAGTGTCACACACACACACAAAAAGAAACATGTGGTTGTTACCTTCAAGAATGTCACAGTGAGTTAGGGAGGTTGACAGGTAAAGCCCTAACTACAGGGCAGCATGGTATTTACAATAATAGGCAAATGTACAAGTTGCATTTACATGGCATGTAACTCTTCAAGATTACAGTGTGAGGGTGGAATTAGGGAAAGCTCTACAAAGAAGTAACCCTTACACAGATGTTGAAGGATATCCTTAGGCTGAAAAAGAGGAAGGATCTGTGAGAAAGAGCTAACAATGTCAAAACTGCAAAAGCAACTGAGAACGCAGTGTATTTCTCAAAGCTCAAGTGGAAAGCAGGTTAATTTCAAGGTGGGGCACACAGCAGAACAGGAGGCTGGGAAGCTGTGGGGGGAGGCTTCTCTGTAGGTTCTTCCTTTTGGCCATGCTGAGGTGCTTAGAGTTTTGTGGGCAAAGGGAAACCACTGAAGGGCTCTTGGCAGGGAGTTGATCGGTGTCTAAGCTACTCCTGAAAGCTTAAAGCCCTCCTAACCTTTATTATGCTTTCACCATGGGCAGGCACAGAGTGGAGCACTTTGTGGGCCTGGTCTTATTTCATCATCTCAGAAACTATATCAGCTGTTATTATTATTATCACCACATCCTAATGAGTAAACGTGAGGCACTGAGAAGGCCAGTGCTTTGCCCAAGGACATACAGCTAGCAAGTGGTAAAGCCAGGACTGAAACCCAGGTGATATGATGCTGGAGTCAGATTCTTTTCCAAACCATAGCTGTCCAATAAAAATAGGGAACCACCTAGGAAAATTTAAATTTAGTAGCAACATGAAAAAAAAAATAAGAGGTGAAATTAATATATTTTCATTTCACCCAATATAGCCAAAATATTATTATTTCCATCTATAATCAATAGAAATACTGTAAATGAGTTATTTTACAGTATTTTAATCCAAATTCTTAGAAATCTGATTTTTTACATATGTAGCACTCCTCCATTCAGACTAATCATATTCTAAATACTCAAAAATGATACATGGCAAGTGGCTACTCTATTAAAGGGTGATTTCTGTGACTTAGGGGAATTCAGTGAAGGGTACTAAGAAACCATAAAACTAAACAACTTCCCCTGATTTGAAGTGGTTTGTTTATAATCACATACGTATATTACACAGATTAAACAGCTGTATTTGAGATAATTTTCTCCTCTCAAAACTTACTCTAGTCCTCCTTTCTTCCTTATAATGGTATTTAGTAGTAATTAGACCTCAAATCTTCAATAAGCACACCTGGCATTGACAGATGTCATGGTTCATTGTCATGACTATAAATGACAGAGGGATTATTTAAACTCTACGTGTAGAAGGGACCACGATCTGTCCAGTATCTGGTAAATTTTCTCTTCCTAGTCTGAGTCCCTCAAAATGATGGCAGGTGTTATACATACCCAACATGTTTTGAATGCCAATGTGAAAAGTCTAGCAATTCCAATTAAGGTCAGCTTGTCACACTCCTGAGAGTAACAACAAACATGGATAATTGAGTTTCCCAAACAGAGGGTGACATCACTGTTTACCCTTCACAAATACACATGGTCTCTTAACCTATTTAACTAAACTCCTATCTAAATACATCCTGTGGGAAAAGGGAATTTATATAAAGTCATCAAATGATCTCTCCCATCCCCCTTTCCCACCAGATTTCTTTGTGCCTATTATATGCCTTTATTAAAATCTACCCATGTGCCATTCCCTTGCCAAGATAACTCAGACTATATTTTGAATTACAAGACACACATGATAAGATTGCCTGTGGAAAAAGTTGTGTTTGTTTATATTGCCAATGTAATACATTTTTATCTTTCAAAACTTGCCTTTTAATAAACCTTTTAGAGTTTCTATGACTAAGAAATTATCCTGGATCTTAAGAAATGTCAAAGGATACACAGATTATATACTGCCCCTGAGAGCAAGTAGGATAGCACAGTGGCTAAAAGTTTGGTCTGAGACAAATCTAAGTTAGAGCAAGAGCTTCCCAGCTTATCTGATACTGAAGTGACCTATTTATACTCTTTAAGCTTCACTTTCTACAATGTAAAATGGAGTAAATGATAGAACCTCCCTAGTAGAGTTGTTATCTGAATTAAAGTATGAGACACTTAGCTCAGAAGCTGGTAAAAAGTAAGTGATCAATAAATATTCTTTTTCATTGTCTTTATATTTTTCTTTCTATTGTTATCATTTCCTAGTGGGGGAAGGCAGACACATAAACATCTATAACAAAAACCACAGTGTAACAAATGCTAATTGTGGTTCATGCAAATCAACACTAGAAAGGTAGAAGAACTATTCATTCTGATTAGGGTTAGATATATGTTAATGGAGGTGGTAGCATTTGCCTAAGGCAGTGGTCAGCAAATCTCAGCTGGTGAGCCACATGCGGCTCTTTGGCCCCTTGAGTGTGGCTCTTCCACAAAATACCTCATGCGGATGCACAGGTGTGTCAGTCGGTCCTAATTAAGTTAATAACAATGTACCTACCTATATAGTTTAACTTTAAAAATTTTGGCTCTCAAAAGAAATTCCAATTGTTGTACTGTTGATATTTGGCTCTGTTGACTAATGAGTTTGCCGACCACAGGCCTAAGGCTTCGAAGCATAAAAAGGGGCAGAGAGGAAAAAAGAAAGTTTTTGGCAACGGCATGGACAGAAGTGTAGAATATTGTTTAGGAATACAGAATAGATTGGTGTACTAAGAGCCAGTGGAATGTGGATTGAAGAATAATTTGGTCCTCAGTAATAGTTCTGAATATTGGACTAAGAAATTTGGAATGTTCTTAGTAAATGGACAGCCATTACTCATTTGTGACAAGGGCAATCACAATACAATGTGTATTGTATTTAGAAGGTAACACTGAAGGCAATGTAGAAAACAAAATTAAGATGGAGGCCATCTGGCAGCATCAAGACATGGCTGGTATTTTAAGATGGGTCATGAAAAATTCAACTTCTTGACTTTCAATCCTTGCCCAGTATTAGCACAGACTTTCTCAATAGAAAAGAGACTACATCAGCGGCTGTGAATTCCATCCCTCATCTCCTTTCACCCTGTGTATTTCCAAGACTTGAGGAATTATAAAATACTGTAGATCAAGAAAATACATCTATTCCTAGTTAAGACAATAAACATATTTAAGATCTTTTATTTTCAGTATCTGGCATAATCATAAAAACATTGCTCTATGGTAAGAAAAAAGCCTGGGGGCTTTTAAGAAATACTAATGCCTGTGTCCCACCCAAGTCTAATTGCATCAGAATCTCTGGGTGTAAAAGCCACTGATCTCTCTGGCATGAATTTGGACATTTAATAAGCAGTGGTTTATGACTAGTGATAATCTATATATGGTGTTACACACAGATTATCCCAAAGTACACAGTATAGCAAAAATATAAATCTCTCAGAGAACTAATGAGCTTATTATCATTTTGAACTAAGCCTTTAGTGAATATCATATTTACACAATATATTTATATTTGTTTAATTTAAAAAATAGTATTAAATGAAATTCCATCAAGTAAAATTAACACACCAAAAAGATGCACCAGGGTTTTCCTGTGGTTTCTCATTGGCCTGACATCTCCAAGAATACATGCATAGCAGTTGCAGAATCACAGAGACCAGAGGATTTGAACTAAAAATTATCAGGCTTGCGACTTAAACAGTTTTGCTACTAATCAGTTAAATGGCTTTAGTAAATAACTTGACCTTTCTGGCTGTATGCAAGCGTGCATGCATACGCACACGCACACACACATGCGCACACACACACAGTAAATTATATTTGGGGGCCCTTTTATACTAAAAATATTCACGATGAAAGTGTTGTATAATCTTATAAAAACTGGAAGTTAAAGATTTGTATATAAGAGGTGAAAGAGGACAATCGTCAAATGAGAGGTGTGTGTGTCTTGGTTTTCGTTTGTTTACTAATTCATTGGGAATCCATTACACAGAGATGTAAATTCATTCCAAGTTTGAACATCTTACTTTCCTTTCTAAGATGAAGTTTAAAGATTTTATTTTTATTCATTTTAGAGTGGGGAGAAAGAAAAAGAGAGAGAGAGAGAGAGGCATCAACTCTCATATGTGCCTTGATCAGGCAAGCTCAGGGTTTGAACTAAGTGACTTCAGCATTCCAGGTTGACACCTTATCCACTGTGCCACCACAGGCCAGGCCTGAGTAAAGTTTAAAATTTAGATATTCATTTATTTGCTGATTAGTTGCTTTTTAAAATGGACATGGTGAACAACTTCCTTACATTGTGTTTCAGTTATCTAATACTGCATAACAAGACATCCCAGAAGAGAGTGTCTTGATCAGCAATGATGTACTACTCCTCACAGTTCTGTGGGCTGACCGGGCAGTTCTGCTGCTTTCACTAGTGCTCGTTGCAGTCAGCTGGTGTCTCTGCTTGGATGGCTGGGCTTCTCCCTTCAGATGATCTTTCATGTCAACTTCACCATGGTTTCTGGGTTCCAGAGGGCAAGCCCCAGTGCACAATCACATAGCGAGCCTCTGCTAGAATCACATTTTTTGAGGTTCTACTGGCCAAAGCAAGGGTCATGGCCAAGTCCAGAGTGCATGTGGGGGAGTATTACATAGGGCAAAGCTTCCGGTAGGGGTGCTTCAGTGGGAGCCATTATTGAACAATCTACCACAACTGTCTCGTGTCTATTTGATAAAAGTGGGAGAGGACACTGTGTGATTTGAGGAATGCTAGGAAGACATTCTCTCTAAAAGAGAAACTATCCCTTTGTTATATTATCAGGGAAATACTCAGTTTCATTCCATTGGATTAGGATAATGGTTATCTACTGGAGTTTATTTCATAATTATTGTGGCATCTTCTCTAAAGACAGATAGATGTCTGGTTCCCTGAACAGAGCAGTAGAATCAAAGCACCCCACGGTTGATTCTGATGTACACATGTGGTTAAGGCCAATGGGGTTACAAATTCCATTTCCAGTAATGATGGATTACCTTGTGGGAGACCAAACCCAAACTGGAGTACCAGTTCCTGAGGAACAAGAGCCAAACAAAAAGGAAACGCATTAAGGTCCCCAGATTCCGCCCCTTCACTTCCCGCAGAGGCGGTGCAGCTCATCACTGCGGAATGTGCACATTGTTGCCAGTGGTTGTTTTGTTCTCTGGTCTGTCAGCCAAAATGGAGAGTTTCATTTTAATATCCTGTTACAAGAAATTTAAATGTCGAACCCTTAGGAAGTCACTTATTCCTCCGCACTATATGTTAGGGAAGTACCAGCAGGCGAAGAAAACAGTTCTTTGTTGGTGGGGTTAGGACTTACTCTTGTTGAAAATAACTGATGTTACAGATTAGTACAACATTAAATTTATTCATTTCAAGTACAGTAACATATTTTAAGGAATAAAACATACTAATGAAATACTTATCAGTAATTAGGGGAAAGCAATACAAAATTCAGCAGCAATTTAACTCGTTTGTCTTCCAAAGTTGAATAAAATAATCCACCATGAGCCTCTTTTTCACGGTGGTCTCGGGCCGGGCCTGGCCAGGGGCCGAGGTCTGGAGCAGAAGCTTGTCTTTCCCATTGCACTCGCTTGCACAGTGTTGGCTACTTACCCTCTGCCCTGCTCAGGGGAGAGAGCTTCCTTGCTCTTCTAACTATCTTCTGTCCTCTTCTCCAGTTGTCAAAGGCAGGAAAAGCAGCAGGCCTCATTGTGACTCCAGGTCTCAAGTTGAGAAAGTAATTGACTCAAACTACCTCCTCTTTTCTTTAAAGATGCTTCCATCAGCAGGCATAATGGTTATAAATGCTAACTTCAATCAGATGCTTGAGATTATCCATTAACCACTCACATAGGCGCCTGGCTCCTTTTGAAACAGTTCTATTTTTAAGGGCTACATCCCTTTTTTATTTTTGACCCTGCTTTTGAAATTCATTTAAAAATAACTTTCTAAATGAGCAGGTAAAGGCGTTGTCAAATGTGCCGGATGATGCAACTGGAGACAGGAAAATCTTCAGGCTTTTTGCATTTGCACAACTCAGCCATCATGCAGATCACATCCACGCACGTGGAGCAGAGCGACAGCACTGATTTGATTCATAAGACTGGACCTGCAACCCTGGTTGCATCATCAATTATTCGTGAAGTCTTGCACATGTCATTTCACCATGTGGGGATTTATTTTCTGCATGGTAGAAACACAGTGGTGGCGTGCTAGTTTATTTCTTAAAGCAATGACTGGGTCTCATAGTTGACCCTTTTGAGCACATTGCACTTTCCTTTGTACTGACTTGATTCAGTCTCCTGTTTGAGATCATAAATATTGATAACCTAAATTTTTTTTTAAGAAAATGCTACACAAATGTTTTAAGGAAACCAGGAGAGTGAGGGCTGTTCTTATGTAGCAGGAGTTTTATATTTAATGAACGAACAATTTTCCAGCCTTTTCTTCTTGAAACTGTGAACCAGCATGGGATTATCTATTCTCCAGGTGTTCTGTTATAAATTACCATGATTGGACATCTAGGAACCTACATGCTGATTATGAACAGACCAGGTAGGTTAGAAAATTATTTATAGTTGTATTCTCTGAGGCAACTGCAAACCTTTTAATTGCCAGTAAGGTGCTCTAAATGCAAAAGACTGAAACAATGCATCACTGAAAAGATGTCATTTACATATGGTCTGAGATGGTATCTCACGTAAACCACCTGGGGAATCTGGTTAAAATGCAGGTTCTGATCCAGTGGGTCTGAGAAAGGGTCTGGGATTCTGTATTCTAGCAAGTTCCCAGCTGAGGCCAGTGCTGGTAGACAGCCCTTTGAATAGTGTGGCATTTAGGTACTGGCTAAAATATGTGTTGATTTTTTTTTATCAATTTCAAGTCAGTTTGCCCATTCTGAAGATAGATGGGCTGTATGCCATTTCCAAAACACACTACCTGAGCTCACATGAGAAGGATCTCTTTTCAAATGGCACATCAATAGAATGGCATGTTTCAACTTTAAATATTCATGACTTGTCTTCCTCTTGTTTCTTTCAACCGTTTTGACATTTACTTAAGTAATTACTGTCACTTTCAAATGGCGGCCCATATTTTTGTCCTTTGTAAATCCCCTATGTTATTATTCATGCCTTTGTTCTGCTTATACTCTTGGAAGCTGCCTTTATCAGGTTTGCCAGGCGGATTCTGCACATATTCAGAATTAATCTCCATGGCCCATCAGAGTGTAGCTAACTTCATTTAATCAAGGGAAGAAACATGGAGGGAGATTGGGAACTTGATGACCACTGCAACTTATACTGATGGGACAAAACAAAAAAGCCACTTTACACTCAAGTCTTCTTAGAACTAGCATCTCCGGAATCTTAATGTGTTTTGCTAAATAAATCCTTTGCAAAGATTGACATGTTAATGTCTTATAGTCTTTGCTTCTCAAGATCATCTATATTGCAAAATATTTCAGAACTGACAAATTGTCTTCCTCCATCTTTGTGAGTCTATTTGGGAGTTGAGTTGTGAGAGATACTTAAAAGGAAAGGGAGGTGACATGTGCTCCTAATGTGCTAAAATCTCTGAATACATTATTAATCCTCTAAGCTTATTTCATGTTTCTAACACATAACCAGTTATGCATGAATCTCATATGAATGGCTGACTTTTTTATTAAAGGGAAATGTCATTTTCTGATTAAGCAACAGTTCCTTTTCTAATGAAAATTCTTTGGATTATGCTACACAGAAATAAATCATCAAAGCTCTCTCAGTAATGGCCATAAATATTTTTTGTACTTGTACACTTTTAAAGTAAAAGTTGAGCCCTGGCCGGTTGGCTCAGTGGTAGAGCGTCGGCCTGGCGTGCAGAAGTCCCGGGTTTGATTCCCGGCCAGGGCACACAGGAGAAGCGCCCATCTGCTTCTCCACCCCTCCCCCTCTCCTTCCTCTCTGTCTCTCTCTTCCCCTCCTGCAGCCAAGGCTCCACTGGAGCAAAGATGGCCCGGGCGCTGGGGATGGCTCCTTGGCCTCTGCCCCAGGCACTAGAGTGGCTCTGGTCGCGGCAGAGCAACGCCCCGGAGGGGCAGAGCATCGCCCCCTGGTGGGCAGAGCGTCGCCCCCTGGTGGGCGTGCCAGGTGGATCCCGGTGGGGTGCATGTGGGAGTCTGTCTGACTGTCTCTCCCCGTTTCCGGCTTCAGAAAAATATAGAAAAAAAAAATAAAAGTAAAAGTTGAAGTCATTTTAAAGTTGATCAATTAGTCTTTACCAAGGTTAAGTACATTTGGGTATTAGCCTACTATTGCATAATACAGTGAGTTGGCAGAACAAGAGGTAATCAGCCAAGTTAAGTGTTCAAAGATTGTGTAATTTCTGGAGATCATGAAGCAAGGCAATTAACAAATACCTTACATTTTAATTTTTCAGGAAGGGCTTAACTAACTTAGCCCAAGATCTGAGTGAGTCAGATGGACAGTTGAGAAGCTACTGTTTTATGGTATCTGTCACTGTAGCAGCTTAATCTAGGGAAAAATTATATATTAAAAAATGACCTCTTGGCACTGCTGGTTGGCTCAGTGGTAGAGCATCTAGGGTTCTATTCCCAGTCAGGGCACACAAGAGAAGCAACCATCTGCTTCTCCATCCCTCCCTCTCCCTCTTCTCTCTCTCTCTCCTCCTGCAGCCATGGCTTGAATGGTTCAAGCAAGTTGGCTTTGGGTGCTGAGGATGGCTCTGTGGGCTTGCCTCAGGTGCTAAAATAGCTTGGTTGCCGAGCAACAGAGCAGCAGCCTCAGCATTACTCAGTAGGGCACTTGCCATGTGAGAGTCTTTCTCCCTGCCTCCCTGCCTCTCACTTGGAAAAGAAGAAAAAAAACCTATTGACAATATTTCTTTAATATAGATAATAAATATTGTTTTCTCTTTCTCCTGGCAGGCATTATACCTCTTTCTTTTCCCCAAGAAACAAAAGAGCAGTCCTTACAGCAACTTTTTGTTATGTAGCTCCATACTATTGAGTCTGAGCATCTCTATGCAATAGGCTATGAGATACTGCTCATCCTGTTAAGTGGCAGAATAATACACAAACACTCGTACACATATATATCCTTTGCAATCAGAACTTTCAGAGTCTGCCAGGTCTCATTTGGAATTGAAATCAGCTATGTGATGTCAAACAGTGTCCCTTTTATGGAGGGAGGGTTCTCTGTGGGGTGTGCTGACGTCTTGTTATGGAATGACTTCAGTGCTGATGCTCTGACTCCTCCCTTTGGGACTACAAATTTAACCTGACACACATCTGTGGGGAAAAAATAGCTCACAGTTTCATTCACTCAGGCACAGCCTTTTTTGGCAGCCTCTGGGGCACTTCAGGTGAGGTCTGCCACCTGTGTGTCTGTGAACATCACAGAGCAGAGAGAAAACACAGGACTATGGCTCAGCCTGCCCTTTGCTGAGCTCAATGCCATGCTTCTTTGGCAGTTAATCTCATTCTTGAAATGCCCGAAACTGAATATGTTTACCTTACATTATGTGATAGATGCTATTAAGAACTGGAAATATCAAAGGGACCACTTTATAAAGTATGTGATTGTCTAACCACTATGCTGTACACCTGAAACTAATACAAAATAATACTGAATGTAAACTGTAGTTGAAAAATATTATAGGCCCTGGCCAGCTAGTTGGCTCAGTGGTAGAACATGGGCCCAGCATGTAGAAGTCCTGGTTCAATTCCCAGTCAGGGCACACAGAAGAAGTAACCATCTGTTTCTCTGCCCCTCCCCCCTTTCTCTCTCTCTCTCCCTTTGCCCCCACCCCCAGTCATGGCTCATTTGAGCAAGTTGGCCTCAGGTGCTGAGGCATCATGGCATCACCTCAGGCACTAAAATAGCTCAGTTGCTGAGCAACAAAGCAACAGCCCCAGAGGGGCAGACCATCACCCCACAGGGGCCTTACTGGGTGGATCCCAGTCAGTGCACATATGGGAGTCTATCTCTCTGCCTCCCTGCCTCTCACTTAATAGTAATAATAATAATAAATTATAAATATGTAAAAAATAGAATTGCTTACATAGGGTTAATCTTCTGTCCTATGGACTCAGATCATCATGTGAGATGTTTTATTTTCATTTCAGAGTGACCTAACACTTGAGATTAGGCATCACCAGTCAGTCAAGTAGTCAATGATCTGTAGCACATCACAAAAAAACTTGCTATTTACAGTTTTTTAAGCAATGCTGCAAGGGTTATGGGGCATGAATCAAGGAAGTATGATTTTTTTTTCTCTGTGATGTCTTTGTGATGAGCATAATACCAGGGAAAATTATATTGAAAAAAAATGACCTCTTTAGAATTGCTTCCATTGAGTCTGATATCATTGAATAATATCTGATATTAGAAAGGAAACTCATTTTAAATTCATCATCTATATCACTAGTGAGGAGATTTTTAATTTCTTCTATCAGAGATTGGGGATCTCATACAATGAGGCCTGACATGAGAATAATAAATTTAAGTGTTTATTTCACAAATGGAATAATGCTTTCTAGTTTGCATTACATCCTTGAATTGGTACTGGTAATATCACTTCAAAACTAAATGATTGGAATTACAGTCCAAATTGTCAGTTATTTTCTTTATGGTCCTGTTTAAGAACTCTTTGCCTATGCATAAGTCATGAAAGCAGAATCCCATGTCTTCTTTATTGCTCTTTACTTATACCCACATTATATCTGAGATTTATTTTCCTATATGGTGTGGGGTAGTGGTCAAGATTCATTATTTTTTCTATTTGGACATTAAATAATCCAGGACCATTTATTGAAAAGATCCTTTCACTCATTGCACTGTGGAATCATTTTTTTTCATAAAGTGTGTGACTGTATATGAGTGAGCCTATTTCCTAACTCTCTGTTTTGTTTCAGTTGTCTTTTTGTCTCTCCTTGCACCCATACTGCATGAACTTAATTGCTTTAGCTTTATAAGAAGTCTTGCTATCTGACAATGTCCTTCAGCTCTGTACTTCTTCAAGATTGTCATGGATGCTTCTGCCCTTTGCATTTCCACATAAATTTTATAGTCAGTTTGTGCACAGTCACAATGATTGAGATTGCATCGAATCTATACATTAATTTGGAGAGAAATAGTATCTTTATAATACTGAATCCTTCAATCCATGAATATAATGTATCTGGAGGAGCATGATTAAAGTTTTTAAAGACCTCGAATAAATTCTGCTTCCCTCTCCACAACATTTAGTTGAGTGTCTGGTCCTAAAAAAAGATTAGCCTTAGTCTCGCTCTCTATTCTTTCTGTCTTCTTTTCATTCACACCACCAAAACCTCGGGAGCTTCATGAATTTTTCTGGGTATCTGGGCATTCATCTCAAACAAACTTCACATAATTTCTCTACAATCAAAACTCATGCATCATCCAGTAACACAATACAGAATTATAATGAGTTACAGTAACTATAATCACAATGCTGCTGCCTAACAAACAATCACAGAATCTCAGAGGCATATAGCAATAATCTCTCACATTTGAAGATCAACTGGGGGATAGCTAATCCAGGGGGACTGGGATAGGGAGGCTATACTCTCTGTGTCTGTCATCTTCTCCCAGGAACAGGGAGATAGATAGCCAGCACAAATTCTTCTCATGGTATTAATAGAGGTGTAAGTGACAAAGCCTAACCACTCGAGTGTTTTCGAGCTTCAGGTCTCCTGAAATCCTGCTGTCTAATGCAAGCAAATAGACAAACCCAGAATCAAGGGATGGCCAAGTATATTCCACCTAAAAATAGGAGGGGGTAAGTGAATAATTTTTAACATATATCATAGTTGGGAAATTTTACAAGTACTTAAACCATGTTAGTTTTTTTTTTAACCATGTTAGTTTTTTAACTGCCAATATATAATCAAATTCTGTTTCAATTAAATAATAGAAATTAATAAGTATGTTTATGTTGCTCTAAGAATTCCATTGTGTCAAAAGACTACTAGAAACAATAAGCCAATACAGTAAGGTGGCAGGATACAAAATTAACATACAGAAGTCAATAGCCTTTCTATATGCCAACAATGAAACAACTGAGAAGGAACTCAAAAGAATAATCCCCTTCACGATTGCAACAAAAAAAATAAAATACTTAAGAATAAACATAACAAAGAATGTAAAGGACTTATATAATGAAAACTATAAACCATTTTTAAGGGAAATTGAAAAAGATATAATGAGATGGAAGAATATACCTTGTTCTTGGCTAGGAAGAATAAATATAATCAAGATGGCAATATTACCCAAAGCAATATACAAATTTAATGCAATTCCCATCAAACTTCCAATGACATTTTTTAAAGAAATAGAGCAAAAAATCATCAGATTTATATGGAACTATAAAAAACCGTGAATAGCCAAAGCAATCCTAAAGAAAAAGAATGAAGCTGGGGCATTACAATACCTGACTTCAAACTCTATTATAGGGCCACGACAATCAAAACAGCATGGTATTGGCAGAAAAATAGACACTCAGACCAATGGAACAGAATAGAAAGTCCAGAAATAAAACCACATATATATAGTCAAATAATTTTTGATAAAGGGGCCAACAACACACAATGGAGAAAAGAAAGCCTCTTCAATAAATGGTGCTGGGAAAACTGGAAAGCCACATGCAAAAGAATGAAACTGGACTACAGTCTCTCCCCCTGTACAAAAATTAACTCAAAATGGATCAAAGATCTAAACATAAGACCTGAAACAATTAAGTACATAGAAGAAGACATAGGTACTCAACTCATGGACCTGGGTTTTAAAGAGCATTTTATGAATTTGACTCCAATGGCAAGAGAAGTGAAGGCAAAAATTAATGAATGGGACTACATCAGACTAAGAAGTTTTTGCTCAGCAAGAGAAACTGATAACAAAATAAACAGAAAGCCAACTAAATGGGAAATGATATTTTCAAACAACAGCTCAGATAAGGGCCTAATATCCAAAATATACAAAGAACTCATAAAACTCAACAACAAACAAACAAACAATCCCATAAAAAAATGGGAAGAGGATATGAATAGACACTTCTCCCAGGAAGAAATACAAATGGCCAACAGATATATGAAAAGATGCTCATCTTCATTAGTTATTAGAGAAATGCAAATCAAAACGGCAATGAGATACCACCTCACACCTGTTCGATTAACTGTTATTAGCAAGTCAGGTAATAGCAAATGTTGGAGAGGCTGTGGAGAAAAAGGAACCCTCATACACTGCTGGTGGGAATGTAAAGTAGTACAACCATTACTCTGCTCTGCTGTTGCCCCCCAGTCAAGGCACATATGAGAAAGCAATCAATGAACAACGAAGGAGCCACAACAAAGAATTGATGCTTCTCATCTCTCTCCCTTCCCGCCGGTCTGTCCCTGTCCTCCCTCTCTCTCTCTCTCTCTCTCTCTCTCTCTCTCTCTCTCTCTCACACACACACACACACACACACACACACACCTGTTCTCTCTTAGGATTTCAGTTCACAACAACTTCAACACGTCCAAATTGGCTTCCTCTCCATTCTTTCTAGTCTCTGAGAATGGTCCATCCAAATCTCTAAGCAGAAGTCTGGAAAACACTGATTATTTCTTCCTTTTGGTCATTCCTTGTATTCAATCAAACCACAAGTGCTATGGATTATTTTTCCTAAAATTCTCTCAAATCAGGTCACTTCTTTCTGTAGTCCAGGCCATGCTCATTTTTAATCTAGACTACTGTACCAACCTCCTAACTGGTTTCCATACTTCCTGACTTGACTCCCTCTAATCCAAATTCCACAGCTTAAGCTAAATGATTTTTCAAAAATATAAATCTCATAAGGCTATTTCACTGCTTTCCAGCTGGATCCAACCGCATACCAACTGGATAGTTGTGTTTGAAACTGCTAATTGCCCTCGTTATTCATTCTTCCCTTTGACCTTTACAAATGGTATCTTTGAGTTTCTGCTGTACATATGACCGCCTGCATTTCTGGCCTCTCTTGCAATCATATTACTAGGTACTAGCCAAAAGGATGTGAGCAGAAGTGATGAGTGAAATATCTGGGCCATTCTCTTTAAAGGAAAGGAGCATGCCTTCCACACTCCTTCTGGAATACAGCCCTGATGGTGGGAGTTGGAGTGGCCATTCTGATCATGAGATAGAAGTTATTAGTTGGCTATTACAGAGCAGCAAGATGAAAAGTGAGTACCCCACATTGTATATCTGTCTTATGGCCCTGGATGATTTATGATTGGAGTATTACATGAAAGTGAATGTCTATCCTCTTTAAGCCACTGACATTTTGGTGTCATTATTAAAGCAGCTAAGCCTATAACCTAGTATCATTGACTTCTGCCTATCTTTACTGCCATGTCATGTACTACTTTGCAACCTAGCTGGTGATCTTTGCTTTGTCACATCTCTGTGCCCTTACATGTGTGCCTCACTCATCTACTAGGTTAACCTCCCACCCTTTCAAGATTCAGCAAGTCTTTCCTGCTGTAGGAGTCTCCCTAATGCCTACCTCCTGTTGGATATTTTTAAATTTGTCTGTCCTCTGGTCTCCCATAGTATTCACTTAATATGTTGTATCTAAAATGAGATTTGCTTGTCTGCCTTACCTTAATATGTCTTGTCTCTCAACTGTCCCACCTATTCTCTTACTGTGGCTTCCACAAGGGCAGGCTTAATCTTTATCTCTTCATCCCAGGTAATTAACAGTGGGCAACAAGTAAATTCATGTTAAATGAGTAAATGAATGAATGATTGATTTCTGTGCACATATTGTGAGCGTATGCCTAATTGAGAGGTATTTTGTGTATTCTAGAAAGAAGTAACCTAACTGAGTCAGAGCATTTGTTAAATAATATGGTTTTGGTCTATTTAGATAGTTTGTGTGTGCCTCAACTGAACGCTGGTGGGAATGCTCCTTTTTATTAAGATAAAACAATGGAAAATTGTTCAGAGGAAAAAATTACTTAAATGCAAAATGTTATTTTTATTTAAATTTAAAATTCAATTGCCTGATAAAACATCAGGTTTTGCTTGATCTCAGGAAGAGACCAAGTATTTCTACACCTATTACATTTACATCATCTGCAACTTTGGTTTCTTTGAATTTGCCTATTGAGACAAATAAGAAACCAGAAAAACTCCATTGCCCCCAAAACACAAAGTGTATTTATGTTTGAACTGCCTTTGAGGACCTAGCTCTCTAAGTAGCAGTCACACATATATGCCTTCTCCCAGCTGACATTTGTTCTTCTATGATGTCCCAACTCCTTTCCTTACTCTTTGAAAGGCCATTTCCTTCTTCCACAGCCCAAAGACAAATTTCTTCTGATTGATCCATTCGCTGGCAAAAGAAAAGTCCAAGTTCCCGGAGATACCAGGATCTAGAATTAACTGTAATCTGTAAATTAGTGACATTTGAAACTCCTTAACTTTCTATTGTCTTTGAATGATATCTTAGTCACTGGGCAGAATGCAGAATTAAAGATTCTTAATTACATATATTTCCTTATAATGTACTAAAAGCTCAAAATTTGGTGTAAGAATTTCTGTAATGTAGATTTTCATTACATTTTCTTTAAAGTTAATTGATCCCTAATAATAATAAATATTTGTTTCTAAATAAAGTATGGTCATTGGAGAAACTATAGACAATAGTGAAATAAAACAGATAAAATTTAAATGATCTCTAATTTCAACAATATATACTTATTGTGAAAAATATAGAACATATAGTTAAATAATAATATTTAAATTATCTATAAACTCAACATTTATATAGAACCACCATTAAAATCTCCTTCTCTCTCTTTGTGTGTGTGTGTATATGTGTGTGTGTATGCAAAAATATTGTATATGTTGTTTTTAACCTCTTTTTCACTTTATACTGTATCATGCACATTAACATTTCCCTAATTCTTAATTATTTTTCCACAATATTATGTAATGGTTGAATTATATTCCATTGTGTTATACAGTAATTTATTTACTCAGTCCCTACGTGGTGCATATTTAGACTATTTCCAATTTTTTCCCTCATGTACATAATTTTAGCAAATACCCATGTAGCCATAGATTTTCAAAGCCCTATGCTTTCTCCTCACTTAGGATAAATTCTTAGTAGTAGATTTGCTAGATCCAAAGATATGTAAAATACAAATTAAGTCTTTTCATATGCATTGCCACATTGCCTGTTATGGATTTATTTTAATAGTTATATACATTTTTTCAGTTATAAACAGTGTGCCTCATAAGCTTACTCTGTCTTTTGTTCACTTCCTATGATCTCTGGGAATCCCAAAGGACATGGGATATTATGCCTTGTGGCCATGGTACCTGCTGATTGTGCTAGCAGAGCTGAATCTGCATCAGACATGCACTGGTGTTTGCCTGGCTGGGGTTCACCAGCACAGAGAGACCCCTAAAATCACCTCTTAAACCCTCATTGTGGTCCTTTGGGAAACAGCCAGCCAAAGTTTCAAATCTTATATCATGTGCTATGCCAACAACAATTAAAAGGGCCCACTGCTGGTTTTTTATTTTTAAATGCTGGTTAAAGTACATGCCAATCCTGGACTTCTTACTGCATTTCCCCGTGTATAAGACGCTCCCATGTATAAGATGAACCTTAATTTTGGGGCCTGAAATTTGAAAAAAAAATGTATTACATAAAGTTATTGAACTCAAGTTTTATTCATCATAAAATTCATACAACTCCTTATCCACACAAAAAAAGCAGGAAAGGCAAGTAAAAAAAAAAAATCTACAACCACTGTATAAGATGCACCCAGTTTTTAGATACCAAATTTTTCAAAAAAAGGTGCATCTTATACATGGGGAAATATGGTATTTACTCCTGAGAATCAGCTGTTTTATTGAGCATATTTCACAAATGGTAATATTCTTACCATACTTCCTACATAGACACTTCTAAAAAGAAATCACTGTGTGTGGGGGTGGGCGGGCATATAAAAGTTACTATAAATTTGAAAGCGAGTATGAATACATCATAGTCATGGCCATCTACCCGTTAAAGTTCCAAGTACAGTGCATTGCTCATAATAGGCAGTCAGTAAACATCAGTTCAAAATGGAATAGATAAGTAAATGAATGTTGTCTATTATTCTTGATGTGTTTATGTAGGGTTGTAGTACTTTAGACTCTGGCCATGATTGGGGCATAGCAACATTCTTCTTCAGTCTCACTTAAGTCTGCAAGAAGTTATGTGTGGAACTAGAAATGTGATTTAGCATGTGTAAGACTAACCATTATTACACATATTACAGTTCTTTCAATTAGTTGTAAATAATATAAATGAGATGGCTTGATTTGGACTGAAAAGTTTGAATAATAACAATAATCCTAATTAACCCTGGAACTTCTGGTATTTACTTTTTTAAAGTATCAGATTGTTGATTAGTCTTATGCAACAGGAAAAACAGGAAATAAGACTATACCCATTAGGGGGAATCAAAAATCTTTTTGGCACCGTGGTCAGGCAGCTCAGTTGGTTAGAGCATCGACATGATACACCAAGGTTATGGGTTTGATCCCTGCTCAGGGCACATATAAGAATCAACCAATGAATGTATAAATAAGTAAAATAAAAATCTCTTTGGAATTCTCTCTCTCTCTCTCCCTACTTCTTTGATACTCTGAATACTTAGGCATTTTGAGAAAAGAAACTATATTCATTATCTATAACTGCACAACAAATTACCTCAAAATTTAGTGACTTAAAACTGTACACATTTATTATATCAAGTTTCTGTGGGTCAGAATCCACATATGGCTTAACTGCATCCACTGTCTCAGGGTCTCTAACAAGCATCTTTGTTATCTCAAGGCTTAACTTAGAAGGACTTGCTTTCTAGCTGACTCATGAGATTGTTGGAACCATGTTGGACTGATGGCCTCCATTCTTCACTGTCTGTTGGTCAGAGGTCTCTCTCAGTTACTTGCCATGTGCCGTTCCATACAATATCTCTCAATATCACACCTGGCTTTATAGAGTGAGCACATGAAAATGCAAGGCAGAGAGAGAGAGAGAGAGAGAGAGGGAGAGAGAGAGAGAGAGAGAGAGAGAGAGAGAGAGAGAGAATATAAGATAAAAGGAAGTCACGGTGATTTGGAACCTTTGTTACTCATTCTATTGGTAGAAACATTCTATCACTTTTGCTGTATTCAATTTTTAAAACAAGTTGCTACATTGATCCAGGCCATACTCAAAGGAAGTGAATTAGACATGGGCATGAATACCAGGAGGTAGGTATCCTTGGGGTCATCTTAGAAGTTTGCTTGCCACAGAATCCATGAGGGGGACTAGGTACACCACTATATCTACTTTTCTGTCCATCAACCTATCTATTTATATCTTTCTTTATCTATCTATCTATCTATCTATCTATCTATCTATCTATCTATCTATCATGTATCTACCTACCTACCTACCTACTTGTTCATCCCTATCAAGATTCTGCTACTTAGACATCAAAATTACAACTAAACTATAGAACAACCATCATTCAGAACTGGCTGAAACTAAATAGAAGTCCTACCCCTAGAGATCTAAAGAAGAAGCCACATTGAAACTGGTAGGAGGGGTGAAGACATGGAACAAGCTGGTCCCACACCACGTGTGGCAGATAAAAATCAGAGTGATAATCTCAGCTGCAGAAGTACCCCTTGAGGAGCAAGGGGTCCCAGCCCCACACCAAACTCCCACTCAAGGGTTCCAGTGCTAGGAAGAGAAGTCACCATAACTTCTGGCTGTAAAAACCAGCAGAGATTGAGGTTGAGTGAGGTGGAGGTTGGCTGGAATCCTAGGTTTTCCTCTTAAAGGGCCCATGCACAGACTTGGATTCACTTGCTTTGAACTCCAGCACTGGGGAAGCAGCTCAAAAGGTAACAGGGACATATGAGAAGAATCTGAATTGTCTGCCATAAAGTGACAGCTAGAGGGGTGGCATTCTCCCAGAGAGAAGTGCTGGCAGAGGCCATTGTTCCTTTGATGATCCCTCCCCGTAGAACCCACAGGTGGGTGCCATATCAGAGCCTCCATCAACCTAACTCACACTGCTTGCCCCACCCTGGTGATTCCCTGAGACTCCACCTCCACCAATTGCAATCCCACCCAAGCTGTTTACAGTGGCTTTCCCATTTAAATGGCCTGTCTTGGCTCATGCTTCAGATTTTCCTAAAATTTCTCAAAGAATCAGCATCTGGCATCAGCATGCCCTGTAACTATCAGTAAGTAGCCCCAGGCCTGGCATTGGTGCAACTTGCCTTGGTCTGAAGCTTGACCACTCTGGCACTTACAAGCCCAGCACAAGTAGCAACCATCTGCAGAAAGCTTTGTAGCTCATGCTGGAAGGCTCTGGGAAGAACACAGGCAGTGGCTGACCTTGCCTGCACCTTCTGGGAGGCCCCAGAACCACTGCATTGGGGGACAGCTTTAGACCCAGTCAAAGCACAACCCAACCACCTCCACAGAGCAACACACTCATGGGGCAGAGTAAGCAGGCACCAGATCTCTACTGAAATTTGTCCTGCTCTGTGGGGTGGGCCCTTGCACAGCTGATTTCCATGGTAGATCTAGCCAGTCCTCACAGTTGACTTGCCTGGGGATAAACTCTGCCACTGATGTGCCAACAGCAATCAAGGCTCAACTGCAACAAGAGGGTGTACACAGCCTACACTGGGGGGTGCACCAGGAGTGCGCAGCTTGGATAAATGGGACAGCTGTGCCATGGGACCCTACAGAATACCTATTACATTAGGCCCCTATATTAAGCCTGGTAGTCATAGCAGCTCTACCTAATAAATAGAAACAAACACAGGGAAGCAGCCAAAATGAGGACACAAAGACAAAGGTCCCAAGTGAAAGACTAAGAAAAAGAACTAAACAAAATGGAGGCAAGAAAATTACCAGACAGAGTTCAAAACAATGGTGATAAAGATGCTCAAAGAACTTAGTGATGCCTGACCAGGTGGTGGCGTGGTGGATAGAGTGTCAGATTGGGATGCGGAGGACCCAGGTTCGAGACCCCGAGGTCACCAGCTTGAGCACGGGCTCATCTGGTTTGAGCAAAACTCACCAGCTTGGACCCAAGGTCGCTGGCTTGAGCAAGGGGTTACTTGGTCTGCTGTAGCTGCCCCCCCCATCAAGGCACATATGAGAAAGCAATCAATGAACAACTAAGGTGTCACAATAAAAAACTGATGATTGATGCTTCTTATCTCTCTCCATTCCTATCTGTCTGTCCCTATCTATCCCTCTCTCTAAATCTCTCTCTCTCTCTGTCTCTGTAAAAAAATAAATAAATAAATAAAATAAAATAAAAAAGATGGAGCAGGCACATTCCTAACTAATGAAGACAATTTGAGAGTTCATTGTCTAGGCAAGCTTTAATAGTTAAGATTATATGAAAGCAATTTCACTTTGGTCTTAGCCCATTAAGTAATTAGAGCTGGTTTATAATCTTACGGACCTGGGAGATAAATTGAGTGGTTGGTTGGAAAAAAGGAGGTGAGTAGGTGGTTAAGAAAAAATTTTAATTTCCAAAAATGGGGGCAGAACTTTTAAAAAATCTTTTATTATCAGGAAAGATAAATGAGCATTACTGATCTTGTTTTACTTAGATTTAGAATCTCATGATAAATTACCATAATTCTCTCTCTTTTTTTTTTAAGATTTTTGTTAGTCAATTTTGGGGGGGTGCTACTGTCATTTAGTAGACAGGGATGTGACTAAATATTCTACAATGCATAGGATACAATGCCCTCCCCCCAATACCAAAGAATTATCCAATCCAAAATGTTGGTAGAGCTGAGGTTGAGAAATCTTGGAAAAGTACAATCATTTCTTATGGCTGAGTAGTATTCCATAGTGTATATGTACCATATCTTCTTTATCCAGTCATCTATTGAAGGGCTTTTTGGTTGTTTCCATGCCTTGGCCACTGTGAACAATGCTGCAATGAACATGGGGCTGCATGTGTCTTTATATAACAATGTTTTGAGTTTTGGGAGAATATACCCAGTAGAGGGATTGCTGGGTCATATGGTAGTTCTAGTTTTAGTTTTTTGAGGAACACCCATACTTTCTTCCATAATGGTTGTATTACTTTACATTCCCACCAACAGTGGATGAGGTTTCCTTTTTCTCCACAGCCTCTCCAACACTTGCTATTACTTATCTTGTTGATAATAGTTAATCTAACAGGTGTGAGGTGGTATCTCACTTTAGCTTTGATTTGCATTTCTCTAATAACTAATGAAGATGAGCGCTTTTCATATATCTGTTGGCCATTTGTATTTCTTCCTGGGAGAAGTGTCTGTTCATGTCCTCTTCCCATTTTTTTATTAGATTGTTTGTTTGTTTGTTGTTGAGTTTTATGAGTTCTTTGTATATTTTGGATATTAGGCCCTTATCTGAGCTGTTGTTTGAAAATATCATCTCCCATTTCGTTGGCTGTCTGTTTATTTTGTTGTCAGTTTCTCTTGCTGTGAAAAAACTTCTTAGTCTGAGTACTACTCAGCCATAAGAAATGATGACATCAGATCATTTACAACAAAATGGATGGATCTTGATAACATTATACGGAGTGAAATAAGTAAATCAGAAAACTAAGAACTGCATGATTCCATACACAGGTGGGACATAAAAATGCGACTAAGAGACATGGACAAGAGTGTGGTGGTTACGGGAGGGGAAAGGAGGAGAGGAAGGGAGAGGGGGGAGGGGAAGGGCACAAAGAAAACCAGATAGAAGGTGAAAGAGGACAGTTTGACTTTGGGTGACGGATATGCAATGTCATTGAATGACAAGATAACCTGGAGATGTTTTCTTTGAACATATGTACCCTGATGTATTAATGTCACCCCATTAAAATTAATAAAAAAAATTTTAAAAAGTACAATCAACACCTATCAGATTTGTTAAAATAAAATATAGTGGCAAACCAAGTGCTGGCAAGGATGCAGAGAAATCAAATAGAATCACTGGTGCATTGCTGTGGGAATATAAAATAGAAGAGTCACTCAGAAAAAGAGTTTGGCGTTTCTCATAAAACTAACCCTGCAATCACCAAAGGACCCAGCAATTGTACTCTTGGGCATATAATCAAGAGAAATGGAAATATATGTTCCTACAGAGATCTGTGCACAAATATTCAAAGCAGCTCCATTCATAATAGCCCCAAACTGGAAACAACACAGATGTCCTTCAGGAGATGAATGGTAAAACAAACTCTGCTTCATCCTTACTGTAATATTATTCAGCAGTAAAAAGAACAGGCTACTGATGCACACAACAACTTGGATGAATCTCCTGAGAATTGTGCTGAGTAAAAAAAAAAAAAAAGCAAATCCCAAGAGGTTGCATATTATATGATTCCATTTATATAACATTCTTTTTTTTTAATATGAAAAATTATAGAAATGGAGAATGTATTAGTGGTTGCCAGGAGTTAAGTACAGGGACGAGGGAGAGAAGATTGGAGGTAGTGGAGCTTTTAAAAGGGCAATGGTAATATAGAAGATCCCTGTGGTGATTGAACTGTTCAGGATCTTGGCTGTAGGGGTGGGTAGATAAACATTCTGATATGATAAACTTGAATAGAACTAAACACACACACACACACACACACACACGGGAAATCTACTATGGTTTTGTCATATGTTACATTGAATAAAACTGAGTAAAAGACACATAGACTATCTGTATTATTTTTTACAACTGCATGTGAATTTACGATTGTCTCAAAATACAAAGTTAAAAAACTATTCAGATCCACATCCTTTGAGAACATTAATGGTTTGCATTGTCCAATCTTTCAGTAGACTATAACTTCTTTTACATGCTCAAGTCCATTGTGATTTTTGTTGTCTTTCCTCATTACATGTAAGTCCTCTAGTTAAAACAAAGTATATTCACCCTTATGGATAATTTCTCAATGTCACTATATATAAAAATTATAGTAATTCCCATCTACCTCACCATTTTCATTTGCAAATAGTCTTGTTTTTCCTAACCACATATGCTTCGCTAAGCTAAGAAAATATAGCCTGTTGCCATCAGTACAAATACAGCATAGAAATAAGGCCACCCTTGATTAGACTCTAACTTATCTCCAATATACTATGATTCATAGAAATAAGAATAATATAAAATATAATCTCACCTGACCTGCGGTGGCGCAGTGGATAAAGTGTCGACCTGGAATGCTGAGGTCGCCAGTTTGAAACCCTGGGCTTGCCTGGTCAAGGCACATAGGGGAGTTGATGCTTCCTGTTCCTCCCTGCCCTCTCTCCTTCTCTCCCCTCTGTAAAATGAGTAAATAAAATCTTTAAAAATTTTTTCTAAATAATCTCATCAGATATTACAAATATGAGTGACTTTTTTTAAAGAAAATGAGGTTTTCAAAATAGCCTTTTCATTCTAAGTTTTATTTACTCAACCTTCTTACTATATTTCCCCATGTATAAGACACACCTTAATTTTGGGTCCCGAAATTTGAAAAAAAATTACATAAAGTTATTGAACTCAACTTTTATTCATCATAAAATTCATACAACTCCTCATCTACACAAAAAAGCGAGAAATGCAAGTAAAAAACTACAACCACTGTATAAGATGCACCCAGTTTTTAGAGCCTAAATTTTTCGGAAGAGGGTATGTCTTATACATGAGGAAATATGGTAATTAATATGTTTCTAATTCTAATATGTCTAGCTCCATAGACATTACTCATGTAAATGTTGAGCCTATTATGTTTGTTCTTCTGTTAATTTGTGACTGCTAAGAACATAGCTTTGTTTCTTTTGTTCAGAATAAACAGTGATTTGCCAAACCAGTTCCCTGTCACAGTGGTGACAATATCCTTGCTTCTAAACCAGAGCCACTATTGTACCTCCAGTACTAATGAGAATTCAGAGTGATGGATCAAAGATGTAAAGCCTGCTTTGTAAAATGAGGGACATTACTATTTCTGCATCTATGGAAGGTAGAAAGCAATAGGAAAAGGTGAGGTTAGGTCTTTCAACTCTCTTCTGTTTGATTTATTTGACAAAGAGTAGATAATCATAGCCTATATGTCAGGAGAAGATAGAATCAGAGTGTCAGCATAATTTCAAAGAAACATCTGGAAAATCACATGGGACAATAATATTGTATGCCTATGAAAGGAGAGCAATATAGTAAAAGTAATATTTGCTTTCAACAATGATTTTGAAAACTGAATGAGTGTTTCTTATTGATGAGGAAGGTGTTGAAAAATTGTCTGTAGATAGGGATCATTGTCTTCATCCTGTTTTTAATGGAAATGCCTCTACAATTAGTAAGAACTTTGTTCTTGGTCCTTGATAAATATGCTTGCTCAGGCTAAAGACATACTTTTATATTAATCACTTACTAATAATTTTTATCTTTAACTTCTGTTTAAATTTAGCACATAAGATGATCATATAGCTTTTTTTTTCTTTAATTGTATAAATTGTTTCCTCATGTTGAATTATTCTTGTATTTCTTCTATGTGGTGAATTATTATTTTGAAATCCACTTTAATATTCAATTTGCTAGTCTTTTCCGTATATTCATAATTGAGATTGGATGATAGTTTTCTTTTGGGAACTAGAGCTACCCTTATCTAATTAATGTGTTAGAGATAGCTTAGTCTCTTAGAAATAAATTTGGAGTTTTATCTTTTCCTTAGCTTTGAAACATTTTAAATAGAATACATATTATCTTTCCCTTAAAGATATGATATCCCTGTTCCATAGAACTATGTGGCTATATGACTTTTGTGAGGGAAGAAACATTTTGACAATTAAAATAATTTCTTGTATGGTCTATTCAGTCTTTTTAACTCTACCTGGGTCAGATTTAATAATTTTTATTTTCTTTGAAAAGTATTCTAATCATGTATACTTTCAAAGCTATCAGCATATAACTGTGGGATTTTCTTGCATGCTTTTGAATAACTTGGGAAAAGTATAATTTGAAAATACTTACTCTTTATACCAACTATTGTTATCAGGGAGAAGAGGTTAGGAAGTTGGGAGGTTGGGAGGTTGGGAGATTCAGAGATTGGGGTTTTGGGGTGAGGGGAGTGAAGAGGGATGGTGACAGAAAATGATTTGACTTTGGGTGATGGGCACACAACACACTGAACAGTTTGACTGCTATAAAAACGTTTACCTGAAACCTATATATATACTCTTACTGATCAATTCCATCCTATTAAATTTAATTTTCTAAATAAAAATTAAAAAAAATCTTGATTTAGGGACTTTTATCCTGATCTGTTTGTGGGAAAAATTAGGTCTCAGTTTCTTAAACGTGCTCTACTTTCATTAAGCCTTGCTTTAAACACAGTCAGTATCAGCAGTTGTCTGGATGACATGTATCGAAAGGAACCAAAAGCCTCTTTGTCCCAAATTCTTTACTACTCCTTGTTCACAATATGGAGAAATTGCATTAATTAGTCACTTCTCTAGATTAAGATTTTGGAGACTCCAGGTTAAGGAAAAATATGCTTTACAGAAGGAGTGTCACATTCTGCATTTTACCTTACTACAATTTTGTTCAGCCCTAACAGGTCCTTGGACATCTTGTTGTGATGTACACTCATGGTTTTCAGCTTGAAATATAAATGGCTCCAAGTACTTACCCTTGAGAAATAGAGCAATGCTTATTGTTTTATTCCAGACTTTGTATTCTAGATTTTACTCCATGCCAGGCAATTTAAACCTAATTTCTGCCTCAGATTTGCTTGTGTGCTTGATTTTGCATGTTTAACCCTGGGTTGCAATGACTAGGAAAGTTAGTCATTTACTACCCTTGAGCTTTGTATTGACTAAGAGGTATCTTCATGGCTTCTTGGCATTCATTTAACTCCTTATTATAAACTGAGAAGATAGCCAGGACTACATAATATTAAACCTAATGAAACTAAGGAGTTAGTTTCCTTAATTCTAAAGTATAGAGTCTGGGGACACCACTACAGAGGGTATTTAACTAACTAAGAGCTAGACGTCTAGAATTGAACTCACCACGTTTCGCTCTCCCCATGCATTGTCTCCATCTACTCTAGGATTGAGCATAATAAATATTGATCCCTTTACCTCACAGGGATTTTTTTCTTTTTTCAGTGTAATGAGCTGCTTGTGTACTGCTCCTTAGAGAAAGCTACTGCTAAGATACAGCACTTCAGAATGCATGGAAAAGAAATCAATCACAGCCTTGTCAAATGAGATTAGCACACAGTCACACACATACACCACCTCTCAGTATCCTGAGGAGAGTCCCATTTGGGGGGGGTTGTTTAAATCAAGGAAGCATTAAAGACTTGATTCCCTTTTGCTACTAGTCCCAAGAAGATAGCTATAGAGAAATCAGAGTGGAAGTACCCAGATCGGACAAAGCCCGGGACTGGTTGCATCTCTGCTGTGTGTGCAGATGCCTCCCTCAGACATTCCCACGGGGAAGTGAGGGGATGCATCTGTCCCATCCACACCCCTCTACAGTTCTGGTTGATGCTGAGCTGTGCTATCCTGCTTCAGCTGTCTGTTCCTAGAGGGAAGAAGGCTGCCTGTTAGTTTACTTCACATCAAAATCAAATGGACTAAATTAGTCACATGGTCATGTTTGATATTCCCTTTCAAATATTTCAGAAAGACTCCAGGTTAGTCTCTATTTCACAAAATCAAAAGTTCACACACCTAATGTTTATCTTTGGTGTTTATTTCAGAATGAAAAAAAAGAATGCTTGAGTTCAGAAGGAGTGTTGGCAAGTAAATGTAATTCTTTACTGCTTCTCCCTCACAAATTAAATTCTTACTTTGTAATAAACTCTGGACCAAAGTTGTCCTGATTTAGAGTGCACATACTCCCACAAGGATCATGTTAAACTGCAGGGACTGACTCAGTCAGTCCAGGCAGGGCCTGAGCTTCTGCATTTCTAAACAATTCCCAAAATAATGGCCAAACAGCTCATCCACAGACCACAGTATGAGGAGTGGAGCTATACTGTCATCCAGAGATATTAACAATTTTTTAAATGTCTTAGAATATAAAAATAGAAAAAGAGAAAGTAAACAGGTAATAAAGAAAACATGAGAAAGTCTGGATTTTCAGACAATAAGTAAACAATAAGTAATTTACTACGAATGGGAAGAACATTCCAACTTGGAGGTGTGATGTGATGGGCCTGCATACCTAATCATTTCAGCTCTGCACAAGCAGAAAATAGAGCTAGTGATGATCAGCAGTGACTGTTCTGAACATGTATTCCACTTCAGTCCCCAGAAAGATAGAGATTTCTACTCTCTCATGATTCCTCAGGTAATGAGGAAAAACTCCTGAAGTGTGGCAGAAATGGCCTTCAAGAGGCCTTAGTGTTTAAAGACAAAAAAAAAAAAAAACCTTTACCTCAAGGTTACAGTGGGGAAGGGGGAGCATTTCAAATTAGCAGAAATGGAAATAGCAAGTGATGAGGCAGAATTTTCTTTCTTAAGTGGGTCAGTTAATGAACTATTCAAGTCAGTTTATAATCATCCACATAATCTCAGGCATGAGGTGTATCACAGTTTTGGTTGACTTGAATCTTGGGAGGAAATGTCAGAAGGGATTTTCCCTGCTCTGTTTCTCTGAGGTGAGGAAAGGACTATTGGATGGATATGGAAGGTGTTGAGCACTTGGGTATAATAAAAACGAGCACTAGGCAGAGTCAGAGTATCTCAGTTCCAGTGCCAACATCGCTATTAACTAGCTATTAGACTGTGGGTAAAAACTTTTGGAATAGTCCCTTCTTGAGAGCATTCAGCTAAATTAGCATTTCCAAAAATGCAACTGATATTGGGTCAAATACACTTACATGGGTTTCATTAGCAAAGCTTTTCTTTTTTACATTATTATTCCATTAATTTATTAATACTTCAGTAATTCCAATAAGCATTCATTTTCATTAGCGCTTTACAATCTTTGATAAAAACCATAGTTTAAATTTTTTTTCTGACAAGGAAAGGAAGGTCACAAAAAACTCAAGTCCATGGCATTGGCACTTTTGTGTTTGATTTTTGAAGGCATGAATTGAGTTTTCTAAGTGAAGGACACTCATTAGAGTTGACCATAGTTAAGAAGTCCCCAGCAAGTCTCTCCAAAGTTGTCCCTCCTCCTACCAAACCCGGGCTCCCTCTGAGGCCAGCTATTGGCAGCATTCCCCAATAATGACCCTCAGGTTGGGCTCAGGTTGGTGGCAGGATGAAGTGTTCCAATCTAGTCAAAGCACTAATGCTACGGGATCATCTACTGAAGGAGATGAACAGAAATGTACCTCCATCTAGTCAGTTGAGGCAGGCATTCTCCATTGAAATAAAGTCAACAATAAGCTAGCAAAGCTTCTTGAATGGTTTACGTGGAGACTCTGAATATGGAGAGCAGTATTTCCCAAACTTATTTGATTGTGGAACCCTTTCCACAAGGACCATCTCACAAGATTAATATTCCATGGATCTTACTCTTGGAAATGTTTTCTAGGGCTACGTCCATTCCAGCACAATATTATCCTACTACCAAAGTTAAATCAGGAATATCCACATATCTACCTACATGAAAAACTTCAATTAAAGAAACAAAGTGGTTAATACTATTTTTAATTAGTTGCTGTTTTAACTTGATAAAATATGTTTTAAAAATAATCTCTTAATCTGATTTCAAAATCAATGCATTTTTAGGGTAAAATTGGATTTCAAAAGTAGAGAAATGCATAAAAACTATTTATTTATTTTAAAATTTTTAAATTTTATTTAGAAAATTAACAGGGTGACATTGATCAATAAGAGTACATAAGTTTCAGGTAAACATTTCTATAGCATTTGAACTGTTGATTATGTTGTATAATTAATAAGAGAGTCACAACCATTAATATTTTCACAGAGATCCTTCTAAAAATCAAAGAATCTCCTAAACTAACTTTATTGTTTTTATTCTTAGGCCAAGATTTTAATCTTTCATTTAGCAGGTCTCGTGTTCAAGTTTGCATATGTTCATGCCACTTTCACGTTTGACCCATTAAAAAAAAAGTCCTTAAAACAACTTTTCCGAAACAAGGCAGACTATTGAAGCTTAAAAATATTCTCAGAATTAAAGATAGTAATAAATTGCAAAGTAGAAAATTAGCTTCATCATTACAGTCAGATACATTATTCTCATTACAATATTCTAAGTCTGAATTCATGTTATATCTGAATATTCCCTGGAAGTGGCATATTTATAACCTACCTGGTTGCGAACATAATTTATGATGACTAAGTATCTTTAAATTGATGCCAAGAATTAAACCTCACTGGCTTTAAGATATTGAGAGCTCATAGCCACTTAAATATTTCTGAGGATAGGAAATGATGACCTTCATTTTATAGATTCATCAGAGTAGCAGAATTAATCATAATACCTGACTAATAGTCTTCACATTAGATGCTTTTATTGAAAAGGCTAGAACAAATTCTCGGAGACTGAGGGATACATAAAACGATCTCTGATGTTGCCTTCCAGTTTGTTTTGAATCCTTCCATTAGAAGAACAAGTTATCCAAGGAAGAAATAAAGGAGTTTGTTTCCCTTAAAATGTGTTTTCCCCTTAAAATTCTGTAGTCATTTTCTAAGAAGTCTATCTTACAAAGTCATATTATTGATATTTAAGGGACAAATCACAGGTTTTTGACCAGAGAGGAGTTTTATTGACTTCCTATGATTAAGGGATAAAAAGAAGACTGTGCAATGTCAGGCTTTCTTTGCCAGCTGCTGGCATTTTGATTATAAATATCAAAACATACTTCTCTCTAGTACTCTTAGAAAAATAATAATGAATTTAAAATTAGAGGTAGGAATACTTTAGGAGATTTACCATGAGCCGAGACCCTCGGATAGCTAAGGATGAATGATCAGGCACTCAGCCTAAGAACTTTTGTTTGTAATAAGTGACAGAGTATGTGTTGCCACTACTGTTCCCCACTTAATTACTTTACTTTTTGATCAAACACATTAATGAAAAGAGACCTAATAAATCATGTGAAAAAATAGTAAAGCACTTAATTAACATGTGTTGCCTGATTGATAGTGATAGAAAGGAAAGCACAGCAGTGCTGAGTAGGCTCACAAGGGCACCTTCCACCGACCTGGTATCTCGAACAAATATAAGGCTGAAAGCCAAATGCATGAACTCCATTCTCATTTAAGAAATGGCCATGATAACTACAGATCACAATGTGATTATAGTGCTCTTTCTTTGCTTTGATTCAGGGGCTCTGTGCCCCAGGGGATGTGAACAGTATGTGGGAATCATAAACCGATGAATGCTGGGGTAGGCTATTTCTAACACTAACAGCCAGTATTTATTGAATACTTACTATGTTCCAGATACTCTGCTATATGTTTTAAAAGAATGTCTTTAGAAACAGACTCATAGATATAGAGAATAGACTGACAGCTGTGAGAGGAAGGGAGTTGAGGGCAGGGTGAAAAGGGTAAAGAAAATAAGCAAAGACAAAAACCCTCACAGATACAGGCAACAGGGTGGGGACTGCAGGAGGGAAAGGGAGGTGGGGAGGGAGAAGAGGGCAGGGGGGTAAATGGTGATGAAAGGAGACTTGACTTCGGATAGTGAAAACACAATGCAGTATATAGGTGATATAGAATTGTACACTTGAAACCTATATAATTGTATTAACCGATCTTATCTCAATAAATAAAAAATTGCAAAAGTAAAATATTGTCTTATTTAACTCTTCAACAATGCACTTAGCTAGGGATCATTACTATCTTCATTTTATAAGGAAAAAACGGATACATATAGATGGTAAACAGTGGTCCAAGTTGCACAACTTGTGAAAGAGGTAGTCTAGTTAATTTTATCCCATACCCTCATTTGATTGAGAAACTTCAGATCAGGTGCATCATTTGTGCATTAGGGGATGTGAGGAAAAGACTAATATACTGTGTATCTCAGTTCTGCTAAATATTCATGTATAGAAAGACTGAGCATAGAGCTCTGGAGCCTAAAGTAAACCAGCAGATCACAAGGGATGCTCAGGACCCAGAACAATTTCTTCGGGTCATGCAAAGAGGTTGAGAGCATCAGGTATGTTCTAGAGTAAGAAAAAACTTTCAAATAGGTGAAAGGACCAAAGAAGAAATGAAAAGAAGGCTGTAGGGAAACTGGTGAGGATATTGGGGGAGAGAATCATTCATCCTGGCTTGACCCTACTTTTTTTGGCCAAGAGATTCCAAAGTAACAATTGGAATATTGGGTTTTTTTCTTCCCCATGGGAACTCACATCTAATTTCATTATACACGGGGAAGAAAAGGTTCACATTACATATGCAGTGCAAAGTACATCTTTGGAAAGGACAATCAGGGTCTGGTTTAAAAAGAAAAATACTGAATAACAGCTCCCCATGTGTTGTTATTCAATGAATATAAAGTTTCAGTTGTGGAAGATAAATAAGTTGTAGAGATCTGCTGTACAACATAGAGCCCAAGATAACAATACAATATTATTGTGTACTTCAAAAAATTTTAAGAGGGTAGATTTCATGTTAAATATACTTATTACACACACAGAAAAGGGACAAAAGAAAACTTTTGGAGGTGACAGATGAGATGTGTTCATCACCTTGATTGTGGTGATAGTATCAAGGGTGTATGCATATGTCTGAACTCATCAAATTGTATATATTAAACGTGCAGGTTTTTGTATATTAATTATTTCTCAACAAAGCTGTCATAAAAAAGAAAGGAAAACCAAGTCATTCTCTAATGAATTGAGATGCTTATGAATTAAAATTCCATTACTGTAGTGGTTCTTGGCTTTTTGGAAAAGGTAGTGAAGACAAAGATCCCCTTAGGAATCTGATGAAAGCAACTAACCCCTCCACAGATAAAAACACATGCATATAGATGAATTGTTGCACTTAATCACGATGCTTTGCATCCCAGCCATGGCCTATCCATGGAGCCCACCTAAGACATGAGCACTGATGATTGCTCTGTGTTGTTCCAGGGTTCCTCCCTTCCCCAGTAGGTGTATAAGGTGCTGCCCTTGTGCTGTGGGCATCTCTGTGTCTTGTCAGCTTCTATACACTGAACTCATCTTTCATTCAACAGTTGTCCGCTCCCACTTTAGAATGATAAACTAGTCTGCCCAGACTGCATTTCTGTACACGGGGGACTGTGCAGCGATATGACTTTCCTTTTTCTGTGATCAATGCAGGTACTTGTTGATATCATGAAAAGAAACTGTTTCAGATTTTAAAAGGCAAAGAAAAGCTTTCCAAATGGAAGAAAATATGGAAGAGAGGTTCCAATTTACCCCCTTCACATTTGATGGAATGAGAAGTAGTAGAGAGTTGGGGTAAATTGTCACTGGCACTTGTCTGGATGTTTCCTGTAGCTCTGTTTTATAGAAAAACACTTTAAGAGTGGTTTTGCACACAATCCAGATCAATAATGAAATACTGAAGTACTTATACCTTCTCAACATACATGATTTTCTTAATCAAAATGGTGCAAAGCAATTCTTAGGCCTAAGAGGCTGTGTGTATATAATGATTACCTTTATTATGACAATCTGGAACTTCTGTGATGCTGTACAATACATTGACTGAGTCTTATCTTACCATTAGACCAACCAATTTCCTAACTCACCAGGCTCCTCTCAAATCACTTCAGTCTCTCATGTATGATCAGATAATCAAAATTCAACCACTCTACCAAGCAGAGCTCTATTGGTTGTCACCCTACAACCTACACAGCTCAGTGTGGCTTGAGATACTTGCACCTCAGGCTGCCTTGTGTAATGGTGCAGCTTGTGCCTGGCATAGATTGCTGGGCTAAGGGTGCTCGAATAAAGACGGAACTCAATCAGAGCTTACAGGCTAAGTGCCTCATTCACCTTCACTAATTACTCCAATACCTCAAACCTTAGTAGCTTAAAACAATATATATATTTGGTTATGAGTGTTATAGGTTGGCAATCTGGGTTGGTCTCAGCTGGGTGGATTTTCTAGGCCGGGCTGACTTGGCTAGCTTGCTTTTTTACCTACAGCAAGCTGGTGAGTGGGCTGGAGCTGGCTGCTTGAGGGTGACCTTAGTTGGGAGGGCTGGGTTGACTGAGACCTCTCCCCTTATAGACTCTCATTGTCCATCTGGTTAACCTGGCCTTGTTTGCATGGTAAAAAAGGTTACTGAGAGCAGCAAGAGGGAAAATCCTAATGTATAAACCTTTTTCAAGTCTCTGTTTACATCATGTTTGCTGACATTCCATTGGTCAAATCGAGTACTAATGACAGTCCAGAATTAGTGTGGGTGAGCAGTACCAAAGATTATGGAAAAGAAAGGATACTTTGTGGCCCTTGTTGCAATTTACCACTCAAAGCCATCGCATCGGTCTGAGCCTACATTAGTATGGAGAAAAGGGGCAACGTTTCCAAGATGGTCCAACCATTAGTTGTGTCTTTTCCTAATTCATTTTCCCAGAGTGGGCATCTCTTTTCACTACTCAGAAAGGCACCATATGTGCTGGCAGTGACTCTGATTGTCCCAATACAAGTGTTGTCTTCCTAACTAGACTGTAAGTGGTGAACAACATCCCAGGGAATACTTTACCCTTTTTCTGCTTTGAAGACTTTCCAAATTAGGCAGGCCCAACCATAGAGACTTTCAATTTTTATGTCTTTGAGGGAAGGATCAAATTTTGATTCAACTTTATAAATTCTACACCCTGCAGCCTACCATTAATTTTGGTTCAAAAATATTTAATCTGAGTTGTTCCATTTTTATCATGAATAGCAGCTACAATATCTACCCTAGAAACATATTGCTTGAAGTAGATCTGCAGACTACTTGAATAAGAACCACCTAGAGTTTTTGTTAAAACGCACATTCCTAGGTCCTTACTCAGACTCAGTGTACCAAAATCTCACCTTTGGGCCCAAAAATGTATCTTTAACACCAGATTTTAAAATCTTGTGTACATTAAAGTTTAAGAATCTATGTCTTAGAGAAGTGGCTTTGCAATGTTTTGAAATCTATTCAAGGTAAGAAATAATTTTTACAGCCCAATCACACACACATGCACACACAAAGGCAGATGACTGAATAAAAGATTTGAGGAAGAAAATTCTTTAAGTAGAGTTAATATTTTCTAATCTATTTAAGTTTTCTAAATGCTGATCAGTGACTTGGATGTAGTTCATGACCTGATAATGTATCAGTACCTGGCTTTTCAAAAACACAGCTCTAGGGAATATGCTCATAGTCCAGGGATCGGGAACCTTTTCGGCGGAGAGAGCCATGAATGCTACATATTTTAAAATGTAATTCTGTGAGAGCCATACAATATGTTTAACACTAAATACAAGTAAATGTGTGCATTTTATGTAAGGCCAACACTTTTAAAGTACAATAAGTCTCTGAATTCTTTTTAATAATGTTGTTATGCTGTTGCTAACCAATAATGAGTAAAGTACTTCTTACCATTAATGTGACGTCTGGTGATACATGGTTTTGCTGATGGCTTTGTAGTCTGGTTGATATGTGGTGAGGTTAAGCTTCATGCAGGCATTGAGACTTCCATCCGTTAAACGTGATCATAGGTTGGTTTAACATTCTTTAGATGTGAGAAAGACTGCTCACATGCATACATAGAGCCAAACATTGTCAGTAAAGCAATACTCACATGCTGCAGTGTGTGGTATGTGACCAGAAGTGCGTTCCAAGTTTTGACAATCAGCTGGTCTGCAGGTTGAAGTTTTTTCATTTCTCCCCACTTGTGTTTGCTCGCCAACTCTGCTTGCTGTCGTGCAAGTCTTTCCAAATCTTCATTCAGTGACTTGAACTTATTCACCCACATGTCTGAGGCCTGCAAGTCAGCAGCTTGTAGCTTAAAATCTCTGATGGAGACACCGGGGATGTAACTCAGGTAGGCACTGTCCACTGCACACTCGTGTGGATGGGTGATGAACTTAAAATGATGAGTGAGCTCACGAAATTCTCCAAAGCGCATTTTGAATGACTGCAGGAGATTAGATGTGAAGCCCGCTAGCTGCTGGAGATCAAGATGTTGAGCAGGGTCACTTGCTGTGCATGCATCTTTAAACTCTCCAATTTTTCAAAATGTAGTAAATGACCTGTTTCAATGTCGGTGATGAAGAGTTCCAGCTTGTTTTCAAATGCAAACACTGCTTGTTGAAGGGATAAGACTGTATTTCCAATGCCTTGCATTTTCACATTGAGCTGGTTCAGATGTTCAGTCATGTCCACGAGATAGTAGAACTTCAGGAGCCACTTAGTGTTAGCTAACTCAGGATGCTTGATGTTTTTCATTTCATGAAAAGTTCGGATTTTGCTCAGACAAGCTGCAAAACGGATGAGCACCTTCCTCTTGACAACCAACACACATTGCTGTGCAGAAGCAAACCAGGATAATTATTCCCAACTTTATCCAGCAGTGTTTTAAACTGGCGATCATTTAAAGCTCGGGCAACGATAAAGTTGACCACCCGAATGACCAGTGACATCACCTCACCAAGCTGCTCGCCACACATCTGAGCACAAAGTCCTTCCTGATGTAGGATTCAGTGAAAACTTAGGATGGGTCTCTTTTCATGTTCATGAAGAAGCGCTATGAATCCTCTGTTTTTCCCCACCATGCACGGAGCACCATCAGTACACACCAAAATAAGTTTATCCATCGGTAGATTGTTTTCTTTGGTGAACTCAGTGAAAGACTTGAATAAATCCTCCCCTCTTGTTGTCTCTTTCATAGGCAAAACAGCAAGACTTTCCTCACGTAGTAGTGTGTCACCTACAGCATACCTTGCAATCATGCTGAACTGGGATAGATGGCTTACATCTGTTGACTCATCCAAAGCAAGAGAAAAGAATGGTGCTGCATTTATATCCTTCACTTGTGTTGCCTCAATTTGATTTGCCATCATGATGGTACAATTGTGAACAGTTCTAGCCGACAGAGGCATGTCTTTTATTCATTTGATTATCTTGTCTTTATCTGAAAAGTCGTCAAAAAGTTCATTGGCAACATTAAGCATGAATGTTTTGGCATACTCCTCATCTGTGAATGGCTTTCCATTTCTCACAATTGCTAAGGCACCAGCAAAGCTAGCCGAATTCCAGTCACCTTATTGGGTCCAAACACGGAGTTGCTGCTGACTAGCTTGCACTCTGCACAGTAGCTCTTGACATGCTTTCTTCCTGCTGTCCCCCGCTGGATATTTCGATGCAAAAGTATTGTAGTATGGCGTATGTCAAAGTGCCGCTTTATATTTGGCCATTTCATCGATGCAATTTTATCATTGCTATTAGACACACTGCAGAACCTGCTCTCTCCACAAAGGCGAATTCCTCTGTCCATTCCGGCTGAAAAGTACAATACTCCTCATTTCTTTTTCTTTTAGCCATCTTCTTCGTCAAAAGGGTTTCTGCAATTAGTTAGCTGACTACTTGATTAAAAGGAGGGAAGTTTATTTCCTGACCTCACAACAACCCATGTATGTTACCATTATCCAATAAAAATTTGGTGGTGTCCCGGTGGACAGCCGTGATTGGCTCCAGCCACCTGCAACCATGAACATGAGCGGTAGGAAATGAATGGATTGTAATACATGAGAATGTTTTATATTTTTAACGTTATTATTTTTTTATTAAAGATTTGTCTGAGAGCCAGGTGCAGCCATCAAAAGAGCCACACCTGGCTCGCAAGCCATAGGTTCCCGACCCCTGTCGTAGTCCATGTATTTTTTCTTCTCCCAGGTATCCATGAAAAATATATACTCCTTCTCCCTCTGTAATTAACAACTGCTTCTTAATGTCCATACCCCTGTGCTGGTGGTTCTCAAATTTTGGTATGCGTCTGTATTTGTTAATTCACAACTTTCATAGGTCCACCCCCAGAACTTCGAAGTCAGGAAGCTGGTTGCAAGGTAAAAAATTTGTGTTTCTAACCAATTCCATATTGATGCTGCTCCTCCAGGGACCAACTTTGAGAACCAGTGCCACATAATATTCCAGCCTCTTTTATTTGGTCCGCAAACCCTAAGAAGTTCCTAATTTTCATGACTGACCTTTATTACTCTTTTCTAACTATATTTGCACCATTTCCTGTTTTTTTTTGTTTTTGTTTTGTTTTGTTTTGTTTTTGTATTTTTCTGGAGCTGGAAACGGGGAGGCAGTCAGACAGACTCCCGCATGCACAGGACCGGGATCCACCCGGCATGCCCACCAGGGGGCGATGCTCTGCCCATCTTGGGGCATTGCTCTGCTGCAATCAGAGCCATTCTAGCGTCTGAGGCAGAGGCCACAGAGCCATCCTCAGCACCCGGGCAAACTTTGCTCCAGTGGAGCCTTGGCTGCGGGAGGGGAAGAGAGAGACAGAGAAGAAGGAGAGGGGGAGGGGTGGAGAAGCAGATGGGTGCCTCTCCTGTGTGCCCTGGCTGGGAATCGAACCTGGGACTCCTGCACGCCAGGCCGATGCTCTACCACTGAGCCAACCGGCCAGGGCTCCTGTTTTTTTTTAAAATTTATTTTTATTAAATGTATTGGGGTGACACTGGTTAGCAAAGTCATTCAGGTTTCAGGTGTCCAATTCTTCAACGTATCTCTTACACCACACTGTGTGTTCACCACCCCAAATCTATCAACCCTCCATCTACTACTATTTATCCCTCTATACACTCATTCACCTTTCCCCCAACCCCTCTTCCCCTGGTAATCACCATACCGTAGCCCATGTCCATGAGTTTTTTCTC
Organism: Saccopteryx bilineata; assembly: GCF_036850765.1. Classification (NCBI taxonomy): domain Eukaryota; kingdom Metazoa; phylum Chordata; class Mammalia; order Chiroptera; family Emballonuridae; genus Saccopteryx; species Saccopteryx bilineata. The sequence goes on along the minus strand of NC_089502.1, from coordinate 137,329,672 downwards.
TTTTTTGTCAATCTGTCCACCCTCTCCCAGCCGACCCACCCCTCTGACAGCTGTCAGTCTGCTCTCTGTATGAGCCTGCTTCGATTTTGCTTGTTAGTTCATTTTGTTCATTAGATTCCACATATGAGTGAAATCATGTGGTACTTATCATTCCCTGACTTGCTTATATCACTTAGCAAATGCTCTCCAGGTCCATCCATGGTGTTGCAAAAAAGGAAGATTTCCTTTTATTCATTTATTTGTTTTTTTAGAGTTAGTAGTGTAAATGTAAATTCCATTGTGTAAATTCCAGTAGTGTAAATTCCATTGTGTAAATGTACCACAGCTTTTTTTTTTTTTTTTTTTTTTTTTTTTTTTTTTTTTTTTTTTTTTTTTTTTTTATCAATTTACCTGCTGATGGGCACTTGGGCTGTTTACAAATCTTGTCTTTTGTAAATAATGCTGCAGTGAATACAGGGGTGCATATATTCTTTTGAATTAAGTGTTTTGGGTTTCTTTGTATATATTCTCAGAAGTGGAATTGCTGGGTCATAAGGCAGTTCTATTATTAATTTTTTGAGGAAACTCCATACTATTTTCCACAGTGGCTGCACCAATATGCATTCTTTTTTTTTTTTTTTTCCATTTTTCTGAAGCTGGAAACAGGGAGAGACAGTCAGACAGACTCCCGCATGCGCCCGACCGGGATCCACCCAGCACGCCCACCAGGGGGCGATGCTCTGCCCATCCTGGGCGTCGCCATATTGCGACCAGAGCCACTCTAGCGCCTGAGGCAGAGGCCACAGAGCCATCCCCAGCGCCCGGGCCATCTTTGCTCCAATGGAGCCTTGGCTGCGGGAGGGGAAGAGAGAGACAGAGAGGAAAGCGCGGTGGAGGGGTGGAGAAGCAAATGGGCGCTTCTCCTGTGTGCCCTGGCCGGGAATCGAACCCAGGTCCTCCGCACGCTAGGCCGACGCTCTACCGCTGAGCCAACCGGCCAGGGCCCCAATATGCATTCTTACCAACTGTGCACAAGGGTTCCCTTTTCTCCACATCCTTGCTAGCATATGTTGTTTGTTGAATTTATATCAATAGATAGCCATTCTGAAAGTGTGAGATGATATCTCACTGTGTTTCTTTTTCTTTTTTAAGTGAGAGAGACAGAGATCAAACCAGAGACCATGGGGTCATCTCTATGATCCCATGCTCAAGCCAGCAACCCTGCGCTCAAGCCAAATGAGCCCATGCTCAAGCTGGTGACCTTGGGGTTTCAAACCTGGGTCTTTAGTTTCCCAGGCCAACACTCTATCCACTGCACCACCACCTGGTCAGGCTCACTGTGGTTTTAATTTGCATTTCTCTAATGATTAGTGACACTGAGCATCTTTTCATGTGTCTATTGGCCATCTGAATGTACTCTTTGGAGAAGTTCCTATTCAGGTCCTTTGCCCATTTTTTAATTGGATTGTATTTTTTAATGTTGAGTTTCCTAAGTTCTTTATACATTTTGCTTTTTAATTACTGCTATCCAACTACATTTACTTCAACTGGATTTCCACTCACTCAGACTTAGCTCTGCATTGTGTAATGAACATATTAGATTCAGCTGGCATATTCCTAACACCTGACAAGTGTACTCTAACCATTATCTTGCTGGCATGTTTTCTATGATTCTAAAACTGTTCTTTTAGTTCCTCCATTTCTTCAGAGTGCACTAAGGTGGCTCATGTTCCAGTCTAGCAGTGCTGTTTGTTCTGTAAAGATAGATTACTATCATGTCAGAGATAGCAGATCAGTCCCTCAAGGATGGCACTGATACTATTAATCATTTCTTCCTTCAAAGTTCTGCTAGGTCCTAGCCTGAGTCTACTTGCCTGTGCTTATTATTGTGCGTTATGCTATTGGAAATTCAATACAACAAGCACAGAGTGAAATATTTTTGGAAATTTCATATGTTTGCTGGGAATTGGACAAAGTAATGAGTTATTATATTGCCTTCTCTTTTCCTAATGTGTAAGTGTGAGGAAAGAGGAAGAATGACACAGATAAGTCTAGACATCCCTAGAAATTCTGGATTAGCCATGATAAGAATGGACCAACTTTGAATTTTTTAATACAGGAAATAGGAGACACATTCCTGTCCCGAGAACACTGCATTCTGGAGCCACAACAGGCGACCTTCTTCTCTTGGTCACGGTATGCTGATTAACGCCTACATCATAAATACTTAAAAAAAAAAACTACCTGGGAATCTGATGTCATCATATGTTTTCTCTCCTTCACTTGTGACCCAGATATTCCTCAAGGCCAGAATGGTGTTATGGTGTTCATGGTAGTTGGCACATGAGTGGTAGTGTGATTCTGTGTTTCACTATGTGGACTGGAGATCAAGAAACCCAGGAGGAGGAGAGAGGGATAAAAACTTAGAGAAAAAGAGAAAGAAATGATGACTTGTAGAGTGATGCAGAGATGAGAAATGGAGAGTGTGCAGATGATGTCTTATACCCTCTTTCTTATCTATTGTTGAGGTCCATATTATTGTATCTTCATAATAAATGGTGGCTTTTTTGTTTACACTAGTTTGGATCCACTTGAGTCTATGTCTGTTACATGCAACTAAAGGAGTTTTAAATAGAACTTAAGCCTTCTATAAGCTACTGTCTAATTTTATCTCTTAGCTTGTATTAGAATCATTACAGAAAAGACATCTATGTTTTATGTAGAGACATGGTTGAAGTAGCCCCTTTTGTATTGCTACTTGAGTAAAAATTACACCAACTTATCTTATTTGTGTGAATGTATTTCTGTATGCCTATAATGTTACATTTTCTCTATGAAAATGCTTACCTTCTTGTAGTCATTTGACAAATGTTTACTGAGGACCTACTATGTGTTAAGCATTATGATAAGACCTGGTTTTTAAACAATGGCAAATTCTTCTATTAGGTGGTGACAGTTTTATGATCTATAATGTTTCCATAATTGTCTTGCCTGCCAGCAAGCTCCCAGCTAAACTTACATGTCTGCTATGGTGACAATTTTATTATTTTATTCCTGTTATACTTACAGTCTCACTTTTTTTTAGTATGATTCCCGAGCACAATTTAAATTCATTTTGACTATCCTCGGTTCACATGTCTACACATTTTTATTTTAGGTTGACTCCAATATTTTTGTACGAAGGTGGGCACAGATTATTTGGAATTCCTACTAATGAAATTTGTTCTGGCCCTGGCCGGTTGGCTCAGCAGTAGAGTGTCGGCCTAGCGTGCGGAGGACCCGGGTTCGATTCCCGGCCAGGGCACACAGGAGAAGTGCCCATTTGCTTCTCCACCCCTCCGCCGCGCTTTCCTCTCTGTCTCTCTCTTCCCCTCCTACAGCCAAGGCTCCATTGGAGCAAAGATGGCCCGGGCGCTGGGGATGGCTCCTTGGCCTCTGCCCCAGGCGCTAGAGTGGCTCTGGTCGCAACATGGCGATGCCCAGGATGGGCAGATTATCGCCCCCTGGTGGGCGTGCTGGGTGGATCCCGGTCGGGCGCATGCGGGAGTCTGTCTGACTGTCTCTCCCCGTTTCCAGCTTCAGAAAAATGAAAAAAAAAAAAAGAAATTTGTTCCATTTGGGTTGATCCTTAGAGTGAAGATGATATTAACTCAGGAGTCAAGTCATAATATGGCCATGTTTTCTGTCACACAGATGATGGAAGAAAGAATATCAGGGGATCTAGGGGAAGAGAGAGAATGAGAGAGAGAGAGAAGAGAAGAGTGAGAGAAGATATAAGTCGGCCTACAGGAAAACAGAGAAGCAACGTGGAGAATGCAACACTAAACACTTTCATCACTCACATGCACTCTTTCCTTTGTCCTCTAGAGCTTTGTTGGGTGTCTAGAAGAAAGTATGCTAAGTGCAGGACATCAGAGACAGAGTTCACTTGCAGTTTTTATACCATCACTGAGGGATCGTCATTTAAAACTTTCTATAACTGAATGAGATTTCATATCACTGACCCAGGATGTATTTTTTTATTTTTGTTTCCAGACTAGTTTTCAATGGGCCTTCTGGCATTACTTCTGATCTATGTTGATAGATTCCGCTTTTCACCTACTGGCCTAATTAATCCTCCGGTGGCCTATCCCAGCCTTCACTAAGCCCTTGGTATTTACTGCACAGCACAAAGCCAGAGATAAGTCAGTGTTAGGCCCGCATCCAATGGTCTATCGTGCTCAGATCAGTGGTGAGTCACGAGATGGATCTGAGCACTTGATGTTGGCAGCTGGCACTGCATGCAAGCTAGCAATTTAAAGTGAAAATCCAGCTGTCTGTCTCTGGAGCTCTTTGGCATTTTAACAATGGATGTTTACTGGCAAGGGAAGTGAGGCCTGTGCAGAGAGAAAGAGTGGAAGAGAAAAAAATCACCCAATCTTCATTACTGAAATGAGAGCTTTGTGACTTCACCTTACTACATTTTCTAATATGGTGACCTGGAGAGATTTTCTTTCACTGTGTGACTAAATGAATTCCCTGATATCCACAAAAATACTCATCATTTCAGAGCCTGAGAGTAATTATAATTCATGGACATAAAATCAATACACACACACAAACACACACACTCTCTCTCTCTCTTAGTAGTGTAACTTTCTTCCAATTCAATGAAATTTGGTATGATTTATACACCTCTGTTTTATCCACTCTCACATCTAAGAATGCACTGCAAATATTGCTTTTGCAAAGTGAAAGAAAAAATCAACTAAATGTTTCTATTTTATAGAATTGAATACAATTAAAATGTTTATATATAATATACACATGATAGCAAGTAGGACTAACCATTGATTTCATTATACATTTCAGATTTTTTAAAATGTGTTTTAACTTTCAGTTGATATTCTAAAAACTCAGGGTAAACTTCTCATGATACTGAATGGGAGGAATTGCAGAATTTGAAGCTTTGTTGATGTCTCATCATTAACCACAAAGAACGCACATACTTAATGAACACAATTATAAATTAACATGAAATACCCAAGGAATTAGTCATTGAAATTCAGTGTGCCTGGTTATAGTAGACTCTGTATTGGAAATAGATGTATGTATAGTATACATAATGAATTAGGTGAGATATTCCATTTACAGGCAACATTACCACACTATTTCTTTCATCTCCGGGAATGCTCTGTACTGCTCACAAGATTGTTCAGAATCATGTTCTGCAAATCGTAAATGCTTGAGCAATGTGGGAAGTCAGGGGAGGAAGAATGTTTTATCTAAGCAAAACCTTCACCTAGTTTTATTCAAGTGAACTCTGGCTATAGGGAAATGGGTAAAATCTTTCTTTCAAATGCTCTTATAAGGTCACAGAGAGATGGCAAAGACGAAGTACATAAAAGCCAGTAAGAAGCCACAGAAACACTTATCAATAAAAAATATTTCTAATTCTATATAGTACATTCATAAGTATAAAACAGAAAATCTCAGCTAAGCATCTAAAATTGAAAGTTCTAAAACAGTATACCAATGGAAGATAGCTTTTTTTATCATCACTACCACCACAACCAACATCATCATCAATGTCATTATTATGAAGTATTGTTTTTATGTGCTGGGCATAAAGTTAAGTATTTAACTTTCAATTGTTCATTTAATCCTCACATAGACCCTATAAGGTAGATGGTATTACTATTCACCTTTTACAGGGGAACAAAGTAAGTCTTAGAGCAGCTGACTATATAGCACTAAAGTTTCAATTCTACTATCCATTGAGCTATTTGCCACTACAGAGTAAGCAACTCTAAGTGTTCTTCATTTGATATTCTTTTAAAGGTAATACATTTAAAGTTTTAAGCATGCTGTAAACATTTGCTAGACAGAAGGGCAACCCTCTTCCAATGTGAAGTGTGAGACAGATAGTGGAATGCCATATAAGATACTTTTACCATTACCTCACTAGTTAAGAAGCAACTATTTTGGCCCTTGACAAGTAGATCATTTATTTAAAGTGTCTTCCCAATACTGTCAAGGTTGTGGGTTCGATTCCTGGTCAGAGCACATACAAGAATCAACCAATGAATGCACAAATAAGTGGAACAACAAATCTCTCTCTCTCTCTCCCTTTCTGTCTCTCTAAAACCAATAAATCAATAAAAAACAAAACAGCTGTTTTATTATTATGACTCTTTTTTTCAAATTGGTAAAAGTGGTACACAGACAGATAAGAGTATAAAATAAGACACACTCTTTTCACTCATGCTTTTTCTTTACATTAAGTGGTAGAGCCAATTTGCCTAAACACCAGAATAGCAGAACAACTCAGAGGTTGTGAAACAGAATCTGGAACAGAACTGACTGGATTATTCAAAATTCTGGTTGTATCACTTGCTACCTATGTGACTTGAGGAAGTCACTTAATCTGGCTATACCTTAATTTCCTTGTCTGCAAAATGGTGATAAAAAAATAACCTACTTGCCCGATGGCTTCAATGGTGAATTCTACCAAATATTCAAAGAAGAAATAATTCCTATCCTTCTCAAGCTATTTCAATAAATTCAAGAGGAAGGAACACTTCCAAGTTCCTTTTCTGAGGCAAACATAATTCTGATTCCAAAATCAGGCAAAGACAACCAAAAGAAAGAAAATCATAGGCCAATATCCCTGATGAATTTAGATGCTAAAATCCTCAACAAAATATTAGCAAACTGGATCCAGCAATACATGAAAAAATCATACATCATGATCAAGTGGGATTTATTCTGGGGAGGCAAGGATGGTACAACATTTATAAATCAATTAATGTGATTCAACACATAAACAAAAGGAAGGAGAAAAACCACATGATAATTTCAATAGATGCAGAGCATTTGATAAAATTCAGCACCCATTCATGATCAAAACTCTAAGCAAAGTGGAGTACAGGGAACATACCTCAACATGATAAATGCCACTATGACAAACCCACAGCCAACATCATACTCAATGGGCAAAAATGAAAAGCAATTTCTCTAAAATCAGGAACAAGGCAGGGGTGCCCCCTTTCACCACTCTTATTCAACATAATCCTGGAAGTCCTAGCCACAGCAATCAGACAAGAAGAAGAAATAAAAGGCATCCAAATTGGAAAAGAAGAAGTAAAACTATCATTATTTGCAGATGATATGATACTCTATATAGAAACCCCTAAAATCTCCATCAAAAAACTACTGGACCTAATAAACAAATTTAGCAATGTAGCAGGATATAAAATTAATATACAGAAACCAGGGGCATTTTTATACACGAACAATGAACTGTCAGAAAGAGAAATTAAGGAAACAATCCACTTCACTATTGTAACAACACCAACAAAAATAAAGTACCTAGGAGTAAATTTAACCAAGGAGGTTAAAGACTTGTATTCAGAAAATTTAAAACATGGATAAAAGAAATCAAGGAAGATACAAACAAGTGGAAACATATACTGTGCTCATGGTTAGGAAGAATAAACATCATTAAAATGTTTATATTACCCAAAGCAACTTATAATTTCAATGCAATACCAATTAAAATACCAATGACATACTTCAAAGATATAGAATGCATATTCTAAAAATTTATATGGAACCAAAAAAGAACATGAATACCCTCAGTAATCTTGAATAAGAAGAATAAAGTGGGAGGTATCATACTTCCAGATATCAAGTTATACTACAAGGCCATTGTACTCAAAACAGCCTGTACTAGCATAAGAACAGGCATATAGATCAATGGAACAGAACAGAGAACCCAGAAATAAACCCACATTTTTATGGTCAAGTGATATTTGACAAAGGGGGTAAGAGCATACAGTGGTGTAAAGACAGTCTCTTTAACAAATGGTGTTGGGGAAACTGGACAGCTACCTGCAAAAAAATGAAACTAGACCACCAACTTACACCATGTACAAAAATAAACTCAAAATGGATAAAGGACTTAAATGTAAATCGTGAAACCATAAGCATCCTAGAAGAAAACATTGGCAGTAAGCTCTCTGACATCTATCGCAGTGATATATTTGCTGATTTGTCTCCACAGGCAAATGAAATAAAAGACAGGATAAACAAATGGGACCATATCAAACTAAAAAGCTTTTGCACAGCTAAAGACAATATGAACAGAGTAAAAAGACAAACTACACAATGGGAGAACATATTTGAAAATACACCTGATAAGGGGTTAATAACAAAAATTTATAAAGAACTTATAAAACTGAACACCAGGAAAACAAATAATCCAATCAAAAATGGGCAAAGAAATGAATAGACACTTCTCCAAAGAGGACATACAGATGGCCAACAGACAGATGAAAAAATGTTCAACATCACTAATCATTGGAGAAATGCAAATTAAAACCACAATGAGATACCACCTCACACCAGTCAGAATGGCACTCATTAACAAAACAACACATGATAGGTGCTGGTGAGAATGTGGACAAAGGGGAACTCTTTTGCACTGCTGGTGGGAATGCAGACTGGTGCAGCCAGTCAAAAACAGTATGGAGATTCCTCAAAAAATTAGAAATGGAACTGCCCTTTGACCCAGCCATCCCACTTATAGTAATATATCCCAAGTAATATACACCATATCACCGACTGAAAAAAAGAAATGCACCGCATGTTTATGGCAGCATTGTTCACAATAGTGAAGATCTGAAAACAGCCCAAGAGTCTGTCAGTGGACGAGTGGATTAAAAAGCTGTGTATAGGTCCTGACCTGTGGTGGCGCAGTGGATAAAGCATCTACCTGGAATGCTGAGGTCACTGGTTCAAAACCCTGGGCTTGCCTGGTCAAGGCACATATGGGAGTTGATGCTTCCTGTTCCTCCCTTCTCTCTCTTTCTCTCTCTCTCTCTCTCTCTCTTCTCTAAAATGAGTAAATAAATAAAATCTTTAAAAAAAACGGTGTATATATATACAATGGAATACTATGGGGTATAAAAAAGAAGAAAATATTACCTTTTGTAACAATATGAAGGGACTTGGAAACTATTATGTTGAGTGAAATAAGCCAGGCAGAGAAAGAAAAATATCATATGACCTCACTCATTTGAGGAATCCAAGGAATAATGAGAACTGAGGAATGGAATTCCTCAGAACAGAGGAAGGATCAAAGGGACCAGAGGAAAAGAGGACAGAGGGAAAGAGGATGATAGGATGGGATAAACCGGAAGGAAAGAGGGGAGGGCACTGTTGAGAGGGGGGCAAAGGAGATGCTGATGGGAATATAGGGGAAGGAGGATGTATTCGAGGTGACCCTAGAATCTATGTAAACACAATTAATTAAATATAAAATAAACATAAAAAAAGAAATGACAAATACAATATCAGAAATGAAGTCCACAATGGAAGGAATTGAAAGCAGGATGTATGAAGCTGAGGATTGAATCAGCGAGTTAGAAGACAAGATAAACAAAGGCACAGAAGCAGAGCAGCAAAAAGAAAGAGACTCAAAAAGTCTGAGGAAACTCTAAGAGAGCTCTGTGACAACATGAAGAGAAATATCATCTGCATGATAGGGATTCCTGAAGAGGAAGAGAAAGAACAAGGGATTGAGACTTTGTTCAATCAAATCATAGCTGAAAATTTCCCTAAATTGATGCAGGAAAAACTCATACAAGTTCAAGAAGCACAGAGAATTCCATTAAAGAGAAACCCAAAGAACTCTACACCAAGACACATCATAATTAAAATACCAAAGCTAAGAGATAAAGAGAAAATATTAAAAGGTGCTAGAGAAAAAAAGGCTATTACTTACAAAGGAGCCCCCATAAAGATGACATCCGTCTTCTCAACAGAAACACTAGAGGCCAGAAGGGAATGGCAAGAAATATTCAAAGTAATGTAGAACAAGAGCCTACAACCAAGACTACTTTATCCAGCAAGGCTATCATTTAAAATTGAAGGAGAAAGTAAAAGCTTCTCAGACCAAGAAAACCTCAAGGAATTCATTACAACCAAACCAATGCTACAGGAAATGTTAAGGGGCCTGTTGTAAACAGATCAAAGGGGGAAAAGAATATAGCAAAAGAGGAATGTTGCTTTAAAGAATAAAATGGCAAGAAACAAGTACATATCAATAATAATCTTAAATGTAAATGAATTAAATGATGCAATCAAAAGACATACTATAGCTGCATGGGTAAGAAAACAGGACCGGTACATATGCTGTCTACAAGAGACACACCTTAAAACAAAAGATGCACATAGGTTGAAGGTAAAAGGATGGAAAAAATATTTCATGCCAATGGAAATGAAAAGAAAAAGCTGGGGTAGCAATACTTATATTAGACAAAATGGACTTTAAAACAAAGGCTATATAGTATGAGATAAAGAAGGTCATTACATAATGATAAAGGGAGCAATCCAACAGGAAGATATAACCATTATAAATATCTACGCACCTAATATAGGAGCACCTAAATATATAAAGCAGACTTTGATGGATATAAAGGGCAAGATCAACAGCAATGCTATAATAGTAGGGGATTTCAATACTCCACTAACATCAATGGATAGATCCTCAAAAAAAAAAAATTAACAAAGAAACAGTAGACTTAAAGGACACACTAGATCAACTGGATTTAATAGATATCTTCAGAAGCTTTCACCCTAAAGCAGAATATACATTCTTTTCAAGTGCTCATGGTACATTATCTAGGATAGACCACATGTTAGGGCACAAAAGTGGTCTCAACAAATTTAAGAAGATTGAAATCATATCAAGCATTTTCTCTGATCACAATGGCATGAAACTAGAAATCAACCACAACAGAAAAACTGAAAAATACTCAAACATGTGGAAACTAAATAGCATATTATTAAGTAATGAATGAGTTAACAATGAGATCAAAGAAGAAATAAAAAAATTCTAAAAACAAATGATAATGAGCATACAGCAACTCAAAATTTATGGGACACAGCAAAAGCAGTGCTGAGAGGGAAGTTCATAGCATTACAGGCACACCTTAAGAAGCTAGAAAAAGCTCAAATAAGCAACTTAACCCTGCATCTAAAAGAACTAGAAAAAGAACAGAAAGTAAAGCCCAGAGGTAGTAGAAGAAAGGAAATAATAGATCAGAGCAGAAATAAATGACATAGAGGCTAAAGAAACAATATAGAGGATCAGTGAAACAAGGAGCTGGTTCTTAGAAAATGTCAAGAAGATCAATGAACCTTTAATCAGACTCACTAAGAAAAAAAGAGAGAGGACTGAAATAAATAAAATTAGAAATGAAAAAAATTAACCTACTTAATAGGGTTGTAGTAAAGATTAAATGAGAGCTACAGGTGACACACCTAAAACTATGCAATAAACATTAACTTGTACTATTATTCACCTCCTACTCACTACTAATTTTCCCATGGAAATGATCATGGGTTTTGGTTGTCTCTAAAATCACTGACTTCTAACTCTGTTTCCCCATGATAACTCCTTCATGTTGGGGGTCATTTTTTATCTCTTTTTTTCTTATTTTTATTAATTTTAATGCAGTGACATTGATAAATCAGGGTACATATGTTCCAAGAAAACATCTCCAGATTTTGACATTTGATTATGCTGCATACCCCTCACCCAAAGTCAAATTGTCTTCCGTCACCTTCTATCTGGTTTTCTTTGTGGCCCTCCCTTTCCCCCACCCCCTCTCTCTCCTTCCTTGCCCCCTCTCCACCCCCCACCCTTCTCCCTGTTACCATCACATTCTTGTCCATGTCTCTGAATCTCATTTTTATGTCCCATCTATGTATGGGTTCATATAGTTCTTAGTTTTTTCTGATTTACTTATTTCACTCCGTATAATGTTATCAAGGTTCATCTCTTTATACTACTTGGTGCCTAGACAATTGCCTTTTTATGTATAAGAATGCCATAGCATCTAACTACATTAAAAAAAGTGTGGGTGACAGGGAAGTCCTTTTATTTTGTACCCTGGCCTATCTTTACACTATACTTTTTCAGATTTTGAAAGGTGAATTCATGATGATATAAAAATAGCTGGTATACCTGACTAATGATGCAAATGGAAAGGGATCTTCAAATCACACTAAGGCATCTTTTCCATGCTTTACATTCCTTTGAAGGAAGGGTTTTGCTTCAGCCTACTCAATTTTACTGCTGGTTAGTGCCTTGTATTTATTATTATTATTTAAGAAAGAAAACCAAGTCAAGAACATGTAAAGTAGCTTAATTTATATTAGCAATAAACCCAAGTGGATGGAGAGTAGAATTTGGGCGTATTTTTATGAGTCCTTAATGCTATGAGTATTGTTATGTACAGAAGGCACAAGAGAGGCACAAAGGGATGCAGTCCTTGGCAAAATCTTTTGGTTAGACGCTACTATAAACCCAAGGAAAGAGAAAGCACCACTTCTGTAGCAGCCACATACATTAATTTGGTATTGATAATGTTAACCTAAAAACCAAGTGCTTGATACTGGCTTTGCAGACTGAGATGTTCGGGGAAACACTATGTTATGTTGATGATGGGGTCTGTCATCTCTGAAAGTTATGGAGTTAATAAGGTTGTATCAAGCCACCCATCATAAAGGGATGATGCAATTAGAACAGCATTTAGAAAGCATTTCACTGGTCAGAGCACCAGAAAATGATGGTCATCTTAGTAAATAACTAAGCTTTCTTCCAAGAGTTTCAAGTGTTTTATTTATATCCAGACAACACAGCAATCTCAGAGCTCTCTACTGTAAACATTCTCCCTTAGGCTTGTGTTAAAATAGTACTTGGTCTTTTAAAAATTGTCCCCTTAGAAGAGACATCATTACATCTACTCTTGTTTACTTTGATTATTTCCCAAGATGGCCAGTGTTAGTGCCTATTAGTTGCCTAAGAATCAAGGCTTACAGGCATTACTCTTTCATCCCTACTTCGTTATCTGGCAAGGGTCATCATGTGAATGGGAGGGTATCTTAGCTTAAGAAACTATAAGATATTAAAGTCTTAACTAGGTTGTCCTTTATATCCATGCCTCATGAGTATGGATATTTATTAAACATATATACACACCATGTCCCAAACCTGTACTGGGCACTATACATATACATGTACCTTATATATATTCTATATATCACCCACATCCACACCCACACATAAACTATATACCCCATCCTTACAGTTGCTCAGTCAAAATTCTTAACGTATCACTCTTGATACCTCTCTTCTACATTCAATGCCTACCCTCTTACACCTCACAATGGATTCAACAGCACATATGATCATCTTTAACTTCATAATATACCTGGAATCTGTCGACATGTCACTCTCTCTACTGCTACCACTCTGGTCACATCTGCCATCTTCTCTCACCTAAATTATTGCACTGTTCTCATAACTGCCCTCCTTGCTTCCACTCTTGCTTCACAAAGGTCTATTCCCAATTAGGCTCCAGAGTGATACTTTGAAGACATAAGGCAGGTCACAGGTGATCTGTGCTGAAAACCTGCCAGCAGCTTCCGTTTCACTCCATGAGCTGTGCCACACAGTATCTCTCTGACATCATCTCTCACCATTCTCCATACTCATTGGAGAGAATGCGGGCCATTCTGTTTTGAGTTTTATATAAATGGAAGCATAGATTAGTTATTCATTTGTGTCTGGCTCCTTTCTTTCAACATTATAGTAATTTAGAGACTGTGGTACCATCTCCAAGTTAGATAAACAGACAAAAGGGAAGATCTGGAATTCTGCCCACATATGTATGAGAGAGATGGAAAGATGTATGAAAAGATGAAAGATACATGAAAACAGAGGGCCCAGAATTGGCCTACATATATAAGAGTGGACATGGCAGATCAGTGAGTAAATAACCCATCTATTCAATAACTAAGACTGGAGCCTGACCAGGCAGTGGTGCTGTGGATGGAGCATCAGACTGGGATGCGAAGGATCCAGGTTCAAAACCCTGAGGTCACTGGCTTGAGAGCAGGCTCATCTGGCTTGAGCGTGGGGTGGCTGGCTTGAGCGCAAGGTTGCTGGCTTGAGAAAGTGGTCACTCGCTCTGCTGTAGCCCCCCAGTCAAGGCACATATGAGAAAGCAATCAATGAACAACTAAGGTGCTGCAACAAAGACTTGATGCTTCTCCTCTGTCCCTTGTTGTCTGTCTGTCCCTCTCTCTGTCTCTGTCTCTGTTACAAAAAAACAAAACTTAAAAAAAAACAACTAAGACTGGAATGAATATTTATCTATATGGAAAGAAATGAACTTATACCTGACCTGTGGTGGCACAGTGGATAAAGCGTCGACCTGGAAATGCTGAGGTCGCCGGTTCGAAACCCTGGGCTTGCCTGGTCAAGGCACATATGGGAGTTGATGCTTCCAGCTCCTCCCCCTTTCTCTCTCTCTGTCTCTCCTCTCTGTCTCTCCCTCTCCTCTCTAAAAATGAATAATAATAATAAAAAAAATTAAAAAAAAAAAAAAAAGAAATGAACTTATATCCCCATTTTATATTATAAATAGAAGTCAATTATTGATGGATAAAAGAATTAAAGGCAACCAAAACGCAAACTAAAAGAAATATAGGAGACTAGTATTACAAACTCTGGGTGGGAAGGATTTCTTTAAAAGGATGACAAATGCATAAGCAATGGAAATACAGGCTGAATTGAAATACATTAAAATGAACAACCCCTGTTCAATAAATAGACCATGAGGAGTAAAAGACAAGCCACATATAGGGAGAAGATATCTATAGTACATATGACTGGCAAAGGATCAATATCCAGAATGTTTTTTTTAAATCCTACAAATCAACGAAAAAAAAATAAACAAGCAGGCATTTCAAAAGAAAAGATATGATTAAAAATATCCGATTCCATTAATAATCTGAGGATGCTAATTAAGGATATAGTGAGATGAAATTTTATGTTTATTAGATAAACAAGATTTAAATGTCTGACAAAGATAATTATTGCTAGAATGTGGAGAACCAAATATTTCTTGAATGACTGGTGGGTATATAAATCGGTGCAGCCACTTTGTAAAGCAACTTGGCATTACCTTGTAAAGTAAAAATATGTGGACTCCCAGTACCTAGCAATTTAACGTCCAGGCAGACACACTAGAAAGAATATTTCTTATCTGACCATAGAAACATGTGAAAAATATTCTGACTGTTTATAATAGCAAGAAAATGGAAATAACACTATTATCATTGGAAAATGAATTTTAAAAATCTACAGCATATTAATATACCGGAGCAGGGCACAAAAGAATACCTAATCTGTGCTTCTATTTAAATAAGGAATGTTGGAATATTTCTAAGATCAGTGAAAAGGAAATACAGCTATGGCCATCCATGATGACTATGAAACATAACATTGAGTAAAAAAAGGAAGTTGCCAAAGAATGCACACAGCGCAATTCTGCTTTTCAATGTCCAAAAAGCATGTGATGGGAAATAAAACTTTGTTTAGAAATGAATAAAATTTTTGGTAAGAGCACAACAAAATGAGAGAATTATAAACACAAAATGCAGGATAGCATCCCCTGGGGAGAGGTGGGAGACAAAGGGATCTGGCGGGATACTTGGGGAACTGCAGAGGTTTGGGTGCTATTCTCTTTCTTAAGAAGAGTTGAAGTGTGCATGGCTTATTTTATTATTATGAAAACTGTATATATTATATATTCTTTTGGGCCTGTGGCATATTTAATAAAAATATAGCACCCATGACAGGAACAGTTCTTCTGGAACTGTGCTTTCCAATATGGTAGTTCCTAGACATATGGCTACTTTTAATCAAATTAAAATGAAACAAGATTAAACATTCCATTCCTCAGCCATACTGCCACATTACAAATGCTCAATAACCATATGTGGCTTCTGGCTACTATATCAGACAGTGGAGACTATTGAGTAGAACTGGTCCAGGACAGTGTGTGTGTGTGTGTGTGTGTGTGTGTGTGTGTGTGTGTGTGTGTGTGTGACAGAGACAGAGAGAGGGACAGATAGGGACAGACAGGAAGAGAGAGAGATGAGAAGCATCAATTCTTCATTGTGGCATCTTAGTTGTTCATTGATTGCTTTCTCACATGTGCCTTGACCGGGAAGCTACAGCAGAACGAGTGACCCCTTGCTCAAGCCAGCGACCTTGGGCTCAGGAGTGAGCCTTGCTTAAACCAGATGAGCCCGCTCTCAAGCAACCTCAGGGTTTTGAACCTGGGTCCTCTGCGTTCCAGTCTGATGCTCTATCCACTGTGCCACTGCGTAGTCAGGCCAAAACAGTCTTATTGTAGAGTTCTTATCCACTTTTTATAAAATCAAGCAATTCATTGACTCTCTGCAAAAATAAACAAATGAATGAATAAATGAATGAATGAAGTCTCCCAAAAATCTGTCGACAACAGCAATGAGAGATGAAGCAAGAGTATGCTTTCTATAGATTTTGATTCTCTTGCTTAGAGGGAATTCCATTAATAAATTTGTCAGGCTTCATATTTCAGTTCACTTAACTCAGGGGTCAGGAACCTATGGCTCGTGAGCCAGATGTGGCTCTTTTGATGGCTACATCTGGCTCATAGCCAAATCTTTAATAAAAAAATAGCAACATTAAAAATATAAAACATTCTCATGTATTACAATCCATTCATTTCCTACTGCTCATGTTCATGGTTGCAGGTAGCTGGATCCAATCACAGCTGTCCTCCAGGACAATACCAAATTTTTATTGGATAATGCGTAACGTACACAGGTCGTTGTAAGCCTCTCATGGAATGACATTTTAAAATATGTGGCGTTCATGGCTCTCTCAGCCAAAAAGTTTCCCGATCCCTGACTTAACTCATCAAATGCCAGCATGAGCCTGACTATTCTTCTGCTTTGGGAATTCAAAGACTGCTTCTGTGCAGCTTCTTGTGCCAACAAGATTGTGAACAGAATTTCATCTGCCAAAAAATTTCATTGTGTAAAGATCTCCAAAATTATGTATCTTCCAAGGTAGAATTCATGAGTGGACTTCCAGAATGGGATCTCAGTTCTATAGAGAAAGGAGAAGATCTCTGCTTCCTTCCCACCTACTGTCTCCTCTCCAAAGCACGCATTGCTCATCTAAGTGGTTCAGATTCTAGCACTCTAGTGTGTTTGACCCTGTGCATTAGTGGGTCAAATATATGAGCTTATTTCTCTTTTCCTCTTGCCTCCATGTAGCAAAATCCAGCCTTCAGCTTTGGCTTCCTTCCCTTCTTTTTTATCTTATACACAATTAGATGTTCTAAACCCTGGCCTCATATTCCTAATACTGTTTCCATTAAGTTGGTAAAATCTTGAAGGTGGGGTCTGGGATGAGGAGAGGAATGAACTCTCCCTCCCTACTTGGTCTAAGCCATGGATTCTTGTCCAGTTGCTTAGAAAGCTCTGTCTTGGAGTTACAGGCATAGGCTCACTGAAAAGAAATGATGCCTTTCTTCCCTACCATTGTCCACTGTGGGCATAGTGAATTCTGGGAACTCAAGGAGAAGGGAGGGACTGAACCAAGATAAGATCCAGTTGATGCCTTATCCCTTGTTCAAAATTCCATTTAATTGTGCTTAAAGTCCCATCATCACCCTCAGAAATTCTAGATGGGGATTCATAGTTCAGAGTTGGTTGGGAAGTTAGAGAAGCTGCAGTCATGAGCCAACTCTTAGCTGTAGCATGGCTTGCTGGGAGTCAACATCCCACTTTGTACAGGTGTTTCCCTCACCTATGGGTTTCAGGTTACTTTCCACCCTCTCTCAGGGCACACCCACTCATCCTGGCAATGTTACATCTCAAAGCCATGAATCTTTGCATGGTCTGCAGTCCTGAATCCCTAAAGAGAAAAAGACATCATAGCTAAAAATTACCTCTAGAGAAGACTTATTTCATCTGATTGCTCTATTGACAGTTTCTTTACCCTAATGCAACAAGTGCCCCTAAATTCATCACACATGTTCATGGCAATAACATGAATTATCACATAATAATTTTCCATGTACCAAGCAAAGTGATTATGATTCCAGACTAAGTAAAGAGGTCTACTTCCTTCTCTTTTACATATAGTTCAAGTTTGGTTTTTGCCCCATTTATTTATTTTGTATTTATTCATTCATTTATTTGATAGCATTCATTGTCTTAGTCACTGATTTCAAATCTATAAATTGTAGGCACTCAGGAACTCTAAATACTATGCAAAAGGCTCTTTAATTCTTCTGTTCACCAAATATTGGCTGCATAATAAATAAAAACAGGCTCTCTTATATATGGACTGCTAGTTTCAAATGTTTTCAGGAGTTACGATAAATAAAATACAAAATCATTAGAAAATGTTTTCAAAACTTATTCATTTTTTGTTCTAGCACAAATGTTCCCTCAACTAGTACTAAAAACAAGTAAAATTATATGATGATTCGAATATTTTTTGTTTTATTCAATTTATTGGTCTGGCATTGGTTAATTAAATTGTATAGGTTTCAGGTGTACAATTCTATAATATATCAGCTGTATATTGTATTGTGTGTTCACCACCCCAAAGAGATTTTTCTGATGGTATAAAGGGGTCCTCAAACTCATAAGGGTTAAGAAATTCTGGTCTGAGTCATTCACAGTTTGGTCTTCTCCTCTTGAGAATTAATGTCTGCAAATGGACTTTTCAAACCCTTGAGCAATAGGATCCCCTGCTGAGCAGTGACTATGTCAGAATATTGCCAGAGCAGCACATGGGGCAGATACTTGGGATGCTCACAAAGGAAAATGAATAAAGCTCTCTCACAACCAAAGAAAAAACTCTTTTGCTTATTGAAGGTGATTTTTCCTTCCTCTTTCTGAAACATTCTATAATACCACAATTTCTTTTCAAACATAAGGAATCAGAGGAAGCATGATGAGAAGTCAAGGGATCCCAGACATCTAGCCATCCAATATTTCATCCAAGCATTCCCTTGTTTTGCTTTTGACTTCCCTAGGTGTTCGTGGATGGAGGTCATGCCCAATTAATCCACTTTCAATCATCTGCCTCTTCTAAGGCTACTAATCAGCCTGGGAATCAAGTTGTAGGGAGATGGGTAGTCAGCTATGATCCCTCCAGGGGCTGCATGTGAGATGTGTTAAATATCTCTGCAGTTCTGGTTACAGAGCCAAAATTACCTGTTCTTCAATAAGCAGCCATTGAAGTCTGGGGGAGCGGAGTGGGGATCACAACTGCTGATGCACCTGGGCTCCAGTCCCAAGATCAAGATAAGACGCAATCACTAATTCACTTCCAATGAATTTTTCATAGAGAAATTAATTAGAAAATAGTTGAAAGTATTCTATGATATGTATCTTTTGCTTAAAGTTTGAACAGCAGACAGACAATTCTCCAAAAAAATAAATTCCTTCTGTATAATAATCTCCTTCAGCTCAGTTCCATGCCACGCTCTGCACCTCAGATTTCAGTGCATCAGCTTGAAATATGCATGATCTTGATAATGACTGGGAGTGGGGAGGGTGAATCAGAGAATCTTCATGGCTGGATGCAACAAAAACAAAAAAGCAATGGAAATCCTGTGACCCTTATGCTAAGTCAGTAGTATTAGCTTCAGCTGACAAAAAAAGGAAACACCTTCATAAGAGTTGAGAACATTGTGGGGCAATGGAATGAGAGTTTAGAGGGAAAAAATAAAACTTCATCGGCTTCTATTGCCTACATGGATTTTGGTGGACATTTTACAAGGCTCGCTTATCATGCATCGAAATTGGTATAATGATGGCCAGCTTCAGCACGAGGCACACACTCTGCACATAATAAGTACCCAATAAATATTTATTAACAGCATCTGACCAATTCAAGACCAATTTAAAAGACAGCTTCTGTCTTTTTTGGCCAGTTTACCATTTTGCTTAATTTTGTAAATGCAGAATTCTTTTAACTAGGCTTGAGACTGAGATGATAGGCAGAATTACTATTAAAATTTACTTACTTTACCCTGGTATTATGCTCAGAAAACAGTATCTTTCCTGCAGGAAATGCCCCACAAACAGCTCTGCTTGTTTTTTCCTCATGTTTTCTGAATATTGTTTTTTAAATTAATTATAAGGAACATAAGAAACTCTCTTCATTTAAAAATGACTTTATTGCATGCATTTCCTGCAAAATAGTTCAAAATAGGGTTGTATTTTTCCCTACACTTCACAAGGAGATTTTACCCCTTCTGATTGTAGAAGGAGGCCACACACTCTCCTGGAAGCTGAAAGTCTTGTTCACTGCTATTACTGAAGCCATTTTAGTTCTGTCCAGTTCAGGTTTAGCGTTAGGGTTAGGGAAATCTTGTCCTAAAAAGAATAATAGATCAATATTCAGTAGAAATTTTAAGGCCCTGGCAAGTTGGCTCAGTGGTAGAGCATCAGTCTGGCATGTGGATGTCCTGGGTTAGATTCCTGGTCAGAGCACACAGAAGAAGTGTCCATCTGCTTCTCCACTCCCCCCCTCACTTCTCTCTCTCTCTTCCCCTCCTGTAGCCATGGCTTGATTGGCAGCCATGGCTCTATTGCAGTGATTTAGCCCCAGGTGCTGAGAATGGCTCCATGGCCTCTGCCTCAGGCACTAAGAAGAATACAGTTGCTGAGCAATGGAACAACACCCCAGATGGGCAGAGCATCACCCCCAAGTGGGTTTGCTGGGTGGATCTTAGGGTGCATGCAGGAGTCTGTCTCTGCCTCCCTTCCTCTCACTGAATAAAAAGATAAATAATTTTTTTTAATTTTAAAATACTGAGAAAGGCACCTCATTTCCTTTTTCCAATGTTTAAATTCAGCTTTACAAGAATAAGTTACTAATCAGTGTTTCTTTTTTTTATCCAAAATTTATAAAGAACTCAGAAAATTCAACACCTCAAAAAACAACAACACAAAAACAAATAACCCAGTTAAAAATTGGACAGAAGACCTTAATAGACACTTCTTTAAATAGGATATACAGATGGCCAATTGACATATAAAAAGATGCTCAACATCACTTATCATCAGAGTAATGCAAATTAAAATCACAATGACGTAGCACCCCTCACTTGTCAGAATGGCTCTCATCAATAAGCCAACAGAGAAGAATTGCTGAAGATATGGAGAAGAGAACCTTTGTCCACTATAGGTGGGAATGCATATTGATACAACCACTATGAAAAACAGTGTAGAGTTTCCTCAAAACATTAAAATTAAAACTGCCATATGACCCAGCAATTCCACTTCTTGAAATATATCCAAAGAGGCCCTGGCCGGTTGGCTCAACGGTAGAGCATTGGCCTGGCATGCGGGAGACCCGGGTTCAATTCCCGGCCAGGGCACATAGGAGAAGCGCCCATTTACTTCTCCACCCCCCCTCCTTCCTCTCTGTCTCTCTCTTCCCCTCCCGCAGCCAAGGCTCCATTGGAGCAAAGATGGCCCGGGCACTGGAGATGGCTCCTTGGCCTCTGCCCCAGGCGCTAGAGTGGCTCTGGTCACTGCAGAGCAAAGCCCTGGAGGGGCAGAGCCTCACCCCTGGTGGGCGTGCGGGGTGGATCCCAGTCGGGCGCATGCGGGAATCTGTCTGACTGTCTCTCCCCGTTTCCAGCTTCAGAAAAATACAAAAAAAAAAAAAAAAGGTAAAAAAAAAAAAAAGAAATATATCCAAAGAAACCCAAAACACTAATTCAAAAGAATATATGCACTCTCGTTTTCATAACAGCATAGCCAAGATTTGGAAGCAGGCCAAAAGCCCGTCAGTAGATGAGTGGATAAAAAAGCTGTGGTACAAAATAAAAAAAAAATCAGTCAGATAGAGCATCATCCTGAAATGCCAAGGTTGTGGGTTCCATCCTGGTCTGGGCACACACGGGAAGCAACCAATGAGTGCATAAATAAGTGGAAGAACAGATGGATGCTCTGCCCTCTTCCTCTGTCTGTCTCTCTAAAATCAATGAATAAAAGGTTTTTTTAGATTAAAAAAAAAAGCTGTGGTACATTTACACAATGGCATACTATTCGGCCATAAAAAGGAATGAAATCTTACCTTTTGCAACAGTATGGATTGCCCTGGAGAGCGTTATACTAAGTGAAATAAGCCAGTGGGAGTAAAACAAATACTGCATGATTTAACTTATATGTGGAATCTAAAGAACAAAATAAACTAACAAAATAGAAACAGACTCACAGGTACAGAGAAGAGACTGATGGTTGACAGAAGGGAGGGTGTTGGGGGACTGGGGGACTAGGTGAAGGGATTAAGAAGTACAATATATAGTCACAGAGATATAAAGTATAGCATAGGGAATATAGTCATTGGTTCTTAAAGTTCAGAATGCATGAGAATGCTTTGGGAAGCTTGGGAAGATACAGACTCCTGGGCCCATCAGTAGAGGTCTGGTTCAGAGTGTTGCCTGAGCACTGGGATTTTTAACAAGCTCCCAGTAATGCTGATGCTGCTGTTCTTTAGAAAAAAAAAAATGAGTGGCCTATTCTAATGGCCTGGGTAAGTTAATGGACTCATTCAAAATACCTGGCATCCTCCTGGAGGATTATGTGTGGGTTCAAGTAGTCCTGCCTAATAAATGAGGATGAACGTCAATACGTGGGCATCTTAAGACTTAAGCTCTTGCTCCACTAGAGATAGTGTGTTTTGAGACCAGCTTCAGTTTGACAAATGTACTGTCATAGCTAATTTTCATGACCAGTGCCTCTCAATTTTGCTGTTAAGGCAGTGTAGCTGAGAAATGCAGGTACTTTATGGGAAAGCCCATTTTCTCACCCTGAGAAGTACCGAGTCAAGTCATCCCAGTAGGACTGTGAGAAAGAAAGCAAGCACAGAGCATACCCAGTTACTTTCAATGACAGCAGTTAAAACACGTTTAACCCAAGGGAAATTGGTGTCTTTAGAAGGCAGAATCAGTTGACAGTCTGAAAACAACCTGGGGGGGGCATTTTCAATGAACTCACACAATTTCTTTTGCCCACTTGAATTTTGTAGGAGTCTATCATGCAGAACAAGCAGGTTCTCAGCAAATAGGAGACATGATTCAAAGCAAAAGAGGGAGATGTCTTTAAATGTCACTGAGATGCATTAATCTCATCTGGAGTCATCATGCTGTTAACGTTCCACATGTTTATGAGGCTGTCTAAATCAGTGGTCCCCAACCTTTTTTGGGCCATGGGCCAGTTTAATGTCAGAAAACATTTTCACGGACCACCCTTTAAGGTGGGACGGAACAATGTATTACATGACCGAGACAAGCATCAAGAGTGAGTCTTAGACCTGTGGTGGTGCAGTGGATAAAGCATCGACCTGGAAATGCTGAGGTCGCCGGTTCGAAACCCTGGGCTTGCCTGGTCAAGGCACATATGGGAGTTGATGCTTCCAGCTCCTCCCCCCCTTCTCTATCTCTGTCTCTCCTCTCTCTCTCTCTGTCTCTCCCTCTCCTCTCTAAAATGAATAAATAAAAAAATTTTTTAAAAAGAGTGAGTCTTAGATGGATGTAACAGAGGGAATCTGGTCATTTTTTTAAAAAAATAAAACATCGTTTAGACTTAAATATAAATAAAACGGAAATAATGTAAGTTATTCTTTCTCTGCGGACCGGTACCAGTCCGCGGCCTGGGAGTTGGGGACCACTGGTCTAAATCACATTCTCTGAGGAATATTTTAAAATTCAATTACCAAGGTATTGAGAACTTCTGGATCTAGCTGAGACAGAGTACACACACGTACCCTATCCTCCAATGAATTACAACTAAAAACCCTGGATATAATCCATAAAGTATTTACCATCTAAGGAAGGCAAATAAGTGTATGGAAGTATGTTCAACATCATTAGTCATTAGGAAAATGTAAATTAAAACCATATCAGATATCACTATGCAACCACCAGAATGGCATATAAAATAATCTGATAATGTCAAGTGCTGGTGATGACACAGAGCAATTGGGCCTCTTATACATTACAGATGAAAACTCACAATGGGACAGTCATTCTGGAAAACAATTTTTCAGTTTCTTACAAAGGTAAACAAAACACACCAACATTCCTAAATAATTATCCTAGAGAAAGGAAAACTTATAATCACACACAAACCTGTGTGTGAATGTTTATAGAAACATTAAAGTGAAAAAAGAGATGCCTTGCAACAGATGAATGAATTAACAAATTGCAATCCATACAGTGGAATGTTGCTCAGTACTAATAATAAATGAACTAGGTATATAGAAACAACAAAAAGGAATCTCAGATATACTGTGCAGAAAGAAAGAAATCAGACTCAGAGAGGTTCCATACTGCACAATTCCATTTATATGGCATTCTGGAAAAAGCAAAACTATAGGGAGAGTAATCAGTGGTTTGTCAGGAAAAAGGGTGAGTCAGGGGTTGAATACAACAGACAGCATGAGGGAATTTGGAGGAATTGAGGAATTTTTATTGTTTAATCCCGATTGTGGTGATGGTTACATGACTTTATGCATTTGTCAAAATGCACAGAACTTTACACCAGAACACAATGTACAGTATGCAAATTTAAAAATAAGTTAAATAAAAAAGAGCACCTGTTAAGACTGAACATATGCATATCCTAGGACCCAGCCATTCCATTTTTTGCTTTATAGTGAACAGAAATGAATACATTTGTTCACTAAAAGATATCTATGAAAATGTTTGCAATGATACTATTGACAATAGTCCAAATCTAAACACTACCCAAATGTCCGTCAACAATAGAATGTATAAATAAAATGTGGTATGTTAATACAATGAAATATATACATGGGAATTAATGAACTGCAGCCATACATAATATCTAGTCTACTCTCACATACATAATGTTAAATTTTAAGAAGCCAAATATAAAAGGGCACACTGTAGCTGATTTCATGTATATGAAATTCAAAAGCAAGCAGAAACTAAGTAAGGTGTTAGAAGTGGGGGTAGCATTTTCCCTAGATGGGCTAGTGAGTGAAAGGGAGAAGCGTGGTCCTGCTAGGGTGCTATAACATTCTACTTTCGATCTGGGTGCTGTTGATATGGGTGTGTTCAGTTTTTGAAAATTTATCAAGCTGTAACCTTTAAAAACATTTTTTTTTTAATTTTTCAATTACAGTTTACAATCAACATTATTTTGTATTAATTTTAATGTATGTAATAGTGGCTAGACAATCATGTACTTTACAGAGTGGTCCCCTCGATATTTCAAGTACCCAACTGGCCCAATTTTTTGATTAGTACACTTTATGTATATTATACTTCAACAAATGTGACTATGCATAGATTTTTCCAGGAAGAGGTTCCAAAGGTTTCATTCATTTCTCAAAGTGGTTTCTGCCTCAAAAATAATAGCAACCATTGAATTGGAAAAGAAAAAGCAGATCTTAGATGCTGTTAGGATTGTGAGTTGACCAGAAGTGTTTTTTCCAAATTTTTCTAAATCGATGGAGTCAAAGTCTTATTCTATTTAAAGAAGCTGTTGGTCATGTGTCATTCCCTACTCCTGGCTACATATATAAAAAGCTGTTCTATGCTTTCTCAGGACTACAGGGTTGCCTAGGATTATGCACTGCTAAACCCAGGACAGTCCTGGGCAAACTACAACATAAGTGGAAGAAAGCCCCGTTCTCTTCAAAAGAAAAGATCTGCATATTCCCATGTCACTGAAGTTAGTGGGCTTTAGGAATTGTCTACCTCCATAGAGGCACCCAAATGGTTTTTGTTTCTTTTGGGGGGGGGGGCGGGAAACAATAGAATTTCCAGCAGTTCCTGTATTTGTAAAAAACAAAAACAAAACAAAATCGAAAGTGGGTCAGGGCAGTGTATAGAAATTCCCTAGTGTTCTGAGGGTAAGGGCCACCATAGCACCAGCCCTTTCATTGACCCGCTATATGATTCCTCCTTTCATCTCACATGCTAAGTGCAAGGACTTGGTTTCTTTTGTCATTTCAACTGGACGCAATTTTAACTACAGTTTCAGGACAAGTGATTATGTGAATGTCCTTCAGAGTCCTTGCTGGTGGATCAGATTTAGCCAAGACAATGCTGTCTCTGTACAATGAGCTTCTGAATGCCCAGAGGGAAGACACAAATGGCCCAGGAACCCTTGAGAGTTTTCAGTATACAGCAGTTTCTTGCTATAGGATGTGGCTTTTCATGTTTTCTTCTAATAATATACTGCTCACAAAAATTAGGGGATATTTTATCGCTTCATGTTCATTTTGAAATATCCCCTAATTTTTGTGAGCAGTATATGTGAACACCATTTAAAAAATATTCAATAGAAGACAATTAAAAGTTTTCTCTTAAGAAACAACCAAGGAATGCTTTTTCAAAAAATTTAGAATGTTTCTTTGCTTTAACAACCATGCTGTTTGCACCTGTGGTCAACCAATGACCTCAACAAGGAGTGGGGAAAGAGGCAAAACAGGCCAAACAGCTGCATTTTCTAAATGATGTAGGAAAGTGTGATGCAGGCTCATGGACAATATGTCTTCCCTTTAACCTGGTTTTAAATCTCCTCCAAGGGAACACACACATCTATTTTGTTAGGTGATATACGATCCTACTGTGTCCTCTTAAAAAGTTGTCATGATTAGTGTAAGAGCTAGAAAAGGGGAAGAGAGAGCGAGAGAGAGAGAGAGCAAGTGCAATGTGAAATAACAAGCTTATCAAGCACTTGAGTACTTATGAAATTTCTGGGGAGAGATAGTTATCTATCCTTATACATACACGCACATACATACATACATATTATACATATTTATCTTTGTTTAGTCTTCTCAACAACTTTTGAGCATATTATTATCTGTTCTATAGAAGAGAATCTAAGACTGTGACATTGAGAGAGATGAAGTAACTTGCTTAAGTATACACAGAACACAGTGGAGACAAATGCCAACCTTCTGTATGCCCAGTGATACCTTTGGGGCTTTCTGATCACTGTGGGCCTGGGAAAGGAAACAGCCTATTTTACAAAGAAGGACTTGAGCTGGGAGCTTTCAGGATAATTTTGTTTCCAGTCATTCAAGAGAAATATGTTTAAAAAATTTTAAGGCAGAAATCTGTGCGCCTTCATGTTGCAGGTATGAAGAGTTCAGTGTGTTTGGGAAAGAAGAAATAAAACAGCATGAGAAAAATGCCAGGTATGTGTGGGGAAATGGTGAGGGAACTACAAGGAACCTTAGACAACAAGGGTGAAAATGGGTTGTGAGCCCTGGCTAAGGTGTATTGGCTCAAGTGACCCAAATTTCCAACGCAGCATCAGGAAGTAACCGAAACCCCAATGAAGCCATTTTTGTATTATGTGTGGCACTATACACCTTGTAGCTTCAGTTTCTACTCCTTGGAGTGACAGACTTCTCTAAGTAAGATTAGCCAAATTAATGCTGTGTTGGATTGGATTCAGATATAACTGAGATTGTTTTGAATATCTTGATTATGTTTTCCTTAGTTTTCATTGCATTTATCACTACTTTATGTCTTGAGATAATTATAGAAACCCAGTTATCTCATCTATAAGACAAGCAGAGAGGCTGATATTACTATATTTGTTTTAGAATCTTGGAAATTGGAGATTTAGCCAATGCCGCTTTCCAACATTATCTTTGTGCTAGCACCAAATTATTATAAATCTAACATTTCCCAAGTACACTCATTCTGAGGCATTCAAAATGTTTTCTGGATTCTTTATTAATTTTCACAATATGTGCCAGAGGCACCCGCTGTCAAATATCAAGCCCATTTTAAAGATGGAGGATTTGAGTAGTTTAACAAGAGACGTGTCAGTCACATCCTCAAAGGAATAAAGATCCAGCCCAACCGTGACCACAGACCTGCTAGTTCCTAGCTGTTGCTCTGTTTATTAGGGAATGTGACTTCTCTGTGTTCCTCTAGTGCTGGTCTTCAGCTGGTTACTAGGCAACTTGAGCCATCACAGACAGGCTGGTTCAAAATATAAGAGCATCAAAGTCAAAATAGAAAAATGAGGCAAAATCTTCTCATTATACACATGTTAAATGTAGTTTAGTACAGTGCCATTCCAGCCAGAATCAGCCAGAAAATAAATAAATAAATAAACAAACAAACTAACTAAAATAAAATTTAAAAAAAGGTTTGAAGGGTGACCTAACACTGTGCATTTGATGGACTGGGTTAATTCTAGGCTGATAATTATTACAGGTGCCTTGGAGCATGGAAGAGGAAAAATCAAGTACAGCTGCTTGCTCTACAGGGCACAGAGCCCAAGGCACTCAAACAAATACTTGCACCACATGGAAAGATGATGCAAAAAGGAGGGTGTGTGGACAAGACAGAAGAGAGAGTTTATCGGATAAGCAGGGCGAATTGAGCTCAGCTTCCCTGAGCTTGAGTGGTCATTTCAAAACAGGAAAGTGAGAAGGTGAAGGCAGACGAAGCAAATGACCCCAGCTATTGGACTTATTCCTAAAGCAATGAGAACTAAGGAAAACAAGAGGAGAGAAACAAGCTCTGCGCAGCCACTTCTCACCCTCGGGGTGTGAGTCCCCATGGGCCTGGTTATGTGCAGTGGGTTTTGTCATGGAGGACAGGGAAGGGTGTAAAAGGCGGTCCTGCACCGTGCAAACAGCAGCAGAACCACCAAAGGCCAGCACAGTCCTAACCATAGTGCGGGAGTGGCCGGCTGAGCCCCCAGCCTCCCACAGGGCATGGAAACACTTTGTTCCACTTTGTTTAATAAGGGAGCATTTTAACCAGACCTAAAAAGTGGGAAAGTCAAATTATCTCAATTTTTAAAGATGTCACTACAATTACTAAAAATTTGTGTCGGGCAATTGACCCGAAAAGTGCTTCACAGCATGCCCCGTGCACACCCTTCCCCCGCCTCCGCCCATCAACCTCACAGCAAGGCAGAACCACTCTGTCAAAATGTCTCTTAAAAACCCTCTGACTCATTGTTTTTCTTGTTTGTTCACTGGCTGCTTTCAGTTTTATATCCCACATATGAGTGAAATCATATGGTCCTTAACTTTTTCTGTCTGACTTATTTCACTTAGCACAGTATTCTCTCTCTGTGGTTTTCATCCAGATAAAGGAGTATGAGAGGGAAGTGAGTTTAAGCTTTTTAAAACTGGACCTTACTGCCAGTTGGGTCTCAGGTGGGCTATGGATTCAGAAAGCATTCTTCATGATCTTTTTCCCATTGCCTTATGCCTTTGGCTTTGCTTTTTAAAATTTGGCCTTTGTGACCTGATCCTTCTTCTGGACTAGATCATTTGGCTTGCATGTTATCTAGCAGAACTCCTCCCTGTTTTGCTTGTAATTTTGTGACTTGGCACTGAGCCTGGTACCTTGTTCTGGCTTGGCCACTTTTATGCTCTACTTGGCTTCAGCCCAATATCCAGCACATTTTCTCCCTTGCTCCATCCTTGTAGGCAGTCCTGGAATTCTAGATTTAGTCATAGCCTCATTCACAAACTATTGTGCTCCCTCCCTGAAGAAAATGGCCTTCAGAAGATTATGACAAGTGGCTAGACCCTGAGTGGTTTGGAGTCTTGGGCCATGTCTTATTTATCACCCAGGCATTAAATTTGTAGTTGTATTTGTTTGCAAGGGCTTCCATTACGAAGTACCACAGTCTAAGTGGCTTACCCAACAGAAATGTATTTCCTCACAGTTCTAAAAGCTGTAAGTCTAAAACAAGGTGTTGCTATCTTCTAAGGGCCTCTCTCCTTGGCTTATAAATGGCTGTTTTCTTCCTGTGCCTTCATGTGGTCTTTCCTCTGTGCATGTCAGTATCCTAATCTCTTCTTATAAGGACACCAGTCATATTAGACTATAGCCAAATCCAATGTTCTTATTTAATCCAATTACCACTTAAAGAACCTAGCTCTAAACACAGTCATATTCTGAAGTACTGGTGTGGGGGCTAGGACCTCAACATATGAATTTGGGGGGTCACTATTCAGCCCATAACAGTGCTCAAACTACCTGAGTTTAAATATGCACTCAGCTCTTTTTAGCCGAGAGGCTTTTAGGCAGTTTCTGCATTTCTTTGGGCCTCAGAACTGATAATGCATGTCCTTCAGCAGGTTACATCTTTTTTGTTACCCTGCATGTGCACACAAATGACCTTGAAAGTACAGCAAGTATTGATTTGGAAGTTACAAATTTTAGTAAGTGGGGGAATTTACAAATATGGAACAGCAAATAAAGATAACTGATGTGTGTCAGGCACTGTATTAGGTTTTAGAGCACACTGTAGAACAAAGAAGTTCCTGTCTTGCAGGGGACAGGGTGGAGGAAGAGGGGCTTACTGAGTGACCTGATGACATGGAGTTGGCAGGACTGTTCTTATTCCTTGAAACCCTGAGAAGGAAAAGAATTCCAAGCATCTGCCTCTTAACAGCGCTCCACCATCACTACATTTTGTATCTCTTTTCAGAGGGTACCACAATTGGGGGAAGACCCCACTCAAGTCCAAGCTGAGTGATGGAGTATGTCAGCATGTCCTTGTGTGTTCTGTGTCTCCTGGGGAATGCTTGTACTTGACTTACTTGGGACTAGCACTCTCTCTCACTCCAACAGTCCCTGGCTGTGGCAATTTCCATCTCCAGTATGCCCATGGCTCACCTTTTCCCAGTGCTCAATGCAGTGGCCACAGCCAGCATTATGCAAGGTGGTGACACGCAGGCAGGGGACACATCTCTGATCTGAGACTTACATGGCATTGTTCTACTCCCTGTCACTGAACTTTAAAACATGGATTCTGGACTTTGGCAGTGTATGCGAACCATCTGGGAGGGTGGCTTTTAACAAACCACCGGCGCCGGGCTCCACCCCTGCCAATCACATTGGCTCTGGAGGTGGGGCCCAGGCACCTCTAGTTTCTAAAGCTCCCAGACAGATTTAATGTGCATCCAGAGTGGAGGAGTACCTCTTTCATCTCTTTAACTCTCACTCTCCCTCTCCTCCTCTGGAGAAAATGATGCTGGTCCCTGAGGAGTCCCAAGATAATGTGCTATGAGCTACAATCCTAATTTCAATTTGAAACCTACCAGGGCGCTTCCCCTCTCTAGTCTTTCTTCCATTGATGTAGCTTCTATAGGAAGTACATTAATTAACATACTTTTTCTGTAGCATATTTAGAACATAATTTGTGTCTGTCTTCTTATTTATAAGTAGAAGGAAGTAAAGTGATTTCCCCCTTCAAAACAGCATAACACAAAAGTAGGAAACATACAACTCAATGTTCACTGAATGGAAAGAAAGGCACCACGATCTTTCACATGCCAGCCGAACTTGAATGCTCTATGGAGTGAATTGCAGTGCCATTTCATGTCACTAATGGCATTCTTTGAGCACTTAGGTCTGAGTGCCATCAGCACAGCAGGAGAGAGCAGGAGAGACAGAGAGCCGAGCCAGACAGTTTTTTGTTTTTGAAAAAGAACATGTCTAGGACTCTGAAAAATAGTCCAGATCAGAATCTATGAAATAAGCCTGGAATAGATGCGAGCGGGCAGATGAACAGAGCAGAGGCCACAGGGCTCTCCCCACAGGCCAAATGCTGAGTGAAATAACAGCAGCATTTGGGCAGAGTTCTCGTCAAAAGAGACACTACAATTCCACGCTTGAGTTACTTAACAAAACCCTCTCTGGGTGATATGTAACAAGTCCTCTTAAAGTAAAACTAACTGGTAAGAATAATTTAGATATACTGATCATCAGGGCTCCAAAGAGACTCTTTCTAGATGTTTGATAAATGGAATTAAAAAATAATTATCCCTTGCTAATCTGATAGGTCTGGGACTGCATATAGCAGGGGTTGGGAACCTATGGCTCGTGAGCCAGATGTGGCTCTTTTGATGGCTGCATCTGGCTCACAGACAAATCTTTAATAAAAAAATAATAACATTAAAAATATAAAACATTCCCATGTATTACAATCCATTTATTTCCTACAGCTCATGTTCATGGTTGCGGGTGGCTGGAGCCAATCACAGCTGTCCTCTGGGACATCACCAAATTTTTATTGGATAATGTGTAACATACACGGTTCGTTGTATGGCTCTCACAGAATTACATTTTAAAATATGTGGCGTTCATGGCTCTCTCAGCCAAAAAGTTTCCCGACCCCTGGCATAGAGGGATAAAATACACTGTGTCCATAAAGTCATGGTACACTTTTGACTGGTCACAGGAAAGCAACAAAAGACAATAGAAATGTGAAATCTGCACCAAATAAAAGGAAAACCCTCCCAGTTTCTGTAGGATGATGTGGCAGCATGTGTACATGTGCAGATGATGACGTAACACCGTGTATACAGAGGAGCAGCCCAGAGCCATGCCAGTCGAGATGTGGACGGTACAGAAGAAAGTTCAGTGTGTTCTGTGGCTCACTAAATTTGAATCCGTGACCAAAGTGCAACGTGAATATCGGTGCATTTAGAACGAAGCACCACCACATAGGAATAACATGACTCGGTGGGATAAGCAGTTGAAGGAAACCGGCAGTTTGGTGGAGAAACCCCGTTCTGGTAGGCCATCAGTCAGTGACGAGTCTGTAGAGGCTATATGGGATAGCTACCTAAGGAGCCCTAAAGAATCTGTGTGTGAGCCCACATTGAACTGCACTGAATAAGTATGAAACTGGGAGAGTTTTTCTTTATTTGGTGCCGATTTCACATTTCTATCGTCTTTTGTTGCTTTCCTGTAACTGGTCAAAAGTGCACCATGACTTTATGGACACACTGTATATAGTTGGTCTCCACCAGCCAAGGTACAACATTTTTCAAAACTGTCAGCAGTGAAGTAGAAAGCTGACCAAAAAAAGCTATGCAAACATCTGAACTCAAATCTGGAAGCTTCCAGAATGGCCCAGAAGTTTGGCAGAACCAATCAGGACAGCAGCAGTTACTACAATTAACTCGGACAGCAAGTGGCACTCAGTGCTATCTTCTTCAATGACTGCATGCAGTCAGATCCTTGGTGGCAGGGCGACATCAAGGCCGGACAGAGGGTGCTGTCCAAATGTAGAGAAGTAAGCAGATAGAACGTATCAACACAGGTGTGACTCAGAAACCATGGGGGCAGGAAGCAGAAATGAGGAGGCCAGGCTCAAAGATCAGGCTCCAAAGATTGAAAGACGATGAGACTCTAAAGCGAGATAGAAACTTACTCGGGCTTTCATCAGCAATAACCGAGTGGTTAGTAAGGAAAGATCTTGAAATTTGTAGCTTATGGATAAGCTGACCAAGCATCATGGTTTGTCTGGGATATACTTGGTCTTTGCACTCAAAGTCCTGCATCCAGGGCAACCTCACAGCCCTGGGAAGGCAGGGACAGTAGACTATCTGCTGTAGAATCCTGAGCCAACACCGCACATTTTCTGAGTAAGACAAGGCCAATTGAAGAAGACTATAAAAGGATGTAGCTGATTTGAGGAGTTGTCAGAAAATGGCACAGGAATCAAGAATGCTCCTTATAAAAGTATTCTAACTGATTAAGTAGCTTAATGATTAGACAAACTAGTTGAAAAGATTAGAGGCTACCATACCTCTTAGATACGTGATGGTGAACCTTTTTATAAAAACCGCCCTCTCTTGCAGTACTGGTCAACCTGGTCGCTCCCACCCACTAGTGGGTGCAGCAGCAGAACAACCAAACGGCACCAAGATTGGCCAACCATGAAAGCTGGAACACCCACTAGTGGGTGGGAGGGACCAGGTTGACCAGTACTGCAAAAGTGGGCGGTTTTTATAAAATGGTTCACCATCACCATCTTAGATTATACATGTATAACCACACGTGTATGCACACAATGTGGGGCCCACTAAATTTCAAAGCCCAAATGAGCAGAAATACATTTTCTGGCTTCCAGAAAAGAAACTTATTTATCTTTCTCATTTTATTTGGAAGTATACAGTAAAAGATATTTTTTCAAATTATGTTTGTATTATTTTAGCTTTTATTGTGCTGTCATTCATGAAACAGCTGCTTTCTCCTCTGTCGAAGATGGCAAGGGCTTCCTCAGCATCTCATTTGTGTGTGGAATTTAAAAAAGTAAAGTTTTACTCCTTTCTTTGTGGGGGGAAAAACGCTTCTTATAGCCACCATATGTGGCTAGAGGATCTTTTAAATGTCTTTCCACCCTTGGGATTTCAATTTCCCTAATTGGTATTAGAACAATGACTTTCGATCATTTTCATTTTCCTCTTTTAAAAGCGGAATCCTTTCTTGCAATAAACTCTCATTCAGAAAGGAATATATACACGAGATAAAGCAGAGGCGTTGTGTTGAGGCTAGTCTGGGGGACCTATAACCTTGACCACTTTGCTATACACTCGACCAGCCACTATCCTGCCCCTAGACAGCCCCTGACGTATCTGCGCCAAACCTACACAGCTCTGAAGAACAGATTTCTAAAATCACCAACTGGATGATCTTCAAGTTCTCTCTGGGGCAGAAATCCCACAATGTTTTGCTCATCTGCAACATTATCACTATTTTTCAGAACTGGATTAGCTGTCCCTATTTTCAGAGTCCTGGACTCGATATCGTTCCCTCTCTCCAACACACACATGCTACTCAGAATACAGTCAGAACAAGCCTGGTTGTGCTTTGCTTACTCTTAAAGTCAAATCATGTAAAGAAAACACTGAAATGATCATCTCTGTGTTGCGGGAATATAGGTGACTAATTTCTTGTAGTGTGTGTGTGTCTGTTAGTGCTTTTCTATATTTTCTACAATTTGGATGAAATGCTAATTTGATCGGTGCCAAACCCTGGGGCTTAGACATGGCCTTATCTGTTACATTTGACCTACTACCTACTCTGCTTGGACTCTTTTTTCTTGACTCTTCCCTTTTGCCTTGTGTTCCTGCTTTGACAATGCACTCCCCCCCACCCTCAGTTTCTCCTATATCATTTACCACCTTGTATTTCTTCCTCCTATTCTAGCTTCCAATGTGAGTTTCTAGTATTAGCTTTAATGTTCCCTGCTCCCAAGAGACTGATCTAGCCCTAAGACCCACACTTTACCTCCACTGAGTCTCCCTTAGGAGCTAATTCCCTGATAAAATCCTCTTTTCTCCCTGCTAATAGCTTTAATCAACCTGTGCCCAACTCACAGCCCTAGGTAGTGACCTACTTGCAGTTCTGTTGACCTCACAGGGTGTGCTACCTTGAGACGAGGATGTTCTGACAAAGCAGAGACAGATCCTTGAATCTGATGACCTCAGATGGTATACGATTTGGTCTCTGAAGATAAATACCCTCTAACTGAGCCTCAAATAAGGCCAAAGGATACATCCTTTCCTTTGTCATATACACCAAAGCTTTATAGTTAGATATGGACGATCCTATCACCTTAAATGGATCAGGTCCACTGAGTTATAGTGAGGCTGAGACAGTACATTGGAAAAGTGATGGAAGCATCAGGTCTTTGGTTGCCTTAGGAAAATAGATGATTAAGAAAAGCAAAATCCTTTATTCCATTTTCTTTTCATTGAAGTAGTTGGTCACAATGAATATTCCATAGGCTCACAGCCAGCCCTGTTTCAACCATTCTTATCTTGAGTTACCTAGTACCTGACTAATGCCTGGCCTGGTTCTCCTGGTTTTTTGCTTCTAGCATTAATTTATGACCTTGGACTACAATATCTGATTGTGCTTGATGTCATTCTCTGTCAGTAACCCTGCACATTATATGCTATCTACCCTTGCTGCTTGCTGGTCCTTAAGAAAAAATGGTGGCAGATAGATTTGTGTCAGGAAGAGAACTTTCCACCACTGATTGATTTTGTGAGTTTCATCATATTATCTAAACTCTCTAAATCTCATTTTTTAAATCTGTAAAACAGAAAAGAAGAGTTGCCTCATAGAATTGTTGTAAAGACTAAAATAAGATATTTATAAAATATTTGGCATAGTAACTGTCCCTTAAAAGGTGATGACTTTTATTTATATAAACCAAAGATACTCAAAGGGTGGTTCATGGACCAGTCCTAGTTGTTCATTACTGGCCTATGACAAAATAAAAGAACAGAAATTGAGGGTTGGCATTTAAAAACTTGTATCCTGGAAATTTTCTTTAGAAAACTAGTCCTTTCCCAAAGATAGTTAGAGAAGCACTGACATAAATGGGACCTCAGTTGAGGAAAGTCTGAGGTACAGCTTAGCATATGTCACCTGGAAAAACATTCTTAAGAAATATTCCAAGTGATTACCAGAGGGGGAGGAGGTGGGGATGACAAAGAGGGTAAAGGGAGTCAAATACATGGTGATAGAAGAGGACAACACTTCAGGTAGTGAACACAAAATAGAGTATACAGATGCTGTATCATAAAATTGTACACCTGAAATTTATATAATGTTATTAACCAATGTTACCCCAATAAATTTAATTAAAAAGTGAAAAACAAACATTCTATGATCTCTCCTATTTCTGCTAGCCAATTACCTTCATGGTACTGTTAATCCTTGAAAGTCCTCCGGTCACACCATCACATCTGTGACGGGTCTCTTTCCCTTTTCTGCTCAGCTGCTGGTGTCTGTTAAGGAAACAAAAATTAACGTTAACATTTGTTCAAAACATAACTCAGAAAATCTGTTTCAAAAGCACACAGGATGCATTCCAAAGCCAACTGGCATTTCTAATATGTGTTACCCATGCCATTTCCCAAAGCTGTCCGAAGATAATTAAAAGTCAGAGGGGAAAATGTAATTCTTTTCATGTTAAGGTGTAGTGGCTGTAGCAGAAAGAAAGCATTAACATTTTCAGGGGAGAAAGGAGGGTGCCTGATTAAATCTAAAGAAAATGATTGTAGGAATATGCTGTGGTCACTTTATCCATTAGCTTCAGGATGAAAACAGCATTTGGAGCTGAGTCTTTTCAAGGCGTTGGCACCAGGCCATTCCTGAAATGCACAGTCATTATGGAGACATTTAATTAGTGCATTTTGCTTGACTGCCTATGGACACAGGAGCAGCAATGTGGCATCTAGCCCTTTAAGGGTCAAGTGATAGCTGGAGAAAAGGCCAACCTGATAAGTCATGCTAAACTCTATAAGGGACTTCATAGTCCTTCCATTTTTAATATCTTCCATGCTCAGAATAGAGCCAGGAACACAGTAGGGAGTCAATAAAATATCTGTTGAATGAATAAATGATTTCAAGGTCACCAAAGCTAGATTCCCTCTAGAAACCTGGTTCCATCACTGTCAGTCCAGTATGCTCTGGTCCTAGCAAATGCTAGTACTAGAATGAAAACACACCTGTACACTGCAGTTCAATGCTCATTCTACAACAGTATGCTTCAGAGATGACACCAGAAACAAACACCATGTCCTCCACAATTGGTGTGGCTCCAGGATGCCTGGTCTAGGCCACCCTGACACCATGAGCTGAGTTATCCCTCACTTATCTCAACCCTGTCTAAAAAGGGATAGGGACATATAGTGATACCTTCAGTTTTTTATCAGGGAAATAAAATTGGACTCTTCAACTGTGGGTAAAGAAGCCCTCCCCCTCTCTATCATCATCTATGGAATGAGCTTTGGCCATGTCTTGAAGAACTCGAGCTGGCCCTTGAGGGTACAAAAGGAGAGTGAAATAGATTAACGTATAAAGGCAAACTGGAATCTGGTTCTAAAAATCCATTCCAAGGCCTTAGCTGGTTGGCCCAGTGGTAGAGTGTCAGCCCAGTGTGTGAAAGTCTCGGGTTCAATTCTTGACCAGGGCACACAGGAGAAGTGTCCATCTGCTTCTCCACTCCTCCCCCTCTCCTTCCTTTCTATCTCTCTCCCTCCTGCAGCCAAGGCTCCATTGGAGCAAAGTTGGCCCAGGCGCTGAGGATGTCTCCATGGCCTCTGTCTCAGGCACTAGAATGGCTCTGGTTGCAACAGAGCAATGGTTCAGATGGGCAGACCATCGCCCCCTAGTGGGCATGCCGGGTGGATCCTGGTCCAGTGCATGTGAGAGTCTGTCTCTCTGCCTCCCCCATTTCTCACTTCAGAAAAATACAATAATAATGATAATAATAATAATCCAATCAGTCTCATCTTTATCTTCCCTGGTCCAACAGCCTCATGACAACAGCCTATATGACCCTTGAGCATCTTTCACCTGAATTTTTTAAAACTCTAAAAGAACTACCAGCAGTGTTTAGTTTAAGTAAACATGATAGCACTTTCCAAGTAAATTGACCTCCTTTCTTTGATCAGCCAAAAAAAAAAAAAAAAAAAAAAAAGAAGATGAGTTCTGTATTGTGCTCTGAAGGGTGGAAAATTCAGACTTTGTTTTACTGAGAGAGCAAAGGACTTTCAGATCCATAAACTCAGAGCCCTTTGATTTGTCATCAATAATCTAATTTAGGCCCTGGCTGGTTGGCTCAGTGGTAGAGCATCGGCCTGGCGTTCAGAAGTCCTGGGTTCGATTCCCGGCCAGGGCACACAGGAGAAGCGCCCATCTGCTTCTCCACCCCTACCCCTCTCCTTCCTCTCTGTCTCTCTCTTCCCCTCCCGCAGCCAAGGCTCCACTGGAGCAAAGATGGCCCCGGCGCTGGGGATGGCTCCTCGGCCTCTGCCCCAGGCGCTAGAGTGGCTCTGGTCGCAACAGAGCGACGCCCTGGAGGGGCAGAGCATTGCCCCCTGGTGGGCAGAGTGTCGCCCCCTGGTGGGCGTGCTGGGTGGATCCCGGTCGGGCGCATGCAGGAGTCTGTCTGACTGTCTCTCCCCGTTTCCGGCTTCAGAAAAATACAGAAGAAAAAAAATCTAATTTAGCATCTTTATAAAGTAGGGGTCAGGAATTATAGGGTTATAAGACTTGGGCCCAGGAAAAAAATAGGGATGAAGGCATGGGTTACAATGAAAAGAAAATAAAGGCTACAAAGGAGGAGAAACAAAGCAAGCAATAATGAATTAAAATTTCAAACTCAGCTCCTAGCTAGTGCCTCTTCCTGGGCTAAAAGCTATGAAAAGTATGGAGAATGGATTCCTGTGTCATCTTTAGGTAAACTAGGTCTTATACTTAATTAAATAATCATACGGGCAATTAAAACAAAGTGAAAAGTCTAAATAGAGCATTGAAAGTGTGTGCTAGAGGTGATTTGGAAGAAGAGAAAGTATCACAGCTTACAGAACAGGGAGGTGAAAAAGAATAAAAAAAGGACTTTTTAAATGTCAGAGAGAAGAGTTTGGACCAATTTCATGGGCAGTGGTGGCTTATACGAGAAAGGTTCCTGGCTGGGAACAGAGGGTGTACTCAAATGGGTTAACTGAAGAGGGTTTACTAAATGCACTATTTACAAAGGTCTGTGATCAGGATTAAAAGCCAGCTAGGGATGGTGAAATACCCAGTAGCCAACAACAGCAGCGAGCTGTTATCTTCCTAGGTGTGAAGGCACAAGAGTGGAGCCATTACAGGAAAATGGAAAGAGGTGTAGCTATAAGAGGGTGGGGGGATGGAGGGATTGAGCCATAAAGGGCAAAAAAAGAGAAAAAACTCATGGACATGGACAAGAGTGTGGTAATTGCTGGGGGGGTTAGGAGGGAGGTTGAGGAGGATATAGGGGAGTAAATGGTGATGGAGGAAGACTTGATTTGGTGGTGAACACACAAAATGGTGTACAGAAGATGTGTTGTAAAATTGTGTACCTAAAATCTGTAAAATTTTGTCAACCAGTGTCATCCCAATAAATTCAAAACAAAGAAAAAGAAAAAATAAACAAATACACGAAGCCACTTTTTAGAAACTGTGGCCTTTTACTTTCTCCCTCCCTCCCTCCCTCCCTCCCTCCCTCCCTCCCTCCCTCCCTCCTTCCTTCCTTCCTTCCTTCGTCTATTTACTTTTTTTTTTTAATAAATTTTTATTAATGGTAATGGGATGACATTAATAAATCAGGGTACATATATTCAAAGAAAACATGTCTAGGTTATTTTGTCATCAAATTATGTTGCAAACCCCTCGCCCAAAGTCAGATTGTCCACCGCCACCCTCTATCTAGTTCTCTGTGCCCCTCCCCCTCCCCCTAACTCTCTCCCTCCCTCCCTCCCATGTCCTCCCTCCCCCCCCCCACCCTTGGTAACCACCACACTCTTGTCCATGTCTCTTAGTCTCATTTTTATGTTCCACCAATGTATGGAATCATGTAGTTCTTGTTTTTTTCTGATTTACTTATTTCACTCCTTATTATGTTATCAAGATCCCATCATTTTGCTGTAAATGATCTGATGTCATCATTTCTTATGGCTGAGTAGTATTCCATAGTGTATATGTGCCACATCTTCTTTATCCAGTCTTCTATTGAAGGGCTTTTTGGTTGTTTCCATGTCTTGGCCACTGTGAACAGTGCTGCAATGAACATGGGGCTACATGTGTCTTCACGTATCAATGTTTCTGAGGTTTTGGAGTATATACCCAGTAGAGGGATTGCTGGGTCATAAGGTAGTTCTATTTTCAGTTTTTTGAGGAACCACCATACTTTCCTCCATAATGGTTGTACTACTTTACAGTCCCACCAACAGTGAATGAGGGTTCCTTTTTCTCCACAGCCTCTCCAACATTTGCTATTACCCGTCTTGTTGATAATAGCTAATCTAACAGGAGTGAGGTGGTATCTCATTGTAGTTTTGATTTGCATTTCTCTAATAACTAATGAAGCTGAGCATCTTTTCATATATCTGTTGGCCATTTGTATCTCTTCCTGGGAGAAGTGTCTGTTCATGTCCTCTTCCCATTTTTTTATTGGATTGTTTGTTTGTTTGTTGTTGAGTTTTATGAGTTCTTTGTAAATTTTGGATATTAGGCCCTTATCTGAGCTGTCGTTTGAAAATATCAGTTCCCATATAGTTGGCTGTCTGTTTATTTTGATATCAGTTTCTCTTGCTGAGCAAAAACTTTTAATTCTGATGTAGTCCCATTCATTTATCTTTGCCTTCACTTCTCTTGCCATTGGAGTCAAGTTCATAAAATGTTCTTTAAAACCCAGGTCCATGATTTTAGTACCTATGTCTTCTTCTATGTACTTTATTGTTTCAGGTCTTATATTTAGGTCTTTGATCCATTTTGAATTAATTTTAGTACACGGGGACAGGCTGTAGTCGAGTTTCATTCTTTTGCATGTGGCTTTCCAGTTTTCCCAACACCATTTGTTGAAGAGGCTTTCTTTTCTCCATTGTGTGTTGTTGGCCCCTTTATCAAAGATTATTTGACCATATATATGTGGTTTTATTTCTGGGCTTTCTATTCTGTTCCATTGGTCTGAGTGTCTATTTTTCTGCCAATACCATGCTGTTTTGATTATCGTGGCCCTATAATATAGTTTAAAGTCAGGTATTGTAATGCCCCCAGCTTCATTCTTTTTCCTTAGGATTGTTTTGGCTATTCGGGGTTTTTTATAGTTCCATATAAATCTGATGATTTTTTGTTCCATTTCTTTAAAAAATCTCATAGGGATTTTGATGGGAATTGCATTAAATTTGTATATTGCTTTGGGTAATATGGCCATTTTGATTATATTTATTCTTCCTATCCAAGAACAAGGAATATTTTTCCATCTCATTGTATCTTTTTCGATTTCCCTTAACAATGCTTTGTAATTTTCATTATATAGGTCCTTTACGTTCTTTGTTATGTTTATTCCTAGGTATTTTATTTTTTTTGTTGCAATCGTGAAGGGGATTATTTTTTTGAGTTCGTTTTCTAATATTTCATTGTTGGCATATAGAAAGGCTATGGACTTTTGTATGTTAATTTTGTATCCTGCGACCTTACTGTATTGGTTTATTGTTTCTAATAATCTTTTTGTGGAGTCCTTCGGGTTTTCAATGTATAGGATCATATCATCAGCAAAAAGTGATAGCTTTACTTCTTCTTTTCCGATATGGATGCCTTTTATTTCTTTGTCTTGTCTGATTGCTCTGGCCAGAACTTCTAGCACCACGTTGAATAAGAGTGGAGAGAGTGGACAACCCTGTCTTGTTCCTGATTTAAGGTAGAAAGTCCTCAGTTTTATGCCGTTTAATAGGATGTTGGCTGATGGTTTATCATATATGGCCTTTATCATGTTGAGATATTTTCCTTCTATACCCATTTTGTTGAGAGTCTTAAACATAAAATTGTGTTGTATTTTATCAAAAGCCTTTTCTGCATCTATTGATAAGATCATGTGGTTTTTGTTCTTTGTTTTGTTGATATGGTGTATTACGTTAACCGTTTTTGCGTATGTTGAACCATCCTTGAGATTCTGGGATGAATCCCACTTGATCATGATGTATTATTTTTTTAATATGTTGTTGTATTCGGTTTGCCAGTATTTTGTTTAGTATTTTAGCATCTGTATTCATTAAAGATATTGGTCTATAGTTTTCTTTCTTTGTGCCATCCTTGCCAGGTTTTGGTATGAGGGTTATGTTGGCCTCATAAAATGTGTTTGGAAGTATTGCTTCTTCTTCAATTTTTTGGAAGACTTTGAGTAGAATAGGAACCAAGTCTTCTTTGAATGTTTGATAGAATCCACTAGTATAACCGTCTGGGCCTGGACTTTTATTTTTGGGGAGATTTTTAATAGTTTTTTCTATTTCCTCCCTGCTGATTGGTCTGTTTAGGCTTTCTGCTTCTTCATGACTCAGTCTAGGAAGGTTGTATTGTTCTAGGAATTTATCCATTTCTTCTAGATTGTTGTATTTGGTGGCATATAATTTTTCATAGTATTCTACAATAATTCTTTGTATATCTATGATGTCTGTGGTGATCTCTCCTCTTTCATTTTGGATTTTATTTATTTGAGTACTGTGTCTTTTTTCCTTGGTGAGTCTTGCCAAGGGTTTGTCAATTTTGTTGATCTTTTCAAAGAACCAGCTCCTTGTTTTATTGATTTTTTCTATAGTTTTTCTGTTCTCTATTTCATTTATTTCTGCTCTGATTTTTATTATCTCCTTTCTTCGGCTGGTTTTGGGTTGTCTTTGTTCTTCTTTTTCTAGTTCCTTAAGGTGTGAAGTTAAGTGGTTTACTTCGGCTCTCTCTTGTTTGTTCATATAGGCCTGAAGTGATATGAACTTTCCTCTTATTACTGCTTTTGCTGCATCCCAGAGATTCTGATATGTCGTATTTTCATTTTCATTTGTCTGTATATATCTTTTGATTTCTGCGCTTATTTCTTCTTTGACCCATTCATTTTTTAGAAGTATGTTGTTTAGTTTCCACATTTTTGTGGGTTTTTCCCCCTCTTTTTTGCAGTTGAAATCTAGTTTCAAGGCTTTATGATCAGAAAATATGCTTGGTACAATTTCAATTTTTCTAAATTTGCTGATATTGTCTTTGTGGCCCAACATATGGTCAATTCTTGAGAATGTTCCATGTACACTAGAGAAAAATGTATACTCTGTCGCTTTCGGGTGAAGTGTCCTGTAGATGTCTATCATATCCAGGTGTTCTAGTATTTCGTTTAAGGCCACTATATCTTTATTGATTCTCTGTTTGGATGACCGATCTAGAGCCGTCAGCGGTGTATTGAGGTCTCCAAGTATGATTGTATTTTTGTTAGTTTTTGTTTTAAGGTCAATAAGTAGCTGTCTTATATATTTTGGTGCTCCTTGGTTTGGTGCATATATATTAAGGATTGTTATGTCTTCTTGATTCAACTTCCCCTTAATCATTATGAAATGACCATTTTTGTCTCTGAGTACTTTTTCTGTCTTGTAGTCAGCATTATTAGATATGAGTATTGCTACCCCTGCTTTTTTTTGGGTGTTGTTTGCTTGGAGTATTGTTTTCCAGCCTTTCACTTTGAATTTGTTTTTATCCTTGTTGCTTAGATGTGTTTCTTGTAGGCAGCATATAGTTGGATTTTCTTTTTTAATCCATTCTGCTACTCTGTGTCTTTTTATTGGTAAGTTTAATCCATTTACATTTAGTGTAATTATTGACACTTGTGGGTTCCCTACTGCCATTTTATAAATTGCTTTCTGTTAGTTTTGTATCTAGTTTGATTCTTCTTTTTTGTTTTTCTATCATTTGTTTTTGTTTGTTTGTGTTCCATACTTCTTTCCTCTGTTGCTACCTTTTTTAAGTCAAGTGTTTTTGTGGTGGTTTTTTTAAGGGTGGTTACCATTAAGTAATGAAAAGGGTACCTACCATATTCATTATAGTACCCTATCTTATAAGTATTTCTGCACTTCATCATCCTTTGCTACTGTTAATCTCCATCCTCTCCCCCCTTTTTTTCCTTTGTTGTCACAGTTTAAGTTTGGTTTTATTGTGTTCTT
The DNA here is from genome assembly GCF_036850765.1 of Saccopteryx bilineata. Lineage (NCBI taxonomy): Eukaryota > Metazoa > Chordata > Mammalia > Chiroptera > Emballonuridae > Saccopteryx > Saccopteryx bilineata. The sequence goes on along the minus strand of NC_089502.1, from coordinate 137,285,493 downwards.
GGTGGAGCTGTTACTTGTGGTGTTGTTTTCTTTTGTTCTTTGAATCTGGTTGGAAAACCCCTTTAGTATTTCCTGGAGTGGGGGCTTTCTGTTGATAAATTCTCTCATCTCGTCTATTTACTTTAATTGATACAAGTGACACATTTTTCTTGACTTGTATTTTTGTTATGATTTCTCTTTTTATTAATAGTATTTTTTTAATTTATCCATGTTTTCTTTGGTTTGTGCTATAAAAATTGGATTTGAAACTTTTTTACCCATTTTTAAATCAAAGCATAATTAACACATAGCATTATATTAGTTTCAGGTATACAACATAATTATTTTATACTTTTATATATTGCAAAATGTTTGCCACAACAAGTCTAGTTAATATCCATTACCGATATACAGTTACCTTTTTTTCTTGTCATAAGAACTTTAAAGATCTACTCTCTTAGCAACTTTCAAATATACAATACATTATTACTGACTGTAGTCACCATGCTGTATGTTGCATCCCTGCCAGACTGTTCTCTGTTTCCATGAACTTGGGTTTTTTCTTTAATTCTACATATAAGTGAAATCAGATGTTATTTGTCCTTTTCTGTCTTATTTAACATAAAGCCTTCAAAGTCCAACTAAGATTTCATTCCTTTTATGGGTGAATAATATTTCATTGAATAATATTTCATTGTATATTTCCTATCTATTTTTAACTGAGCTATTATTCATACATCATAAAATTCATCCATTTAATATGCACAGATAAATGGTTTTAGTGTATCTGCAAAGTTTTTCAACCATCACCACTAATTCAAGAACATTTTATTACCCATCAAAACCCCATATCCATGAAAAATCACTCCCCATTTTCCTATTCCCCCAAGTAGCTGGAAACCACAAATCTATTTTGTCTCTTTGAATTTGGTTTTCAACAGAAGAACAAAGCCACTACCAAATTTTTGCTTAGCTGGGAAGCAGCTGATTGGAATAAATACTCTAGCTTCTCTTTCTTTCCCAACTCTGATTTTCTAGATTTTTCTGCTTGTTCCCACTATTGGCTAAACTCATCTTGAGGCCAAATGTTAATAAAGCCTAATTTGTGCAGCAGCCCATTGATGTCAGCCTTGAGAGGCACAGAGAAGGATGAAGGGTGGAAGGGGAGTCTTGAGGGACAGGAAAAATCAAATGCCCAAGGGCCCCACAGATTCTTGATGAGAAGATGTTAGAAGGATAATGGATGACAGACAGAAGTGGAAAGTAGAAAAGGTGTGCAATCTTGGTGCAAGGAGCTGGGACTCCATGGCGAAAGGACATACCACTGGGGACAATGGATCCATTCAACATAACAAAATCAAGGGGTCTGATGGCCACAGTAAGATTGTTTTTAATGTCCTTATGTAACAAAATATTAATCACGGCATCCTTTCATTTTAATTTTTAAGTGGATTCTGGAGATCCAAGAAAATGATTCATCATCCATTATTCATATTTCATTTTCATTCTTATCTGTATCAATGTGACTTTGTATACATGACATTGAGAATTGCATTTATCCTTTCTTTATGCTAACCTATAAATAAATACAGAAGCTCATTTTCTAATTTTATAATGGGAGCCTGTACAACTATATTTGTCTAGTATATTTTCTTAAAATCTTACTTCTTTTTGCAATATAATTTGGCCTTATCTTTGAGGAATTGCAAGCCATAATAAAAAAAATAGTTGTCTTTAAAAGGAGAAAAATGAATTGTTACTCAATTGTTTCAGTCTCTTTAGCTGATTATATTTCTTGGTGTCCTGCTCAAAAAGCAAACACAACTCAATATTTTCCACAGAGTTGGTCTTATGATTACATTAAATTACCTCCAGCTCCCATAATTCTTTTTTCTCTGACAAGAAGATCTTTCCTTTGTGTCAAATGAGTTCTCTCCCTATTCATATTCAGCAATTTATCCAAGTCATTTGGCATGACCATTACACATACTTTTTATTATTAAAGTTAGTAACTTAAAAGTTGAATCAGGGGCCTGACCTGTGGTAGCGCAGTGGATAAAAGCATTGACCTGGAACACTGAGGTTACTGGTTCGAAACCCTGGGCTTGCCTGGTCAAGGCACATATGGGAGTTGATGCTTCCTGCTCCCCTCTTCTCTCTCTCTCTGCCCTCTCTAAAGTTAGTTAATTAATTAAATTAATTAAAAAGTGAATCAGGCTTTCTTTCCAGAAGCTTATATGATAATTGCCCAACTGAAAAATAACTTGATCTTGTTTTTTTTAGTCCACACATATTTTGCATATAAAACTCATCAGCATTGAAAAATACATTTCTTTTATCTATTTCCTTAACTTAATATGAAATGTTGAATACAAATTATAACCCTCCTTTTAGAATTAAGGAAATGATTAAGGAGGCTATTACATAACAGCCTCATATGATTGGATTAATGAAAGCATTTACTTAGAATAACAACAACTTATATCTATTGGAGACCTTGACATTTATATAGCTATGCAACCACTGTCATTGGATCCTTGCTACGACCAGGAATGACAGACAGGGAAGGTAATATTATCTCCCATTTTACTGAAGGGGAAACTGGAGCTCAGAGAGTTAGTATTGTGTCCAAGATTGTAGAGCTAGCAAACAAGGGATCTAGAACTTGGACATACATCTTTTAACTTCTCAATTAATATCATATGCCACAGAAGCAGAAACCTGGAGGGGAGCAAGTGGCTTTATGACAGGCTCATATGTTTTGTTTCTTTTTCTTTTTTAAGCGCTGTTCATGGAAATTCAGCCCATTTCTTTCTTGCCTGGTCCAACAGTCAACCATTTGGCAACAATTCCCATCATTTATGGATTATAGATGTATGGTTTCTATATGGCTCTCCTGAAAGAGGATGGAGGTAAGCTGGTTTTAGTGTATTTCAGAAAATGGACTTTTTAAAAATAGCTTATACTCTTGAAGGCAGCAATTAGATTGTCCTTTAACATTCTAATATAAAGTAAACTAATCCTAGCATTTTGGTCACTGAGAAGGGGAGGGGGCAGGGAGAAGGAGGGAGAGCATGTATGTAGTTCCAGCCTTTGATTCTCCAGTTGGAACTGATAATCATATTTAACTCTTTCTAGCTTTAAAAACCTTATCAATTACATATTTTTCCTTGTGATAAGAACTTTTAAGATTTATTTTCTTAAAAACTTTCTATTTATTTTTCAATTAGTTTACATTCAATATTATTTTGCAATATACACATATATCAAATCATTATTTTATACACCTTTTTATTCTTTTTAAATTATACTTGACACATAATAAAAATAATAATAAAAACTTTTCAGAATGCCCCTGTGAACTTCTACTTCCTCTATTATTCTCTCTGCTCATCTTCCCTGATTTTTCCTTTTGCTCTATTCCAATGTGGTATCATAGTATAGCTTTAATTAGATTGATCTAGGTAATATTCCTGGCTTTTCCTAATAGAAATTTTGTTTGCCTTAAAACTCACTTTTCTCTGAAATTAATACATACTGTTATTTATTTCTGTTTAGCCATGTGTATAGTAATTTCTATGTTCATTACGTTTTCTTGCATCTTATACCTTCTTTCTGGAGTACTGTTCTTTTTTCCTGAAATAGTCTCCTACTCAGAGTTCTATTTTTCTTTTATTTCTTTCTTGATGTTCCATTGTTAGTAAACACTCTCAGTTTTTGTTGTTGTTATTGTTTTGTTTTCTGCCTGGAAATATATTTATGTTATTCATTTCTTTAAAAGAACGTTGCAGATATATTACTCCAGGTTGAGTTATATTCCCTTAGTACATTGACTAGTAATTCATTTCATCCTGTCCTTTATTACTGACAATTATGCTGTCCATCTAATTGTTGTCACAAAGTAATTTTTTAAAAAATCAATTTCTGACTGATTTCAAGGCCTTTTCCTTGTCTTTAGTTTTTTAGTTTTGCTCTCACTACAATTTATTTAAGTGTGATAATTTTCATTTATTCTACCTGAAATTCATTGGGAATTGCTGATTCTGATGACTCAAGTCTTCATCAATTCTAAAAAACCTTAGCCATTACTTTTTCAAGAATCAATGGTCCTGAAATTTATTATTTCTTTTAAACTTCTACTTGACATGTATTATACCTTCTCTCTCTACCCTCCATATTTCTTGACCTCCCTTTCATTTTTCAATTGTTTGTTTCTGTGCACTATTTTCTGGATAATACTTTTGGTCTGTCTTCCAGTTCAATAGTTACAAGTTTTATCTAACACAATATTTAAGTAGTTCATTGACATGTCAGTGTAAATTATTATGCTTTTATTTCTAGATATCCTATTTGGTACTTTGAGTCACTTATTTCTTACTCATTTCTTTCCTCTGTAATTGTTAAACACAATTAATACATTTAACTCTGATAATTCCAATATCTGGTTTTTGAGTATCCTACTCTATTACCTATTGCTTCTCTTGCCTCTTACTTATAGGGGTCTTGCTTTGTCATACGTTCTGCAATTTGTGTTAATCGATCATATATCCATTATAACTTTAGCTGAAGAAAAACTTTGAGGTGTATGTTAAATTTGTTCCACCTAAGTGGCTTAGTATTACTTCTACCAGAGATACTTGAGTCATGAACTCAAAACAACTTGACATAAATTCTTGGTTTGAGGTGTTTAGTTACAATATGATCACAAGTCCATATGATGTTTTCCTGTAGTTTCAAATCCTTAGCTATGTTTTAGGTCCATTTAGAGTCAAGTTTTGGGTAGGTAAATGCTTTTGTGCTATCTTTCCTTTTGTACAGCTTACACAGAAGGTCTCTAAACAAACCATCCATCTTGCCTGGGCTCTCAGCTTTTTCTTTTGTTCTTGCTATCCCCCCCACCAGGCTGCCATTAAAAGAGAGGTCATCAGTCTTGGGGATTAAAAGATACTCTAAGGTACTGCTCGTATTCAGCATTTGAATTTCATTCTGTATTCATGCTTTCTTGTTTGGGGTCTCTGTGAATGTATCTTATTTCATGGTCAATTCAACTTTGCCTTAAAAATATATTTTTTAATCTACAAGTTTTATGTATTTTATATCCAGACATTTTCTCATTCTATCTAATATTATGTATTGCTTGAATTAGAAAATAACACAACAATATCTGTGAATGTTAATACTGGAAATCCTTTGACATGGCTTTTATAGTTAGTTTTCAAAGATGACTGTGTAATGAACCATACCTTCCAGTATTCACACCTCAGAGAAGTCCCCTTCCATATTGAAACTGAGCTGGCCATATGTAACCAACAAAATGCAGCAGAAGTGACACAGCACGACTCCCAAGGATATATCATAAGAATCCTTGCAGCAGAATCTTCCTTGTTATTTTGGAATACTCATGGTTGGAATACACCTTCTCAAATGACAAGCCTCAACTTCCATATAACAGCTTGAGAGATTCCCAAATAAGGATGTCCAGATGAACCCACTCAACCTACAGAGCCTTGAAAGATAGTAATAAATTCTTGTTTTAAACCATAAAGGTATTTGAATAGTTTATTATACAGCCATACATTACCAGAAATATAGTAATCTTTTTAAATTAGAAGCCATTTTATCTCTTTGAAGTAACTTTGCAAATCTATGCTTTAATATGCTATATTGATATTATAGTGTATTTTAATTTCCACACTCTTAGATAGGGATCACCTAACTCTTGTTTTCATAAATGATCTACACATATAAATGAACAACTCTAAGGGTAAGATGAATAAATAACTAAAATAGACAATGTTCACTCCAGATATTAATTACTTAAATGTGAACATTTTGAAAACCTTAGAAGATAGTATAAGAACACATTTTCATAATCTCAACAATGATACTAATATTGCAAGACAAAAATAAAAAAACCATAAGGGGGAAATTAATAAATTTTATCATATTAAAAATATGATCAAGGATGTAAAAATACACAAAGTGGGAAAAAAATCCAGGCAAAGGATTGCTATAAAACATACAACTAGCAAAGGATTATTATGAAATAGTTTCTACACATAAATAATGAAAAGGAACCAACCTAATTAAATAGTTTTCAAAAGAAATAAACATGTATGCCACAAATAGAACAAAGATGACCATGTCATAAGTAATTAGATAAATGCAAACTAAAGCCACAATGAGATGCTATTTAACATTCTCCAGACTGGCAGAAATTAAGAAGTCTGACAACAACTGTTGGGGAGGATATAAAGAAACTAGAACTTTTCTATACTATGCTAGGAGTGTAAATTATTACAGCGCTATAGGAAACAACTTGACATTATCTAATAAAATTTAAGCTATGCATACCTTAGAACTCAATAATTCTTCCTCTAAATCTGCACGTGTACAGCAGAAGAAATATGCAAGAATATTATGCAGCATTACTTATCATTACAAAAAGAAACCTGGAAACAATCCAAATCCCAACAGCTGCAAATAAGATGAATAAATTCTGGAATGCTTATCAAATGGAGCAATATAGTGTGAAAATGAATGAATTCTTACTATGTGAAATATCATCATATTGACCAAACAAAGCAAGTCACAAAAGAATACCATCTCATTCAATTTTTGTACAGTTTTAAACACGAGAAACTCAATAATATGTGTGTGGATTAGAATAATAAAGCCAAGCAAGAAAATGGATAACAAAATATTCAGGATAAGAAGTTAACCTAAGAGGTGGGATAGTGGATTAGCATTCAGAAAACTTCAGAGGTTTTGGTTTATGTTATATGTGGTTACATAGAATTTGTTTGATTATTATTATGTATACTTTATATATATTCCACATGTATATTTTATAAGTATGTAGTATTTTAGAATGTAAATTTTTCAAAAGTAATGAATATGCCAATTAGCATTGGTGTTGATTTGAAATAGAGCATAAAAAAGAGAAAGTGAGAGATAAATCAAATCCCACCCATGGGTTGAGTAATGAAGACAGATAATATAAATATTCAGTTTCACGCATGGGTGCTATAAAGTTGGAGGTGGCTCTCTCAGTCTTTTTAAGATAGGATCTACTCAACTTTTTTATATTTTAACCATAGTCAAATCCTAAAAATTGTACACCTGAAACTTACACAATGTCATTAATGTTACCTTAACACATTTAATTTTAAAAAAATTAGAAAAACCCTATTATTCTAATTCCATGTTTATCATGAAATCTTTCCAGGTATTGTATATGCAATAAACTTACACAATGCTCAGCCTACGTGGGTTACTTGGCAGTTACTGATAGCTATATTTACATTCTGTTTAATATGTCAGGCTCATAGGAATTATAGAGTTAGTATGTCACATCCCTGATTAGTAACATATTTGGGACCCCTACAAGATTAATTTGGTGAACATGCCAAGCTAAGAACCAGAGTTTAGACTGTGCATACATAGAATACACAGGCAGATGTCACATTTGGAAGCTCTTGCGTGTCAGTAAGCTGATCTTCCCAGATGATACTATAACTTAGAGCCATACTTCTGTATTTATTATTTTATTTTAATATATAGATCAGAAGGGCAAACATTATGTCATATTACTTTGCCTCATCTTCAGAGAAATTTATTTTATATATAGTAAATGCTCTATTAATATCAGTTGATTAGTTGATTGGCGGGACTATTGATTACATATACACTATCCTCTTGGCATCTATACTATACTTTAGAACAATAAAAATGTCATCATTGAATAAAATGGAGTTTCACTTTAGCTAACAAGTGCTAGTTACTTGCAAATGTAAAACTATTGCTATTGTTCAAATGAAAATAATTCATTTTTTCAAAATCAGCTTCTTTTCAGCCTACAGTGAACCAAGAAAAGGCATTTTATGAGGAGAATAAACATTATTTAAGACAATAACAAAATCTTAATTTGTGAGAACTCTCCAAAAGAAATTTTCAGCAAAACTATGATAGTGAAGGTGATGCCAAGGCAATTTCCATGTCAGTTGCATAACCAAACCTAGGGGATTGTAAGACAAGTGATATACAACAATCAATCTTATTGTTATTCATTATTTTCATTCTTAGATTTGTAACAGAGGAAGCTTTCTAATACAGGCAAGTGATATTACATTTGCTTTACTCTCCAAATTAATATTTGCCACTCGATCTTTATGAAAAAAATGCTGCATTTTCACAGTAGTCAATAGAGAAGCAATCATTTATATAAATCAACGCTGGAAATCAATTTTTTTTCAAGTACTGGACACATATGTGGTCTGTGAACACTGAACACTAATAAGCATATGAGTTCCAATCCTAAAATGAGTTTTCTGACTTCTAAGTAATTTAACCCAGAAATGCTTTGGACAGACATCCAATTGTCTGCATGGAAGCTGGAAGAACAGTGATTTCACAATTTAGACTTCATGGCCTTGCAGCTTGCCTCTCTGCATGCTGTGCATCTTTATTCATTCCACAAGCTAAAAAAGAGAGAAGCAAACTGGGTTTTGAAAAATCAAAGAGAATAAATGCAGGGTGATATCAGCTCTTTAGGCATCCTTGCTCTGTGGACAATGCTGGCCATTGAAAATAGCTTTAAATTCATTAGTACTAGTACTTGCAGCAGCCCACACAAATCAACATTCAGAAGCTATGCTTCATTTTCATTCTTTCTTTTTAAATCCCTGCCCTCCTGGCAACTTATTTAATCCAACAGAGTGGCTTTATAGTGTGCCTTTTATTTCCAATACAACCACTGCAAGGAGATAAAGAACATATGGCTCAGTGGGTGGCCATGAAAGTTGAGAGCCATTTATTGACTCTGCAGTAGTAGCTTAGAGATCTCAGATTTGAGAGATAGACTCTCTACCTAGTCTATGAAATATTATACATAGTCAAAAATGGCAATCATGAATTATTAATCTCACATGCCACATGTTTTAACAAATATCATAATGACCACATATCCCCATGTCAGAGGGTTTTTTCAACCAGAAATCCATTCTAAGCTTGGACCCTCCAATAAGAGGAGTGTCTGAGACAGAAGACTCTCTCTTAAAATTTCAGAGCATTTTTTTTAAATTTATGATTTTAATTTGTGTTTACATAGATTCAGTGTCCCACTGAATATATTTCACCCCACCCTTTTATTCCCCCTCATTTATCAGGATGAAATTGATTTTATTGTTCTCTGTGAGGAAGCATCTTCAACCAAAGATTTAGTAAAACAACTTCTTGCCCTCTCTGATTTGCGTTAAAACTCTATTTTTTCGTTGGTGTCAATTGTACATTAAAACTCTTTTCTTAATCTCTACCTTTTTTCCCTTGTTTTTTTAAAGATTAAAAAACCTTCCATTTATAAAAACTAAAATGATTACACACAAATTTGAACATCAAGATTGTACATATTTTATCTTTTCAAGTGGGGGAAAGAATGCTCGTATTTCAGGACCATCTCTCTACAGGAAGACCTATAAGAGTCACAAGGAGACCTGATACAGGATGCTGACATATTAGACATCTTTCAACTCTTTCCCTAAGGAAACTGACTTTGAGGCTCTTAACAATGTGCTTTCCATTTGTCATTTGTATGCATGTGGAATTCAATGTAATGGAGAACAAAATGCCATCAAGAAAGGGACACTTACTGCAAAGGAATTAAAACATAGCTATTAAAAACAGTTGTGGGCAGTCTTTTTCTTTTATTTTTTATTTTTATTTTTATTATTTATTTATTTTTTGCTTAATTTCTTCACCTTTTTCACCCAGCCCAGCAACAACTCTACCCTCTGACAGCTGTCATTCTGTTCTCTATCTACGTGTCTGTTCCTATTTTGCTTGTTAGTTTATTTTCTTCATTAGATACTCCAAAAAACCCTCATAGACATAAACAGCATGATGATTACCAGAAAGGAAGGGGGTAGGGCTAGGTAGAGAGGGTAGAAGGGAGATAAATGGTAATGGAAGGAGATTTAACTTGAGGTGGTGAACACCTGAGACCTATATAATTTTATTAACAAATGTTATCCCAATAAATTCAATAAAAATAAAAAAATACTGTGGGCATAGAGGTTTTCAGTGATTTGAAAAATAACATCAATCATACATAGGATAAGAAATAAATCTATTCACTTGGATAATAAATATAAAAAGTATGACTTTGTCAGTTAATAAACATGTGGACCTGGTAAAATTGATCAACTAACACAAACTTGAGATTCCTCATTGGAAATAATATGGCAATTAATCACTGTTCTGCCTACCACATAGTGTGGGTATTTGAACACTATAAAGCATTATGTATATGTTAGAGGTTTATCAGTGTCTTTAAAAAATACTTATTTCAAATTATACTTATTAACATAAGAAATGACAGTATTTGTGTTTATTTATTAAGAATTTTTGTATTAGTATCATATAAACCAAATTTTGTGAACTGATCATTATGACATTATAGGATGGGTCAGAATCTTCTCATTTCTCTGCGAAGAAGAGTACAAAACAAGGGTGCCATGTGCCTCAATTAGTTGTAATTTGATGAATTAGAACCATAGATGGATTTGACTTAGGATTCAATTGCATTGCAAATAAGACCTTTCCAAGCTCTGAGACACAGTGTACTTGCAAGTATAATTGTCAAGGGACAAAATCAAAACATGAATTTCAGCGGTCAATAGATCCTAAGAACTGAGATTAGAAACATAGAACATATCCTCAGCTATGACTTAATATGATTTTCAAAAGCATTCCATATACAAGTATTTTCTTCCCATGAGTTTTCATCTCTTTTATTTTTGTTATGTTTTTGTTCAATCCCACCACCCCTTCAACCAGCCCCTACCGACAGCTGTCAGTCTACTCTCTATGTATGAGTCTGTCTCTATTTTTCTTGTTAGTTCATTTTGTTCATTAGATTTCACATATGAGTGAAATCATATGGTACTTATCTTTCTATGATTGGCTTATTTCACTAAGCACAATGCTCTCCATGTCCATTCATGCTTTCACAAAAGGTAAGATTTTTTCTTTATTATGGCTGCATCGTATTTCATTGTGTAAGTGTACTACAGCATTTTTATCCACTCATTTACTGATGGACATTTGGGCTGCTTCCAGATCATGACTATTGTAAATAATGCTGCAATGGACATAGAGGTGCATATGTTCTTCTGAATTAGTGTTTTGAGTTTCTTTAGATACATTTCTAGAAGTAAAATTGATAGGTCATAAGGCAGTTCCATTTTTAATTTTTTGAGGTAACTCTACAGTACTTTCCACAGTGGCTCCATCAATCTTCATTCACACCAAAGGCACACAAGGGTCCCCTTTTCTCCACACCCTGACCAACACTTATTATTTGTTGATTTATTGATGATAGCCATTCTGATAGATGTGAGGTTATATTTCACTGTGGTTTTAATTTGCATTTTTCTGATGATTAGTGATGTTGAGTATCTTTTCATGTCTATTGGCCATCTATATGTGCTCTTTAGAAAAGTGTCTATTCAAGACCTTTGCCCATTTTTAAATGGATTGTTTTTTTCTTTTGGTGTTGAGTTATATAACTTCTTTAAATAAATTTTGGATATTAAGTGCTTATCAGATGTATTGGCAAATATATTTTCCCATTCAGTGGATTGGCTTTTCATTTTGTTTATGGTTTCCTTTGCTGTGCAAAGATTTTTTAGTTTGATGTTGTTCCATTTGTTTTTTTCTTTTGTTTCCCTTGGCTGAAGAAATATATCAGAAAACATATTGTTAAGAGAAATGTGAAAATTTTACTGCATGTTTTCCTCTAGTATTTTTATGATTTTGAGTCTAATATTTAAGTCTTTAATCCATTTTGAGTTTATTTTTGTGCATGGTGGTCTAGTTTCATTTTTCTGCAAGCATCTGTCCAATTTTTCCAACATCATTTATGGAATAGACTGTCTTTACCCCATTGCATGTTCTTGCTTCCTTTGTCAAATATTAATTGACCATACAGGTGTGGGTTGATTTCTGGGTACTCTATTCCCTTCCATTGAGCTATGTGTCTGTTTTTTTATGCCAGTACCATGCAGTTTTGATTAATATGGCTTTTTAGTATAGTTTGATATCAGATAGTATAATTCTCCATTTTTGTTCTTCTTTTTCAAGACTGCTGTGGCATTCGGGGTACTTTATGGTTCCATACAAATTTTTGGAATATTTTTCTAGTTCTGTAAAATACACCATGGTCTCTTGATTGGAATTGCATTGAATCTATAGGTTGCTTCAGGTAATATGGACATTTTAATTATGTTAATTCTTTCTATCTATGAACACAGTGCATGTTTCCAGTTATTTGTATCTTCTTCAATTTATTTATTCAGTGTCTTACAATTTTCTAAATACAAGTCTTTTGCACCCTTGGTTAAATTTACTCCTAAGTATTTTATTCTTTTTGAGGCAATTATGAATAGTATTTTTAAATTTCCTTTTCTGATAGAACATCATTTGTGTATAAAAATGCAACTGATTTCTGGATATTTATTTTGTACCCTTCTGTTTTACTGGATTCATTTCTTAGTTATAGTAATTTTTTAATAGAATCTTTGGGGTTCTCTATATACAGAGTCATGTCATTTGCAAATAATGACAGTTCTTCTTCCTTTCCAATTTGAATGCCTTCTATTTCTTCTTCTTGTCTGATTGCTGTGCATAGGACTTCTAGTACTATGCTGAATAAGAGAAGTAATAGTGGATATCCCTGTTTGTTCCCATGTAAAAGTATATTATGTAGCAATATTACCACTTATTTATATATTATAAAAATGAGGCTTAGTGGAATTATACAGCTTGCATAAGGATCACATAATCAATTGGTATTAGAGGTGGACTTGGAATGCAGGACATCAGATTCATAGTCTCCTATTTGTATTTTCATTTCATGTTATATGTTGCTGAGCTACTGAGCTTGATTTGCTTCTAAATGATCACAGTTCTTAAAATTTTTAATTTCCCTACAAGTAATTTTTGACAGAACTACACATATTTAAGTATAATTTTTTAAGTAGCATTTTTGGGTGCATTTTAAATACTGCATTTTAATCAGCATCAATACCATTTTGATTATCATCATAATCACTGAATGCATGGGAATACAATGGTGGACCAAAGCAGATGGTGTCCCTGTCCATTAAAAAGCTCATTATTTAAAACATCTATCAATACATGTATACAGGCAATGGTGACAAGCTCTTTGAATCAGAGTTGCTGAGTACTAAGAGAGCATGTAATAGGGAGAGTTAACAGAGTCATGCAGGTCATGGAAGGCTTTCTTAAGGAAGTAACACTTGAGCAGAGATTTGAAAAATAAGCTGAAGTTAACAAGACAAAATGGGAATCATGAGCATGTTATGGGATAAACCAACATGGCAAGCACCAATATGGCGAGAGGGGAAGAAATGAATGAAGAGAGAATGGGATGAAGGACAATGTAAGAATAGGCCAGACCTTGTGGAACTTTTAGGTCATGTAGTTTTCTTTTTCTACCCAAAGATCACTGGAGAGTCACAGTGTTAAGCAGAGGGTGTGACATAATCAGGTTTTGATTTTTGAACAATCATTTTGGTTGCAGTGGTTCAACCTGTTGGTCCAGGTTGAACAGTAAGGTACTATTGCTGTAATACAAGCAAGAAATAAAGACAGTTCAGCTGGGGCCATGGATGTTGAGATGGGGAAAGTGGACAGATCTGGGTAGTAATGGAATACTACTCAGCCATAAGAAATGATGACATATTGCCATTTATGACAACATGGATGGGCCTTGAGAACATTCTACTGAGTGAAATAAGTAAATCAGAAAAAGCTAAGAGCTGTATGATTTTACACATAGGTGGGATATAAAACTGAGACTCATGGACATGGATAAAAGTGAAGTGGTTACGGGGTAGGTGATGTAGGAGAGGGGGATGTAGGAGAGGGGGATTTGAGGGAAGGGTGGGGAATGGAGTAAAGAGGGACAAATATAAGGTAACAAAAAATGATTTTACTTTGGGTGATGTGTATACTACATAATCAACAGTTCAATGCTATAGAAATGTTCACCTGAAATCTGTATACTCTTACTGATCAATGTCACCCTGTTAAATATAATTTTCTAAATAAAATTTAAAAAAATAAAATGAATAGGGCTTGTTGAAGAACTGAATGTTGTGGGTGGTGGAGAGGGAGTCTTAGAGATAATGCTTTGGCTTTTGGTTCTCAACAATGAAAGAGACACAGAATAGAAACAGGATTTGGAGGAAGTATTAAAGGTTTGGTTTTGATACATGGAGTTTGAGGAACCTTTGAGGCATCCAACAGGAATTTTGGGAAGCAGTTGGATAGATAAGTCTGGATAGAATAACATATTTGTGTGTCATCTGCATAAAAGGATACTGAAAGTTATGAATGTGCATAACATTATATAGTGAGTGTAGTACATGAAGAGAGGGCCTAGAACATAGCCTTTAGAAAATTTCAACTTTTATAAGCCAGGTAGAGGGGGATATGTCTGCCAACAAGACAATGGGAGGCAAGCCAAGAGTGCACTGTGTCATTAGGTCAAGGGAGGAAAGTGCTTCGAGAGCAGAATGGTGGTTGCTAGGGACAGAGGAGAGGAGGAAATAGGGAGCAATTAATCAATGGGCATATAATTGCAGTGGTGCAAGATGAATAGGCTCCAGAAACCCACTGCATGATATTGTGCCCATAGTTAACAATATTGTATGCTTAAAAAAATCCGTGGAGAAAATAGATCTCACATTAAGTGTTCTTACCACAAGAAAGTAAAAACGATGCTTTTAAAAAGAGAAAAGAGACTGATGGTGTTCATTGTCATGGAACTGTCTAGTAAGATGACAACAAAAAAATATCCTTTAGTCTTAGTTACATGGAATTCACTGGCAGAGTTAGTGAGAGTTATTTCTGTGGATTGACAGAGCTGGAATCCAAATTGAGGAGGGCTGATCAGTAAAATGAGGAGGCTAGACTAGATCTTCTCTAACATTCCTTCCAACTCGAAAATAACAACTTTCATGCTGTTAGCCAGTCTCCGTTTGCTACAGGTTTCCCTACTCACCCTACTTGTGGTTAATAACAGTGTTGCTGTGGAAAGCAGTTATTTGCAAAGACTATATTACTTTGAGCAGCATTACAACTTCAAACAAATTCGGGACAAATCATTTTCTTCTACTTTTACATATATATGTATTTTTTCTTTAGGAAAGAATTGAGGACGAAAAAAATCTTGTATGATTTTTTCATTGCATCAATTGAAAAAATATATTTCTAGGAACTGATTTTATCTTTGGGGTCAGGACTGCAGGGATAAAATCAGGTCTAGTGTTTCCACGTGGATGAATTTAAAAGTAAATAGATTTGAAGCTACAGTCCAGGGATGTCTCACACTACACTACACTGTCTGCCTTTCAAATTGAATAACTTTTTCTGGGCTTTGAGAATTAAGGAACACATCCAAAAAATTGATTTTGTATGTAAGCAGAATGCTTGGGCACTGCTGCTTTTCATTAAGGAGAAGTTCCTATATTCAGCGTCTTGATGGGATAGAAATCCAATCAAAAGGGGTACAGACCATTGCTACTACTCCAGGTGTGATCAGCAGACCAGCGCCGTCGACCTCACCCAGTAACTCGTTAGAAATGCTGAATCTCAAGCACCAGCTCAGACCTACTAGATCAGAAATTGCATTTTATCAAGATTCTCAGGTGATTTATATTAACATTAAAAGGTGAAAAGAACTTGAGATTTTTTTTCTCAGATTTTTTTCTGTTTTTTAAAAACAGAATTCGCTGTTACTCTGCTGTGATATTTAAACTGATCCAGGAGCAGATTTGTCATTTACGGACTAAATTTTCATTGTATTTTATTTTAAAATTAAGATCAGCATGGAGTGCCATGACTAACAAGGTATATTTTACAGACAAAAAGTAGCTTATTCACCCAGCTCATGGGTGAACATGCATTTTTCATTTTCCCTGGCCAGAAGCTTCTAATCACTAGCATTGAACTATTTCTCCTTCCTCTTTTATTATTAATAACATTTATTGATCTAATTTAAAACAGCAAGTTTACCTGTCATGTTTTGGTAAAGGATTTATCAACTTTAGCTATTTTCTCTCTTTAAGCCAATTTAGAAGAACTTCACCTTCCTATGTGACCCTCCCTGGTGATTAACATCTGGAATGGACAGATGAAACTCAACCCTCAATCTCACTGCTCCTTACTCCATTTGTTGCCTGGAGCCCTACTCTATCTACCCTTTAACCAGGGCAGGAAAAGATTTCTACTGCCCCCTTCTGGCCCATTGTATTTTTCCTCCTCTATAAATCTGCGACTCGAAGAGGATGCCCAAGGATTTTGAGCCGCTGAAGAAAACTCAGCGGAAGGGGTTTTCCCTAGTAGAGAGGTGAAGAGATCCTTTGGAACAGGCGGCTAAAATCAAACAAAAACACTTAAGGGGTGAGGAAGGCAGAAAGGGCTTCTCAAGTAATTTATCGATCCTTGTGAACCTTTTCCCACACAAGGGCTTCTACGGAAATGTCCCCTCTTCAGCCCAGGACTCCCCTTTGCCCCCAGGTTCCACTGACAAGGAGTGACTACCCACTGTCCTGTGATAAGTGCAGTACTCCAGACCCTGTCCCCTGCTTTCCCCATTTCGCTTTCCCATGGCTGTATCTTATTCCCTTCTCTTTTCTGCTTCAAACTCCTGTCCCCCCAGCCACTGACATACTCGCAGTGGCAGGAGCTCACACCCCAGCCTCCTCCACCCTCTCCTTTTACCCTGACCTCTGCTCTTCCCGGGTCGCCGTCGCACCCCCTTCAGCACCCCTAGCTGAACAGCCAGCCACTCTTTGCCTTTGAATGGCAGGCATGTCCCCTCTTGATTGCTTCTCTCCGACCCCCCCCCCCCCCCCGCCCCAAGCGACTGAAAAAGGAAACATGCGCACTTCGGAGCTAGAAGCTGTCCTAGTGCTGAAATTTATAGGCTGGTACGATCACGTCTCCGTCTTTCTGTAGCTCTCATTCCAGCGCAGGATCTCAGCCTTTTTGCCCTCTTCTCCCTACCCACTCCAGCTCGCAGAGTCCTTTCTTCTCCCTCATTTACAACTTCTTTTCAAAAGAGAACATTTTCTAGGGAAAGGGACTCGCTAAACAGAAAGGACTTAAAAGCCACAGCAGCCCGACTTCCAGCATGGCATTGTCACCAGCCCCCTTTGCATGGTGAGGAGATTAAGGTAGCAGCATTTTTATTATTTAGGAAGAGCAGCTGGGGTATTCATCAGTCCTAAGGCTTTGTCTTTCCTTGGTGAACTGATGGTCCTGAGCCCCGGGTTGACCTGACCATGATGCCTAAGACTGGCACTTTTTGTTTTTTCTCAGCAAACTGTACAGACTCAAACCTCTTTTCGATTTTCAAGGAAACTAGATCCCTGCCAGATTTTGAATCTGGACAATAGATAGATACTTTGTCCTAGCTTCTTTCTGGAATCGTTTCGGGGATATTTTCCACAAGCATCAGAAACAGGAATGAACCGGCAGCTAGTGAACATTTTGACAGCCTTGTTTGCATTTTTCTTAGAGACAAACCACTTCAGGTAGGTGAAAAGACTTTGCATGCTGATATTTTCCACATGAAAACTGTTTGAAAGATAACGTGTCACGCAATTTTTATCAATTTTCTATGCCCCAGACCATATTATTTTAATTTTATGGAGGAGAGTTAGATTTCTTTTGTTCTTTAAAAAAGCTTAATTATGGTGGAGGGTGGCAAATTTTTACAAAGGCAAGTTTTATGATGCATAACCTCACTCTACGTTTCCAACACATTTTCACAGCCAATGAGTAGTCTGATGAGTTGCATGCTCTTTACATTTCTATATAATGGTGAAAATTTTTTTTTGCTTTCAAATTCTTCTAGAAGTCACTTAAAAGGACTATTGGATGCAATACTTTTCATATGGTGGAAGTGACTGGATTAATTTGTCAAAACTATGCTTATAAGATATTAAAAATACCTAATTCTTAGCCAACTTGGTACTTCTATTGTATTTCAGCAACTAGATTCATACAATGAGGACTACAATTCAGGAAATTTCTTGAAACATCAGAAACATTCAAATCTCATTTGGCACTATATTCTACTGTTCAGTATATTTGAAATTGATTGCCTACCAAAATGTAATTAAAATGACATCTTTGTATTTATGTATGCATGAGAAATATACTATGAATAATTAATAAGTGAGAAATCATTATTTGTATGCTTGCATTTTCTACCTAATTTACAAATTGTCAAATCAATCGATACTTCAAAATATCAGATTATTACTAATAAGTGAAATAGCCATCTTAATGAAGAGGTTCTAAGACAAGATAGAGATAGGAGATGTTCATACAACAAGGTATAGAACTCTTCATTTAATTTTCACCAAATTTTATGGTATTTTTTCACAGAACCAAGAGAAATGAAACATATAGCAGCAATGCTATGAGTACTGGGAAAACCCACTATGTTCCTTTCAGGTTCACACCTCCTACTATGATTAAGAAAAATTATAGGCTGGGTTTTATTAGAATCATCATCATCATCATCTTCACCTTCACCACCACCACTACCATCATAATCAAATAGTACTTGATTAATCAGATGATTCTGCATATGGGAATGTGAGTATTTCCAGATGGTCGTATCAATATTTTTTAACTCCTACCAAATGTTTATATCATTTTTGCACTTATATTTGATACTACTTCTTTGAAAACCTAGAAAGAATGTGGCATTTTCTTAGTTATAGAATTAACAAGATTACTTATTAAACTATTGAAAACAAAACTTATAAAATATATACTTCAGGACAGAAATCAACATTCAGTCACCACTATATGCTCTGAAAGAATTGATTTCCACTACAAACTAAATATGTTCTTTTTATATGCCCTTTAAAGGAAATAAAAATCTGAAAAATATATCAATCAACATTCAGTATTTTTGACAAATCAAAAAATAAAATAATTTCTTTTCTGTGAATATTCATTGGAATTAACTATTTAAATGTTAATATATAAATAGCAACTGATAAAATAATAGAAGTACAGACATGCTCATTGTTGACCTATTTTAGAATGAAGTTAAATTTCCAATTGAAGATTTTCTTTGAGACATCACATTGAAAAGTATTAATAGTGGATAGCTGGAATAGAATCTAGCAGGTGAGAAAATAAGCAATGGGAAAATTAGTTCATGCTTACTCTGTTTTGCCCATTTCACTACACATTTCTTATAAAAAGTAGCTGAGTTTTTTTTGGGGGGGGAGTTGGTGCCTTGACTTGGATCTGGGGACTTATATTAAGAGATTAAATGCTGGAAGAATTTTTTTAACTCATGGGGAAACGATTTTAAGATAATTACCTAAATCTAAGAAATTATCACTTTCATTTCTCTGATGACTCTAGAAAGAAATAGCTTTAGCTATATATCCATAAAATCTACAATAGAAAGTATATACATTGTTTCATCTTAAACATCATGCATGGCTGAAGTTTGAAAACTTAGGATTTATACCTCTCATCATTTAAAGTTAACTCTAGACCATAACATAATTCTAGAAGTTGACCAAAGAGTCTATAATTTTCTTTTTCTTAACAACATATCAAGTATATTACAAAACATGTCAAACACTCTGAGCATTAGTTCTCAGGTGATGAGAATGGAATTATTGCTAAAAGAGTTAATGATGTGTTTAGGACGACTTTCTGCAAAGACCATGACTCCAGGTCTGGAAAACAACCTTCGCAGACCCTATCTCCTTCAGATTTCTTGGACAAATTAATGGGAAGGACATCAGGATACGATGCAAGAATCAGGCCAAATTTTAAAGGTAGGTTTCATTTAAATTTATGTTAAGCCTGTAGGAAATTTCCTAGATATTTAAATATTCTGAAAAAAAACTTTTCAGGGTTTTTTTATTATAAAATGGAAACACATAGAGTATTCATTTCATTTTGGCATTCTTTTGAATTGGTCGATTTAAGAGCTTAAATTTTACATTTTGCTTGCCACTTTTGAAAACTTTCTTCATCTGTGCTCTATTCCACAAAGAATATTCCACAGAGATTATTGTCACGTTCCCTATGTTGTCTTCAGTGAGAGTGTGATTGGAAATGAATATGAGAGCAAATGTTGGGCTTCACTTGTATGAATGCCTACCAGGACTCATACAAGATTCAGTGGCTACTGCCAAAATCTTCGGTTTGGGTTTTAAATACCTATTCCCAAAGTGAAGATTATATCTCAACATAGAACATGGCAATTTTACTCATTTTTAGGTCTCCTTCATTTTTAAATATTGTGAGAAGAGGCTCCAATAACACATTAAAAAATTTCGGTTTCCTCTTGTTTAAACATTTTAATTGTTTATTTGGTGTTACTTATCTGAAATTAACAAAGAAGATAACAGAATTATAGAGTGCATATGTCAAAGATGGTAGATACTTTCTTTGTTTAATTAGAAACAAACCAAAAATATTGGTGTTTTTGTTTTACATTACAAAAATGTAATTGTAGAAATTACTTTTTAATTAATTGGTTTATTTTTATTCTGAATCAGAAAATACTGTAATATTGTAATAAAAACCAAATATTAATAATTATTTAATGCTTTAATTTTAAAAAATATTTTAAATGATAATTGCATTAATCTTGTAATTTAATATAATGCACTGTATTACAGTATTTTATAGGAGGAGAAACATAATATTCTAGATGTTATATCATAATTCATGCATTGCTTTGGTTTTGCTTATTAGCAATTTAATTGGATTGCTTACCTTGAGTTTTGATTAATTTTTATTATTGGCAAACATAAGCATGAAAACTAATTCTAAATTCATTCCTTCTTTAAATGTTATACCTCTGAATATAACAGCTAAGGACACATTTCATAAAGTAATACATCAGAATTTGACAAAATAAATGTTTCTGATTATAGAGTATTTTTAAAAGAGGCAACAGAACTAAGTTCAAAGCTTGATTTTCCTGAAAGCAATTTTCATGTTCATCCCATTTCATACTAATTTTGTGATCATTGCTTTGGAAATTAATATTTGAAACAAAATCCTATGAGTAACAAGTCAAGAATCAGCTTTCAATGGGGCTGCTCATTCATACCTTTATTCACTTAGCCATTCAGTAACTTTGGAATCTGAACTACATGCAAAATACTAATAAGTGCATGCTTTGAGAAGTGGAAAAATGAAACAGGTTTGGGTGCTGCCATCAAAAATGTCAGTGAGGAAAGTAGATGTTACATGACTCTTATCAAATATATATATTATTATATAACAATGAAGTCATTAATAGTTAAGTAACATTAGAAAGAACAGATAAAATACTACAGGGTTCCAACAAATGAAGACATGATTTGCTATTAAGCTATTCACAGAAAGCTTCATAGAGAAGAAGGTCAAGAGATGGAAAAATGTTTCAAGTTCATGAGCATCCTGTTAAATAGCAGTTATTAGTCATCATTTTCTAGGAATAATTTTTCAAAAGGAGATATGAGTACAAAGAGTAATAAAACATCCATGTTGCCATTGCTGCTTTATGTGATCATATAGAATGAACCATCATTTCAATATACAGTTTTCCTGGTTTTGATGGGGATGTCACCCTTTGGAAATGACATTTCTCATGATTCTCAAGGATAAATAAATGAGGGGAATATCAAGGATAGCAAAGTATGGTCATGTTTTGAGATTTATCCACTACTTGAAGATCTGAGCACAGGATGTTTTAAACACTCATACAAAGGAAACAGGGTAGATATCGTTTATGGACCTCACTGATATTGGACTATACTTTCACTTTGATACTTCAATGAATCCTGATACTCTTTTACAAATTTTATTTACACAGACCATTTATAAAAGATCAATTACCTAATAGCTCCCACAGTTCTCTTTATTCTGAGCATCTTGGCTTCTCCTTGACGTAAAATATCTTCCTTTATTATAGACAAAAACAATTTCCCCTCCTTGGTGTTCCCATAGCGCTTTGTATGTCCAACACAGTTCTTTAGCATATTTATGTTTTATCAGCCCACCCCTACACTGCATCTGAAAGGGCAGTGAAGTACTTTATTATTTACATATATTATACTATATAGTTGTATATGTAGTAGAGGAAAAGGAAGTAATCTTTTTCTTCAGAATGAGAAGAGCCAAGAAAGAAAAACACAGATCAATTGTGAAGATTAGCATGCCCAACTAGGTATAGAAACTGAAGATGGGAACTTCTAAGGGACCACAGGGTCCTAACAAAGATGATCTTGCTGAGCTGTGGGGAAAGAAACACAAGAAAGAGATGATAGGGAACTTGTAATAGTGAGGTGGCTAGGAAGAACACTATAATACTTACCATAGTTGATTAGCAATGTAGCAGTGAGAAATTTTATTTGGCAGGTAGAAGTGAAGGGTGATTAGGAAATGTGATTGTATCTGGAATAGTGACAGGTTCCCTGTAAATGCCAAAAAACAAACTGACTATGGTAACAGTGAATATGATGCTGCTGCTGTTGCTGAAAATGACGATGATAATGATGACGGAAGGGCAAATTTTGGCCATAAGAATAAAAGCAAGAGCCAGATATGGGCTGCTAAGGCAAAGGGAATGGCTTTTCTACAAGTCTTATGAAATAGTAGCATATTTCTCTGTTTCCTTGCTGCTATGCATTGGCAAGGGAGAAAGAAATGCATAGGCATAATTTTTCTTATTGGAAGGCATTTTCCTGCATACTTTCAAGTCAGTAAAATATTTCATGTCTATTCCATGTTCCTGATAGACTGTGAAGATGTCATAATGGGGTTATATACAAGAAGGAAGATGAACGTAAGCTAGAAAGGGGAACCAGAATGATTCAGACTTAGGTCTATAATTGAGAGCCATTCTTAGAAGCTATAAGAAAAGAATAGCTTTTCTGATGTAAACACAAGTGTATAAACAAAGTCATGAGTCAGATTTGCCAATTGCATTACATCTGTAAGATACATAGAGACCTGGGCCAGATCTTGTCAAAACATAAATTTTCAAAATCCTCAGGTCAGACGAACAAACAAGCTATGTCCAGCCAAATGAAATGCTCAAACCTGGGCAAAATGCACTAGTTCTAGTTCTCTCTGAAACAAAGCCTTTACCTACTGTAATGAAATTTTCTTTGAAAATAAAATTAGAGTTATAGCCTAATTTTTCATCCAATGTGAATAAATACATTTCAGCATATCATTCATTTGGGGAGAGGATCTGGAAGAGATAATGCCAGGAGATAATTATTCACTCAACTTTGTGCATGCCACGCACACTAATTTTTTTCCCTGTCTGGAGCCCTAAATTTAAAAGTGTGATGTGTGACATTCAAACCTAAATTTGCATGCAATATGGCTTCCTTCGTTTTCCAAGGAGTTATCAGCTCAAGAGGTATTTCAGATGTAAGTAGAAATAGGTCCCTTTCCAAAAAACTATAGGGGTCTTTAGATTTCTCTCCTTGGAAATTCTCTTGTTTGTAGCCCTGTAAAGCTCAAGCTCAAATGTTGTGCCTGCCATACCCTGTAGGGGGTGGCTGGAGCACAAATGTCCATCTAGCAGGGACACTTGGAAAGGTTGATTTTCCCAGCGCTAATGCAGCCCCAGCGTGATCCCTTCTTTGATCGCTCTGGTGGATGCGGGCATCACAGGTTACTATGAAGAGTAGAATGCTTGCAGGTATTAGAGGGATTTGACCTGAGTACAAAAGTAGCTGACGCCTGCAGGCACCTTACAGAGTAAAGCCATTTTAGAACAAGACAATAGGAGATAAAAGGGGGAAAAAGGTTATTGAAAGGAAAGGCTGCAGGTAACAAAGGGAAATTATATAGGACAGTTTTGTTCAGGGATGATATTGATGAAGATTTTTGAACGTCTGAAATCCACTGGGTCACAATTTATTTTAGCTTTTGGTGCTGTATGGACACCAACTAACACATTTGTATATACTAGGCTACTACTAGGGCCTACAAGGTGCTTGTCAGGGACTTAAGGTGCAATCAAGAAGGAGGTATGTACAGCATTCTAACATACTCTGGTAAAATGTATTTCAATAAGTTCACCTCACTGGAATATGTCGCCCATTCCATGGTGACAGAGGATTACAGTGGAAGGCGCCCTGGGCTTACATCCAGAAAACTGAGGTTCATGTCCTGGTTCAGCCACTTTTGACTAAAGGTATCTTCACCTCTCTAATGCTTCTGGTTTTCTTTTTCCCTTCTTACCTTATTTGGGTTGTTCTGAGCATCAAAGGAGATCATCATAAATAATTTAAATTATTACTAGTCCTCCATTTCTGTTTTATAACTGACACTGACTAGATATTATCAAACATCACCCTTTGAGGCGATTGGGTCTTTATCATTTTTTGACTTTTTTTAATAGAAAAAAAATGTCAAAGTAGTTCTAGCATCTTAGAGTTCAATTGTAGTAGCAAGAACAGAGATAACATGTATCTCATCTAGTTCTACTCTTGTTTGGTGAGAAAATTTTCAACTGGAAAAAGCTATTTCTACTCCTAAATATGAAACAAAGAGGAAGCCATTTGTGGGAAAGAATGATCTTTATCTATTCAAATTCCATCCCTGATTATTTTCTTGCACTCTTTTTAAATGAACAAAGTAAAAAACATGGGACAATTTCACTTGGTCATGGAAAGAACCCTAAATTTAACTGAATGTATATAACTGTCATTTCTGATGTATTTTCTTGTTCAGTTATTTCAGTAAGGGTCACTGCACAAATGTGCTGAATTTATTTCCTAGTTTAGAATAAGTTGTTTGAAAAGAATATTTGGCCTCTACAACATGGCAGGTTAAAAGCACTGGAAATAAAAGCCCATAATTTAGTTCTTGAGAATGTATTGCATTTTGAGAATTAGTTGATTCTGGGTGACTTCATATCTTTAGTTTTCATTATTGAAAGAGCCTAAACATTTTATCCTGAATTCTATAGTGCTTGCCATTCCTCCTGAATGACAAT
Organism: Saccopteryx bilineata; assembly: GCF_036850765.1. Lineage (NCBI taxonomy): Eukaryota > Metazoa > Chordata > Mammalia > Chiroptera > Emballonuridae > Saccopteryx > Saccopteryx bilineata. Next base: position 137,260,430 of record NC_089502.1, on the reverse strand, counting down.
TTAGCCAATTTTGCTGATAATCTGAGACTTTATTTCTTAAAGAAAGATAATAGCATCACTATCAGAATATCTTAGTGCTTAATGACCAGATTATTATAATGTGTCCAATTGGGGCAATCTGGTTTAGAGTGACAAAAAATTTGTCATTAGTTTTTTTTCTTGGTGGTGTTCGATATTTTTATTGATCTGTTAGGTCAGACACATTTGGAATAGGTTCTTAAAAATGAAAATATAGTTGACCAAGCCTCAGCACAAAAAGATCATGAGGAGCATTCTGGGTGCCCCTTGCAGTCAACACCTAAGAGGCTGTCCTGACTCTGGCATGTGGCATTGGCTCATTGACTTATTTTTTGAGAGGATTACTTGTGACTGATTGCAGACACATTTAGTCACATAAAACCCACCAAAGGAAGGACATGAGCAAAAGGAATAGGTCTCTAAGTGGTACTCTTAAGTGTGCAGGACATTTAGAATAGGTCGCCCTCTTGGAATCTAGTCAGGTTAGCCAACTGAGTGTGGTCATGGGGCAAGTACAGGACGAAAGTTGGACACTCTTTATGACTCATGCCTGACTTGTGTACTCACCATTCCCTTATAAACATGAATATACCAAATGGTGGCTTTGTTTTGTTAACACATTTATTCAAGTGGGCAAGAGAGAATCTTGAATCGAGTCAAAATATAAAAACTCAATAGGCAGTTATCACAACTGTGGCTGGATAAGTCTTGTTTTATATTTCTTTTTTTCTTTTTCTCTGATGAGAGGGAAGTTTTTATTTTCTTGAAAAAAAATAAACTACATTGGCTCATGCATTGTCGAAGCAATAAATTTGTGACAAGGAGCACACATATGGGCACAAAGTTATATGTAAAGGTTTACATCTTTATATTTAAGTCTAAACACACAATTCATCTGTTTATTCCTTTAATAATTAGTGAACAATTACTATATGCCAGATGCCATGTTACTTGCTAAATGTACAGTGGTAGATAAATATTAAAGTTTTTTTTCTTAATTGGCAGAATATAAGAACTACACTTATTATTTAGTGTTTCCGTAAAACAAGCACTTTTCAGAAATTTGCGTTATTATTTATGAAACTAGAACTAAATTTACCAGATTTTAGAGACACAGAACCTAAGATATGCTGTGATGTGATTTGACTGTTATAAAGCAGCTCTATCTAATTGGGATTCAAAACATCAAGAACCTGAATATTTATGACTTTTTATTTTATTTTTAAATTTTATTTTTCAGTTACAGTTTACATTCAATATTATTTTGTATTATTTTCAGGTATACAGTATAGTGTCAGATAATCTTATACTCTTCAAAGTGTTTACCCCCTAATATTTCCAGTACCCACCTGGCACCATACATAGTTATTACAATATTACTGACTCTATTCCCTGTGCTGTACTTTATGTCCCCGTGACTATTCTGTAACTACCAATTTGTACTTCTTAATCCCTTCATCTTTTTCACTGTCCCCCAAGTCCCTCCCCTGTCTGTATCTATGAATCTGTTTCTATTTTTTTTTGCTGTTGTTTTTCATTTACTCTGTTCTTAAGATTCCACACATAAGTGAAATGATAGGATATGTGTCTTATTTCACTTAGCATAATACCCTCTAGGTTGATACATACTGTTGCAAACAGTAAAATTTCATTTTTATGGCCAAGTAATATTCCATAATATTCCATTGGATTTATGTACCACCACATTTTTATTAAATTTATTGGGGTGACACTGGTTAACATAATTATACAGGTTTCAGGTGCCTAATTCTACAACACAGCTCTATACACTATTGTGTGTTCAACCCCTAAGTCAAATCTTTTATCCCCCCTTACCCTCCTCCACCTCCCCCACTGGCCTGGGCAATCACCACACTGTGTCCATAAGTTAGCTCTTTTTTTTCTTTCTTTTTCCTTCTCTTTCTTTCTTTCTCTTTCTTTCGTTCTTTCTCTCTCTCTCTCTCTCTCTCTCTTTACTTTTCTTTCTTTTCTTTCCTTTCTTTTTGTTTTCTTGGTCTTTTTTAGTTCAATCCCTCCACCCATTCACCACCCCCAACAGCTGTCAGCCTGCTTTCTATATATGAGTCTACCTTAATTTTGCTTGTTAGTTCATTTTCTTCATTAGATTCCACATAGGAGTGAAATCATATGTGTACCACCACTTTTTATTCACTCATGTATAGATGGGAATGTGGGTTGCTTTCATATCTTGGCTATTGTAAATAACACTGCATTGAACACAGGGTTCACGTATTGTTTTGAATTAGTGTTTGGGTTTCTTTGGATATATTCCCAGAAGTGGAATCGCTAGATCATAAGACTATTTTTAATTTTTTGAGGAAATGCCTCAGTGTTTTTTGAGTTTTTTTTCCATAGTGGCTGCATCAATCTACACTCTCACCAACAGAGCATGAGGGTTTCCTTTTATTCATATTCTCGCTAACACTTGTTGTTGGTTGACTTATTGATGATAGCCATTCTGATAGGTATTTTGTTGTGATTTTAATTTGAATTTCTCTGATGATTAGTGACATTGAGCATCTTTTCATTTGTTTATTGGCCATCTGTATGTCATCTTTGGAGAAATGTCTACTCAAGTCCTCCACCTGTTTTTAACTGGATTTTTTATTTTTGCATCAAGTTATATGAATTCTTTATAAATTTTGAACATTAACCCCTTATTGGAGGTGTCATTGGAAAATATGTTCTCCAATTCAGTAGGCTGTCTTTTCATTGTGCTGATGGTTTCTTTTGCTGTATAAAGCCTTTTTAGTTTGATGTAGTTTTGGATTTTTTTTTCCTTTTATTTCCCTTGCCCAAGCAAATAACCACCATATATATCGCTATGAGATATGTCAGATTTTACTGCCTATGTTTTGTTCTAGGATTTTTATGGTTTCAAGTTTAACATTTAAATCTTTAATCCATTTTGAGTTTATTTTTATATATGGCATATGAGGGTGGACTAGTTTCATTTTTTGCATGCATCTGTCCAAATTTTCCCAACACCACTTATTGATAGGCTATCTTTACTCCATTGTATATTCTTCCCTCCTTTGTCAAATATTAATTGACCATATAGACATGGGTTGGTTTCTGAGATATTTTGTTCCATTGATCTATGTGTTTGTTTGTTTTTATGCCAGTACCATGCTGATTTATTATAAAATATAATATAGCTTGATATCAGGTAGCATGATACTTCTAACTTTGTTCTTCTTTCTCAAGATGGTTGTCACTATTCAGGGTCTTTTGTGGTTCCTTATAAATTTTTGAATTATTTGTTCCAGTTCTGTGAAAAATGGCATTGGTATTTTGAAAGGAATTGCAATGAATGTATTGATTGCTTTGGGAAATATGGACATTTTAATATTAATTCTTCCTATCAGTGAGCACGGTATGTGTTTTCATTTAATTATATTTTCTTCAAAGAAATCTAAGCTTTTAAATGTCAGTTCTCACTTTAGTAAAACTGGAATATTTTAATTTTTTCCATTGATGACAGAGAGAAGCAGCAACTCGTTGTTCTACTTAGTTGTTCTATTTAGTTGTGTACTCATTGATTGCTTCTTATTTTTGCCTTGAACAAGGATCAAACCCATGACCTCAGTGTACAAAGACAATGCTTTATACACTGAGCCACTTGGCCAGGGCTGGAATATAATATCTAAATTGAATGCGACATCGTGCAGGATCTTTGCAGGAAAGAAATGGTACACTACAGTGGGGTATGACAGAGTTCGAAAAACTGATCACTAGAGGGAGAGCATAGTACTCTGGGACTATCAACAGCAGAGTTGAAGAGGCAAGAGGGAGTGGTTACCAGAACCTAAAGAAGTTGGCTACACAGCGGCCACCTAATGAGATCTGTGAAGCAATGTAGTTAATGTGTGCTGTCCTAGCAGGAAAGAAGCTATGGACCTCACTCTCCTCCTGCTTTCCATTTTCTTATGGCAGCCTCTCACTGGTCAACTACAACTAGCAGTCATGGGGCAAGGTCAATGATGCAAATCCAGCAGGTCAGCTTCCCAGGGCGCAGCCAAGAACAGAACAGAAAAGAAAGTGTCTCTGGGCCCTGGCCGGTTGGCTCAGCGGTAGAGCGTCGGCCTAGCGTGCGGAGGACCCGGGTTCGATTCCCGGCCAGGGCACACAGGAGAAGCGCCCATTTGCTTCTCCACCCCTCCGCCGCGCTTCCTCTCTGTCTCTCTCTTCCCCTCCCGCAGCCAAGGCTCCATTGGAGCAAAGATGGCCCGGGCGCTGGGGATGGCTCTGTGGCCTCTGCCCCAGGCGCTAGAGTGGCTCTGGTCGCAACATGGCGACCCCCAGGATGGGCAGAGCATCACCCCCTGGTGGGCAGAGCGTTGCCCTATGGTGGGCGTGCCGGGTGGATCCCGGTCGGGCGCATGCGGGAGTCTGTCTGACTGTCTCTCCCTGTTTCCAGCTTCAGAAAAATGCAAAAAAAAAAAAAAAAAAAAAAAAAAAAGAAAGTGTCTCTGGGAAGAAATGAAACATAATCAGTACAAGGTCAAGTTATGAGCAAAGCCACACTTCAACCTTCAGGTGGTTGAGCAGACAGCTCCAAAACTCATTATCATTTCAGTAAGCCTTCCTTTATCAGCCTTGAGAAAGAATGGAAGTGAGAAAATAGTATCATTTACATATATTACTCTAATGGCTACATGATACTTCCAAAAGCAGAGAAGAAGATAATGTAACATGATAGTTCTATGTCCTAAACAGACAATTGGAAGAGGCACAACCAATGGACTGGTGTATTGGAGGGAGGGTGAAGTCTTCTTGTGGAGTATATGAAAATAATTAATATAGTTTTCTTTCTATCGGATTTAATATGCTTATATGTTTGTTAATATCATTGTCCTTGTCCCACAGTAATCCCCTCCAAGATCCAAATACAGGGATGCATTGTAGGCTTAGATTTGAGCACAAGACTTAATGCGAAGTCTCTTTGGGGCATCACGGCTGAGACACATTCTTTCCCTCTGTGCTCTTCTGTTCTACAAAGAGCAAAAGAAAGAGTGTTAGAAGAGAAGATTGGGTGCTGGGGAGCAGGACTAGAAGAGTGTGAAGACCAGAGCAGAATAGCGTGTGCTTCAAGGAAATGGCGAGTCTGAGGAACAGTTGCTTGCTTTCCACGCCTTGGCTGCTTTGATTACTGCACCTGAAATACAGCTACTTACGGCAATTCTGCTACTTTAGAAAACCTCAGAACCACTTTACCACATAATTTCCTTTCATTTTAAAAATCGGAGTGCACATAGAAGATAATATAATTTATCTTCTTCTGATTTATTTACATTTAAATACTTCAAGATGTTGATTCCTAAAAACCACTTCATATCCTACAAGGCAGCTGAGATTTCTTTTATCAGGCTTTATCTTAGGAAAAAAACATTCTTCGCCCCAAAGAAGGTTTTCAGAAAACAAGGGGTCTGTTTTATTTAGCTTCGAACCTTGAAGTCTCTCAATAGTAAATGATACACACATTTGGCAGACCACTCTGTAACAAATCAAGAAGAATGATGTGATTCAGAATAATTTATAGATGTACTGTGCAATGTACACAATGCATTTCTTTTTTCCCCTTTTTATTGAGTTTATTGAGCTGATACTGGTTAACATAATTATACAGGTTTCAGGCACACAATTCTACCACATATCTTCTGCACATCTTACTGTGTGTTCACTACCCCAAGTCAAGTCTGCGTCCAACATCATTCTTCCTCTCATACCCGCCTTCACCTCCCCCATTCCTCTCCCCCCAGCAGTCACCACACTGTTATCTGTGTCCATCACTTTTACTAAATCCCTTCCTCTGCCCCCCACAACTGTCAGTCTGCTCTCTATCAGACTGTCTCTATTTTACTTGTTAGTTCATTTTGTTTATTAGATTCTACATATAAGTAAATCCTTGTATTCTACTTTTTCCTTTTAATTAACTCTGGTTTTAGTATTTGAGAACTGTATAGTGTATGCCAAGTTAAAGGACTTAGGATTTATTACTAAACCAAATTAGCAATCAACCAGATGTGTTTGTCAAACCACGTTTTTTAGAATACCTGCTTCAGAGCCATCTGAAAGTCCTATTAAAAAGGCACACACCTGGGCCCGGCCCTTCTCCAGTTTCACCTCCCCACAATTGCTGAATGATGGGATCTTGAAATAGTCACTTGAACAAATCCATTACTCCCTGTAGTTGAAGAACAACAGGACTAGAATGGGGAAAAATCTCCCCCTGTATCTGAAGGTACTGCCTTCCTTTTAGTATTTTCTCCCAACATACTGTGTGCTGGTATTGCCTTACCCTCACCCCCCAAAAAAAGGATATATCCCAAATGAGATAACTAAAACTAAACTGAGACTCATGAGACCTGGTGTTAACTCTAGTTTTGCCAGCTGTGACCTGGAACTTGGCACTGTAGCTCTCTGGGATTCATTCTTGTCATCTCTAAAACAGAGGACTTGTACCAATATGTCTATGTCATCTCCAACTTTGAAAGTCCTTGTCTTTATAGTCTATATTAATATCTTTGGTATATCTTTTTGTAAATTACTATTTCACCCACATAAGAACTTGGATGCATCCAATATTCCTAGAGAATCGGTCTCTCCTCTGAGAAATCCTTAATTTTGTCCAGAATTCTTTTTGCACTTGCTCATAATTTATTTCAACTCTCAATATGTTAAGGGTGATCGTTATACTTTGGGAAGACTCTGAAAACTTATAAGGGGATTACTGAAGAAATCAGCCATTTAAAAATCTTGCCTTGCTTTTTTTTTTTTATAATTTTATTTTTTTAATGGGGTGACATCAATAAATCAGGATACATATATTCAAAGATAACAAGTCCAGGTTATCTTGTCATTCAATTATGTTGCATACCCACCACCCAAAGTCAGATTGTCCTCTGTCACCTTCTATCTTGTTTTCTTTGTGCCCCTCCCCACCCCCTATCCCTCTCCCATTCCCCCCTCCCCCCCGTAACCACCACACTCTTGTCAATGTCTCTTAGTTTCAGTATTATGTCCCACCTACGTATGGAATACTACAGTTCCTGTTTTTTTCTGATTTACTTATTTCGCTTCGTATCATGTTATCAAGATCCCACCATTTTGCTGTAAATGTTCCGATGTCATCATTTCTTATGGCTGAGTAGTATTCCATAGTGTATATGTGCCACATCTTCTTTATCCAGTCATCTATTGATGGGCTTTTTGGTTGTTTCCATGTCCTGGCCACTGTGAACAATGCTGCAATAAACATGGGGCTGCATGTGTCTTTACGTATCAATGTTTCTGAGTTTTTGGGATATATACCCAGTAGAGGGATTGCTGGGTCATAAGGTAGTTCTATTTTCAGTTTTTTGAGGAACCACCATACTTTCTTCCATAATGGTTGTACTACTTTACATTCCCACCAACAGTGTATGAGGGTTCCTTTTTCTCCACAGCCTCTCCAACATTTGCTATTACCTGACTTGCTAATAACAGCTAATCGAACAGGTGTGAGGTGGTATCTCATTGCCGTTTTGATTTGCATTTCTCTAATAGCTAAAGAAGATGAGCATCTTTTCATATATCTGTTGGCCATTTGTATTTCTTCCTGGGAGAAGTGTCTGTTCATATCCTCTTCCCATTTTTTTATGGGATTGTTTGTTTGTTTGTTGTTGAGTTTTATGAGTTCTTTGTATATTTTGGATATTAGGCCCTTATCTGAGCTGTTGTTTGAAAATATCATTTCCCATTTAGTTGGCTTTCTGTTTATTTTGTTATCAGTTTCTCTTGCTGAGCAAAAACTTCTTAGTCTGATGTAGTCCCATTCATTAATTTTTGCCTTCACTTCTCTTGCCATTGGAGTCAAATTCATAAAATGCTCTTTAAAACCCAGGTCCATGAGTTGAGTACCTATGTCTTCTTCTATGTACTTAATTGTTTCAGGTCTTATGTTTAGATCTTTGATCCATTTTGAGTTAATTTTTGTACAGGGAGAAAGACTGTAGTCCAGTTTCATTCTTTTGCATGTGGCTTTCCAGTTTTCCCAGCACCATGTATTGAAGAGGCTTTCTTTTCTCCATTGTGTGTTGTTGGCCCCTTTATCAAAAATTATTTGACTATATATATGTGGTTTTATTTCTGGACTTTCTATTCTGTTCCATTGGTCTGAGTGTCTATTTTTCTGCCAATACCATGCTGTTTTGATTGTCGTGGCCCTATAATAGAGTTTGAAGTCAGGTATTGTTATGCCCCCAGCTTCATTCTTTTTCTTTAGGATTGCTTTGGCTATTCGGGGTTTTTTATAGTTCCATATAAATCTGATGATTTTTTGCTCTATTTCTTTAAAAAACGTCATTGGAAGTTTGATGGGAATTGCATTAAATTTGTATATTGCTTTGGGTAATATAGCCATCTTGATTATATTTATTCTTCCTAGCCAAGAACAAGGTATATTCTTCCATCTCATTATATCTTTTTCGATTTCCCTTAACAATGGTTTATAGTTTTCATTATATAAGTCCTTTACATTCTTTGTTATGTTTATTCCTAAGTATTTTATTTTTTTTGTTGCAATCATGAAGGGGATTATTCTTTTGAGTTCCTTCTCAGTTGTTTCATTGTGGGCATATAGAAAGGCTATTGACTTCTGTATGTTAATTTTGTATCCTGTGATCTTACTGTATTGGCTTATTGTTTCTAGTAGTCTTTTTGTGGATTCTTTGGGGTTTTCGATGTATAGGATCATATCATCTTCAAAAAGTGATACCTTTACTTCTTCTTTTCCGATATGGATGCCTTTTATTTCTTTGTCTTGTCTGATTGCTCTGGCTAGAACCTCTAGTACCACATTAAATAAGAGTGGAGAGAGTGGACAACCCTGTCTTGTTCCTGATTTAAGGGGGAAAGCCTTCAGTTTAGTGCCATTTAATATGATGTTAGCTGATGGTTTATCATATATGGCCTTTATCATGTTGAGATATTTTCCTTCTATACCCATTTTGTTGAGAGTCTTAAACATAAAATTGTGTTGGATTTTATCGAAAGCCTTTTCTGCGTCTATTGATAAGATCATGTGGTTTTTGTTCTTTGTTTTGTTGATATGGTGTATTACATTAACCGTTTTACGTATGTTGAACCATCCTTGAGATTCTGGGATGAATCCCACTTGATCATGATGTATTATTTTTTTAATATGTTGTTGTATTCGATTTGCTAGTATTTTGTTTAGTATTTTAGCATCTGTATTCATTAGAGATATTGGTCTGTAGTTTTCTTTTTTTGTGCCATCCTTGCCTGGTTTTGGTATGAGGGTTATGTTGGCCTCATAAAATGTGTTTGGAAGTATTGCTTCTTCTTCAATTTTTTGGAAGACTTTGAGTAGAATAGGAACCAAGTCTTCTTTGAATGTTTGATAAAATTCGCTGGTATAGCCGTCAGGGCCTGGACTTTTATTTTTGGGGAGGTTTTTAATGGTTTTTTCTATTTCTTCTCTACTGATAGGTCTGTTTAGGCTTTCTGCTTCTTCTTGACTCAGTCTAGGAAGGTTGTATTTTTCTAGGAATTTATCCATTTCTTCTAGGTTGTTGAATTTAGTGGCATAAAGTTTTTCATAGTATTCTACAATAATTCTTTGTATATCTACAGTGTCCGTGGTGATTTCTCCTCTTTCATTTTGGATTTTGTTTATATGAGTTCTTTCTCTTTTTTCCTTGGTAAGTCTTGCCAAGGGTTTGTCAATTTTGTTGATCTTTTCAAAGAACCAGCTCCTTGTTCTATTAATTTTTTCTATAGTTTTTCTGTTCTCTAATTCATTTATTTCTGCTCTGATTTTTATTATCTCCTTTCTTCGGCTGGTTTTGGGTTGTCTTTGTTCTTCTTTTTCTAGTTCCTTAAGGTGGGAAGTTAAGTGGTTCACTTGGGCTCTCCCTTGTTTGTTCATATATGCCTGAAGCGATATGAACTTCCCTCTTATCACTGCTTTTGCTGCATCCCATAGATTCTGATATGTCGTATTGTCATTTTCATTAGTCTGTATATATCTTTTGATCTCTGCACTTATTTCTTCTTTGACCCATTCATTTTTTAGAAGTATGTTGTTTAGTTTCCACATTTTTGTGGGATTTTTTTCCTCTTTTTTGCAGTTGAATTCTAGTTTCAAGGCTTTATGATCAGAAAATATGCTTGGTACAACTTCAATTTTTCTGAATTTGCTGATGTTGTTTTTGTGGCCCAACATATGGTCAATTCTTGAGAATGATCCATGTACACTGGAGAAAAATGTATACTCAGTCATTTTGGGATGAAATGTCCTGTAGATGTCTATCATATCCAGGTGCTCTAGTGTTTTGTTTAAGGCCACTATGTCTTTGTTGATTCTCTGTTTGGATGACCGATCTAGAGCCGTCAGCGGTGTATTGAGGTCTCCAAGTATGATTGTATTTTTGTCAGTTTTTGTTTTAAGATCAATAAGTAGCTGTCTTATATATTTTGGTGCTCTTTGGTTTGGTGCATATATATTAAGAATTGTTATGTCTTCTTGATTCAGTGTCCCCTTAGCCATTATGAAATGGCCATTTTTGTCTCTGAGTACTTTTCCTGTCTTGTAGTCAGCATTATCCGATATGAGTATTGCTACACCTGCTTTTTTTTGGATGTTATTTGCTTGGAGTATTGTTTTCCATCCTTTCACTTTGAATTTGTTTTTATCCTTGTTACTTAGTTGAGTTTCCTGTAGGCAGCATGCAGTTGGATTTTCTTTTTTAATCCATTCTGCTACTCTGTGCCTTTTTATTGGTGAGTTTAATCCGTTTACATTTAGTGTAATTATTGATACTTGTGAGTTCCCTATTGCCATTTTATATCTTGCTTTCTGTTAGTTTTGTGTCTTGTTTGATCCTTCTCTTTCGTTTTTCTATCTTTTGTTTTTATTTGGTTGTATTCCATACATCTTTCCTCTGTTGCTATCTTTTTTATCTCATGTGCTTCTGTGGTGGTTTTTTCAATGGTGGTTACCTTTGAGTAATGAAAAGGGTCCCTACCCTGTTCATTGTAGCGAACTATTTTGTGAGTACTTTTGCACTCCATCGTCCTTTGCTACTGTTAATCTCCCTCTTCTCCCCCTCTTTCTTTTTGTTGTTGTCACAGTTTAAATTTGGTTTTATTGTGTTCTTCTTGGAGCTTTTACTTGTGGCTCTGTTTTTTTTTGTTCTTTGTATCTGATTGGATAACCCCCTTTAGTAATTCCTGGAGTGGGGGTTTTCTGATGATAAATTCCCTCATCTTTTCTGTATCTGTGAATGTTTTTATTTCTCCTTCGTATTTGAAGGATAGCTTTGATGGGTATAGTATTCGTGGCTGAAAGTTCCTCTCTTTCAGGACTTTAAATATTGGGGTCCACTCTCTTCTAGCTTGTAGAGTTTCTGCTGAGAAATCTGATGATAATCTAATGGGCCTTCCTTTATATGTTGTATTCTTCTTTTCCCTGGCTGCCTTGAGAATTTTTTCTTTGCTGTTGGTTTGTGTCAATTTCATTATGATATGCCTTGGAGTAGGTTTGTTGGGGTTAAGAAAACTTGGAGTTCTGTTTGCTTCTTGAACTTGAGGCTTTAGTTCTTTCCACAGGCTTGGGAAGTTCTCATCTATTATTTGTTTGAGTATGTTCTCCATTCCATTTTCTCTCTCTTCTCCCTCTGATATACCTATTATTCTTATGTTATTCTTTTTGATGGAGTCAGATAATTCTTGTAGGGCTATCTCATTTTTTTTAATTTTTGAGTCTCTTTCTTCTTCTCTCTGTTGTGCCTCAAGTTGCTTGTCTTCTATTTCACTAATCCTCTCTTCTATCTGACCTGTTCTATTAGCTAAGCTTGTTACTTCATTTTTCAGCTCGTGAATTGAGTTTTTCATCTCTGTTTGATTTGTTTTTATAGTTTCAATTTCCTTGGACATATATTCTTTGTGTTCATTGAGTTGTTTTCTGAGCTCCCTATATTGCCTTTCTGTGTTTTCTTGTATATCTCGGAGGATTTTTAGGATTTCTATCTTGAATTCTCTGTCATTTAGCTCCAAGGTTTCCAATATATTAAATTTTTTCTCCATAGATTTTTCCTCATTTAGCTGTGTTACCTCTCTTTCTTTTGTATCCATGATATTCGATTTTCTCTTCCTTAATGGCATCTGAGGGTGGTTTTGTTGATAGTATTAATGAGATTTAATAAAGAATAAAAAGTTAAAAAAATAAAAAAATAAAAAATCGAAGAGTTGTTTTTTTAAAAAAAAATTAATAATGAAATAAAGAAAAATAAAATAAAAATTAAAAAAAGGAAATTATTCCCCCCCTCCTTTTTTCCTCTCCTCTCCTCTCCCCTCTTTCTTGAGAAAATCTTGTGGTGGACTGTGAGTTATAACAAACAATGCCTGTGATGGAGGGCCTGAATTGGGGAAAAGTAATAAAGGGGCAAAAAAGAAAAAAAGAAAAAAAAAAGGAAAAAAAAAAAAGAAAAAAGAAAAAAAAGGAGTGTATGGACCCACAAAAAGCAAATAAGGAAAAAATTTGGGTCAAGAATAAAATGATTTGCTTTTAGGTGTTGGTTGTCTAAGAGTTATGATGAGAGGAATAAGAGGAAAACAGAAAAATGGGGGGACAAATTAAAAACTTACTATTGTATTTAGTGGAACAAGAACTAGATAATATGGAGAGCCAGGGATGGGAGCACTGCTAGTGAGTTAAAAAGGTGAAGTAAAAACCCCCCAAAATGCCACAAACATAGGTTTGAGTCCCAGATAAGATAATTTGTTTGTTATTGAGATTTGAATGAGAGGAGATGTAAAGGAGAAAGGAAGAAACTAATATAGAGGGAGAAAAGAAAGAGAGAGAGAGAAAAAAAAAAGAGGGAACCACTAAAAGAAGAAAAAAGAAAGGAGAGAGAGAGAGTTAAGGGTTTTGGAGTGCAACCCTCATAGAGAGAAAGGAAGAGAAGAGAAAAGATAATGGGAGATGTAACACTTATGGGTAGTGTAGTTCAAGGAGAGGAGAGAGTAAGACGGGTAGAGAGTTAATCGGCCAAATTGGAGGAGGAAAAAAAAGTCTCAAGCATGAAGATAAGAGAAACAAACGAACAAATATAATAAAATGGGATAGGTTATAAAGTCTGCAGATTATTCTTGATTTTGAGAGGTTATCTTCTTGCTTTTTCTTTTCTCTCCCTCTTCCTGGTCGGTGACTCTGTACCCCGGGTTCTGCCCCTTTGGCACGCTCAGGTAGAGGTTTGCAGTTGATAAGTCTCTATGGCAATGTCATGTATTGTGCTTTAGTCTCTTTGGCAGTCGAGGCTCATTAGCATTTATAGGCTCCGACAGTGAGAGAGTCCGTGTTCCTGGAGCCTTTCTCCTAGTCTTTCCTTCCTCAATTAGTAGCCTGATAATCCAGCTATGGGGTTGCTGCTGCCTCTGCTTGGATAGTAAGAGGCTCAAAGAGCTGGCAACTCCCCACTCTATTTCCACTCAGCACAGGGCTCTGGGTAAGGCTCAGTCAGTCAGAGCTGCCAGCATAATCAGGCGGGCTTTCCGCCCACTCAAAGACCACTGGCTCTGCCACTCTGTCTGGTAACACAAGCGGGCGCCCCCTTCTGGGGGGGTGCTTGGAGGAAACTCTCACTCACTGTCTGCGACCAGGATATCCAGCCAGCAGTCTCACGCTCTGAGTGAAACCCCCAACCCTAGGGAAAAGTTGCAGCGTTGGAATTGCGTCTCGCTCCATCCCCGTGCGCGGCTTTTGCAAGGCGCTGGGGCGGCTCGAGATTCCGCTTTGGCCCACACAAAGGCCCCTGACTCTGCCCCTCTGTGCGATAACACGGGCGCACACTGCCGAGGTACTGGGAGGAATCGCTCACTCCTTATCTGCGTGCGCAAACCAGGATATGAGGCCGGCCGCGGTTCCCTCTTAGTGAAACACCCTCCAGCACGGAAAATCTCCACCGTTGGAATTAGTTCTCACTCCCTCCCGTGCGTGGCTTTCCCAGGGCGCTGGGGCTGCCCAGAGACTCTGTCCTCGGCCCACAGAAAGGCCTCTGACCCTGCCTCTCCGTGGGGCAACACGGGCACCCACTCTCGGGGCCTAGGAAGAAATTCTCGCCCACTAACTGCGCACCGACCAGGAGACCGGGTAAAATGGCCGCTCCGCTTGTCTTTCTTTGTTTGGGTTTGGCGCGAGTGTTAGCTTGTATTGCCCGGGTTGCCACAGGATCAGATTTTCCTCGGCTTGGATCTACGTGCCACAGCTTGGTTCGGCCGTTTGTGCCGCGGCGGCCTGGATCTATTCATCCCCTTTGCCCGCCTCAGTTTCTATATTCACAGTTACCAGAGAAAGCCGCCCTGTTTAGGTTAGTGAGGAAGGCGGAGCATTTCTTACTCCCTATTTCCTTCGGGGTTTGGTTATATATTTAGCCAATTTTTCACTCAATCATACCTTTGGGTGTATTGCGAAGCATCTGGAATCTCCAAGTATAGGTTTTTCTGTTTCTGGTTGAAGATCTTGTTGAGTTTTGGGGGAGATTTATCGGTATCGCTTCCTACCCCGCCATTACTCTGACGTCATCTCTTTGCCTTGCTTTTGATCTGGAGATAGCAAATCCATGTACAGAGGCTATCTGGGAAAAGCAGCTATGATGCTTTTTCAATTTAACATCTGGCCAAAGATGTTTCTCAAAACACCAGTCCCATGAAATTGTTCTTAGATATAAGGTTGGAAATGGATAAGAAGAATGGGAAATTTTACAAAACCTCCTGAGAGAGTCCCAATGTTCATTAGCATATTAAAAGGTTTTGAGAAAACCTGCAGTAAAAATACACAAATAAATATTTTTCAAACTTTTTTACACAGGGGCTTATCCTGTACTTATTTGATCATAGAGTCTTTAAATGAATAACATGCTGGGGAGCTGGTGTTTTATGGAATACACTTTAGAAAATGTGGTCTTTGTAAAATCCATAGATCTAAAAAATGTCTCCCATGAAAATATATGATGATGGGAAACTTAACTATACATAAAATACGATGATCTTCTAGAAAGATAATAATCACAGGGGAGAGACGGGCCATGCATTCAGTAAATGTGGCTTTCTTATTGATACATGGTCAACATTAGCATTCCAATTCCACAAGAGAATTACTCTACAAGTTGGATTATTATTGCAGGCTATTTATCTCCTGCATTATTTACATGAATAAATAAGCAAACCGTGGCATACTGAAAAAAAAAAAACCCAAACATTGAAGACAAAAGAAAAGACATTAGTCAATACAGCAAATACTTTGATCTGATAATCACCTTCTGTTTTAGTCTTTATGATTCTTGAAGGCTGAGTGACAAATACACATTTAAACAAGTGACCTTTTGACAAACTAAAGCCATTTCTTCAGGAGAATGTGACAAAGTTTCATGCTTGTATGAAGAATTTCCCTTTAGATTGCTATCTTCTCTTGCATGAATAAGTCCTGTGGTTGTACAATTTCTATTCAACTGTTTGTTAAAAATTTGTTTCCCATTACTTCCTTGAAATGAAATTTTAAAAATCTGAATCTATATTAAAAAAAACTAATTTAAAATTGAAATTTTGCAGTACTTATCCTAAGTAATTTGTGTGGATTTAAGATTAGGTCTTTATTTATCAGTATAAAAACATATTCTGCTCAAAATTGATTATGTTTCATATACTTAGATATATAAATACCCAGGAAAAAAACACTGAAATTTTTTTCAATCGGTAGATACAGTAAGAGAAATGTCTTTGAAATATCACTAAATGTCTTGGGAAAAGAGAGAAAGAGAGGGGGGAGGGAGAGAGAGAGAGTAATCTTTATTTCTAGTTATCTCCTCATGCTTCCTTTGAAAGAGTTTGTCAAATAAGCTAGCATGATTTTTTTTCTTCCTGTTTCTTACTCTGGGGTCTTAGGGAAATATACAGAACAAAGTAGGGGGTGAGGAAATATGAAAGATATCTTAGACTCAATCAATACCTCATGACCCAAGTCATTTGTCTCACACAGCAGATGAAGACACATTGATGAAGAGGCCACTCACTACACACTCTATCAAACTAGTCCTTTATTTAAACATTGCTTCATAGTATCCATAATGATGGCATTAGCACTGCTGATATTCTACTGTACCACTTACAGATAATGGAATACCAATTTTTAAGCTTTTCTGATGATTGGGGGTTGGTAGTCTTAGATTATCAGACCTTGACGAAGAACCAAGTGAAGATTAACTATAAAGAAGTTGGAATGCACACTGTTTGCTTACTTTGTCTTCAGATTTTGTTTTATACAGTCTGGGTGCCTGCCTCATATTCCTTGTTATCATTTGCTTCTGATATCACTGCTGCTTCTCCATTTCTAGAAGGCAGATGGTGGCATTAAATATTGGGGGATGGGAAGATGGCATTGCTGAATCCTTAGTTACAGAAGTCATGGAATACGATATTAGGATAACATTATCTCCAGGTTTCCAAGATTTGTTTTCAAAATGAAGTATATAGTGTCTTCCAAAAATATAAAAATTTAAGAGATTATCCCTGTCTGAAAGGAAATGTCACATAGGTGTAATACCATGCCTTGTGAATAGGAAGCCCTGATATCAAAACTGCATTTTTAGGAAGATTTTTTTATAGATAAAATGCCATTCTTCTTGTTTTAAAACTCAAGGTCATGGCTTGTTAGCAACGAAGTTGCTATATTATTCAGTATTTATATTCTCTGGAATATCCCTAATTCATTTTCAGGAGTTAGTGACCACTCTGTGACCAGTGGCATATTTCACATGATACTTACCAAACTCACCCTATATTCTCAGACAGATTTTCTCTAGTTGTCCAAAAATAGGAGGAATTACCAACCATCTTGACTATGTGTTCCTTTTATTTCCCCCAAGCACCTACATTTCCAATATTCACATTTGTTTATTGTGCACACATGCCTCATTTAAGCTCATCCTTTATTCAAATCTTCTGAGGAAATAACCCCCTTTCAAACCCAGCAGGAAACTTCCTGTTCCATAGATTTTTTTGTGCCAACCAAGTTTATAATATGCAGGGTTTTCAGCAAATGTACAAATTTGTGACTTGAGGCAAATATCCCAAAGCCCATTAAACAACAGGATTTCCTCACTGAGAGAATACACTTATCTCAAGGACAATATTCCACACTTCACCTAAGAACCAGACTGTGCAAATAGCATGCTTACACATACATTTTTTATTTCCTGCCTACTTTTGAAACTGGATTTGTGCAGAGCCCTGGGTAAAGAAACTTTCATAGTACCCACTCACCCCAATTCAGTTTATTTAAGAGGTGTCAATATGTAGTTGACAAAAATATTACTTGGGTAAAGGAATCTTTGTGGAGTTCAGTGGGAGTGGATTGACATGTGAATTATAAGTCCTTTACCATGGGAACTTTCTCATCCCTCCATACATTGAAGGACTAATTACTATATAAGAATCTGGGACCAGGTTGTAGCAATATGTGCCATAATAAACTGTGCACATGGAAAGTCTCAAGTGAAGAGGTATCCCCTCAGCATCTAAGTTTTCATATAAATGTCGGAACTAATTATGTGCTTCAGTGATAGAGCAAAGCAGTTGAGGATGTTAACAAAAAGTGTCCATCCGTGACATGGTGCAAGATGCCATATAAATTACAGAATGACTCCTTCGAACAAAGTCTTTGACTTCTGAGGGGTGAGGTGGCAGGTGCAAAAAAGGCAAAGAAATATCGAGTGTATAATAAATAGATCCCAAAGGCAAGCTAAGATCAGAAATAACCTCCTATACTTTTTTTAGAAAATCCATAGTGCAGCTGCTCTGGGAGCCTGATTGGCTATATCTTTATCCAAATGCACAGGAAGAGCAAGCTGAGCTGTCACCCAAGGGAGTGCAGAGCTCAAAATACTAGTATCCTGGCTGTTCTAGGCCTCTCATGACTCTTGAAACTCTCCTGGGACTTCTCATCACTTTCTGATAATGTTCATACACCTGCAAATAGCTCACAAGGGTCTTGGTGATTAGGTTTTTTACTATATCTTTCTGAGATTGGGTTTCTTAGAAGCAGGCCCTGTGTGCGATTTATTAAGGATAGTGAACAAGGGAGGTGTATAGAAGAGTGATGAAATCAGACAAGGACAGGAAAGCCCAGTATGGGTGAGCTCTCTGGCAAAGTCCAACAGAGGGTGGGTTTGACCTAATCCCTCAGGAGAACTTTGGAGTGTAAGCTAAACGCCAGAAATTCCTGACTGCAGGCAGGAAAGTTGGCTTTTCATATTCTCCTCTGTTAGTCATTGGGTGAAGACTACCCTCAGGGTATTTATGGGTAGGTGGGGAGAGTAAATTCTGAGATGCTTCTGTCTCTCCATGTGGGCAAAATGAGCTCCAATAGCCCCAGACCAGTTCTCTATAAAAAGAAACAACACATGCTATGGTTACTGGAATCAAAAGCACACGAAGGTGAGAGGCACAAAATGGTGAGATCCCAGGAACCTGCATGAAGCATCAGTATTGTCACATTAACATCATCATTCCGCATCTCTAGCCATGCCCTCCCACTCTGTTCCAGCCTCAATGCCTTGCTTCTTGTTTCTCAAACCACTGACTTCTGGTGCTTTGCATTTTCCTTTCCCCTCACCCTACCTGCCTTTCTACCAGCCACATGCCTGCTCATCCTACAGACCTGGGCATCAACATTATTTGTCTAGAAAGTCTCTCTTAAACTACTAAGTCTATCCTTTCCTATATGCTCGGGCTATATTTTCTTCTATGATTGGCTGCTTCCCTCTCTCTTTCCCTCCTAGACAGTTCAAGGAGGCCAGAGACTGGGCTTATCTCATTATCCATTGTACCTCTCTAGCATCTAACAGTGGGTAGGCAGCCAATGAACATTTATCAAGTGAATAAAAAATGTATAATACTAATCATTTTTCATCTTTCATTGAGAAGTAATAAACACACATTACTGTATAAGGTGCATAGCATGATGGTTTCATTTATATATATTGTGCCATAATTTCCACAGTAAGTTCTGCTTATATCCATCTGCTCATGAAATACAACAAAAAGAGAAAAAAAGAAAAAAATTTCCTTGTGATAAGAATTCTTAGATTTACTCCCTTAACAACTTTTCTATATAGCATACAGCAGTGTTAGCTATAGTCATCATGTTGTACATTACATTCCTAGTACTTACTTATCTTATAACTGCTGAAAGTTTGTACCTTTTGGTCACCTCCTCCAATTTCTCTCCTCCCAACCCTCCACCTCTGGTAACCACAAGTCTGATCTCTTTTTGCATCTTTTTTTTTTTAAGATTTCACATGAAAATGAGATCATATAGTATTTGCCTTTTTCTGTCTGACTTATTTCACTTAACATAATACCTTCAAAGTTCATCCAAGTTGTCACAATGATTATGGTTGAATAACAAATAAATATAATTTTATTTCTATGTTTTCTTCTAAGAGTTTTATGTTTTCAGGTCTTACATTAAATTTATAACCTATTTTAAATTAATTTTTGCAAAAGGTATGGATCCAGTTTTATTCTTATACATGTGACTATCTAATTATCCCAGCATCATTTATTGGAAAGACTGTCTTTTCTCCATTAGACATTCTTGGTTCCCTTGTCAAATATTAATTGACTGCATATACATGTTTATTTCTCAGCTCTTGATTCTGTTCCGTCAGTCTATTTGTCTACTTTTATGCTAGAAATCTACTGTTTTGAGGACAATAGCTTTATAGTATAGGTTGAAATCAGGAAATGTGTGACGCCTGTACTATTGTTCTTCTATTTCAGGATTTTGCCAGCTATTTGTGATCTTTTGTGGCTCCATTTAAATTTTAAAAGTGTTTTTTCTACTTCTGTTTAAAAAAATGTCATTGCCATCTTGATAGGGACTACACTGAATCTATAGATGGATTTTGGTAGTACTGACATTTTAACAAGATTAATTTTGCCAATCCATGAACATGGGATAACTTTTCATTTATTTGTCTTCTTTGATTCCTTTCAACAATCTCTTAAAGTTTTTAGGGTTCAGATACATAGTTAAATTTATTCCTAAGTGTTTTATTGTTTTTAATGCTATTTTAAATAGGGTATATTTGTTTATTTCTTATTCAAGAAATATATTGTTAGTATATAGAAGAAATGCTACAGATTTGAATTTTTTATTGAATTTATTGAGGTGATACTGATTAACATAATTATACAGGTGTCAGGTGCCCAATTCTTCTAAAAATCACAATGAACTAACAAGCTACTGATTTTTAAATTTTGTATAATACTAATATTTAAACCCCAGAATATTTACTAATGGAAAGTTGGATATGTACAACCAAACTAAAATAAAATATTATCTGCTGCTACTTGCTATTCCTTTAAAAATGAATGAGGTCTTTTCCCATGTGTTATTTCATTTGACTCCTTATGGATTTCTCAGAATTAAAAATAGTTGGAATTTTGTTTAGCATTCTCATTATTCCTGTTATTTTTCTGCCAGAGAAGGTTTAGACCAACACTAAATTTTTAGCTACATAAAGCCTAGGATAAAGAGAAATGTAGGTCATCATTTAGAGAATGATGACAAGGACATTCATTCTTGATCTCCAATACTTTAGTGAATATTGTTATTGTTATTTTGTTATTTTTTTTGTATTTTTCCAAAGTGAGAAGTGAGGTGGAGGCAGACAGACAGACTCCTACATGCACCAGACTGGATCCACCCGGCATGCCCACCAGGGGGCGATGCTTGGCCCCTCTGGGGTGTTGTTCCATTGCAATTGGAGCTATTCTAGTGCCTGAGGCAGTGGCCATAGAGCCATCCTCAGTGCCCGGGCCAACTTTGCTCCAATGGGGCCTTGGCTACAGGAGGGGAAGAGAGAGACAGAGAGAAAGGAGGGGGAAGGGGGAGAAGGGTGGAGAAGCAGATGGGCGCCTCTCCTGTGTGCCCTGGCTGGGGATTGAACCCAGGACTTCCACATGCTGGGCTGATGCTCTACCACTGAGCAAACCAGCCAGGGATGTTGTTGTTCTTTTAATATAGCTCTTCTCCCTTTTCACAACAGAGTGAGTCTAGTTAACCTTTGAAGTCACAGGTTTTTGTACACTTACTGTCTTTGTAGAGCTTAATAAATGTTTAATGCTGAATGAGTGGATTTAGTACTATGTAGATATATATCAACCATTTAATATGCATATGGCATGGTAGTAAGTACCAGTAGAGGAGAATTTTTAAAAACTTGCTAACATACTAGTGTTCTAAACTTCAACCTTTTTATCCTCCATCCTTCTACTTTACCACTATTCTAGGACAAGCATCCCATACAAAAAGCTCTATTTTCCATGCCCAATACCAAAGAGGAATGTATGGTGGCATCAAACTTATCCAAATTGAATACACTTGTAATTAGTGCTGTGATAACTGGATATGCACATGTAAAATAATGAAACTAGATCTGTATCTTACACCACTCACAAAAATTAACTCAAATGGATTACAGATTGAATCTGTAGGACTTGCAACCACAAAATTCCTAGGGAAAAACAACAACAAAAACATAAGAGTAAAATTATATTTATTTGAATAGTATTCAGCCATAAAATTGAGGTAATCATACCATTTGCAACAACATGGATAAACTTGTTGAAGCAATTCTATTCAATACATGTGGTGTTTAGTAAATAAAAACAATGCACACAAATGATACTCATTGTAAATATTGGATATATCTAAATTACCAGTAAGTTTCAAATATTAAGTAATATCAGATTCACTTCATGGTTATAGCTCTTAATTCCTTCTAATCAGTGAGCCTGTAGTTAATTCTACTCTAAAATTCTCCTTTTGAGCCTCATTTTCCAGGTCCACTAAGAATTGAAGAGTAGTTCTCAAGGTGTAAGATTCTCCCAGATTATGAGTCAGTGGACTACAAATCTTTACAAAGCCTGGGAGGCTCAACTAAGGCACCTACTAATAATCACCTTTATATTTCTCTGGAGATCCCTTATATGTGAGACCTCAATCTACAGAGGAGAGAAAGAAGTAGCTCCAGGCTTCATAAAAGAGGTGGTGCTTGAATTAGGTCTTCACAGATGAGTAGATGTTCAATGAATGGAATAGGGAATTTCTGATAAAGAACTCTCCATGTCTAGAAAGAATATGGCTAATTTGGGGGATAACAAATTATCAGTACAACCAAATGAAGTAAAAGGAGGGAAGTCATAGAAGATGAGGCTAGAGAATAAAGTTAGTTAGCACAAGAATGTCAAGAAGATTATTAAGGCATCAAGATTCAACCATAGGTAACAGGAAGACAATCAAGGATTTAAAGCAGAGAAGGGGCATGATTAGATATGGTCTATAAGAAGATAATTCAAGATGCCTTTCAAAGGACATAATAGAAAGGTTGGGATTATGGTACCATAACAATTACCCACAAGAGAGAAATGATGAAGTTTTAGGTTTAGGCAGTGGTAATGGGATTAGAAAGCAGGGGTTAGATTAACAAGATAAATTTAAGATTAAATTGCATTAGACAAGGTATGGAAGAAATAATAGAAAGAATAATACTCCACTCAAAGTTCCAGTTTAGGCATTTAATCAGATGGTGATTTCTTGCCTCAAAGAGGAGCTGTAAGAGAAATAAAATTCTGAGAGAGGAAGATAATGAGTTCAGCCTTCGGCATATCTTTAAGATGACTGCCACAAATCCACATAGAAATGCCTAATCTTCAGTTGAATATGTTAATCTGGGACCTAGAAGAGATGTTGCAGTTAGAAATGTGGAAACGGGAGCCACCAGGTGGTGGCAGTATTAACTACAATCACTCAGTGCAAAGGTGTAGAATGAATAGACAAGAGAAATAAGGATGAGACATCCATGAATGTGAACATTCATGGTGGGGGGAAGGACCTCAACAAGAAGGAGTGATTAAAAAATTTGGAAGAGGTTTTGGCCAGTTGGCTCAGCAGTAGAGCATCAGCCCGGCATGTGGAAGTACCAGGGTTTGATTCCTGGCCAGGGCACACAGGAGAAGTGACCATCTGCTTCTCTACCCCTCCCCCTCTCCTTCCTCTCTGTCTCTCTCTTCCCCTCCCGCAGCCAAGGCTCCATTGGAGCAAAGTTGTCCCAGGCACTGAGGAGGGCTCTGTGGCCTCCGCTTCAGGCACTAGAATGGCTCCAATTGCAGCAGAGCAACGGGCCAGATGGGCAGAGCATCACCCCCTAGTGGGCATGCCAGGTGGATCCCGGTCGGGTGCATGCGGGAGTCTGTCTGTCTGCCTCCCCGCTTCTCACTTCAGAAAAATACAAAATACAAACAACAACAACAATAAAAAAAAACAAAACACAAAATCTTGGAAGAGTACCAGAAAAAAATGTAGTCATTGATGTTAAGGAAGATAGAGTTTTTTGGATGAGGATATCAACTATGCCAAGTGCAGCAGGGATGCTGAGTAGAAAGAGGCAAAGGAATAGGTCATCGGGTTTGGCCATTGGGACATTTTTGACATCAGCAAGGGCAATTTCTCTAGAGTTGTGAGACAAAAGCCGAGGCTGTAGCTGGTTGTAGTGAGATTTGAGACAGTGAGGAAAAGTGAGTATGTAGGCTTCTCATTAAAGGACTAATGCTATTGAGAAAATGGGAGATCAGATATTAGCTTTAAGAGTTTGAAGAAAGGTAGGATTTTTGTTTTGATTTGTTTTATTTTTATGCTAAGATGAGAAGAGTATAAAAAATAAAGGGGAGATGAAAAGGACAAGAGAGCTCGAAGATAAATGATGGAGCAGTTCTGGAAGGGGAAGGAAGGAGCAATCTCAGGAAGATAATGGACAGATGCTTGCACTGGAAGAGAAATATCATTTCCTTACTCTGACACTAAGTTTTACAGGTAGAGGGGAAGGTAGTCCAGCTAAGTTCACATCCAATAGCCTCTATTTTCTTGGTGAAGTAGTGCTCTGTCATCAGCCACAGAGGGGCCACTGCCTCAGGCATAGCCTCGTCAGGGGTGTAGTCAGTTACTGGGTATGTGAAGCTGGAAGAAATCACCAGGCTTTGATATTTTGTCCTGATGAACCTCTTTACCATCAGGATAGACTATCTAGATATCCCAAAAAGTACCCTAAAAATATACTTCTCAGTACACTTATTGAGGGGGGAGATTTTTAAAAATGTATTTTAAACATAAAACCAGAAGATGAAGCCAGAGGTATGGTGCATAATACTCAAAGATGAGGGGAAGTAAAGGGGTTCAGTATTCAAGTTATTCATCATTCATCTTCTTGGCAAACCCTTTACTCTTCACTGTATCCGTTCATTCATTTTACACCACTTTAATTGTAGGGGCCATAAAGAGTTAATAATAAAACCATTAGTTTATATTACTGGAGTCCTTACCATGTATCATGCATTCTTTAAGGTATTTTATATATTAATACATTTAATCCCCTAAGCCTTATAACAAAGTGTATGAATATTATTATTATCTTTATTTTACAGGTAAAAAGAAAAAAAACAGAAAAAAGAGCTTGTGTGATTACTCATGGTCATATGGCTAGTAAAAGTGCAGAGTCAGCTTTCAATCTCGGTCAGTCTGGTATGAGTCCACCCTGTTACCATTAGTAGGACAGTAAAGGCCTAGAAGGTTTGTACTGTATACCAAGTTCATGAGTTAGATTCGTATCCATTTCCTCCCTCCTCCCTCCCTCCCTCCCTCCCTCCCTCCCTCCCTCCCTCCCTCCCTCCCTTCCTTCCTTCCTTCCTTCCTTCCTTCCTTCCTTCCTTCCTTCCTTCCTTCCTTCCCTCCTTCGTTTTTGAGAAACAGAGAAAGACAGACAGGAAGGGAGAGAGATGAGAAGCAACAACTCATAGTTGTGACACATTAGTTGTTCATTGATTGCTTTCTCATACATACCTTGATGGGGGGCTCCAGTTGAGCCAGTGACTCCTTGCTCAAGCCAGTGCCCTTGGGCTCAAGCCAGCAACCTTTGGGTTCAAGCTAGTGGCCATGGGGTCATATCTATGATCTCATGCTCAATCTGGCCGCCCTGCGCTCAAGCTAGCAACCTTGGGATTTCGAACCTGGGTCCTCAGCGTCCCAGATCAACTCTCTATCCACTGTGCCAACACCTGGTCAGGCTGTATCCATTTATTAATTACAGAGCCATGCTAGGGGCTGCGAGTCTGGAGGCCTGCAAGAACCTTTGGAATGTTTTGTCTCAGAATCTGTTTATTATTCAACTTTTCATCCACAGATTCAAGTACATTAATCTTCTATAAATATTTGATGAATAAATAAATGAATGAGCCTAGGTATTTTCTCTCCCATCACCCAACAGCTCTCTTTCTGGAAAATACTGAAACCAGCTTGTAGATTGTGGAGACAGGCAGTTAGTAGCTGAAGAAAGGAGGGATACAGTGACTGCTACCTTCCTGGGTTACACAGCCTGTGATTTTCTCTCTGGCTAATGGCATTTTTAGTTTTTTTTTTGTTGTTGTTTTTTTGTATTTTCCTGAAGCTGGAAATGGGGAGAGACAGACAGACTCCCGCATGCGCCCACCAGGGGCGACGCTCTGCCCACCAGGGGGCGATGCTCTGTCCCTCCGGAGCGTCGCTCTGCCGCAACCAGAGCCACTCTAGCACCTGGGGCAGAGGCCAAGGAGCCATCCCCAGCGCCCGGGCCATCTTTGCTCCAATGGAGCCTCGCTGCGGGAGGGGAAGAGAGAGACAGAGAGGAAGGAGGCGGGGGGGGGGTGGAGAAGCAAATGGGCGCTTCTCCTATGTGCCCTGGCCGGGAATCAAACCCGGGTCCCCCGCATGCCAGGCTGACGCTCTACCACTGAGCCAACCGGCCAGGGCAAGTCTTTTTTTTTTAACATCTTCTTTCAATACAAGTTTGTGATATATTTAAACAGATTTCAGGAAAATACTGACTATGACATATCAAAAGTATGCTCTTCCATCTGGCCTTTTCTCTAGCCCTATAGTCTACTTCCTAGTGTATTTTACTAGTTTGGCTCTGGAATATTTTCATTCAATAATCTCAGTCATTGGGGCATAGCTGGAGAAAATGCTAAGTCTGAGGCTGAAGTCTGCAATTTGATTCTCTTTATGACTCCTTTACAACATGTATGAAAAAGCCCACGCTTGAAAATGAACAGTGGAGGGAAGGTTTTGAGTGCTGCTTCCCAGGGTAGGGTTATTTAAGGAATAAGGAGACTGCTCTCTGAAATAATGTCTGTGGTCTTTTCTTAAGCAAAGGAAGCACTTGCTGTTTATGTACAAAGTCAATTTTACTTTGTATCAAGGTACAAATAAATCACAAAGTATTTGGGAGAAACATTTACCATGCCTGCATAACTTGTAGGGACTCAGGGAACTTACTGAAAGCAGTAACAGCTAATTCCTATCTTCCAGCAATGTGTTATCTTGCTGAGCAAATGAAATAACACACATAAAACAAGTCTGAGCAATACCAGGCAGTTCTTGTGTGTAAAAACATGCAGCTTTGATTGGAATTATGTCATGGAGGCTAGGTCTGAGTAAGGGGAGTTGATGATGGCTGAAGTAGAAGAAAGAGGTGGAGAATGAATGAGGACATGAAGTATAAGTAAGGTTTGCAGTGACAGTGTGTGCTTCAGATGTGCCAGACACGTGTTACATGTGTAACATGCATGATCTAATTTCTTCCCTATAATATTGAAAAGTTCTATTGTTACCAATTCCATTTTTCAGATCCAGAAACTGATGTTCAGAATCCTTACAGCTGGCACAGCTGTGAGAGGCAGAGCAGCTGGTCAAATCCAGGCTATCTGGTGCTGGAGCCCACACACCCACTGCATTGTTCCTTGTGGTGGCCTAGGTAGGCTCAGGGTTCCTGTGTTTGCAAATACCCAGCACATCTGACTGGAAGGGGCCTTTGGGAGAGTTAGGCATCAAAAGAAGCTAATCCTCCCAAAAAAAGACTCTCTTAGATTCTTGCCTTATTTTAACTTGGGGGACTTTCTGCCTCCATTATCTGAGAGTTTGGGAATGGGGCCATTTCTCAGTAAAGGACTTTCATTTCTACAATGCTGCTCTATTGTGTTTGGTACAACCCACAAAATTAAGAGCCTTCTTCACTCTTAGAGGAACAGCTCTACTCTGTTCAGTATCAGAGATCCTGTCACACTGAAACACAGGTGGAGATATATATATATAAGCATAGGACAGTTCCTACAAAATCTCAAACAATGCAAAATTTAGGGGCCTTTGAATTTTAAGGAGGTTATGCAATAATGCAGGTTCAACCTTTAAATTGATGATTATACAACCTGGCTAGTGATACATACTTTTTATAAAAGAGAGCCATGTTTTACCCTCCTCTGTATATAAAGAAACAGATAAACTTTCCTCCAAAGAATCTCCCCTCTTCTTTCCTTGTCTCCTTTTCCCTGCACACAATTTGTTGCTATCTCTGCTGTATTCCCTTAAAATATTACTTTTACCATCACATTACATTATAGTTAGTCTAATTTATGTCTTACTGCCATGACAGACTGTGAAATTATTGAATGCAAGGATCGAATACATTTTGGTATTCCCAGCATCTTCCAGGCACCATTGGCAGTGCCCAGCCCACATCCCCATCCTTCAACACATCAGTGCATCATCTGACTTTCAAATGCCAGTAGTTGCATTTCTTTGCTTGAGGACTTTCTCTGACCCAAGCCACCTTATCCACCTTTGTGGCAGACCGGAAGTAGTGAACCAATGCCCCCTGAGAATACTCTCATCTAATGACTGATGGGAGTGGATATAAAATATCCTAGCTCCTTCTTCCCTTGGGCAGAGGAGCTCAGAAGAGGGTGTCTTCCAGAGTTGCTCATGAGATAAAGCTTCATTTGCCCCAGAAGATAATGAACTTGCTAACCTACCTTTTCTCGGTTTCCTTCCCTACCCTGACTGTTCCCCACTTCCCAACTGGCGTGCTGTTCAGTTCTCTAATAGACTACTTTCACTTGAATCCTCGACTCAAATGTAAACCTAAACAAGTAAGCTCTCAATATGCAGAATTCCAATAAATGACCTTTTTAATTAAACTGAGTTACAAAGATGCATAGTGTAGCATGAGATAAGAGACATAAAAACACTATGCTACAAAAGTGCTAGAGGCCCTTCAGTCAAATTTGAGCACATGTAAACACAACAAGCATCATGATTTCAGGGTTTCCCTCTGCAGTAGGGAAGCGGCTGTCCTAGTTGTTAGTAGAGAAGAGTGCATGTCAGGAACTCTAGCTTCTATTTTTAGGTCTCTCGCTGACATAGAAAACCTGTTTCCTAACAGTACAATAGTGACCTTCCTACCTCAGAGAAATGGTGCAGAATGGCTAACGAGGAAACAAGTCCCCATCTGTGGAAGCTGCAGAGGAACAGAGGAGGGAAATGAGAGTTAGGTACCATTCATTGGCAAACATGGTACTCTAAGATCTCTTTTGTCAGCAAAACAGCAAGTGCTGACTTGCATGGCAGTGCTATGGCCTTGAGCAGGATTTAGGTCTCTGACCTTTCAAAGCCTGACTCTGAGTCTAACATTTCCAGAGGCTAACAATTGTTTTCCTTATTTTTTTAACCTCACATTAAAAGATATTTTTTTTTTGAAAAGGTGAAATAATTACTCTCATGTAGATATAAAATTACATGTGTTAAAGTTTTTCTTTAACTCATTAAACAGTGAGGAGACCAGGAAGATGGTTTAACTAGTTTAAAAGAAAAGATGAAAAACAGACATTTATAGATCAAAAATATTGAAATGAATGCACAAAACTAGTCTCTTCCACAGTAGGGGAGGGAAGTCACTGGAACCTTGACAGTACAGGACAGATTTTGCCAGAATAAGCAACAGATATTTTACAGTTCTATCAGTTATACAATATATAGAGATAGAATGGAGCTCCAATAGAAGCAGAATCAGATAACTTGGAAGGGTGTGCTATCAACAATGCATAGTTTTTCATTGAAGTACAATTATTCTCTACACTCACAATTGTTAAATTTAATAACATAATCCCCTGCCAATAATAATTTTAAAAATCACTTTTTTTTCTAGAGCCTATTTATACTTTTAAAATCTAGGTCTTTTTCTTAACACTGTGAGTAGATGTGAGCATAGTAAAATGTAATACAGAGATATAGTGCTTGAGAAAAGTACATGTGATTGTTAAATAAAGGGGAAACTGTCAAGATTCAGAAGGAAGATCTTTCCTTGAAAGAGGAAAAAGATGGAAAGAGGAAAGAAATAGGTGGCATTTCACACACACTATCACACCAAGTCCTCCCAATAAACCTGAGAATTAGGTGAAGATAGTTCTTTTTTTTTTTTTTTTTTTTGTATTTTTCCGAAGCCAGAAACGGGGAGGCAGTCAGACAGACTCCCGCATGTGCCTCACCGCCTGACCGGGATCCACCCAGCACACCCACCAGGGGGCTATGCTCTGCCCATTTGGGGCACTGCTCCGTTGCAACCAGAGCCATTCTAGTGCCTGAGGCAGAGGCCACAGAGCCATCCCCAGCGCCCGGGGCCAACTTTGCTCCAATGGAGCCTCAGCTGCGGGAGGGGAAGAGAGAGACAGAGAGGAAGGAGAGGGGGAGGGGTGGAGAAGCAGATGGGCGCTTCTCCTGTGTGCCCTGGCCAGGAATCGAACCCAGGACTCCTGCATGCCATGCCGACTCTCTACCACTGAGCCAACTGGCCAGGGCCTAGTTCTTTTATAGATGAGAAAACTAGAGCCCAGAGCGATTCAATAACCTACAGAGGGTCCCACAAATATTATGTAGTAGGGCCAGGATTTAAATCCAATTCTTCTGGCTCTGAAGTTTATAAGTTTTTTTTCCATTATGCCATGCTTCACTGGTCAAGGATGATCTCAGATGGGAGGGCAACAGTCAAAAAATTGCCCAACTCCCTCCTTGAGGAGGACAATTCAGTAGTAGTTTCAAAGAGTCATGTTGCAATGCTGCTCATTGGTGATTGTCCTGTTTTTGTCATGATTTTATCATTCTGTTGAGTGCTCTGGAAAGATAAACAGAATTCACTTCTGATTTCACAGGCTGAGATGAGACAATTGATTTAAATAAAAGATCTTTTGAAAGAACTACTCTTTGAACCTAAAGAGATGGAGAATGGCTGATGGGGTTAGAATGCCTTGTATTGCAAGTTGCTCTGAAATGAAATGGAAATGAACCTATTTCTTGGGATGCCACTGGCATTTCCTTTCCTAAGGAGGCTTATATTCTGATCAGTAGGATTCATTAGGCATTTACTGAATGTCTACCATGTGCTCAGTAGTATACTGAGATCCTTGGGAAACATTGCAATGACTCAGATCTGAACCACACCCTGTCTAGAGCATACTAGAAAAGATTAGACACGTTTGAAAAATGTACTATAATACAGCATGATAAAGTTTATGCAGCTATGAGAGTGCCAAGAAAGATGATAGTCAAGTGGGGAGAATCATGGAAAAATTCATTGAGTAGGTGTCATTTGAAAGGGACTTATAAGGATGAGAAGATTTGAACATGGATACATATGTATATATATGTATACTGTACCTAATTCCATTATTATAACCCCAAAATATAGCATAGTTCCTTCTTTAAAAATTATTAATGAAATTTTTTAATTTCCAACCTAACAGGTTGGTGAACTTTCTATTTATTTTGCAATATAGTAGAGGATTCAATTAATATGAGAGAAAGTCATCTTCAATTCTATTTTGGTTACTTCCTATAATGAAAGAAAATATCATTTGGGTTCATGAGAGTTTCCATTTCAAAACTAATTCCAAATGGCATTTAAAATTGTCTTCTTCTAAGTTCAAATGGGCCTTAATTTATTATTCACTGAATTCCCAAGATAGCAAGAATCTTGTGTTTTCCAGCATTTCTCTATCTGATGACATTTCATTATAGCATAAATAGAAATATATGTAGATTACGCTTACAAATTACGCCTAACATGAAGGTTTCTATTAGTCTGAGATATTTAAAATGTGAGATGAACTTTGTCACCATAAGCCAAGTGCCCTAAATCTTCCAGAACATGAACTGCACACTTTAAGGTTACTATGATCTTGCAATAAGCAGAAAAGCAGCAGTTCACTTGTATTAGAAAAAGAATTAACAAAAATGTCCTCTCCGTGATGCTTGGTTGGGTATACACTTTTTATTTCATTGGACATTTCTTGCAGAATGACTCGAGGCCTTTTTAGCAAACTGTCCTTAATGCCTGGTTTTCTTATATTAGTCCTATAATTCATTATCTCATTATAAATAATAATTAGAAGACCAAGCATATACTAGCCACATGATGGGCTCTCAATAAATGTTTGTTGATTTAATGAATGACTGAAGATTTATAAGATGGAAATGAACAGAATTCAGCAAAAGCTTGCAGAGAAGGCAAATTAAATTTTCTAATGAACAAAGGAATATAAATGCAATAATACTTCTATGTTTTCAACTAAAGTTTATTTAAATATTTTTAAATCTACATTATTTGCTGAAATATATGAGAGATGACTTTCTTATGAGAAAGTCATATGACCAAAATATTTTAATATAATACTTAATATAAATTAGTAATTTGTTTGGCTGAGCTCAAGAATAATCTGAGGCTCATTTAATTACTACATAACATGTAATCTGCGTTAAATAACCTTTCTATTCATCCTGCCATTTTTACCTTCTTTTTATAATTTAGTGGTTCTCAAGCAGGGCTGACATTTTGTCCCCAAGGGGACATTTGGCAATGTCTGGACGCATTTTCGGTTGTCACAACAGAGGCCATGGGAGGCTACTGGCATCTAGTGAGTAGAGACCAAGGATGCTCTTCAACATCCTACAATGCACAGGACAAGCTCCCAAAATAGAGAATAATCTGGCCCAAAATGCCAATAGTCCTAAGGTTGAGAAACCCTATGTATGTATGTATGTATGTATGTATGTATGTATGTATTTTTAATGAAATTTATTAGGGTTATACAGGTTTCAGGTGCCCAACTCTACAACACATCTCTGTACACTATACTGTGTGTTCACCACCCCGAGTCATGTCTTCATTCATCTCCATTTATCTCCCCTATACGCTCCTCCTCTTCTCCCTCAGCAGTCAACCCACAGTTGTCTGAATCCATAAGGGGTTTTTTTTGTTCTTTTTTGCTCTATCCTATATTAAATAAAGAAGCTTGCAGCAATGATCTCAAACCCACAATGCTACATTGTTGTTCAGACAGGAAAAAAATGTTTATACATCATTCCTGGAAACAAGAAAGTTATAAAAGGTAGTTGGATCCTGCTAAAACATTCTAGAGCTGAGAACAAAGCAGAGTTTATGGAGAGAAGAGGAAGTAAATTGAATGGGATGTGCATTATTTCAGTAGAGATTAGTATAGAAAACATTGGTAAATCTAAGTTATAATCTCATCATCTCAATTTACTCCATATTAAAATGTGTTTAATGATGTACCTCCTGCATAGGCATATTTTGATAATCCACTGAATTTGTAATAATGATACTAATACCACTACTATTACTATAAATAAATTACAATTTACTGAACAACTATTATGAGCTTTCCATATATTACTACTAATTCTCACAATTAGCATCATTATTGTCATTCTACAGAAGAATTAACAGGCTCAGAGAGTTTCTGTAATCTGTTCATGGGGGTAATAACTAGAACTAGTGGCAAAAACAAGGTAGATTGGTAATCACCCAATTTCAAATACATCTTTGAATAGAGTGACCCAAAGTCTCAAGACAGTCCTGGTTTATGACTGGTGTTCCTGGGTAATTATTAATAGCACCCACTTTCTCTCATAAAAGTGATTCTCCTATAAGAGATAATGGCTCTTGTCTTATTCCTTCTCTTTAAATCCTGAAAAAAATCCATAGCATGTAAAGGTAGAAATTTATTCTCATAGCCCTCTGATATGGATCTGAGCTGTGTGTATCTGTCCATACATTCATCTTTGTGGGAGAGCAGTTGACAACTGGCAGCCATTAGTAGGAGGGACTCACAGAGCCTGCCATTTGGCTCTCGGTAGTTAAGCTACCTTAGGTGCTCATTCATCACTTTGGCAATTTCATCACTTTATCAACATGGCAGGTCCAAAGCAAATGGCTTTCTGGACAATCTAACCAAGTTGTGTAAATCAGTCAATGTCCGATTTCTTTGTTTTTCTGAATATTTTGCTCTTGGCACAAACATGGATGTCAGCAACCACATTGAATGTTGTAGGACTGGTAAAAACCATTTTGGCCTTGTATTAGGAAGTAAAATCAATAATATATAACTCATTTGTGGTGAATTTTTAAGATTAAAATAATGCAATGGGTTAGTTTGTGTGACTATATAATAATAACCTTTAAAAAACTTTCTCTGTTCTTTCTGATTAGATGCCTCATATCACCCCTCACAAAAGGAGTATCACCATGAAAAGCCATTTCTCCCCTTTGCAATCCTTCCATCTTTTAAGGCTCTCTCTTTCATGGGCATCAAAGCACCATGCAACACAGAAAGCCATCCTAAGAAACAGTGCTTCCCCACATTCAAATAGTAAGGCTCTGACCC
Organism: Saccopteryx bilineata; assembly: GCF_036850765.1. Lineage (NCBI taxonomy): Eukaryota > Metazoa > Chordata > Mammalia > Chiroptera > Emballonuridae > Saccopteryx > Saccopteryx bilineata. The sequence continues at coordinate 137,226,725 of NC_089502.1, read as the reverse complement.
TTAGCTACACGTCTTCCTCTTTCCTCTATGTGTTTTTTTCCCCTTTATCTCTTGAGCTAATGGCAAGAATATTTCTACTAGAAAAAAAAATCTTCTTATGCCAAAGGAAATTTATTTTCTGTATACATCAAGCACATATATTTAATATTCCATTCCCATCCAAGCATCCGTACTAAAGCAATTGTAGTACTTGAGGACACATTAAATTATTTACGAAGAATAAAATGCAAAATGAAAACACCATTCTTGTCTATTTGAGAAGAGAGGGGAAAAAATAACATTTTCATCTGGGAACTGAAAGAATGTCCCCTGCTCTAGTCTTTTACCTTAAAATGATGTTGGAAAATAACATCAACTGAGGCAAAACGAACAAATACTGACTAGTCATTTTGATATTATACAAGATCCCCTATTTTCCCTAATGTTCATTTTGTTAAATCTTTGCTGCAGCACTCATTTTAACTGTTTTCCAGCTTTATTGAGATATAATTGACATATAACACTGTGTAATTTTAAGGTATACCATATGTTGAGCAATATACTTATATATTGCAAAATAATTACTACCCTAGCATTAATATTGCAAAATGTTCACCACTGTAGCATTAGCTAATACCTCCATCATGTCACATAGTTACAATTTCCTTTTGTGGTGAGAACATATAAGATCTGCTCCGCAACTTTCAAGTATACACTATAGTATTGTTAACTACGTTTACCATAACTTATTCATCTTATAACTGGAAGTTTGTACCCTTTGACCAACAGCTTCCCATTTCCCTCACCCCCTACAGCTCTAATCTCTGTTTCTAAAAATTCGGCTCTTTTAGATTCCAAAAATGTGTTATCATGCAATAGTTGTCTCTGATGCTTATTTTTAAACTGAATCCACCATGAAGCTTTAAAAAAAATATTTGTTGTTAACTTAGAAAGTGTTGCTGTGTATGTATATATATTTGTTCATTTTAATATAGTCACTAGAAATAATAGCTAAAATTTTGTTACCATGGTAAAAGTTATAAATATTGGTTCCAGGTTTTAAATATGCAAGATACTAAACGCTCTTACTATTGATTCATTTTATGAGCAATGCCTGAGTCATATTAAATACAATAACCGAGTCAAATGTGTTAAGTATTTGTTGCCCATATTATCTGGCCTGGTCCCATTTTACTTACATATAGCCTCCTAGCTCTTGTGATAACACAGTGGACAGATTCAAACTTGATGGTTTTCACTGGGGGAGTTATTAAGAGAACACATCTAGGAATTAATACATTTGTCAAGTCTGATTGCTAGCAGAGTTTTTCATTTGCATCCCAGAGTTATATCTCTAGACTCGAACATCATTATATAAATTTAGTCTTAGACAAATAAACTGGAAAAGTTAAACTGAGCTTTACTGCTTCTTTGTTCCTCTTCCATTACCTCTCACTTACCCTGCAGCCTCCAATAAAACATTCCTTTCTTGGCAGGAGCACAGGGTTTTCTAACCCTATAACTTCTTTCAGTTTCATTCATACTTCTGTTATTATCACTGAAAAAATTTATTTTCCAACAATAATTTGTTAACTGAATCAATAATGTGGATCAGCATTTTTAAAATCATGTTTTGCTGAATGTTTACCATCTTGGTAATGTGCACCATGAAAATGACAGTCTATTTTTAAAAAGCTCTTCTAGTCAAATAAATTTAGGAAATAACATGGACTATGGTTTTTAGGAGCACCATAATTCATGTAAGTGTATTAAAGTTTTAGGGAGGAAGAGGAAGACATCAACAAAATAGTACAGTAGGTAGCACTGAGCTCTTGTTCCCCCCACAGAAAGAGCAAAAAAGTAAATATAACCTGTCAGAATTAAGTAGGTTAGGACTCTAGAAAATTGTCAAAAAGTTTAGAGCAACTAAGTGAATCAAGAAAAAGCCAATTTCAAAATGGTAAAAAAAAAGTTTAGTGGTTGTTTTACTTGTTCTTGTGCCCCCCTCTCCCAGCATTGGCTTTGGGTTTTAATCAGTGACAGCCTACATTCTCAGTGTGAAACCCTGATCCTGGTTCTAGAGGATGCAGAGAAAAGATTACTCACAAATTATCCTGTTCAACTATTGCAACATATCATATTTCCCCATGTAAAGATACTCCCATGTATAAGATGCACCTTAATTTGGGGGCCCAAAATTTGAAAAAAAAATGTATTACATAAAGTTATTGAACTCCAGTTTTATTCATCATAAAATTCATACAACTCCTCAACAAGCGTGAAAAAGCAGGAAATGCAAGTAAAAAAATCTACAACCACTGTATAAGATGCACCCAGTTTTTAGACCCCAAATTTTTCAAAAAAGGGTGCATTTTATACATGGGAAAATACAGTATCTGTATGCTACCAGAAGGACTGATGCAAGGTACTTGTATTAGTTTGCTATGGCTCCCATAAGCAAATACCAGACTGGTTGGCTTAAATAACAGAACTTTACCTGCTCACAATTCTGGAGACTAGAAATCCAAGATTCAGGTGTTAGATTCAGTTCTCCAGAGGAAATCATTTGTATTAGATTAGTGCCTACCCTCATGACCTCATTTTATCCTTCTTACATCTTTAAAGATTTGTTCTCCAAATATGGTTACATTTTTGAGTTGCTGGGGGTTAGGATTTCAACGTATGTATTTGGGGACACAATTCAACCCATAACAGTGCTCAACTCTGTTCTACCTACCTTGGAATTCAGGATTAAAAGCAGCAGTATTGATCCAAAACACTGCAAACAACACAAAAAATCCTTACATACTTGGGGCAAAAGATTACAGTTGAAATATACAATGGATTAAGTCCTGGGAGCAAAAGCTGAGGAGAGGTTCTTAGGAAAATTAGGTAATTTAGAAAGCCATATTCATTCTCAAGGAAGATGCATGTTAAGAAAGTATCTGATTAGATCTTAGGATTTCATCTTAGGCTGATCCCTAATTAAGTTCAAGACTAGCTAAGTACTAAAGAAACGCCCCAGCCTAGAGACACTCTGCAGACACTGGGGAAAGGTGCACCTTCTCTGTCAGTCTGTTTGTTTGTTTGGTTGGTTGATATTTTAACTCTTGGTGTTCAAGATCTAGCTCAACCCAAGCTAAAGAACACAGACTACTTGGCCACACATAAGAAGGCATATAGTCTTCGCAAAAATACTTTGGGAAAGTCTCTAAACAGGCATTCTATTATAGCCTTCCACAACCAAAACACATTCAGCAAAGTTCAGGGGAAGGGGAAGAGGCTGATTCCCAGAGTTATCACATTATAATATCCAAATATCCAATTATTAATAAAAATCACAAACATACAAAACAACAACAACAACAACAACAAAAAACAACCCAGGAAAGTATGTCCCAGCTTAAGGAGTAAAATAAATTGACAGAAATTATCACTGAGGAAGCCTAGATATTGGACTTACTAGATAAATCCTTTGAAACAACTGTCTTAAATATACTTATAAAGGAAAACAGGGATAAAGAATGAAAGGAAACCAGGAAAGTAATGCTTGAATAAAATGAGAATATCAACAAAGTGATAGAGATTACCTAAAAGAAACATAAAGAAATTCTGGGGCTGAAAATTATAAGAACAGAAATGAAAAATTCACTAGAAGAGCTAAATAAGTTTATGTAAGCAGAAGAAAGAATTAGTGAACTTAAATATGGGACAATTGAATTATTAAGTCTGGAAAGCGTAAAGGAAAAATAATAAATAAAGCTAAACAGAGTCTAAAGAACCAATGGTACACCATCAAATGGACCATCATATACATTCTGGGAGTCCCAGAAAGAGAACAGGGAAAGAAAGAGGTAGAAAGAATATTTGAATAGAATATTTGTAGAAATAATGTCTTCCCAAATTAGATGAAATCTATAAATCTACAAATCTAATAACATCAATGAACTCCAAATAGAAAAATCCAAAGAAGTTTACAGTGACAAACTATAATCAAATTGCTGAAAGCCAATGACAATGCAATAATTTTAAAAATAGTAAGAGAAACATGACATGTTACTTACATGGGATCCCTAAGAAGATCATTAACCAATTTTTCAGTAGAAACCTTGAAGACCAGAAGGCAGTGGGATATGTTTAAAACACTGAAAACTAAAAACAAAAACTGTAACTGAGAGTTTATATCCAGCAAAACTGTCTTTCACAGATGAAGGAGAAATTAAGACATTTCCAGGTGAACAATGGTTGAATTAGTTTATTATATGTAGACCAGCTCTACAAGAGATGATAAAAGGAGTCCTTGAGGTTGAAATGAAAGGATGCTAGACAGTAACTCTAAACCTAATGAAGAAATAAGTATCTCTGGTAAAGGTAAATACATTGACAAATATAAAAAAAAAACCAGTACTATTGTATTTTTTGGTTTGTAACTCTACTTTCTGTCTCCTACAGAATATAAAAGAAAATATATTTTAAAATGTTTTAACCTATGCTATTGAGCACACAGTGAATATATATATTTGAAACCACAACATAAAGGGAGAAGACTGTACCTGTTTAGGAGTGGAGTTTCTACATGCTATTTAGTGAAGGTGGTATCAATTAAAAGTAGATAGTTATTAATTTACAGTGTCAAATGTAATCCTCATGGTAACCACAAAGAATAAATATATACAAAAAAGGAAATGTAAAAGAATCAAAATGGTTCAACTAAACACAAAAGAGGGTAGTAATAGAGAAAATGAGACAAAAAATGCTGTAAGATATACAAAGATCAAATTCTAAATGGCTGAAGTCATTCCTTATTAGCAATTACTCTAAGTGTAAATGAGCTAAGCTCCCTAATCAAAAGCCATAGATCAGGAGAATAAAACAAACTATGATTTAACTATATGCTATCTATGAGAAACTCAATTTAGATCCAAAGACACAAGTAGAGTGACAGTTGCAAGATGGAAAAATATATACTATGCAAACAGCAACCCAAAGAGACCTAAGGTGGCTATATTAACATTGGACAAAATATACTTTAAGTCAAAATCTCTTAAATGATTAGCTGTCTCTGGTTAAGTATAATCATAAACCTTCTAGAGCAGTGGTCCCCAACCCCCGGGCCACGGACCGGTACTGGTCCATGGGCCATTTGGTACTGGCCCGCAGTGAAAGAATAAATAACTTACATTATTTCCGCGGTACCGGTCCGCGGCCCGGGGGTTGGTGACCACTGATATATAAGATTACGAGACAGATTTTAATAGATTTTAAAGATTAAAGTGATAAAAATATATTTTCTAACCATAGTGGAAAGAAACTCAAAATCAACAATAAAAGGAAAACCAGAAAATTTTAATATTTGGAAATCAACACACTCTTAAATAACGAATGGATCAAACGAGAAATTATAAGGGAAATTAGAGATGAATAAAAACAAAAATACAACATACCAAAACTTATAGGATGCAGTATATGTAGTGCTCAGAGAGTAATTTTAAATGTAAATGCCTGCAAGAAAGATCTCAAGTCTTATAACCTTATATTACAACTTGAGGCACTAGAAAAAGAAGAGAAAACTAAATCCAAAGTTCTCAGGGAAGTAAATAATAAAGGTTCGAGAAAAAAAATAGAACAGCAACTAGAGAATCAACAAAACCAAAAGTTGGTTCTTTTAAAAGATAAAAAAATTATAAATCTTTAGCTAGATTGACAGAGAAAAAAAGAGAAGACTCAACTAACTAAAATTAGAAACTAAAGTGGAGGCATTACTATTGATTTTACAGAAATAAAAGAATTACAGTCTTGTCTAGATAGCTTGGTTGGTTCAAGCATCATCCGGAAGCAAAGAGTTTGCCAGTTCAACCCCCTGTCAAGATACATACAGGACCAGATCAATGTTTCTGTGTGTGTGTGTGTGTGTGTGTGTGTGTGTGTGTCCCTCCCTCCCTTTCTCTCTTGCTAAAATCAATGAATAAAAATTAAAAAGAACAAATTGAAAGAGAAGATATTATAAACAAATTAGATAACTTTGATGGTATAGGAAATACCTAGAAACACACAAATTACCTAAACTAATTAAAGATATAATAGAAAACTTTAACAGACCTGAAGCAAGTAAAGAGATTAAATGAATAATCAAAAATCTTGCAACAAAAAAAAGTTCAGGAACAGATGGTTTTTCAATAAATTTCTTTAATTAATCAATTAATTTTGAGATTTTATTTATTGATTTTATTGAGGGGGGAGAGAGAGAGTTGGGGTGAAGAGCAGGAAGCATCAACTCGTAGTTGCTTCTCATATCTGCCTTGACAAGGAAGCCCAGGGTTTCAAACCAGCAACTTCAGCATTCCAGGACAATGCTTTATCCACTGCACCATCACAGATCAGGAACCAGATGGTTTTAAGCATGAATTTTTCCAAACAGTAAAGTGAGAATTACCACAAATCCTTCTCAAACTGTTTCATGAGATAAAAGAGAAAATAATACTTAACTCATTTTATGAGGCCAACATTACTCTGATATAGAAGCCAGATAAAGATACCACAAGAAATGAAAACCACAGACCAATATCCTTTATGAATATATATGCAAAAATCCTCAACAAAATGTTAGCAAAAGAAATCCAACAGCATAATAAAAGAATTATAAACCATGAACAACTGGGATTTATCCCAGGAATGTAAGGCAGTTCAATATGATAAAATCAAAGAAATACCCCACAATAATAGAATGAAGGAGAGAAAATACATGATCATCTCAACTGATACAGAAAAAGCAGCTGACAAAGTCCAATACCCTTTCACAATACAGGAAAGAAGACTACTCAAAAAACTAGGAATAGAAGGAGACTTCTTCAACATGATAAAGACCATTTATGAAAAATTCAAAGCTGACATTTTCCAACTATATGCCATCTACAGAAAGCAGATTTAGTGGTAAAAGACTGAAAGCTTTTCCCCTAAGATTGGAAACAAAAGAAGGATGCTTGCTTTCACTACTGCTATTCAACATTGTATTGGAAGTCTTACTCAGAACAATTACACAAGAAAAAGAAATAAAAAGCACTCAAATTTGAAAGGAAGAAGGAGAACCATATTTGCAGATGACATGGTCCTCTATATATAAAACCTCAAACAATTCAAAAGAAAATTACTAGAGCTAATAAATTAATTTAGCAAAATTGCAGCATACATGATCAACATATATAAATGAGTTGTATTTTTACACAACTGCAATGAACAATCTGAAAAGGAAATTTAGAAAACAATTCCATTTACAATAGCATCTACAAGAATACCTAAAAATAAATTAAGCCAAAGAGGTGAAAGACTCATAACTTCAACTATTAGGATAATTATATTGGCCTCAGGCATTTTACTCCTGTAGTTAAAAAAAAAAAAAAAGTGTCCCTGAGGTTAGGCAATTTCTGCCTCCTAAAAACTCTGTGACCTTGGAAAACTTAATTAACTACCTTTGTGCCTCATTTTCCTTATCCATAAGATGGGGGACAATGTAGCACCTAACTACTGAAGAATGAAATAAGGCACTTACCGACTCACAGTGAGGTGTTAACATGTCAGCTCTTACTATATGCATGTGCTAATCCTTCATCCCCCCCCCCAAAAAAAAACACCAAAAACAAACTTACTTGCAAAAGAGAATTAATCCAATAGTTTGTGGATTTCACTTGCCACTCAAACCAAATTTATTTTAAATTTCAATTTCTTTTATTTTAGTCCATTTTATGTATTGACAATCTATATAAATGCTGGAATAAGTTGTCTATGATACTGCAATATTATGTGGCTTAAAGTCTAGAAATAGAATCAACATACATATTTAGAAAAAAACTCACTTTTTCCTCTTGGTTTTATATCTAAATGCAAATGAACCTTGAGACAATGCCCAAGATTAAAGAGGTCAGATAGAAAGAATAAAATTTTCCCAGAAATGTGCAAACCAATGGAAAACGCCATGGTTGGTGGGTCAGAAGGGAGAGAAGATACTGTGTAATGAATGCAGTGCAGCAAAGTGGTGGAAAGTTTGGGGTTTGGGGATCAGAAAGATGAGATATTGAGCTTCCACTTCTAATAACTGGGGCAGGACTTTAGGCAAGTTACTTAACCTCTCTAACCCTGCAGTCCCCCCATATGAATACATGTCCTGCAGCAGTAAAATAATTCCTCTTTTGTAAGGATTATACTAGATAATTTTTAATATGCTTACTACAGTGAGTCAGTATGCAGTAGCTTAAAAATTATTTTGAGTTCTAGCAACATACTCACACTGCCATTTACTGGGAAGGATAAAAACAAATTATTGATGGTATGGCCCAGCCTTTTAAATGCTTCCAACTCAGTTGGGGAGGCCAGACAAACAAGTACTGTACAATACAAGGAAACCTACATTTGAGTTTTCAAATTCCTCCTGTTAAGACATTTTCTTTTTCCTGTTTCTTTCCTCCATCATTCATTTTCAAGTCTTCCACTCTGAATCAGACTACCTAAAAGGAAATATTTTATTGTAAGAACAGAAGAGCAAACATACAAAATTCATCATGACTTGCCTCTACTTTGTATAATTTATTAGCAGAAAAAAATAGTGATTTTAAAATACAATTTTATAGCCAAGAAACAGATTCATTTTTGTTTTGTTCTGAGTAACCAAAAAGGAAAAACAAATCAAGCATAGTTGGAAGTGACCATGGAGAAGTCAGCTTGGCAGATGCCGAAATAACAGGGAATGGGATGAACCACAAGACTTGCGGGTTGAATAATGTTTTGGTAATATGGTGATGCCTGTGAATCCATGTCTGCAAACATTTTTTTTTTTAAATCAGAAAAGTTAGTTATGCTAAAAATAAAAAGAGCTTAACACATTGTTTTTACCAAAACTCTTTATTCCTTCTTTTACCAATACTCTTTGCCTGGGGATTTAAATTAGCTGTCTTGCTCAAATTTCCTTTCCTCATTCTGAGAACCCAGCACAGGCCTGGAGAGTTTAAAGACATGGTGCTCAAGTGCCACCACAGCTGTGTTTTACTGTGTTTTACGACTAGCTTTTGAGGGAAGCCTCAAGCCAAACTCCTCCTCATTCAGATCCTACTGGCTTGTTGGGTATGGAGAGCCACCTGGGTGTGGCTTACACCAGGTTGCTAAGCCTTTTTTGAGTGAAGATAAATGTCACTAGGAAAAGCAAAGATGGTTCGTGGCAGTATGTTCTTATCTCAGAAAGCATCTGGGGGAAACTACATGGAGGTAATAAACATGTTCCTCAGTAAGACAAGAAACAAAAAATAATCAGAGAGTGATTTATCAATTGCCAAAGAGCAAAATGTCTGTGGCCATACCCCCTGAACACACTTGATCTTATCCAATCCCAAGTCAAAGGGCAAGGGAAAAGAGAACTAGTCCCTGGGACTAGCATTAATAACTCCGCTTTACATTACATATTTACTGAGGCAACAATCAGGATATTAACTGACTTTTTTTTTTAAAAGAAGTTAATGTCCATTGTTTCCGTATTTCTTTACATCATTTTTCATTGATAGGGTCGAAGAATTATAGAAAGAATGGGATAAATTCAGAGGTATCAAGAGACTCAAACTAGATCTACTGATTTAAAGGATATCATGTGAAAGGTGAATGGTCCTGACCCATTCACAGTTCAAACTGCAGCTTCATTTAAACTCATGACCCAAGCTAATTTCATCACCTTGGGATGTCCACTGTTGACATCTACAGTATCATTGAGCCTAAGGTCAAAGAAATCTACCCACCCAAAAGGCTATTTTGATAGCAACTGTTGACAATGAATTCAGTTTAATAGTTTTCAGCTTATATTTTCCAAAGCTCCTCAGGGTAAGTTATCATGGCTTAACTGTCATTATTCAAAATTCTAGTGGGAATATTATCACCATGAACATCTGGGTAAAACATTTTCTTTTTTTGCAATCTCACCATCATTTTAATTTGTTTGCATCTTTTGTCATTTGCACAGATGTTGATGAAGCTGTAATTTTGCTTCAATGTCTATTGCAATATTTTTATTGCATTCTGCAGGTCCTCCAGTAAACGTTACTTGCAATATTTTTATCAACAGTTTTGGATCAGTCACGGAAACCACCATGGTAAGTGCTATAATGCCACTGGCAAGAGAAAAACTTGACTTGATTATGCTATGAACACAATCTGTCAAATTTTCTATTTATTGTTCAACTTGCAGGGCCTCCTGTAAATGTTACCTGCAACATATTTATCAACAGCTTTGGGTCAGTAGCAGAAACTACAATGGTGAGTGGGACTGAGCATTGAAGCCATGGTGTGAAGGAATGGGACATGGGATTGAAGAGTACCATTGACTGTTTGGGGGACATTTACTGAGTGCCAATTTCTAAGTTCACTCACCTCTAGAAAGCAATTATTTATACTCTTTCACTTCAGGAAGTCATTAATCAAATGTTCATTACTTAAAATACAATAATCATTTATCCATTATGCCAGAGAAATTTTGGAATCACTTGATGTTTGGTTAGATTTAGGTAAAATAATCAGTAATAAACATGGTAATATAGTTAAGGATGTTTAAATCTTTGTATCTCCAATGTTTCAGAAATATAAGTTTCAAAGTTTGGGGAATATTTTTATAGGCAGTTTTTTTTCATATAGGTTTTAACCTAGTTAAGCCACATATATGCAGCATTTAAGCTATACACCAAGGGGCTGACTTTACAATAAATACACACACACATGTACGCGTACACAATTTTGTTAACAATAGAAAGTAGTCCTAAGTCCACAGTCATTACAACACATGCATGGCTTCTGCAAAAAATAAATAAATTTTTTACAAAAATAGAACTATCAAAAGCTCATCATAATGTACATGCAAACATGTTTCATGTACATAAGATTTAGATACTAGAAAATTGACTGGATTCCTTATAAATGTCATGGTGACGGTGTTGCCTTGACACAGCCTATTTAATTAGGTCAGTAGCCTTACAGTGCTAAGTTATAGTGTGGAGACTGCATTTGGTGTGAAATATTTTCTTGGTCCCTGTAAAATTTATTTTATGTCTTAATCATTTGGCTGCTTTTATTTTCATGACTATACACAGTATACAGCCATACTATTGGATGAGATCAAAATATGATAGAATACAGTTAAGCATGACCAGGTACTATGATGGCCGATGTCCTAGAAACACTCAGGAAATGAAATAATGAGCACAATGCCACTGAGATGTAAAAAAAAAAAATAGTGTTCCCCTGTTTTTATGAATTTTCTCTTCTAGGCTACTAGGATCATGTCTAACAAATTTCTGTATTTTTTTGATATCCTTGATGCTAGAAAGAAATAATTTCTCTTTTACCAGTCCTTCTCACCGGCAAAATTAAGCATAATGCAACCCCACTACCTGTCATAATATTACTCTGACACAGCATTGTCCAGAAATGAGACTTCTGGAGCTTTGACAGGATGTAGTGCATAAATAATTTCACCCAAATAAGATAGTTTTGATAGGGTTATTAGATGACTCAGAAGAAAAACTGAACATGGAAAAGGTAATGCAACTCTGAGCTTGGCATTCAGTTTCGGTCTCTCTTCTCTTGGTTTTTATCTTGATAAACCTCCCAGCAGCCCAAATTGCTGTCACCAGCTTTACACGATGGCATTCAATGACAATATTTGCACGACCTAATGCTGATTGCATTAATTAGATCCTAAGTTGCTTTGATTAAATATCCTCATTGCATTTTACTCCCAATCAGAAATGCAAATGTTCACCTTTTTGATGCTCACTAATGCAAAAAAAAAAAAAAAAAAAAAAAGCTTAGTATTTCAGGAGATAAAAAGGGAAACTATGGATATGCTGGTTTTCCTGTGTCTTTAGCAGCTACTGAAATTGTTTAACAAATGGGCTGCTTCGGTGTTTCCTGGTCATTTATTAAAGTGTTCTTTGCCATGTTTCCTACAAGAAAATCTGGAAGTCACTGCTCAAGTGTAATATCAACGGCCTGTCTATGTGCTATATGAGATATATTGAGTCGCATGGTCAGAAGAGTAATGTATATTATGCTTCCATTTTATTTCTTAGCTTTTGATGTAATGACAAACTTCATTTGAGAGTAAGTTTAAATGCTATAGAAACGTTTACCTAAAACCTATGTACTGTAATTAATCAATGTCATTCCATTAAATTTTCTAAACAATAAAAAGTACATTTATTTTCCTTAATATGGCTTTTGTGTGAAGGTAAAATATATTTTTGAAACACTATCATGCTTAAAGCTAAGAATAAATCCTCATGCCATATCGAGTAGGGACTGGCAAAATTTTTTCTATAAAAGACCATTATGCAAATATTTAAAACTTTGAAGGCCAGGCACAACTCAATTCTGTCCTCTTGGCATGAGAGAAGTCATAAACAATAGTGAGCAAATAGGTGCGGATGTACTCCCCCCCCCCAAATTACTTATAAAATCAGGCTGTGGTTAAATTGGGTCCGTAGGTCACAAGTTGCCAATCCCAGATCTAAAGCATTAATATTAAAATATTCAGATGCTCATAAGAATGTGAGAAGTGCTCCACCTTGAAAGGGTCTTATCTTCCCACATCCCTAAGGCCCTGCCTAGGAATCTACCGGATATACCTATAGTGTCCTCATAGCCTGAGCTTCCTTTAGCTGAACACTGAGATTCTACCACCCATGAATATGCCCACAGATTCATAAGAATCAACTCAATAAAATTGGTCAAATAGTTAAACAGAACAAGGTTCTTCCCTGAACTATCTTTAGTTGGAGTGAAAACATCAGACCTTTACCTTTCAAGCCCAGTAATGTATGTGGTCATTGAGGACATTGATTAGTGTTATTTGGGGGATAATACTTTTTGTTTCTCTAACTTTCCTGGAATAAATTTTTCCATGAATACCTCAGAATTTTGAGTTTTTGAGTTTCTTCTTCTCTCCCATGTGCCACTCTCACCCCATGGCACCAATAACACCACCGGCGGATTTAGTTTAGGTGTTTGTTTCTAAATAAGATGCAGTGATTATGAGTTTTAAAAACTCAATATGACTTTTTTTTGGTGCTATCCAGTCTGCCCCTGTGATGAAATCCCATGAAACAATTGTTGGTACTGCCTTCCAACAAAGTATAGGCTTGCTTACAGACCCCATATGCCCTCTAACTCACTCCTTTGATATGTTAGTGTTGAAGATGCCGGCTCACAGAACAACGTATTTGTGTTATTCTAAGGAATGTTTTTATGGATCATTATGATGACATACATTATTCCCAAATACTTACTTTTGTTTATTAGGAGCCACAGGGATCTATCGGTGGCTATTACTAATTGACCCTCTGCTAAGAATAGTCCAGTGGAACAATTTTTTGTGTATATATGGTTCCAAAAGACTAGTAAGGGATGTATAATGGAACAGGTTATATATTGGTTTTGGAATGTCAGTTTACCATTTCCTTTTCTTTCCCCTTTTTCTTTAGCTGCTGATGGCAATTAAATTTACAGGATAGGGAGTGTATTTGCAACACCCTCTTTCCTGATTTAAAGGCATAGTTTGGGATTATCAATAATGTCAGTAAAGGTCAACAGTATTTGCATGCTATCTGCATGCAACTCTCTGCAGGGATAGGCCATCAGAAAATGGAGAAGAGATAGTCCCTTCAAACCTACCTAATGATGGCCTAGAGGGATGTGGGTAGAAAGAGTGTGATTTGGACCTGTAGGTGCTGGAACACTACCCATGCCACAGCATCAGATCCTGGCACCCTCCTCATTTAGTAGATTGGGGGGGGGAGGGGCAAGAGCTAAAAGTGCACACTATCTGTCCACTCAGCGAGTATCTTCAGAATATTAGCATGCCCCCTCAAAATTCTGTCCCAGAGGACAAAGTCCACATGCTCTGTTGATCACTGCTGCAGGCTGAAGAGTTGTTATATATCTGATTTGAATTCACAATGCTGAGGAACTGGCTCAGAGACAGACAGCTCCTTATAAGAACGCATGCTGTGCTGTAACTGCTGAAATGACACTATGCGCTCCTTTTCATTGTATAGCTGCATAAGCAATTCATAAGGAGATGCTAACTTATCAGGAATAGCAGGTCGCTACATTTCCTACTTCTGATTTTTTAGAGATGAACTAAGAATCTACCACAAGCCTGGCATTTTGTTAAGCTGAGATATAAAGTGACCTCAGTCTCTAAATTAACAATGTGATGTTAAAGCCCAAATTCATCATAAAGTAACTGCTGCCCCATAATTTCAAATTCAAGGCTAACTTCCTGTATCAAAGCTAGCACAGACTCGAAATGATGAAAACTGTACTGCTGTGCAGCCAGAAGTTAAAATCTAAGTACCACATAGGCACTATGGGGAATCAACAAAGTATACTCTTATCTTTGATAACTCTTTAATATAATTGGATTAACAATTTATACACATAAAAATAATAAAAGAGTAACAGTAAAGTTTAATAATAATATGTATAAGGCAGAGTGACAATCTGTATGTACAAATCAGACTAAATATAATAGTACCCAAATAATTCAATTTAAGGAAACAATCTTTGTGCCATGGGTATATTAGCAGTTACCAGAAAAAGTGAAACAATAGTATGGAGTGTAGATATTTTTATTACCTCTGTTAAGCATACAATAAAGATTATATGACTTACACATAGCTTTTGAAAAAATAAGATATGTATTTCTGTATTTATACATACATATATATATGTATATATATGTGTGTATATATATATATGTGTATATATATATATATTATTTGAATGTTTCTATTACCTAACCCAGCAATTTTCAGTTGGTCTGTTACAAGAGGCACACTGATGTGCCACAAGAATTCTTAAAACATGTAATATCTGACTATTTACTCAGGGGCACTGACCTCTTTTCCCTTAGATTGTCAAATAAAAAATGACAACAGCCAACACAACAATACCAGTCCAGTGTGAATGAATCAAAATTAAACCTATTTTTTGTCAGATCAGCAAAAAATGTATTTTTTGGTGTGCCGCAGAATTTTACTAATTAGTTTATGTGTGCCATGAGATGAAAAAGATTTAAAATTGCTGAGTTAACTCAACACCCAGATATTCAATCATAGGAAAACAAATTTTAATACAAGGAAGTATTTATTTGAAGTAGAATCTGTCTCCAGAGAGAGATGACAGTATAAAAGAATATTCAGTCTACATTTAAGCATGTCTCTCAATATTTACTTTCTCTTTAATATTTCATTAAACCTAGAAGCAAAAAGAAAGACAAAAAAAGACTACAGAACAATATAACTACTCCTTGTGGTTTGGAATCTCATGAGAGAATAAACCTACCTGTAAATAGGCAGAGATGATGCACAGATAAATCACATATGTCAAGTTTCTACCCTGCATTGAAAATGATAGAGAACTGAAAAAATTCTAGAGGCATAGGCCCAGAAAAATCTTTTATTTAGCTATCTACTTCTCTAGATCCTTGGGTGTCATTTTCTTTCTTTTTTCTTTCTTTTTCTTTTCTTTTCTTTTTTTAGGTGAGAGGAGGGGAGATAGTGAGGCAGACTCCTGCATATGCCCTGACTGGGATCTACCTGGCAACCCCATCGGGCTGATGCTCGAGTATCGAGCTATTTTTAGCACCTGAGGATGACCCACTTGGATCAATGGAGCTATCCTCAGTGCCTGAGGCCATGCTCAAACCAATGGAGCCACTGGCTGTGGGAGGGGAAGAGGGAGAAAAAGGGGAAGGGGAAAAAGAAGATGGTCGTTTCTCCTGTGTACCCACACCGAGAATCAAAACCAGAATATCCATACACTGGGCCAATGCTCTCTCCACTGAGCCAGTGTCCTTTTCTATTCTAATAGGAGTTAAGAATTACTGCTTATTTTAGAAGAGTGTATGTCATCATAAACAAAATTACCAAAAATTTAAAATCTTATATATTAGAAATAAAAACTACTTCCAAAAGATCAATAAAGACCTTATTTAATATAATTCCTGTAACTGTCCCATAAAATATATTTTCTCCTCTTAGTTTCCCATTTATTCTTATTTACAAATACAAGGATTAATATATTTTAAATTAATTCTTAGACATTTAATGTTTCTATTGCGATGTGGTTGATTCAGTGATCTTCTAAAAGTTCTCATATTGGGAGAATTGCTTTTATTATTTTCTCTATATATAAAATTCAAAATAAAAAACCAGGAAACATAGGAGAATACTTATGGGAAAGACTTTTTAAAAGCTGTACATTAGCTGTGAAAATTTATATTGAGTTTTTTTTAAGGTCAATGTTTTCACGTTGTATGTTACTAATGTAATATTCTCTGGAGTCTCTCAGTATGCACCTTTAAGTACTTCAGTTCGAGGGAGGATAGCAACAACTTCTCTTGGTGATTTTGCTGCCCAATACTCTCTATCTGGCTTCTTATGGTCTCTCCCATCCTATGATTACTTCTTGGGGGCCCTTGTTGACCTCCCAATGGCCTGAAGTATTTAACCCATTCACTTCTGTTATTTTCAGCTGTCATTATGTTCCCGTACTTAGTTTCTCTGCCTCCAGAACTGGTTAAGGGATGAGCTCCTCTTCTCTCACACTTCCTATTGAAACAAGCTTATACATCCCCCTGTACACACACACACATTTTATGAATAATTGGTTCTCTCAATAAGGGAAATAAAAGGGGTAGATGTCAAACACTGAAGAAGCTGCACTTTTTCCCTTAGGAAACCTTAAAATATCTCAGTTGATGGATCTAATACATACTTAAATTGAATTATTATGTTTTCAACAGCCCCCTTTTTCCTCCTACAAATCACACCTTCTGGTCTTTACTCATACAAAACTCCAAAGATTCTAGTAACTCCTGTTGTTAATGAAACATAGACCTGCTAATCTCTTTCCATTTACTACCTTCTAGTCCCTTTGGACAATTCTAGACTATATGCTGAGGAAAACTTTGAGGTTCTTCTACTCCCTGGGTTCAATCATTTGGGATGGAAATACACAATGAACACACCGGATGGAATGGAAGTATGACAGGGCCCATAGCAGTACCCTCACAGATCTGGAAATTTGCTATGAAGGCCTGGGATAATCTCAAATAAAAGTCAGCTGATAAAATTTTCCAAGTCAGAAAGTTCTTAGGTTGTACAATTGAAAACCTTAAGGTTATTTTTTTTAATATTTCAGCCTTTCCAAATGAGCTGGGGTTTGATGACTGATTTTCAGAAGTTAGCAACGACTATATGATTATTAGCATTCATTAGGTCAACTACATTGCACACTCTGTAAAAACTGCCACTGAGTTTTAATACTCCATCAGCCTGGTCATCAAAATGGCTATATTTGAAAAGAAGGCATGAAAATTTGGATAGTTTAATAATAGGTAGAAAGAACTAGATTGAAACTCTTTTCCATACACCCTGATCTTTATAACTTAGTCATTTTTTTCTTTTGACCCTAAAGGTAATTAACCAAAACTGACCATCCTGAGGTGGTGGTCTCCCTTATATCTACTAGAGTAAATAACCATCCCAATTTTGCCTGGGACTGAGTGGGTTTCTTTATGGGCTAAAACTGGGAAGTTCTCAGGCAAACTAGGACAAGTTGGTCACCATTAGAAGAATGTGAACAATTACCAAAACCCAGGTTCCAAAGACATGCAAATAGAAAATATGAGAGTTAAAAGGTAATGGAAAGAGAGTAGGAATGAGTATATATCACCCTAAATGGTCATAAGTGGCAAGGATGGACAACTATTAGCTCTAAACCATAGTCCCACATGACTAGATAATACTGTTGAAACCTCTATCTGGGGCTGCTCTATCAAGAGAAGTTAACAGCTTACATGAACCTAGACCTTTCAGTAGAAATCCCCAGGACAGCAGTCACTGCCCAGAGCTTACTCATTAGCACAGAAATTCCCAGACCAAATCAGAAGAAAAGGATGTACCTGAGGCTCCCACACGGAGGAATGCCTTTGTCAGAAGGTGCTCAGATTGGAAGAACATAAAAAGATCCCTGTTTTGATGAAGCATCAAGTTGACTACTGTAGATAAAAC
Source organism: Saccopteryx bilineata (assembly GCF_036850765.1). NCBI lineage: Eukaryota > Metazoa > Chordata > Mammalia > Chiroptera > Emballonuridae > Saccopteryx > Saccopteryx bilineata. The sequence continues at coordinate 137,208,645 of NC_089502.1, read as the reverse complement.
CCATTCAGAGAACTGATAAAATATTTAAGAATCTCAAAAGTAAGTAGCTATGAGGGAATTATCTTGTCAACATGAAGCATCTTAATATTCATGTTGATGAATTAAAAAAATATTACCCCATGATGTAAGAGTTTTATAAAAAGATTTTCACTACCAAAAGTACAGAGTGGGTTTGCTTCTGCCCAGAGCATCTGAGCAGAATGAGGAAAGAGATCATGTTATTTCTGATTTGGAAAATGAATCAGTTTTATTTGACAATCTGCCATCACAGACTGTCTTCTGTAATCATCATTACCTTTTTCTATAGCAAAATCAGCTTGAGTTGGTATTATTTCTTCCCAGAATGAATAATTTAAACAAAAATTTCAACCAAGTCAGTTTGGCATGGTGAAGTCTTCTTTCTTTGTTCACTCTGTTACCACTCCTAATAGAACTGAGTGGTTTATTTTTCACTAAGGTATGCACAGCCTGGTTTACTTAGACACAAACACTGCACCAAATCAGGGAGAAGGGTGAGGGGGAAATGTAGAGGACCTCATATGCCAGAATGGGTGATAAGTAACTCTTATGCATGACATTTCTGTAGGACTACCGAGTGAATATTTTTCTGAGACAACAGTGGAATGATTCACGGTTGGCATATAGTGAGTACCCTGATGATTCCCTGGACTTGGACCCATCGATGCTGGACTCCATTTGGAAACCAGATTTGTTCTTTGCCAATGAGAAAGGTGCCAACTTCCATGATGTCACCACAGACAACAAGTTGCTTCGGATTTCAAAAAATGGCAAAGTGCTTTACAGTATCAGGTAAGCTTCCTTTGACTGCACCTGTTCACATCTCCATTTTTCTGCTGGCCTAGTGCTGCCTAATTCTGCATGACAAGATGTAAGTGAATATTCGCCTTCTGTGGTCTCTTGTTTATCATTTGAATCTTAAAGTTGGTGATAGTGTCAAAGGTTCCCATGGTTTCAGAAGTGTCATTCTCTAAAACAAAAACATATTTGGTAGGATGGTGGACGGGTGATGGTGTTGTGTAAATACTTGCACAAAATGCTGTGATTAATTCAATAAAGGAAATAGAGGCCCTTTCATTAAATTTCCATTGAACGTAATGTACAAAGTCTCATTTCAAATAATTCTGTCTTTCTATAACATTTAACACACACACACACACATACACACATACAAATTCAACTGCTCAGCATGGTCACTGACAGCATACTTTGGGCTTGGTGAGTAGAAAACTAGTTCTAATCCCAGCCTTGCTTCTAATTAAACATGTGAACTTGATCTCTGAACTTTTCTTGGGATTGAGCTAGGGATAGACAATTCCCAAACTCCATTTTTGTTTTTATATTTGAATATGATCTCTGGAATCTATATCACCCCAGGCTCAAAATAATCTCTCTTTTCTGAATTCTAGTAACAATTTCTCTGTGAATCTGTAAAGCTTTTATTTCTCATACCTCATATTTTGACTATTTGTGTATACAAATATAGCATAAGAACATGGATTTTTCAGAAAAAAAAATCTAAAATCAAACCAAGCTTTGTTAGTTACTAAATAACGTAACCCATAACTCTCAGTTACCTTAACTGTAAAATGGGAAACACCATACAGTATTTGTTTCTGACTATTCTTGTGACACTGGATGATATAGAACACAGATATATATACAGTAAAGGGTCAGATAGTAAGTATTTTAGCTCTGCAGGCCAGACTCTTTCACTTGCTTCACAACTATTTTGTGCCACTGTAGCAATGGGGTGTGGCTGTATTTCCATAAAATTTTATGCACAAAAAGTGTCAGTGGATCAGATTTGACCCTTTGGCCATAGTTTGCTGTCCCCTGGTATAGAGCACATTAAAAAAACTTGCTACAGAACACGACACAGAGGATGTAATGAATAAATAATGGCTGCCTGTACCTTAAAGTTAATATTCTTTTGAATCAGTAAGCTCTTTAATGCCAAGATATTTTCATTTTGCATCTTCTGTATCCCCTCTAAAGGCCCTAGACAATGTATTGTATATTAGAAATATCTAATACATTGAATAAGTATGAACTCTTTAAAATCCTTTATAAAGTTCTCCCTTTTGCTCCAATATTATTACCCCCAAACTGTGGACAGCTAGTGTATTTGTGATTACTTCTCTCAAGTTTACCGACTCACCACCATAAAAACCTCATTTCACACCTCTATTTACAACTTAGGTCTATACTGTACATTCCATTCTTAATCTAGTACTTTCACAGCTTGCTAATGGCTGACAGCTTTGATGTCTCATGGAACAAGAGGCTGTTCATTTGTAAAAAGTAGCAAAGTCACTGCTTGCACAAAGAACCAGGAGATTCCCTTGTTTTATTGTTAAAAAACTTTTGACTTTTACTTTTCTAAAAATTTTTAGGAAAACCGAATGTTTCACATGGCCATAAATTTGGCGTAAGATGCAGTATTGGGCACAAGCTAAGCGGATGTGACCTGATGAAATGGGACATATGTAGAGCACGGTACAGGGAAGGAGAGTTATAAAAAGCAGCACGGGGCATCAGCTGCCCCAGCTAACCCTCTGGGCTTTGGGTGGCACTGGCTGTAGTAAATACCTGGCATCTTGCACTGCTGAAGCAAACCTGGCTTTTTTTCTTTTGTTCCATGAAGGCGTTTCTATTCAAGAACCATGAAGAATATAATGTTCCCCAAACCTAGATCTATAGGCAATTCTTCTGTCTCCAGTTCTCCTTGTAGCATATTACAGGCTCTGCAATACCCTAACAATTGTTCTGGATTGAACGGAGTCTGTCCCGTGGCAGGCTGCTTTAGCTTTTCCTTCGCTGTTGGTATTCTATGAAATTAGAAGGAAAAAAAATTGTTGGGGTAAGAGAAGTGGACACACCATTTTAGAACACAGTTCTTGGCAGATTTGCATGGCAGGAATCCAATTATTTGCCTAGAAGGATTTGCAGTGAGCCAGATAGTATGCTGGGCCTAGAGACCTGGAGTTGAGTCAGATGTGGTACCTGTCTTGGAAGGGCTCCAGTCTAACAAGGCAGGCAGACATAAGATAAATAATAAGAACAGAAAACAAGGAAAAGTGGCTCTAAATTTACGAGTGAATTGTGTTACTCAAATACTGTTAGAATCTGGTTGCTGGCATCCATACTCTTATTTACTTGAGTCACTCGCTGGACTCAATTTAACTAGAGGGCATGGTATAATTAGGGGTAATACATGCCAAGGTGCATATGCCCAGGCCCAACCCAAGTTGAAGGCCAAGTGGGCTGCAGTTTTTGGTTTCTTAAACATGCTAGAAAGTCCCTGCTAACATTCCATTAGGAGGGATTTTCCCACTACTCTCAGTTTTACAATGCATATATCCCTAGGAGAGGAAATTTGTTGTCCTAAATTCATACTAAGCTGTAAAGAGCTGATATTAAAATTTATTTCTGATAGTATGCCTGATGTCCACAAAGAATAGTAAGAATTAGCATTTTGGATACCTGAGCAGAGAAATCAGATAGAACAAAGAGAGTTAAGAAAGATTTAAGGAAGGGATACAACAGAAGTACCAAAGATAAACTCATGTAAACTAATGAATTATCTCCATCCTACACATTTAAATACTTTCTTAAACATTTGTCCACATAAAAAATATATTCTGCGCTAGCCAACGGGCTCAGCAGTAGACCGTTGGCCCAGCATGTGGAAATCCCAGGTTCGATTTCCAGTCAGGGCACACAGGAGAAGCAACCATCTGTTTCTCCACCCCACCACCTCCTTCTTCTCTTCCCCCCCCCACCCTCTCTCTCTCTCTCTCATTCCCACAGCCATGGCTCTGTTTGAGCAAGTTGGCCCTGGGCACTGAAGATGGCTCCATGGCCTCACCTCAGGCACTAAAATAGCTCGGTTGCTGGGCAATGAAGCAGCGGCTCCAGATGGGCAGAGCATCACCCAGTAGGGGGCTTGCTGGGTGGACCCCAGTCAGGGCATATGCGGGAGTCTGTCTCTGACTCCCTGACTTTCAATAATAATAAAAAACTTCTGTGGTGATGTTTTATGGTTGCATATTCCTAAAACTTAAAGCAAATGGATGACAGCATTATATCCAGGCACAATTCCATGCTTAAAGCTTTGTAGGAGCAGAGGTAAAACTAACTCTGCATGGAAACAAAAGCCCAAAGATTTGCTGGCCAAACAAAACACAGAGAGGTCAATGTAGTCCATTGATTTCATAAGAAGCAAAGACAAAGTTCATGCCTGACCGGTGTTGGTGCAGTGGTTAAAGTGTGGACCCAGAACGGTGGGGTCACTGGTTCAAAGACCCAACCACGGTTCTGAGTTTGGGCTCGTCAGCGTAGGGTCACTGGCTTGACCAGAGGAATCATCCACACAATCCCAAAGCTCACTAGTTTGAGCACAAAAGGTCTCTGGCATGAGAAACCCAAGGTTGCTGGCTTGAGCAAAGGGATACTGGCTCAGTCCCAGTCAAGGCACATATGAGAAACACTGCACAACTAAAGTGAAAGGAACTACAAGTTGATGCTTCTCACCTTCTCTCAACCTTCATCTCCCTCACTCTTTCAAAAATAAAAATAAAGATTTTATATTTCTTAAAAAAAAAGAGGACACTACACCAGAATTCCATAAGTGTTTTATAGATTAAAACTTGGGTACCTAAGTAAAATTCGAAAACATCTTTCAAATAGGAACCAAACGTCTTAGCTCAGTTACAAAGTTTCTATCCAGTGATGCAGGGTAGTCTTTGTTGATGAACAAGTATCAAATCTATTTCTGTTCATTCCTCTTCTGATTTCTCCTTTAATATTCACTTCCCTAATATGTTTGATCTTATTCTGTTTTTTTTTAAGTTTTTGTTGACCGGTTTCACTAAGTAATGATTATCCCTGACCAAAGTGTAAATAAGTACACACATCTTGCTCTGCATACCCTCAGAGACAAATTCTGAATCCATATTACTTAAAAATGCCTAGCTCCATAGTGGAACAATGAGGTGAGCCTTGAGTCTTGTATATATTATTGCTCAAACAATATTTGTTGAATTGAATATAATAAATTGCAGTAAAAGTTAAGGCATCATGCCATACGGTGCACAATACAAAAAACAGAGGTGAGCATTTTGGAAAGCAGCTTGTCTCACACATCCACAATGTCTCTGCTAATATTTGTTGTTTCCTTTACTTCCTATGGCTTCTAAGAATTTTCTACCAGACTTCTGTCTTTTATAGAAACATAAAGTTTTTTTTTTAATTTGAAAGTATTACCTTGCAAAATAGCTAATCTAACACCTTTGTTTTACTGATTAGGAAGTGACTTCCTTCAGAAATTAGGAGAGCTAAATTACTGGAGCCTATAAAAAGGAAAGTTAGGGCAAGAAGCGAAGTTTTTGACTTCTATTTCAGTGCTATCATCTCCCAGCCCATATTAGCTCTTTATTTACTTCAACTCAAGTCCAAAGACACAAACAAATAGAATTCCAAGACATGTCACTTTGGAACCAACCTTTTTGCCACTATTTTTTAAAGGACTATTGGAGGAAGAAGGTAAGATTTAGAGTGAGAACATAAAGTATCTTCAAATTTTGCAAATGTGTGAACAGACTGTTTAAACTCAATGTGCAATAATTGATATTCAAATAGGAAAATATATTTAATAGTTTTATATAGCATATATAGCTTATATAGCAAATTTTGCTATCCAAGGGGTCAAAGGGCTGAAGAGACTCATTAAGTCAACTTCCTACATTCAGTCAATCTGTTAAAAACTTTTTAAAACCTTGAAAGAAGATTTTATATTCTTTCTTTGGGTTCTATAACAATAATGTTACTCTAACGTTGTGCAGAAATTCTTCCTTATCAGAAATCACATTTAGTACTACTTAAATTAGTCATTTTCCTACATTTGTTTATGTGATAAATAAATGGCTACCATTTTTGGAAAGATGCAGGGATTTGCTTTCCTTTCATGCAAATTTGTCCCCCAGAATTAGTGGGCATGTTTGGTTACTGCGTGTTCCACTTCAGCACCAAGGTGTTCTTCATCTTGCAATTTTCAGTTTGTAGTATAGTTTAGGTCCCCTACTCTGAACCTTATGATAATGAATGTTATCCTGGTTACTTCTGATACTATAGTAGACATGGGTTTAAAAGTCAAATGTACCTGAGTTTGAGTATCTGGCCTCAAAACTAGCTGTGTGACTTAGAGAAATTTCTCATCCCTCTAAACCTCCATTTTCTCAGCTTTGAAAAAGAGATGATTTTGTTAAGAGCATTAGTAGAATACAATATATGTTATGTAGGTAGATAGTCAAAAGTGGCATTGCCATATATATCTAGGACCCCTTGGTATTACCAAGACAGATTCCTACAAACTCCAGAAATGAAGGACTGGACTGACCCGCTCCTTGAGGGGTGCTTAATCTGAGGGCTGGATGAAAATTCCAGGGGGTCCTTAAATCTCTCTAAAATTGTATGCATATTTGCTTATCAGGTTATTTAAACTCTTTGTTTGTTTAGAGAAAAATATCCTTATCTTTCCTAAAGAGGCTATGAAATTCCAACTGTTAACAATTGCTTCAAGGTTTACTGTATGCCTCTAGTATGTTTATGACAATGTTAAGGAATATTTTGCCTTCAGTGTCTTTTTATTTGACTGACTGGTACCTGGGGGCCTTGGCCACCCTCCAGCTGCAGGAAGTCCTCCAAACTGTAACTAATTAGAGGCTTGCCCCTCCACAACAGTATCTCATATCTTCAAGGTATCTGCTACCCTCATCATGAAACCATCTGAACTGAAAAGTATTCCTTTATGACATTGGAGGTGATTTGCTTGTTAATCCCTTTGATTCCATTCATAATTTCAGTTATTGCTGATTCAGCCTTCCCAGTAGTATTTGAGTTACATAGCAAGCTCTTGGAGATCGACACGCCTTCTCTCTCAAATGATAGATTATAGGCACCACTGAGAGTAGGTGCAGTTTTCTAGACAGATATCCAGTGGTGCTCTCCAAATAATCATATCTAATGACCGACTCTACCTACACACATGAAAGGACAACTTTTCTCACATAGCCTCTCATCATTAACTCATCCTCGTCTGATGCAAGAACTCAAAGATTCTAACTTTAGTCATAACATGATTTTTATAGCAGAGGAAAAAAGAACATTCTCTATTTAGATGTCAGAGCCAAAAATAAATACACAGTGAACTAAACCCTGTTTAAATGTTACCAACGGTGATTATCTTACTCTCAGTTTTGATGAGACACGTAAGCTCAGATTTTCTGTTAAAAAGTGACTATAAAAAGCTGTGATTTTGTCTCTTCGTGCTTATTTGAACTATGTTTATCTTTATATCCTATAATCCAGACAAAATTACATTCTCATTTTCCAACTCTATGTTCAAATCCTCATTAGTTTTGTGACTTGATTTAATGCAGTAATTAATGACTGTAACATAAGCACCCACATCAGAATTAAGCACCGAGGCTTCAGAGAAGTGGGAAATGCCATGGAAACCACAGTGATTCCATTCTTCCTAGAGGCACGCAAGATCGGGAGGGTGGGAGGTGCTGGCATGCACATACGCTGGTGGATTCAGCAAGAGCTGCGCTAAATGGCATGGAGGGGGTATTTTTGGAGAGTACTTTTCAAAAAAAGGCATGGCTGAGAGTAGAAGTATTAAAGTCTAGAAAGTCTGTTCTATACATGACAGACTCTCAAAGTGCTGAAAAACTCTGTTCAGCTCCTGATTGGGTTCAGAAATACACATACACACATTCAAGGGCATAATCATGGTTCAAACACAACAGAGTAAGGGAAAAGAGGAAATTGTGCAAAGAAATACATGGCAGCTGGCATGACCACCTGTCCTTGACTGTTTATCTGATTGAAGCAGCAATAGCGACCAGTAGGTTTTCCTCCCTTTGGAGGTAACTTCCTACTGCATTAATAGTCATCGGTATTACAAAGAATAGAATACCAAGGAGGTAGCTCAGGGCATCAGGGACTCTACATGTCCATCATTACTGTATCCTCCAGGCTTACAGAACAGTTTCTCTAACCCCATCAGTTTATTCTTTTGAGTCTCAGTTTCCTTACCTATAAAATGAGTTTGAACCAGGAGATTAGATGAAGTCTAAGACTCCTCTTAGTGTTATCATAAGTCTATAACTTAAAATGATCTTCTTCTTCCCAAACCACAGGATTCCTCCCAGATGAGAAAATAAGAATCCCTCATATCCTTTAGATCTTAGGAGTCAGCAAGAGAAGGTTTTAAAGTTAAGGTGCCTATCTCAAACTGCTTGGCAATCTTTGAACCTTGCTCTCCCGAACCAAATATCCAACTACTGAGGAGAGGAACCTGGTTTTGGAGTGGGGTAGGGAAGATTGGACAATCCATATTTTAAGAGGCAGCCTAATATTCAACATATAGTTTACACAGTGACAAGTACTGTATACTGAATTCCCTAGTGAGAAATTTTCCAGTTGCAAATAGATTCTTTGTACCCTCTGATTCAATCAGCAGGGTATCCATGATACACTGAATGTGTTCATGAATTATAGGTTTATATACTTTTACACAATAGCACGAAAATGGTTGGCTGGGACAATTATTACCTGGATATGGAAGCTCAAGGAAATGACATGGCAGATTTAAGCCAGCAGTTGAAGGGCTAATCTGCTGTTATTCATTTCCTGAGTTTTCTCCTGGCTGGAAGCCAAAGGAAATTCAGAGGTCCTGGTGAGCCTGCTCAACTTATGTTTACATGGGCTTCTCCCTGGTCCATAGTGCTGCTTTTGAAAGGCTCCCTAGATGACATTAATCCCAAAATAAACACACATATTATCGTTGTGGCTCTTACGAGATATGAATTACTTTAGCACATTCTCATGGCATATAACCCTAAGGAAAGGTACTCCATTTTAAAATAGAAAAAAAAGTACATCATCACTGCTCAGCTATACTTGCTTGTGGCATCTAAAATTACAAACCAACATCTATACTAAAGAGCATACAACATTTGTTATTGGATAGTCGTCAAAAGACAGTGAAGGACATATATAATTATGTGAAGTTCCACTGGCAACAGTCACTCTGAGTCAGCCCACCCCATAGCTGATTGAGCATGCCTTTCAATGTATAACAAAACAAATGCTTTACCTGATATTTCATTTTAGTAGGGATATTTGGCTAAATCTGAGCAGTTAAGTGAAGGATAGAAAACACTAAGTGAGCTAGGAGGTTAAAGACAGATGCTATGGCAGTAGGGTAGATGTCAGTTGCAAGATTTAGGAAGACTTGGATTCAAATTCAATCCCCCCCTTTTTTTCAGTCTTACTAAGTGACCATGAAAAGTCACTTAATCATGCATTGATCTGCAGTTTTCCTCAGTTCCATATGCATAGTAAATGTTCAATGGAGGTTGTAATCAGCCTGGCTTAGCTGTAGGATAAAGAGGGGGAGGAAATGGTGGAGACAGTTCTGTTCTTCCTAACCCATAAACATGGACATCCCCTTATTTGGTATCCATTACACTCAGACTCCACTCCCCTTCCATGCTTAGCCGCAAGCAGATGGGTTGCCTCGCCTTGAGTCTCATGTAGCTCAGAAAAGAAGTGACGAAGTACCTTCTTTCAGGTAACAGCTTGGGCCTCCTCTTCAGCTGCTTGATAAGGGTAAACTGAGGGATTGTGCCTAGTTTCAATGTGTTATCCAATCAAGGATGGACCATCCTACCATCTGACCAGGACTCTGTTCTCTTTCAAAACTTTGGCCTGACCAGGCGCAGTGGATAGAGCGTCGGACAGGGATGTGGAGGACCCAGGTTTGAGACCCCAAGGTAGCTAGCTTGAGCGTATGCTCATCTGGTTTGAGCAAAGCTCACCAGCTTGAGCCCAGGGTCGCTGGCTCGAGCAAGGAGTCACTTGGTCTTCTGTAGCTCCCCAGTCAAGGCACATATGAGAAAGCCATCAATGAACAACTAAGGAGCCTCAACAAAGAATTGAGGTTTCTCATTTCTCTCCCTTCCTGTCTGTCTGTACCTATCTGTCCCTCTCTCTGTCTCTGCCACAAAAAAAAACTTTGCCACAAGAAAAATGGCCACCTACTCTCTTCCAGTTACAATAGAAGTCTCAGTGCAGCAAAACCCCAGCAAAATAATATAATCTTGCTCTCAGCTGGAGACAGAGACAGATAGGCAGGAAGGGACAGAGATGAGAAGCATCAACTCACAGTTGCAGCACCATAGTTGCTCACTGATTGCCTTTACATATGTGCCTTCACTGGGGTGATACAGCCAAGCCAGCAACATCAGGATCAAGCCAGTGACCATGGCATCATGTCTCCAATCCCACGCTCAAGCCAGATGAGCCTGCACACAAGCTGGCGACCTCGAGGTGTTGAACTTGGGTTCTCAGAATCCCAGGCCAGTGTTCGGTCCACTGTGCCACTGCCTGGTCAAGCACTTTAGTTTTCTTAAAACCACATTTTATATGCACAGGTATATGTTCTCTCTGTTTTGCCAAAAGTAAAATGATTCCAAACAAAACATTAAGAAAATTGCAATACAGCGCTTTTCTTTCTTCGCTTCAACAGCACTGTTAAACCCCTGTGAACCTAGACACACAGTGACCATAGGGTGGACGAGTCAGTCCTGATTATTTTAAAAGGTGAAAGATTTATACAATATGAAGAGAAACAAGAGTATAGTCCTGATTATTTTAACATTCAGTCTAATAACATTTTAGCTTCACGGATGCTTGCATGTATAAGTCATACTAGAAGTAAAATGACTTTCAAGTTTAAAATGTAACTAAGATATAGGCAGTATTGGTTATTTGAATCTTCGTTAATTTGAGCTCTTTGTTCTGGTGGTGTTCAACACCTTTGAAACATTTTCGTTCAGGAAATATCAAAGTCTTTGGAAAAGTTATAGCTGCAGATATATCAGCTGTGCTCCCAAGTTGAATCCTATCCATGGTTGGACTTAATTAACATGGGCATACCATATGCGAGCACGTTTTCTGAAGGGAACAGGCACAGATGGGAGAAGATCATGTATTTTTGTCCTTCCTAGCTAGTATTGCTCAATGCATATGGGTATTTTCTGTGATGCTTTTATAATGTTTGGTAAACATGGACCTTCCTAGTCAGCGACTGACATGTCAGTCACGGGGGAGGGGTAGAGCAGCTGATGAATCAGCAGTGCTGCCATTCATTTCCAAATCCCAAGGTCAGTGGGGAAAAATAGGTCTTATATTTTCTGGTTTCGAATTAACAGAGTCGTACCATACAGTTTAGGACCAACCTGGGGTTTAGATTCAGCCTGAGACAATACTGAAAAACATTGTATCTGGTGCCATTGTTACACTGTTCTGAACCTGTCTTCCATCCAATGTTACCCTCCTGTTTGCTACTTTCAATATCAAAGTCTGCTCTTGGGGACATTGGTAGGGAATCTGGGGATCTATCAATTCATATACACAAAGGAGAATAATAGTACTTGAAACACAATTCTCTCCCTATATTTGCATCTTAATAGTCATGGGAGCTTTAAGCTAAATGTCTATTATTTGATTATATATAGCAGCTAAGATTTGAAAGGTATTTGAGCAACGGCTTGCATTGGGATACTTCTGGAACTCCAAATAATTAACACAGCATGAATTTCCAACCTTTACTTATGTGGAAAGCCTTCCCAGGTGCAGCCACATCTGTGCCTGCCCATGGGCCCAGCGAATGGCTCAGGGCTGGAGTGAGCAGGACTTGCTCTGTACTTTATATGATGAGGGACTTCAAACTGGTCATTTAATTAGAGGTTTCAGAACATGAGTTTAAATTTTTTCATTTATTGTGTGTCTAGCCAAACTTGGTTTTTGCTCTTTGTGGATCAAGATTGTTTTGTGGGTACTGTGGGTTTTGAATCAAGACTATCAAATGATTATTGAAAGTCATACTTCCTTGATAAATCCAATGGGCTCGCAGGATCCAGGTTTATAAGTGTAGATTATCTACATACCCAACCAATGTGAGTACTTATGTAGGCACCAAGGGAGTAATTAAAAGTCGTTTTCTTGATTCAGTTCATGTGTCTGATATACATAATCTGGAATGATTCTTTAAGTGGAGATTCAGAAACAACTTTAAAAATTTGAATAAGTGTACTATTGAGATATATTCCATTAAAATAATATGTACTAATGTATAATATATAAATACCATATTAATAATTTTAAACTATGATCTCCTCCAAGAGAGATACTGTTCTTTCAAGTATCTGATATGCATGGGAGCCAATAAATGCTTGCCAAAAATTGCTGATTGGATGTACTAGATTACAGCTCAGGAGGAGTTCTGTTTAAAACTAGTCCTCCTCACTAAGGATCTGGAACTATTCCTCGTCTGCATTCTGCCCTTGTCCCTAGCCAGCACCATGAGCTTTTGTAAATTTTTAGTTGAGGTTAATCCAATGCATGTTGAAGTCACCTCCCAACTTCTTCTGAAATGTCTCCATGGAGGATTTTCTAGTCAGAGGTCAGAGACAGAGTGCCCTGATACACTGCCACCACTCCAAGTAGAGTCCCATTGCCTACCTTTGCCCATTCACACATGTTAATAAGCATGCTGGTTTGGTTTCCTCTCTGCAGCACCAGGAAAGTGTCCTCCTCCTCTCTTAGCAGCTACCCCAGTTTTCTAGCTACACCCACCATATTCTTGGTGGCCCTCACTTTACCAACATGTCTCTCCTTTGTGACCAAGGCTTTTTAATAACCTCTCCTGTCACTACCCCTGGTCTAGTCACTTAGAAGCCTCCTTGAGCCTAACTGTCCTACCCTATTTTCAAGTAAAAAGTAATATGTTTCCCAAAAAGAGTGCCAGTGCCTTTGCTCAATCTCCTTTCCTATTTCCCTTTCCTATTTCTTCTTTTAATTTTTAAAATGTTTCTATTGATTGAAAGAAAGTGAGAGAATGGTGGAGGAGAGAAAGGGAGAAGCATCAACTTGATATCCCACTTAGTTGTTCCATTTAGTTGTCCACTCATTGATTGCTTCTTCTACAAGCCCTGATCAAGTATCAAGCCCACGACTTCAGTGTGCTTGGATGATGCTGTATCCACTAAGCCACCTAGCCAGATCCAAGATTTTCTTCTTTTAGTCTATCACAGAGACCAGCAATTTTCACCTGGTATGCCACAAGATTTTTTTAAATGTGCAACACTCGACTACTTAGTCAGGGGCACTGGCCTCTTTTCCCTTAGATTGTCAAAGAAAAAAATGACAACAGCCAACACAACAATGACCATCTGGTATGTGAATCAAAATTACACCTATTTTTTTTTCAGCTCAGCAAAAAATATATTTTGGGGTGTAAAACAGAGTTTTAGCTGCTTATGTGTGCTAAGAGATGGAAAAGGTTGAAAACTAATGATGTAGACTGGAATTAAAGTAATCCCTTAGAACATGCTGAAACTGTACTTCTTAAAATGTACTCCGGGACACCAGTGTCAGTATTACCTGGGCTGCTTAGCAAGAGGGTCTGAGAATCTGCATTACTACTTCACCCCTCAGATGACACTTATGTCCACTAGAGTTTGAAACTCACTGTTAAAAATTATACCTTTTTAAATATTTTTAAATTTAGAAATTAAATTTAATGGGGCGATACTGTCAATAGGGTAATAGGGTACATAGGCTTCAGGTAAACATTTCCACAGCATTTGGAGGGTTGATTGCATTGTGTGCCCGTCATTGAAGTCAAATCATTTTTCATCACTGTATATTAGTTCCCTTTTACTCCCCTCCCCCCACCCTCCCCTGGTAACCACTTCACTTTTATCTATGTCCATGAGTCTCAGTTTTATATCCCACCTATGTGTGAGATCATACAGTTCTTAGATTTTTTCTGATTTATTTAACTCAGTATAATGTTCTCAAGGTCCATCCATGTTGTATATGGCACTATGTCATCATTTCTTATGGCTGAGTAGTATTCCATTGTATATATGTGCCACATCTTCTTTATTCAATCCTCTATCAAGGGACACTTTGGTTGTTTCCATGTCTTGGCCACTGTGAATAATGCTGTGATAAATATAGGGGTGCATGGGTCTTTGTGTACCATTGTTTTTGAGTTTTTTAGGTAGATACCCAGTAGAGGGATTGTCAGGTAATATGGTAATTCTATTCTTAATATCTTGAGGAACCACCATACTGTCTTCCATAATGGCTTTACCAGTTTACATTCCTACCAGCAGTGAATGAAGGTTCCTTTTTCCCCACAGTCTCTCGAACACTTGTTATTACCTATCTTGTTGATAATAACCAATCTAACAAGTGTGAGGTGGTATCTCATTGTAGTTTTGATTTGCATTTCTCTATTGGCTAGTGAAGATGAGCATCTTTTCATGTATCTGTTGGCCATGTGTATGCCTTTTTGGAAGAGTGTCTGTTCAGGTCCTCTCCCCATTTTTAATTGGATTGTTTGCTTATTTGTTGCTGAGCTTTGTGAGTTCTTTATATATTTTGGATATTAACATCTTAGCAGTGCAGTTGTTTGTGAATATCATCTCCCATTTGATTGGCTGCTTTTTTGCTTTGTTGTCAATTTCATTTGCTGAGCAGAAGCTTTTCAGTTTGATATAGTCCCACTAATTTAGTTTTGCTTTTACTTCTCCTACCTTTGGAGTCAAATTCACAAAATGTTCTCTATGGCTAAGGGTTCATAATTTTAGTACCTATGTTTACTTCTATGTAATTTATTGTTTCAGATCTTATTCTTTGATCCACTTTGAATTAATTTTTATTCTTGGGAACAAGTTGTAGCTAAATTTCATTCTTTTGCATGTGGCTTTCCAATTTTCCCAGCACCATTTATTTCTCTATTGTGTGCTTTTGGTATCTTTGTTGAAAATTAAAGACTATATCTTGATGAGACAACCAGACTGGCAGTGTCTTTTATTTACTTACTTATTTACTATTTTATTTATTTAAGCAAGAGAGACAGACAGGAAGGGAGAGAGATGAGAAGCATCAACTCACAGTTGCTGCACTTTAGTTGTTCACTATTTCTCATAACTGCCTTGACCATGGGTCTCCAGCCAAGCCAGTTACCCCTTGATCAATCCAGCAGCCAGAAATCTTTGGGGTCAAGCCAGTGACCATGAGATCATGTTGATATCTCACACTGAAGCCAGCAACCCCATGCTCAAGTTGGATGAGTCCACACTCAAGCCAGTGACCTTGGGGTTTGAAACCTGGGACTTCAGTGTCCCAGGTCAACACTCTATCCATTGTACCACCACTGGTCAGGACTGACTGTGTCTTTTATTCCACTGACTCCCTAACTCTTCCATCCCTCTTCGCTGCATGAGTTACATTAATGATGCATTTTCAACTTGACTTCTAACTTTATCTCAGGCTAATTTCACTTAATGTCTAGATTTTTTAAGATGACACTCTTGTTTGATACTTGATGTATCCTGTCAAATCTCTCTGGCATTAGCATGTCACATGGTTCAGAAACCTCAAGATACAACTGAAAGGAAAGATTAAACAACTCTACATTATACAGAAAAGCTGTCCTTATGTTCTTGGGGAAAGAATGAAGTGTAATCTAGGATGTTGGATGACAAAGCCACATGGGGACAATAAATGTCTCACCTATATACCCAGATTGTCAAAAAGTTCTTACCTTAAGAAGCATTATAACTTGCACTTAGGTCTTTCATCATTTTCAAGAGTGTAAATTCACTTGCAAGAGGAAAGCCTGCTTCACTTACAGTTTAGAAACAGAGAAATTTTGAGCAGCGTGCAGTTTTTGGTGGAGGATATAACCCACTCTACTGGCTTCACAGACAAAAGAGGATGATAAATAATATTCTTTTCTAAGGAGGAAATTTGGTATAGTGGAAAATAAATGAACTTTGATGTCAGTTAATATTGGGTTCAAATGCTAGCTTTGTTGACTTACTGGTTTTGTGACTTTGGGAAAATGGCTTAACCTCTTCAATTTGCTTATCTCAAAAACAGTGAGAATGCTATCTGCCTTGTGTGACTGTACTCCATGATTGTAAAATAATGAGAGTGCTTGACCTATAGCAGGTTCTCAGAGAATCGTGATTATTAATACAATCATCATCAACACTTTTTTTTCTTATTAAGTATTTTAATCCGAAAAGAACACCATATGTTCTACCCTTTTTGATATATCCGTAAACTGCAGAGGGTATGTAGTATGCTGCACAGAGTGTGCTAAATGTGCCCTCCAAAGAAACAATAGCAATATACTCGAGACTCTCTTGCTTCTCCTGAAAAACACAGAAGCATCCCCTTGTCCTTACTTTCCAAACAAGACAGATTACTGTAACCATTAGAATGAATTATCCCAAAATAGTACACTGACAATCTTTGCTTTAGGCAAGCAGATCCCTCATTAAAATTTGTATTTCTACCTAAAAATTTGTTTTCTTTTCAAATGGTTTTCTTTTCCTCAAGAATCTTTCCCTGGGAATGAACTCCCAATTCTAATATATAAGATCTACTGGAAAGTTCTGTCCGTTTTTGGAATAAAACAAAATACAAATTTTTCTTACCATCAATAAACTTTATTAAATAATATAATTGCCATTATTATTAATGATTTCTTGCCAGCATGAGGGCAATTTGTATATCCCATTTTTGAAAAATGTTTTATCTTTTGATGCAAAAAATTGAACCAGTGCTTTTTTGATATCTTCTTCATTTTTGAATTTTTTGCCCTGCAAAAAATTTTGTAAGGACAAAAACAAGTGATAGTCGGAGGATGCTAAGTCTGGTGAATATGGTGGATGCGACAGACATGCTTCTGTAGCATTTCTTTCTTGTTGAAATTCGTAAAAATTACAGTGGCGTCAATGAACTTTATCAGTAGCCATGGGTACACTATTGCTTCACACATAAGACTAACGTGAATCAACTTTTAGTTAATTTGCTACATCAGTATGTATACATTAAATGATAAAAATAGAGAGGCACACATGCGCCGAATAAACATGTGCTTAAGTGTCGAAACTTGTGATAGAAACGGACAGAACTTTCTGCTAGACCTTATATTAAGTTTCTTATGAAACTATAGTTCCTTTAGGAATCAAGGTGCCTCTCTCCACCATAATGTTGTGAATTTAAATAATTAATTTGTCTCCTTCTAGCCATGTGAAAAGAGTCCTGGCTATACATCCAGTGACCTGGCCAAGGCTCAAAGACAGGTGGACCAAACTTCCTGGCGTTCAATCAGCATGATTTGCTTTATATCTAGTGGGATTCTGCTAGTAACTTACAGAAGGGGCCAGATAAGTTTTGTTGTCTTCCTTTACCTGTCTTGTAATTTGGCAACGCCCTATGGGCTTTAATGACCAGACTCTTCACTTCTAAGTCCTTTGTCCTTTCTCTTTTCTGTAGAATAAAAGACTGAAACTCTTCTACAGAGCTTTAGGACACTGATTCATTCATTTGTTCAATACATAGTTATTGCCAGGCACTGTTATAGGTGGTAAAGAACATAGTTCCAGCCTTCATGGATCTTGCACTGTAATGGAGACAAATAAAACAATAAAAATAGAATGTTTGATGAGTGAGCTGACAGCTGGGAGGGTATTGGTTGTGGGTTGGCGGCTGGGGGTAGAGGGACTGAACAGAAAAGAAAAAAAGAAAAGAAAAAAACCCATGGACACAGACAACAACAGTGTGGTGATTGCCGGGGTGGGAGGAGGTGGAGGAGGGTACGGGGGATAAATGGTGATGAATAGAGACTTGACTTGGGGTGAGGGTGAACACACAATACAGTATACAGAGTTGTGGAATTGTGCAACTGAAACATATAATTTTGTTAATCAGTGTCACCACCATAAATTCAGTAAAATGAAAAAAATATATTAAAAACTTAAAAAAATAAAAAGAACCAAAACAATTTACAATGTCTGCATCTATCAGTCATTTAAACTTTAAGTAAGGTATAAATCCAAGAACTGGTTTTATGAGCAAGGTGAACTGAATAGGAGAGTAGTAAGGAAGGGAAGTGAGGTTTTCGAAGACTGACTTCCAATGCTTTGTTTTTCTCATCTTTAAGATCGAAATGTTTGCTCAGCTCTTACTCTCAGTAAAGAAGCAGAGCCTCTATCAGGAAATTTTATTCCTTCACTTGCACAAACACGAGCTTGTCTGTTGGCCACAATCACAGTGGGGGAATATGTGATAATGCTTCAGGAAATTAGTTCTTTAAGAAAAATCAAATGGAAGATGAGCAGCCTCAGTTGACTGCCTTCAGGTGCAATGGCCATAATAGTTTATATTATGGGAAAGAGCAGAGAGAAAATCTGACGTGCTGTAGGCAGGGTCTGCCAGTAGTCTGTTTCAATTAAAATACTTTCTGTGAGACCCATCAGAAATAGATGGAGATCCAGAGTCCGGGAAGTAAAAACTTCACATTTTAGTGTAATGGCTGCATGTGTCAGTCTTATTGGATGCAATTTTCTTCATCTGTACCAAAAAAAACAAGCTAATTTTCCCCCAAAATATTTTAAATAAAAATTAGTTTTTAAAAATATAAAAGTGGTAGTTACTTTTAAAGGCTCTTTTTTATTATTATTAAATTTTTATTGGGTTCTTGACTGGGAAGAGTGAACAATGGAACATTCTCGGGTGATGGGAATATTCTAAATCTGGCTGTGGGTGCTTGTTAAATGGGTGGATAGAGTTATAAAAAGTCAGCATGGTACAACTGAGTATGTAATTTTACTGTGTTTTATAGTAACCTCAATGAAAAAGGGGAAAAAATAAGTCAAGCGCAACTTTGCATTTTTGGCCTGCAGATGTGTAGTAAACTGAACAGCATAAACTATGGGCTCCATGGCCCATGAAGGGACTGATTTAGATTTTTACAACTGCTCACTTCATGACATCATTTAACAAACCATGGAGCTGGCAACTGTTCTCCTTGCTATTGGCACCCATTGGGTTCCAATACTAAGCCTATCTAGATAGGAAATCAGAAAACAAACAAAGAAGGGAAATACCCCATGAGTTCTCAGATGAGACAAAATGCAGAGACTGCTTCAGGTTTGCTGGGGATTTCTTTCAGTGGGGTTTTCCTGGCTGGTAATAGTTTTGATCCAAGAAACTCGGGTTCCTGTCGGACTGTTAGATCTACCACAAAGGCAGAAATAATTGTGTGTGAGGTCTCTGCTCCCTAAATAAATATAAAAAGTTCACAGAACAATCATATTCAGCAAATCTATGATTAAGAATATTAAAATTGGGTTGTTTCCAATACTAAACAAAACACAGTTGAATTCCATGTTGCATGCTTTTTAAACTGTATTTATTTCCACTATTATTACTTTCTAATTTCTCCTAAGTAAGAAATTTCCAGATTTTCTGGTTTTGATTCACTTAAATTAATTAATTAATGCCCACTGATTTTTTGTATAATGAACATATTTTTGTTTGATGAAAATATTTTCTATTTAAAAAACAAGAAAAAATAAATAGATTCTCTTTGTGTTAACAATTTTAAACCCACAGATTCTTTTGGGATTTTTTACCCCAATAAAATGTCATATTTTTTAATTGATTACTAGAGATTATCATCTTGGTCCTTTCATTCTGCTTTTCTTTTAACAAGTTCATAGCATTAATCTCAATAAAACTGTGTTTTTTTTAAAAAAGAGTCTTTTATACTGGAAAAGAAATCTAAATGAACTCCATGATTGACAGAAATTATTTTTCCTGTCTGAAATGTTATTAAGTCAGTAGCTGAGAACTCAGAACCCTTAATTTCTTTTTCCTTTTAGAAACATGGTATTAGTGTTTTCAAAATAGTCCACAAAAGCTAGGTAACTTATTTAGGAATGAAGCTATAGTACCGCAAGTCTATGGCAATTTTACATACCAATAATAATACCAGTGGCAGAAAGTTACTGAATAAAACAAAATTTTATCATTTTAACTTTCAGCTATTGTTTGAAGATGTGTTTAATTACATGGAAGACATCTTCAAACAACCTATCTTTATCAATACAGATAACACAGAATAAAGAGTAAAAAAAAAATATGGGTCATCCTGGCCTTGGTTGGTTGGCTCAGTGATAGAGCATTGGGCCCAGTGTGTGGAAGTCCCGGGTTTGATTCCCAGCCGGGGCACACAGGAGAAGCACCCATCTGTTTTTCCATTCTCCCCTATCCTTTCTATCTCTCTCTCCCCCTCCTGCAGCCAAGGCTCCATTGGAGCAAAGTTGGCCCAGGCACTGAGGACCTCCACCTCAGGCACTAGAATGGCTCCGGTTGCAATGGAGCAACACCCCAGATGGGCAGAGCATCACTCCCTAGTCGGCTTGCCAGGTGGATCCCAGTCAGGTGCATGTAGGAGTCTCTCTGCCTCCCTTCTTCTCACTTCATAAAAATTAAAAAAATATATATGGGTCATCCTATCAACCGAAAATAACAACTCTTAATATAGTGTTGTGCTTATCTCCAGGAATGAAAAAATATTTTTACATAACTGAGATTAAACTGTACTAGTTTGTATCTTGCTTTTCCCAATCACTGTTGTATTTAACCAGGTTGCAGATTGTCAGCATAGATTCATTGTCTAATCTCACTTCAGATCCCAAATCTTTTATTTCTTTAAAGTAAGTGCCACTACTTTTTGTTTTGTCTTGGTTTATATAGAACGTATAAAATGAAGCAGAGAAAGATAAAAGAGAACCAGTAGGGGAGCATGACAGTGAGCACACCAGCAAGGGGGAGTGTCAGTTACAGTGCCAGTCTCAGAGGGGTCTGTGAATAGAAAAGGATAGAAAATAAACAGAAATGGGAGCAGTGAACTTGAGAATAACAGGGATTCTAATATTGGAGCTAACTGGGAATAAGCATCATTTTATCCTATCCCATCATTTGATGACATAAATGTTTATCAAGTTTAAGGTCTTGCATAGAGGACAGATATAGTTTGAGGCAATACTGGGAAGAAAACCCAGATATGCTAATTTTCTATCTTAATTTCTTTCTTGAATCTTTAACATATAGAAAAATTGAAGAGCAATAGCTATGCACCATCTCCTTGAGGACTAAAAAAAGAAAATGGCAGGAAAGAGATGGTGGCTCAAACAATATCCCGATGACATAAGGCTTGGTCAGGAGTTGGCTGGAGCCTGTAAAAGTGGGACAAATATATGGTGATGGAAAATGATGTGACTTTGGGTGATGGGTATACAAAGTAATCAACAGTTCAAATGCTATGAAAGTGTTTGCCTGAAACCCATGTACTCTTATTAATCAGTGTCACCCTGATAAATTTATTTTTCTAAATAAAAATTTAAATAATAATAAAATAAAACAAATAAAAAAGTGAAGGAAAAGGTAAAAAGGAGCAGGGTAACCTTCTTGGATGCAATGAGCTGAAGACTATGTACAAGCCACTATCCTTAAATTTTTTCTTTCAACTCAAGGATTACATGTTCCAGATTTGTCAACATTCTAGAATGAATGCTACAATATATTGTTAACCTATTCACATAGATTAGCAAATGAAAAGACATTGGGCAATTAAAAAAATAAAAAAGAAATAAAGAAAAGACATTGGAGTTAACATTTGCTCATTTGATGGAGAACCAATGCACTATCACAACCAAATATATTTATCACATCCTTTATTATCATTGAAGCAAGTCCACCTGTCCAAAGAATAAATCTACAACAGTATGCACTTACTGCCTTTTGGACAGCAGTATGGGTAAGAGCCCAATATCCTCATTACGTTATTTCTCAGTGCTCTCATTGATTCTAAAATAAACTTGTGACCTGACTGGGACTGGAGACTTGGAGACAGAGGTTGGAGGATGGGAAAGAGTATGAGGTTATAGGGAAATTCTACCATTTTTAAAATTTACTAGAGGGAAAAGTATAATGTGATGGAAAATGATTTGACTTTGGGTGATGGGTATATAACATAATCAACTGTTCAAATGATGGGGAGATGTTTACCTGAAATCTATGTACTCTTGTTGATTAATATCACCCTGTTAATTTTCTAAATAAAAAAATTGCCACCATTGGTAAATTCTAAAAATGAAAAGCATTACAAAATAAAAAAGCATTTCTCTGAGAGCTTAGGTTTCATTATTTGAATCAGTGTCACTTTGTTTTAATAGCAGATGTATTTCTGGCTTGTTTCTCAATAATCAGACCTCAAAGAATTAAAACTCGCTCTTTTAATGATAATTTTTTTTTCAAAGGCTCACTTTGACCTTATCCTGTCCCATGGACTTGAAGAATTTCCCAATGGATGTCCAGACTTGTACAATGCAGCTGGAGAGCTGTAAGTCACCACTGTTGAAATAGCATCCTGCTTGCTTGTCTTAATCAATAATCTGCTTCTTTTACTGTGTCATTAAAGAGAAAAGACCCATAGTCTCGTTCTCTACCTACTTAGTAACCCCCAGGGTCCTAATGAAAGGACAAGCAAAAGTGTGTGTGCATGTCTCATATCTAATAGACAATCTTTCAAAGTAAAATGCCAAATAACTCACCTTCCTCAAAAAACAAGCCTGATTGAGTAAGCTTTTCTTGGAAGTAAACATGTCTCCTGGGAAAATTAAGATTATTAGTCATTCGATCTCTATAATGAATTGCTCTCTATTCAGAAAATCATATTTCTTTTTATCTTATGCTCACATAGACCATCACCCTAAATGAATTATGGCAGGAAGCATAAATGATTTGAGGACAATATACAGGAGCCTTAGTCAGAGGAGGATGCAAAACTGAGGGGCATGTGATGATATGGGGTAAGAGGCATCTCCCTTCAATGGGCAGTGGATACGAATAGGCATGGGAAAGCAAGAAGAAAATCCTGTCTACTTTGTCCTGTTTATGCCCTAGCCCTGATGCCACTCAAATCTTTGCTACATACCATAAACTACTAATGCTTCCAAGGTAATGGGATTTTCAGTTAAGATACATGAAATTCTTTCTGGTTTCTCTGTAAAATGTAGAGAATAATAAATCCTACTGACCTACGGGATGTTAGAAGAGATTTAATGAGGCAAAATCAAGGAAATACCTTTAACTTCTTGGTTTAGAAAAATAAATAATAAATATCAAAAAGACACAGCAACTATTATTAAAAAAAAAGAGGCAGTGACAGGGCTTCCTTCTGATCATTTAAAATCACCACAGATTTCCCTTGAAACTTCCTACAAGAAATAAACAAAATAATGAAATGTCTTTGTTTTAAGACATTGTCAGGGATAAAATGAGAATTTCTGATCAACAATAAACTGTGCTTATTTTCCTCTATAACCCTTTCTCTTGAGAAGAAAGTTAATAAAAACATTTTCTTACATAATGATTCCTTCTTTGTGTCTTCTTTCCTGCTCTAAATCTTGCCCCTTTTTAACTCAACAGTTATTTTTCTCTATAAAACAGCAACCATAGCTATCCTGAGACTCCTCCAAGGCTTAAAAGACTCCAATCAGTAAATGTGGTTGGTCCTTGCAGGAGCTAGAAATAGTAAAAATCAAAGAAGTAGTGATGGGTTTACCATTAAGTTAGAATCTAAAGAGTAGAAATTACTCATTACTTTTCTACCCCCATATTCCCTCTTCCTTCCCCATCTCTTTACCTCTTCTGTTGCCCCAGGTTGGGTCTTCAGAATGGCTGACAAGGACTATTACTGTGGTGGCCAGCAAGAAGCCAAGGATATGGGGTGTTTGATGAGCTTCCGGTATTTGTTGGAGATACCTAACTACTTATACAGCATTTCAATAAAAACAGAGTTGGTTGTTCTTTCTGTAGACCATCAATGCTTGTACAGGGTCCTCTTTATAATTCCTTGCTTTCCATATTATTTTCAGCTTTGAATGGAAAAGGTGGTCCAAAGAAAAAGGAAAGTAGATTCCAAGGACTTTGCCATTGATTTCTGGGTAGTCTTGGTGAATCATAAGTTGCAGTAAATAATCTTTAAGAATCTACAAACTTAACAAATATGCTGAGGTTTTTGGCTAATAAAAACCTCACATAATATTCTTTGTCCTCCCCACTCTCATTTTAAAATTCAAATATCACAAAGAAGAGAGAAGAAATGACATCCAAAGAGTAACCTTCATTTCTGCGGTACAAAAAGATCCAGAAGCACTTTTTGGATAATGACCTAGTTAATAGAAGTTTGGAGACTGAACTTTGGTTTAGTAAGCTGATAAGAGCTTTACTTTAGATGGTCCAAGTACCATATAACAATATAATCTTACATATAGAGAATGTTTTACTTCATATTAATCATTGTGATGGGTGGACCTATTTAACAAGACACTAGCACAAATGAATATGCTTCATTTGCATATTTTGCAACTGCCTTTTAGGTTATCTGTCTCTAGACTTCCCCACTTGCTAAAGTAACTAAAGATTGACCATATGGACTTTAACATAAACTATAAAAACAAAGCTAATAGACCCTAGGAAAGAGGCCAAGTTGCACTGGGAATGTTTTAGGCCTATGATAAAATCATCATTATAAAAAAAGAAGAAGAGAGAAGAGGGAGGAAGAAAAAGGAGGAGAAGGAGGAGGAAAAGACTCTTCATTTGAAATACTAAGACTAGCACCATGAATTGTATTATCTTACTAGATTGCCACAGATAGAGCTCCAAGTGTGAAGACATTCTCCAAAGGGTTTTTATGTTTGTTTATTTGTCTGTTCTTCAGCAAGACTTAATGAAAAAGGCAGATGAAAACAGACTTTATAGATTCCATTTTGCCATTAAACAGAAAAATATTATTCAAAAACAGTTTGTTGTCTTCAACTTCTTTGGCTCTAATAACATATAACTGTCATGATAATTGCAGCTATTTTATTAAAAATGTTCTTGAACTGATGAGCATGAGTCTACTTTAGACAAGTTTCTTGTTCCTTTGCATGACTAGATTTCAAGGTTTCTTGGAAAGATGCATTCCATTTTTCACTGTGCTTTGTTTACCCCAGTTGGGTACACGATGAATGACCTGATATTTGAGTGGTTAAGCGATGGCCCAGTTCAAGTTGCTGAAGGACTGACCCTGCCTCAGTTTATTTTGAAAGAAGAGAAGGAACTCGGCTACTGCACAAAACACTACAACACTGGTAAGTTTTCATTCAGCTGCTAAACCCAAGTGGGCTGCATCTATAGTTTAGCTTATATATCCCATTGCCTAGATCACTGTATATTTAACAAGAAAATGAAGCTACAAGGCAAGGACATGGGTTTGGCTCCAAACCTCCTCAACAGATAATATACCTGTACCCTCTAGAATAGGTCAGTGAGCACAAAAACGAACTTCTCCAAAACTGAGAGAGAAGGAAAGAGATTTGGGAATCTTCTGCTGTTCTCTGGCTGACCATCTGCTATCCTATGAGTCTGAGAACAGGTGTATGAGACCTTATAAGCAGTGCAGGAAGCATATAAGTTCTGGCCAGTTCCTGGCATCCTCTTTTAAAATGGGATCTTCAGGTCAATTTGCACTCCGTGTATTAGTGGAAGAGAGGAATAACATCAATCGTTGTAAACCCAGAAACACAGCTGTTGTGCTCTTCAGGGCTGGACAATAGGAGTTTGGATGAAAATCAACTGGCGGGAATTCAGCTGGCTCTAAAGACATGCATTGTCAGTGGTGCTGACAGACATATGGGGGAGGGAAGGATGTGAGCTGGTAGCAACAGTGGCATCTGTTGTTACCTGGAAAACTGTAACTGCCCAATACAGTTGATGATTCTTTATATGAATGTCCCAGTTTTGATACCACACATGCTGACTGTAGGTAGGCAATGGAGACAAGATGGTTTGTTCTGTGACTCCTCCAGGCCCCTTCCTGAGTAGAAAGGCCCATGAATACATGTTTTGGCAGTCAACAGTGCTGCCTATGAAGTAACGAAAACCTGATTCCAAGGTGTTCTTCCTGACCAAGAAGATTCCAACTCTATCTCTATCTCTTATCACTTGTGTGGACTAAGCCAAATTTCCTTTTGGAGCTCTAACTCCAAGCTAGGTAAAGAGGGGAGAGGTGGCAAGGAGAAGGAACAACTATCTCTTAGTAGTATGTTAAAAGTTTTATTATCTTTATGTGCACTCTTTTTTATATAGGCACTGTAACATTATAAAGAGGGTCTAGGAATATTCTAAATGTCCTCAAGCAATTACCCAAAAGGCTAGGAAATTTTTACACTGACTAGATATATGCATGGCTGATACAAATATATATTTTTCTATTGCTATTGATAACACAAAAATTGATACTCAATTATTCAAATAGTTTGGAAGACCTTCGTGAACTTTACTACTTGAGAAGGAATGGTTTCAAAAATTACATATTACATGTTACACATTATATCTTTTATGCTATATACTATATGCTATACATATATTCTATAGGTTATATATTATATGTTATAACCCCACAAAACATAAATATTTGATTTCCATTGGTCAGTTTATGATAGTCTTGCAAATTCTAAAGTTCTAAGTAATAAAGCTGCATAAAGGACGGATTTTGAAAATGAAATATCCCACATGGTTTTGGTCCAGTGACTCTTCAAGTTCACTCATTCTTACTCTCATTTCCATTACTTAAGATGGAAAAGGGTTCGATTGCTTATGTAAGGTGAGCATTTTGTAAAATGTAATACTCTTATTTTTTAAATAAAATGGGAGTCTGTAATAGGAAAGATAAATTCAAATCATATTTTAAATAATCATTTCTTGCCTTCCAGGAAAGTTTACCTGCATCGAGGTTAAGTTTCACCTGGAACGCCAGATGGGATATTATTTGATCCAGATGTACATCCCCAGTCTCTTGATAGTCATTTTGTCCTGGGTCTCCTTTTGGATTAACATGGATGCAGCCCCGGCCAGGGTTGCACTGGGCATCACCACGGTTTTGACGATGACCACCCAGAGTTCAGGATCTAGGGCATCGCTGCCAAAGGTAAGAAACCTCCTCACTGGACAACAAGTGACCTGAGAAATTTGTCAAAAGGTTTGTAGGCTGGAGAATTCTGGGAAGAGAGAAATGTTTGCCCTTCTGTAGCACTGCCAGAGATGAAGAGCTGAATTTGTGATAATTCGAGCTCTGAGGATGCAGGACAACTTCATAGTCAGGTCAATTATGGGAAAGGGGAATCGGGGTTGAGAGAGAAGAGGAATGAGTGGGGGCGGGAACAATGCTCAGGAGTTCTAAGAAGCCCTTGAGTGCTTTTGACCTCGTGTTGTTTATGAGCTATGAAGCTTACAGGAATTGAAATAAGATTGATGCAACTTTTTCTGTATGTCAACTATTTATTAGGGAAGCTATTGTGATTCATATGCTCAGTAAAGTCACTTGCAGTGATAAAAATTTGAATTAAGTTCCTGGAAGTTTACACAGAAAAGCCATCTCAATGAGTGTATATATAAGAAATGAATTATAATATTCGGGAGCAGCAAATAGGATACAGGAATCTTTATTGTGCCTTTATTTACCATAATGGCTGACACACTACTGTTTTCGAGTGACACAGTTCCCTAGAGAAGGATCGGTGGAGTCCTCCAAGGTGGTGGAAATTCCGGCAACTGTGGAAGGTTGACAGAAAAGTGTGAGGTGGAACCAGGGACATGTAGACATCTTGTGTCTAATCAAGTAACAATCCATAGTGCCTGCATACTTTCTTTTTATGTAAGGCAGGCCCTCTGCATTTGCAAATATTGCTTAAGCAAGTAATGCTCTATAGCCCACTTATGCAATGCCTCAGCTCCCCAAAAGTGCACCTGTGTGTTTCCCTTTCCACTGAGTACATGAAGCCATTGGCTTCAATTTTATAGGAAGGTGAGCTCAATTTAGTATTCAGTGTATACTACCTCATACTGGTTAAGCAGTCTAAAACCCAGTTCCAGAAAGGAATTGAGATGTAATCCCATTATCTTTGCTGGCTGGAGCTCACGTTCAGTTTGCTGCATTTCACATACTAAGAACTGTGAGCTTGTGTTCCACCTTATCTCCTACGTTGGAAGATAAGGTTGACATGTGAAGGAGATTGTGACTATAATGGAGATGGACTGGAACTGGGAAAATGGTTCTACAAACTTTTCAAGTGCCAGCCTCCAAAGATAAATATTAGATTTTTGTATGCTAAAAGAGAAGGGAATAGATCTGTCTCTGTTTAGAATAGTACAAAATATCTGTTCTATTTCTACTGGAATACAGATATCAAAAATATTAACAGCCTTTTTTCAGCTACATAATTACAAATCAATTTTACGTAATAAAAATTCTAATCCACACTGTGCCCTTTCCCAAACAGGTTCATTTGCTTATTTCTCTTTAGTTCTTAGTTACTGTCATCGCTCCGTGATGTGCCATTCAACTCCAGGGTGCATAACCATGTGTTTTACAATTTAATAGACAGCTAAAGTAGTGGAGACAAACTGTAAGCAGATAATGTCAAAAAATAAGATCTTTAGCCTTCAAATGCTTATTGCTATGGAAATAGTAGCCATTTATTTTCAAAATGGGAGCTTGAGTTTTTATCAATTTACTATTCATTCTTATTAGCTATTATGATTCTACATCAGTGGTCAAAACTATTGCCAAACAAATGGTCACTGATCAGTGATCTTTGTATGAAGATAGAGTCGGGAATGAAAAAGGGTATCATCGAAAATCCTTTCCTACTGGGGCTCTGAACTTTTAGTGCTTATCCTTTTCCATCAGCAGGTTTATCTTCCTACATATATTTTTCCTAGGCTATTATTAAACATGGTTGACTCTCAGCTGACTGTGGAGAGATGTGACTCATACGGATGACAGTGAGAAAGAAAAATGGGGTGAAAAGTGAGTCATGGAAAATAAAGGATTGACCACACACTTATGCACCCACACACACGCATACACATACATATAAGATACTCATTTTATTTATAAATACTGCAGGTTAGTCCCTGAGCATATGCACTACTATGCTGACCATAAAGTTGCTCTGGCCTATGGCAACACCCCTTACAAAGGAGGCATGCACACTGCACTTTAAAAGTAAGAATGCTTGTTATAGAAAAGATAGAAAACACAGAGGATATCATTAATGTTAACTATTTAGTAAATAACTAGTAAGATTTTGGTCTATTTCCTTTCAGCCTTTTTTTCCCCCCACACTTGGAGGCAAACCTATATAGGTGCACACACAGAAAAAAAGAGATAGAATTGTTACACAGTTCTATACTGTTTTCCATGGCATTAAAAATCTGTCATGAACATAATTTGCAATGACTTCATAGTCTAGCTGATATATTAAACATCATTTATATTAATCATCATTTATTTTACCGTCTTGGATACTTAGAATTTTATTTTTTACTTTTGTAAGTATGACCATTATAACATTTTTGTATATGAGTGTATGTGTCTGTGTTCTAGAAGATATATGTTTATATTTTAAAAAGCTTTTGTAGTGGAAAAAAAGAATCAACTGAGGATGATTAGTGTGAATGAGGGATTATCTGTGGTAAGATGCCCTTTGAGATGTATGTTCTATTCAGACAAAACTTTTGTTTGTGTTAACTTCAGTATGTAAAACAGTGTCTTAGACCACATGATCAATATATCCTCATTTAATGGATAATAAATTAATGAACAGTCTTTTTTTCTCATGTGAGGCCATGTAGAAGACAGAATAGACTTGAAGCGGAATCTATGAATTAAAGTTTTAAAGAAAAAATATTAGAGTTTGAATATAAGAAAGAATCTTATAATAAAATAACATATACTATAAAGGAATGGAATTTCTCTAAAGAAGTATGTCTCTCTTTCCAGAAGTTCACAAATTAACTTTGGGAAGTTAAGAATATAACCACAGAGATATATTCTGAAACATAGGAGATCTAAAACTTAGAACCTTCATTTCACTCATCTTCTCAAAACCTATTTACTCAATAAAATGAACCAATTTCCTGCCCTGGCCAGTGGCTCAGTAGATAGAACATCAGCCCAGCATATGGACATCCTGGGTTTGATTCCTGGTCAGAGCACACAGGAGAACTGACCACCTGGGCCTACTCCATTCTCTCCCTCTTTTCCTCCCACAGACAGTGGCTTGATTGGTTTGAGCATGGCCTTGGGCACTGAGGATAGCTCTGTTGGAGTGCATCAGCTTCAGGCACTAAAAGTAGCTTAGTACTTAATCATCAGCCTTAGACGGGGTTGCCAGGTGGATCTCAGTTGGGGCACATTCAGAAGTCTGCCTTTCTCCCCTCCTCTCATCTAAAAAGAAAAATTAAATAAGGATGAAATGAAGCATTACCAATATAAAGTGTTTAGCCCATTCATTTCATTGTTATTTTTCCCTGTCCATATGTAATAGAAAAGACTGTTCCATGTTCTGGGAGGTTACATTAAAAGACTCATGAAGGGTCTTATGAATAGAAGACACTATGTTCTTTGGATGATCCATCGTCTGGTTATATTTAGCCTGCCAATGAGAGAAGCCAAAGTTTCTCATGTGCATGTGTGTACGCACATGTAAGTGATTTTCATAGGTGGGTAGTTTATTGAATGAATTAAGCTCCAGAGGGTCTGAGTAAGCAATGGCTTTGTTTTTTCCCAATCACTGCCATTAAACACCCTCAGCTGGTTCTGTTTTCCCTGCCCCTGGAGGACACTTCAGGAAAATTCCACAGATTCTCACTTACTTGTAGTGACAGGCCATTAGACCCAAATGAACAACTGTGTATTTTACAATGTAACAGACAGCTAAAGTATTGGTAATACTTTTGGACAGTCCATTACCAGATTTTTTAAAAATCATTTATCCTGAAACAAAACTTCAGACTCACAATCAATTCAATGGCCTTTGGCCCCAGATCAGTCCTGGACTTTGGCTTGAAGATACGCAGGGAGGTGGGCACACTGTTCCTTCGCAATCCCTGTTCCTGCTTTTCCAAATCTCTTCCCAAGCCTGTTACTAACTTCACTACTGTTGAGGGCTAAGGGTGAAAGGATGGAAAAAATTTGTTATGTAACTGACACTGTTATTATATTCTAAGTCTTGCTTTCTCTAATGGCAAGCCTCCAAATTCCAACCTTCTTCTGAGCTGAACTTGTGTTCTTTCAAGATTCCTGGGGATACCACACACTATTCCTCTATGAATAATACACTCGCTGGCTGATATGATCACATCTAAGCTATCACTTCGTAGCACTAAATCCCTTGCAACTTCTTACTCCTGGGGTCTCCTCACCCAAGTAGACAGCCCTCCTGGTTGATATGTTTTCAAGATGATTCACATCTGGCTATCTTCCACACCATTTATTTGGTTCACCAAGAACATGCATTCTTGTCTTAATAGAATACCATTCAGCCATGAAAAATACTGAAATCTTATCCTTTGTGACAGCATGGATGGATCTGGAGAGCAGTAAACTAAGTGAAATAAACCAGTCAGAGAAAGACAAGTAACATATGATTTCACTCATATGTGTAATCTAATGAACAAAAAGAACTAGCAAGCAAAATAGAAACTAACTCATAGATAGAGAACAGAATTACAGCTGTCAGAGGGAGGAATGTTGAGGGACTAGGTGAAAAAGGTAAAGGTATTAAGCAAATAAATAAAATTACCTCATAGACACAGACAATGGTATGGTGATTACAGGAAGGAAAAGGAATAGGGGTGGAGGAGGTGGAGGAGGGTAAAGAGAGGACAGATAGTGATGATGGAAGGAGACTTGACCTGGGGAGGTGAACACACAATACAATGTACAGATGATGTGTTATAGAATTGTACATCTGAAACCTGTATATTTTTATTAACCAATGTCACCCCAATAAATTACATGGAAAAGAAAAAAAATAGTGGAAATGCAACTTAAATAATTATTAACCCTTCTACCTTCACCTCATCATTTTGGATCTTCCAGCTAGCTTACTTCCTTCAGAATTTATCCAGATAAGAAATAAATACTGGTGTTTGTGTTTTCATACAGAACACAAACTACTGAGGACACATGACAGGTTGTCCTAAGATAGTTTTTACTCTCTGATCCAAGGCAACTTGTTGGAATTTCAGAAGCATAGCTGATTTACGACATGTGGAAGAAATGCCAGTTTCTTCTCTTACAAGGGTAGGGGCAAATACATCACCTTCTCTGTATCTTTCAGAGAATAGGAGAAATGCCATAGCACTGTCAATATCCACAAGTTCCATTACTTCAGTGAATTATTTACAAGAATTCTAGTCTTCTGTAGTAAAACAAGGGTCTGGGTATAATGGTCTCTATATAGCTTATTCTTTCTTCTAGAAAGTCCTGCATCCTGCAGGTATATGTACAGATTCTCCTTTAAGAGTGAGGCTTTAGTCAAAATTATGAGACAACAAGAATATCCCCATCCCCATACTGTTAAATTCATAAACAATCACATTTTAGATTTTTATCTCTAGAATGGCGAGGATATCAATGATTTTGTTCATGTTTACATACCCACCACCAGCACTACACCTAGTTCATAGTAGTTACTCATAGTAACTACATAGTAAAGAGTTGATTAGTGAATGAAAAAATAATGTTGCATAGACTTATAGTTAACTGTTATTTCACATATAATTTAATTGGTAATTCATTCATCCATCCATTTATTCAATTAACATTTATTGAGTATCTTCTCTGAGCCATGCATTATGCTAGGGGCTGGGGAAATCAATGATAAATAAAACATAGTCCTTGCCCTCAGGGGCTTGTAATCTGATATGCCAGAGACAAATACTTGTAATGGTGATGATTAAACAGTGTTCAACAGTTTATGTTATGTAGTACAGTCATGCAGTACATAACAACAGTTTGCTCTGTGGGGCTTCGCAATTTATTCTTACAGCACCTCAATTTTGAGTGCATAGATTATGTCCCAATCAGTCAGCCACTGACCTGTTTCAGCATAGAGGAGCCTGTCATTTTAGCAGTATACATTCAGAGGGTGCTATAAGCCTCCCAGGTTTAGCTTGATGTTCTTCAGAGTACATGGTGGTAAAGTCTTTGCTGAGGAACTAGGGTTCTATAGAAGGACACAGGACTACAGGAGCTACCTTAATAATTATTAAGTGTCACTTCCACTTTAGTAACAGCTTTCTGTGGTAGTGTAGAACCAGCCTGTACCTAAACTTTGGAAATACAAATATGTAAAGCACAGATAAGTTTTATTTCTTCCATCAGTTTTATGCCACAGAGAGCCCTTTGTGCCAGAGAGGGTCAATGGAACCAAAAATAAATTTCCAATGTCCCAATATTGAGTCCTCAGTTCTATACCCTCTCCATATTAAACACCCTCTTTTTTATGTAGTATTTTTTTTAAAATAATTTTATTTTTTTAGTGGGGTGACATCAATAAATCAGGATACATATATTCAAAGATAACAAGTCCAGGGTATCTTGTCGTTCAATTATGTTGCATACCCATCACCCAAAGTCAGATTGTCCTCTGTCACCTTCTATCTTGTTTTCTTTGTGCCCCTCCCCCTCCTCCTTTCCCTCTCCCATTCCCCCCTCCCCCCCATAACCACCACACTCCTATCAGTGTCTCTTACTTTCACTTTTATGTCCCACCTACGTATGGAATAATGCAGTTCCTGGTTTTTTCTGATTTACTTATTTCGCTTCGTATCATGTTATCAAGATCCCACCATTTTGCTGTAAATGTTCCGATGTCATCATTTCTTATGGCTGAGTAGTATTCCATAGTGTATATGTGGCCACATCTTCTTTATCCAGTCATCTATTGACGGGCTTTTTGGTTGTTTCCATGTCCTGGCCACTGTGAACAATGCTGCAATAAACATGGGGCTGCATGTGTCTTTACGTATCAATGTTTCTGAATTTTTGGGATATATACCCAGTAGAGGGATTGCTGGGTCATAAGGTAGTTCTATTTTCAGTTTTTTGAGGAACCACCATACTTTCTTCCATAATGGTTGTACTACTTTACATTCCCACCAACAGTGTATGAGGGTTCCTTTTTCTCCACAGCCTCTCCAACATTTGCTATTACCTGTCTTGCTAATAATAGCTAATCGAACAGGTGTGAGGTGGTATCTCATTGCCGTTTTGATTTGCATTTCTCTAATAGCTAAAGAAGATGAGCATCTTTTCATATATCTGTTGGCCATTTGTATTTCTTCCTGGGAGAAGTGTCTGTTCATATCCTCTTCCCATTTTTTTATTGGATTGTTTGTTTGTTTGTTGTTGAGTTTTATGAGTTCTTTGTATATTTTGGATATTAGGCCCTTATCTGAGCTGTTGTTTGAAAATATCATTTCCCATTTAGTTGGCTTTCTGTTTATTTTGTTATCAGTTTCTCTTGCTGAGCAAAAACTTCTTAGTCTGATGTAGTCCCATTCATTAATTTTTGCCTTCACTTCTCTTGCCTGTGGAGTCAAATTCATAAAATGCTCTTTAAAACCCAGTTCCATGAGTTGAGTACCTATGTCTTCTTCTATGTACTTAATTGTTTTGGGTCTTATGTTTAGATCTTTGATCCATTTTGAGTTAATTTTTGTACAGGGGGAGAGACTGTAGTTCAGTTTCATTCTTTTGCATGTGGCTTTCCAGTTTTCCCAGCACCATTTATTGAAGAGGCTTTCTTTTCTCCATTGTGTGTTGTTGGCCCCTTTATCAAAAATTATTTGACTATATATATATGTGGTTTTATTTCTGGACTTTCTATTCTGTTCCATTGGTCTGAGTGTCTATTTTTCTGCCAATACCATGCTGTTTTGATTGCCGTGGCCCTATAATAGAGTTTGAAGTCAGGTATTGTAATGCCCCCAGCTTCATTCTTTTTCTTTAGGATTGCTTTGGCTATTCGGGGTTTTTTATAGTTCCATATAAATCTGATGATTTTTTGCTCTATTTCTTTAAAAAACGTCATTGGAATTTTGATGGGAATTGCATTAAATTTGTATATTGCTTTGGGTAATATAGCCATCTTGATTATATTTATTCTTCCTAGCCAAGAACAAGGTATATTCTTCCATCTCATTATATCTTTTTCAATTTCCCTTAAAAATGGTTTATAGTTTTCATTATATAAGTCCTTTACATTCTTTGTTATGTTTATTCCTAAGTATTTTATTTTTTTTGTTGTTGCAATCGTGAAGGGGATTATTCTTTTGAGTTCCTTCTCAGTTGTTTCATTGTTGGCATATAGAAAGGCTATTGACTTCTGTATGTTAATTTTGTATCCTGCGACCTTACTGTATTGGCTTATTGTTTCTAGTAGTCTTTTTGTGGATTCTTTCGGGTTTTCGATGTATAGGATCATATCATCTGCAAAAAGTGATACCTTTACTTCTTCTTTTCCGATATGGATGCCTTTTATTTCTTTGTCTTGTCTGATTGCTGTGGCGAGAACCTCTAGTACCACATTAAATAAGAGTGGAGAGAGTGGACAACCCTGTCTTGTTCCTGATTTAAGGGGGAAAGCCTTCAGTTTAGTGCCATTTAACATGATGTTAGCTGATGGTTTATCATATATGGCCTTTATCATGTTGAGATATTTTCCTTCTATACCCATTTTGTTGAGAGTCTTAAACATAAAATTGTGTTGTATTTTATCGAAAGCCTTTTCTGCGTCTATTGATAAGATCATGTGGTTTTTGTTCTTTGTTTTGTTGATATGGTGTATTACATTAACCGTTTTACGTATGTTGAACCATCCTTGAGATTCAGGGATGAATCCCACTTGATCATGATGTATTATTTTTTTAAAATGTTGTTGTATTCGATTTGCTAGTATTTTGTTTAGTATTTTAGCATCTGTATTCATTAGAGATATTGGTCTGTAGTTTTCTTTTTTTGTGCCATCCTTGCCAGGTTTTGGTATGAGGGTTATGTTGGCCTCATAAAATGTGTTTGGAAGTATTGCTTCTTCAATTTTTTGGAAGACTTTGAGTAGATAGGAACCAAGTCTTCTTTGAATGTTTGATAAAATTCACTGATATAGCCATCAGGGCCTGGACTTTTATTTTTGGGGAGGTTTTTAATGGCTTTTTCTATTTCTTCTCTACTGATAGGTCCGTTTAGGCTTTCTGCTTCTTCTTGACTCAGTCTAGGAAGGTTGTATTGTTCTAGGAATTTATCCATTTCTTCTAGGTTGTTGAATTTAGTGGCATAAAGTTTTTCATAGTATTCTACAATAATTCTTTGTATATCTACGGTGTCCGTGGTGATTTCTCCTCTTTCATTTTGGATTTTGTTTATATGAGTTCTTTCTCTTTTTTCCTTGGTAAGTCTTGCCAAGGGTTTGTCAATTTTGTTGATCTTTTCAAAGAACCAGCTCCTTGTTCTATTAATTTTTTCTATAGTTTTTCTGTTCTCTAATTCATTTATTTCTGCTCTGATTTTTATTATCTCCTTTCTTCGGCTAGTTTTGGGTTGTCTTTGTTCTTCTTTTTCTAGTTCCTTAAGGTGGGAAGTTAAGTGGTTCACTTGGGCTCTCTCTTGTTTGTTCATATATGCCTGAAGTGATATGAACTTCCCTCTTATCACTGCTTTTGCTGCATCCCATAGATTCTGATATGTCGTATTGTCATTTTCATTAGTCTGTATATATCTTTTGATCTCTGCACTTATTTCTTCTTTGACCCATTCATTTTTTAAAAGTATGTTGTTTAGTTTCCACATTTTTGTGGGATTTTTTTCCTCTTTTTTGCAGTTGAATTCTTGTTTCAAGGCTTTATGATCAGAAAATATGCTTGGTACAACTTCAATTTTTCTGAATTTGCTGATGTTGTTTTTGTGGCCCAACATATGGTCAATTCTTGAGAATGATCTATGTACACTGGAGAAAAATGTATACTCAGTCACTTTGGGATGAAATGTCCTGTAGATGTCTATCATATCCAGGTGCTCTAGTGTTTTGTTTAAGGCCACTATGTCTTTGTTGATTCTCTGTTTGGATGACCGATCTAGAGCCGTCAGCGGTGTATTGAGGTCTCCAAGTATGATTGTATTTTTGTCAGTTTTTGTTTTAAGATCAATAAGTAGCTGTCTTATATATTTTGGTGCTCTTTGGTTTGGTGCCTATATATTAAGAATTGTTATGTCTTCTTGATTCAGTGTCCCCTTTGCCATTATGAAATGGCCATTTTTATCTCTGAGTACTTTTCCTGTCTTGTAGTCAGCATTATCCGATATGAGTATTGCTACACCTGCTTTTTTTTGGATGTTATTTGCTTGGAGTATTGTTTTCCAGCCTTTCACTTTGAATTTGTTTTTATCCTTGTTACTTAGATGAGTTTCCTGTAGGCAGCATGCAGTTGGATTTTCTTTTTTAATCCATTCTGCTACTCTGTGCTTTTTTATTGGTGAGTTTAATCCGTTTACATTTAGTGTAATTATTGATACTTGTGAGTTCCCTATTGCCATTTTATATCTTGCTTTCTGTTAGTTTTGTGTCTTGTTTGATCCTTCTCTTTCGTTTTTCTATCTTTTGTTTTTATTTGGTTGTATTCCATACATCTTTCCTCTGTTGCTATCTTTTTTATCTCATGTGCTTCTGTGGTGGTTTTTTCAATGGTGGTTACCTTTGAGTAATGAAAAGGGTCCCTACCCTGTTCATTGTAGCGAACTATTTTGTGAGTACTTTTGCACTCCATCGTCCTTTGCTACTGTTAATCTCCATCTTCTCCCCCTCTTTCTTTTTGTTGTTGTCACAGTTTAAATTTGGTTTTATTGTGTTCTTCTTGGAGCTTTTACTTGTGGCTCTGTTTTTTTTTTTTGTTCTTTGTATCTGATTGGAGAACCCCCTTTAGTAATTCCTGGAGTGGGGGTTTTCTGATGATAAATTCCCTCATCTTTTCTGTATCTGTGAATGTTTTTATTTCTCCTTCATATTTGAAGGATGGCTTTGATGGGTATAGTATTCGTGGCTGAAAGTTCCTCTCTTTCAGGACTTTAAATATTGGGGTCCACTCTCTTCTAGCTTGTAGAGTTTCTGCTGAGAAATCTGATGATAGTCTAATGGGCTTTCCTTTATATGTTGTATTCTTCTTTTCCCTGGCTGCCTTGAGAATTTTTTCTTTGCTGTTGGTTTGTGTCAATTTCATTATGATATGCCTTGGAGTAGGTTTGTTGGGGTTAAGAAAACTCGGTGTTCTGTTTGCTTCTTGAATTTGAGGCTTTAGTTCTTTCCACAGGCTTGGGAAGTTCTCATCTATTATTTGTTTGAGTATGTTCTCCATTCCATTTTCTCTCTCTTCTCCCTCTGATATACCTATTATTCTTATGTTATTCTTTTTGATGGAGTCAGATAATTCTTGTAGGGCTATCTCATTTTTTTAAATTTTTGAGTCTCTTTCTTCTTCTCTCTGTTGTGCCTCAAGTTGCTTGTCTTCTATTTCACTAATCCTCTCTTCTATCTGACCTGTTCTATTAGCTAAGCTTGTTACTTCGTTTTTCAGCTCGTGAATTGAGTTTTTCATCTCTGTTTGATTTGTTTTTATAGTTTCAATTTCTTTGGACATATATTCTTTGTGTTCATTGAGTTGTTTTCTGAGCTCCCTAAATTGCCTTTCTGTGTTTTCTTGTATATCTCGGAGGATTTTTAGGATTTCTATCTTGAATTCTCTGTCATTTAACTCCAAGGTTTCCAATATATTAAATTTTTTCTCCATAGATTTTTCCTCATCTAGCTGTGTTACCTCTCTTTCTTTTGTATCCATGATATTTGATTTTCTCTTCCTTAATGGCATCTGAGGGTGGTTTTGTTGAGAGTATTAATGAGATTTAATAAAGAATAAAAAGTTAAAAAAAATAAAAAATAAAAAAGAGTTGTTTTTTTAAAAAAATTAATAATGAAATAAAAAAAATAAAATAAAATAAAAATTTTTAAAAAAAGGAAATTATTCCCCCCTCCTTTTTTCCTCTCCTCTCCCCTTTTTCTTGAGAAAATCTTGTGGTGAACTGTGAATTATAACAAACAATGCCTGTGATGGAGGGCCTGAATTGGGGAAAAGTAATAA
Source organism: Saccopteryx bilineata (assembly GCF_036850765.1). Lineage (NCBI taxonomy): Eukaryota > Metazoa > Chordata > Mammalia > Chiroptera > Emballonuridae > Saccopteryx > Saccopteryx bilineata. The sequence continues at coordinate 137,169,588 of NC_089502.1, read as the reverse complement.
AGGGGCAAAAAAAAAAAAGAAAAGAAAAAAAAGGGGGGGTATGGACCCACAAAAAGCAAATAAGGAAAAAATTTGGGTCAAGAATAAAATGATTTGCTTTTAGGTGTTGGTTGTCTAAGAGTTATGATGAGAGGAATAAGAGGAAAACAGAAAAATGGGGGGACAAATTAAAAAAATACTATTGTATTTAGTGGAACAAGAACTAGATAAAATGGAGAGCCAGGGATGGGAGCACTGCTAGTGAGTTAAAAAGGTGAAGTAAAAAACCCCCAAAATGCCACAAACATAAGTTTGAGTCCCAGATAAGAGAATTTGTTTGTTATTGAGGTTTGAATGAGAGGAGATGTAAGGGAGAAAGGAAGAAACTAATATAGAGGGAGAAAAGAAAGAGAGAGAGAGAGAAAAAAAGAGGGAACCACTAAAAGAAGAAAAAAGAAAGGAGAAAGAGAGAGAGAGAGTTAAGGGTTTTGGAGTGTAACCCTCATAGAGAGAAAGGAAGAGGAGAAAAAAGATAATGGGAGAGGTAACACTTATGGGTAGTGTAGTTCAAGGAGAGGAGAGAGTAAGACCGGTAGAGAGTTAATCGGCCAAATTGGAGGAGGAAAAAAAGTATCAAGAATGAAGATAAGAGAAACAAACGAACAAATATAATAAAATGGGATAGGTTATAAAGTCTGCAGATTATTCTTGATTTTGAGAGGTTATCTTCTTGCTTTTTCTTTTCTCTCCCTCTTCCTGGTCGGTGATTCTGTACCCCAGGTTCTGCCCCTTTGGCACGCTCAGGTAGAGGTTTGCAGTTGATAAGTCTCTATGGCAATGTCATGTATTGTGCTTTAGTCTCTTTGGCAGTCGAAGCTCATTAGCATTTATAGGCTCTAACAGTGAGAGAGTCCGTGTTCCTGGAGCCTTTCTCCTAGTCTTTCCTTCCTCAATTAGTAGCCTAATAATCCAGCTATGGGGTTGCTGCTGCCTCTGCCTGGATAGTAAGAGGCTCAAAGAGCTGGCAACTCCCCACTCTATTCCCACTCAGCACAGGGCTCTGGGTAAGGCTCAGTCAGTCAGAGCTGCTAGCATAATCAGGCGGGCTTTCTGCCCACTCAAAGACCTCTGGCTCTGCCACTCTGTCCGGTAACACAGGTGGGGGCCCTCTTCCAGGGCGCTTGGAGGAAACTCTCATTCACTATCTGCGTGCGCAGACCAGGATATCCGGCCAGCAGTCTCACGCTCTGAGTGAAACCACCAACCGCATGGAAAAGTTGCAGCGTTGGAATTCGCTCTCTCTCCGTCCCCGTGCGCGGCTTTTGCAAGGTGCTGGGGCGGCCCGAGATTCCGCTTTGGCCCACACAAAGGCCCCTGACTCTGCCCCTCTGTGCGATAACATGGGCGCGCACTGCCGAGGCACTCAGAGGAATCGCTCACTTCCTATCTGCGCGCGCACACCAGGATATGAGGCCAGCCGCGTTTCCCTCTGAGTGAAACCCTCACCAGCACGGAAAATTTCCACTGTTGGAATTAGTTCTCGCTCCCTCCCGTGCGTGGCTTTCCCAGGGCGCTGGGGCTGCCCAGAGATTCTGCTTTCGGCCCACAGATAGGCCCCTGACCCTGCCTCTCTGTGGGGTAACACGGACACCCACTTCCGGGGCTTAGGAAGAAATCTCTCGCCTACTAACTGCGCACCGACCAGGGATCGGGTAAAATGGCCGTTCCGCTCGTCTTTCTTTGTTTGGGTTTGGCGTGAGTGTTAGCTTGTATTGCCTGGCTTGCCACAGGATCGGTTTTTCCTTGGCTAGGATCTCCGTGCCACAGCCTGGTTCGGCAGTTTGTGCCGCGGCCTGGAACTATTCACCCCCTTTGCCCGCCTCAGTTTCTATATTCACAGTTACCAGAGAAAGCCGCCCTGTTTAGGTTAGTGAGGAAGGTGGAGCATTTCTTACTCCCTATTTCCTTCAGGGTTTGGTTATATATTTAGCCAATTTTTCACTCGACCATACCTTCGGGTGTATTGCGAAGCATCTGGAGGCTCCAAGTATAGGTTTTTCTGTTTCTGGTTGAAGATCTTGTTGAGTTTTGGGGGAGATTTATCGGTATCGCTTCCTACTCCGCCATTACTCTGACGTCATCTGTTATGTAGTATTTTTTTATGAATACCACAAAGTTCCCTAATTTGACCACTGCTCTAAAACACAATAGCCAAAACCACATGGCCATGACAGTCTCATGTTCCTTTATCTCTCCATCTTGGTTTTCTTATTCGTACTGATCTTCAGGCCACCTTTCACTCCTTCCTGACAGTCACTATTACAGTCATCTATGCCTTATTGATAAGTTAAGTTACACAGATGATACCATCTTACTGGCAGAAAGCAGTAATGATTTGAACTCACAAAAATGAAAGAAGGTACTAAAGTAGGACTGCATTTAAACATCAAGAACACAAATCATGACTACAAAAGACATACACAACTTTAACAAAGACAGTGAAGATGTCTGAATTGTTCGTTTTGTTTACCTTGGCTCAGTCATCAATTCAAATAGAGACTGTAGTCAAGAAATCGAGAGACAGCTGAGACTGGGAAGGGCAGCAATGGAAGAATTAAGAAAGATCATCAAACCTGACCTGAGGTGGTGCAGTGGATGAAGCATCGACCTGGAAATGCTGAGGTCGCCGGTTTGAAACCCTGGGCATGCCTGGTCGGGGCACATGTGGGAGTTGATGCTTCCAGCTCCTCCCCCCCTTCTCTTTCTCTGTCTCTCCTCTCTCTCTCTCTTTTTCTCTCTGTCTCTCCCTCTCCTCTCTAAAATGAATAAATTTAAAAAATTAAAAATAAATAAAATAAATAAAACTGAAAAAAAAAAGAAAGATCACCAAGGGTCCTGGCTGGTTGTCTCAGTGGTAGAGCATTGGCCTGGCGTGCAGGAGTCCTGAGTTTGATTCCCAGCCAGGGCACACAGGAGAGGCGCCCATCTGCTTCTCCACCCCTCCCCCTCTCCTTCCTCTCTGTCTCTCTCTTCCCCTCTCACAGCCAAGGCTCCATTGGAGCAAATTTAGCTTGGGCACTGAGGATGGCTCTATGGCCTCTGCCTCAGGTGCTAGAATGGCTCCAGTTTCAATGGAGCAATGTCCCAGATGGGTAGAGCATCGCCCCCTGTTGGGCTTGCCGGGTGGATCCTTGTTGGGCGCATGCGGGAGTCTGTCTGACTGCCTCCCCATTTCCAACTTCAGAAAAATACAAAAAAAAAGAAAAAGAAAAAAGAAAGATCACCAAGAGCACAGACGTGTCATTAGAGACCAAGGCTGGTCCTCCACACCCTCATATTCTCAATGACTATGTGTGGATGTAAAAGTTGGAAAGTGAATAACGCTGATGGAAAAAAAGCTTAATTCATCTAAAATATGGTGGAGGAGAGCTCTACAGATACCCTGGACCACCAGAAAGATAAAAGCATGGGTCTTCGAGCAAATTCAACCTGAAACATCCCTGGAGGCAAAAATGACTGAACTAAAGTTGTCCTACTTCGGGCCCATCATGAGAAAGCAGGATTCTTTGCAAAAGACAGTAATGCTGAGAAAAAAGAAGTCATCAGGAAAAGAGGACCAAATATGAGATGGATTAATTCCATATAAGAAGTTATAGGTATGAGTCTACAGGAGTTGAGCAGCGCTGTTGAGGTCAGGATATTGTGGACATCACACATTCATAGAGTCCCCAGGAGTTAGAATCAACTCAATTTGACATAAGAGCAACCCGCCTTACCCAGCCAGTTTCTCTTCGATATTTCTAATCAATGCAGCCCACATCCCTGTTTATAGAGGAGCACTGGAAGCTTCAGTGTTCTATGTCTGACCCTGTCAGAAGGAAGGGGGGGCATATGGGACAGTGTTTATAAAGTCTACAGTAGTATACAGGAGTGTCCTAAGCCTTCACATTCACTCATCATTCACTGAGGTAACCAGAGCAACTTCTGGTCCTGCACTCTCCGTTTATAAGTGTCCTCTATAGGCATAACATTCTTTAATCTAGTATGTCTTATTTTTTCCTGTACCCTTTCTAGGTTTAGATACAAAAATACTTACCATTATGTTTTAATTGCCTACAGCATTCAGTACACTAACATTTATAGCCTAGGAGCAATAGGCTAGAGCACATAGCCTGGGTGTGTAGTAGGCTGTACCATATAGTTTTGTGTAAGTGCACTCTATTATGTTCACACAATGATGAAATCACCTAACAGCACATATATCAGAATGTATCCCTCTCATTAAGCAACACATGACTATATAAGTACATCAAGAAAGATGCCCAAACTATTAAATGGAGGAGGGAGAACTGGAGGGGAAGGAGAGAAGGAAGAAGGGAAGAGAAAGGGAGCCAGAGAAGGAGGGAGAGAAAGAGCAGTGTTAAGGAAAAGGCCTGAAGGAGGGAGCCTGAGCTGAATCTATAAAGAAGATTAAATAGGTGAAGTAGGAGATAAAGGTCATTCCAGGAAATAATGACTTCCTATTCATATTTGGGCTACACTTATAAGACAGTCTGGGCAGGTGTCCAACATGCTTCACAAATTTTAAACACATTTAAAGTAAGAAACTTGTGTTTATCAATTCCAAGTTAATTTCCTGCCTTCCTACCCACCAAAGCTTTTTGTGGTTTTTGCTTTGTTTGGTCTAGTTTTGTTTGGTTTGGTTTTCAGAGGTTCAATCTCTTCCCCAAATGCAGGAAAATGAAATACCAGCATAGTATCTGTTCTATACATACCATCCCATTTGAATCTGTAAAACTAGTTTTTAAAATATACATCTCTGCCAACACCCAAGAAACTGTTCAGCTGATAATGTGCTAACCATTTGCAGTAAAAAAAAAACAAAACAAACAAACAAACAAACAAAAAAAAACCAAGTGTCAGACTAAAGGCTGAGTGTATTGTTGTCTTTCTGACATGCCGGAAAATATCAGGATGAATTGAATAGAAGGCTGTGAGACATCAGGCAGGCTTGGAGTGCAGCCAAACAGGGTTAAACAATTATATTCCTTTGCTCTCTGTTTGTTAGTATAGCTGGATGTGTCGCGGGCACTTCTAGGTGTGTCTTGAGTCTTCATTTGTGGCTGCAGCCCAGAGACTGGAGAGGGGAAAGCAACCATTGGTAGGGGACAGGTGGGATGACACAAGTGACTGACAGTTCCATAACCATCTCCCTGTAACAAGGACTTAGAGATATTGTTAGCCATTATTAGCCAAAAATGCCCTATTTCCTATATGTAAAAAGAAATGTCCCTTGCCTGACCAGGCAGTGGCTCAGTGGAAAGAGTGTTGGACTGGGATGCGGAGGACCCAGGTTCGAGACCCCGAGGTCACCAGCTTGAGCATGGGCTCATCTGGTTTGAGTAAAGCTCACCAGCTTGGACCCAAGGTCACTGGCTTCGCTGGCTTGAGCAAGGGGTTACTCAGTCTGCTGAAGGCCCACGATCAAGGCTCATATTCGAAAACAATCAATGAACAACTAAGGTGTCGCAACGAAAAACTAATGATCGATGTTTCTCATCTCTCTCTGTTCCTGTCTGTCCCTATCTATCCCTCTCTCTGACTCTCGATCTGTCTCTGAAAAAAAAAGAAAGAAAGAAAGAAAGAAAGAAAGAAAGAAAGAAAGAAAGAAAGAAAGAAAGAAAGAAAGAAAGAAAGAAAGAAAGAAAGAAAGAAATGTCCCTTTACTTTTCAGCCATCTGGTCAATTAGGACCAGCTGGACCATTTGAAGCAACTACCAAATCCAGGACAGCTTGGAACTGAAAACAAAAGAGGCCATAGTTCTGCCACATTTGGTCTTGCTTTATTCTCCACAAGAATATTTCTAACTAGAGACTGCAGTAAGAGAAACTATGAAAGCAGTAAGACTGATAGCTTTAGATGTTTTAAAGTGAGGATTTGTTTGGATGTCTGTTTTAACTAAAAATTAAAGATAATTGCTCCTTGAATCAGGTACATCTCCAGCTAATTGGAATGAATTTCCTAGGTCAGATTGAAATTTCTGAAAAGGGTTGGGGAATTTTTTGCTTTGTAAAATCAGCATTTCACTAAGTTCTCAGGTAAAATATTAAAAAGTCAGAAAGCTCAAGCTTTGGCAAATTGATCTGCAGGCCAGCTCGCTTTGGAGCCAGATGTCCACCTGTGTGGGAGACTTCATAATCTTTCCCTCTGACATTACCAAAGTCACAGCAAATTGAAGAGTCATTGATGTAGTGAGTGTGTGATAAAAATATGCAGAGATGACGTGGGTGAATTCTCTCAGGAAAGAGCTAGTTCAAGAATGTTGTTGGCAGCCTTCACAGGAAAGCTGACAGTCAGAGGAGCTACCCCAGCTATGTTTTTGCTCAAATCCTGGTAAGGCTCATAAACTTGGGGGAAATAGCATTTTGAAGTTCAGGATAATTGTGAATTCCCTTTCCATCTCATTAAAATGGATAACTCTCTCTGGGTCATACAGCCTCAGTGTCTTCAATTTTTACAAACACCAAATGGTGAAGAAAAAATGACTAAAATAGATCCTGTATTATATACGCAAGATATAGACATGAAGAAACAAAACTTCTGTCCTTAAGAAGAGTGGCATATACATAAAAGAGGAGATTTTAATTCAGTAAAATAAGGGCAATACAGTACTTTTTTATACAAAAATGACTAACAATTTCTCCTCTATGTATCCATACCATTTGAGTAATAAGTCCCTCCTCCATTGACTGCCAGCTTAACCATATGACTTAACATGGCCAATGGGACAATGACAAAAATGACATAAAGAGAGACTTGAAAAATGCTTATATATTGTAGTTAGCTTTCTCTTGCTTTTCTTGGAGATCCCATAAACACCAAGGGAGCTTGGTGAATAAGGCCAGCGTAGCCTGTTAAATGATGAGAGACACATAGCCCTGTTACTCCAATTACCAAGATGACAGCCAGTTAGACCACTTCCTGGCTCGCTGGTCTCCTTGCAGTTTCCCAAATATGCTAGGCTCATGCTGTCATTCTAGGGTCTTTGCAATGACTGCTTTCTGTACCTGGAATGCTCTTCCCCCAGATATTCACATACTAACTTCTCTACCTTTTCCAAGTCTTTATGCAAATCTTACCTTCTCAATTAAGCCTGTTCTGGTTGTTATCACCTCATCATGTTTCATCAACACCTTGACCCAACTCAACTTTTCAATTTTTTCCCCCACAGCATGTCATCACCTCATAGTAACACCATGATTTATACCACTCTATTATGGAATATGTTTATTGTATATTGTCTGTTTCCCTTAGCTTAAGCTCCATGAAGGCAAAGAACTTTATCTGGCTTGCCCCTATAGCAGCATCTCGCCTATAGTATTTGCTCAATAGATGTTTGTTGATTGAATGAATGAACTTATCTCTCTCTAAAGTCTAGTCACTGAGAAAAATCCACATAACTTTTCTGTAGAATAACTTAATTGGCTGTTCTTTATCACAGAGAATCCTGATTATGATACTTTTCTTTTTGTGACAGAGACACAGAAAGAGGGACAGATAAGGACAGATAGACAGGAAAGGAGAGAGATGAGAAGCATCAATTCTTTGTTGTGGCACCTTAGTTGTTCATTGATTGCTTTCTCATATGTGCCTTGACTGGGGGTCTACAGCAGAGCAAGTGACCCCTTGCTCAAGCCAGCAACCTTGGGCTCAAGCCAGTGACCATGGGATCATGTCTATGATCCCACGCTCAAGCCAGTGACCCTACGCTCAAGCTGTTGACCTCAGGGTTTCAAACCTGGGTCCTCTGCATCCCAGTCCAACACTATCCACTGCACCACTGCCTGATCAGGCTATGATACTTTTCTAAAGTTGCATTTCTCTGACTGTATCAGGTAGTGTTTTATTCAGTTGTCTTTGATAGCTATTTCTTATAGGCAATCTAACCAAAGACATTACTAATCAAAGAGCCATGGTTTAGAGGTGAGGGCACCCAAACAGGTGATGCTGATTTCCATTTTGCTTCCTCAGCACTGTCAACACTAACCAGAGGCTTCTCAGTTTGCCAATGCCAGGGTCCATTTCCCCTTTAATCCTCCAGGTAGTCAGGATGCAGGCGTACTTTTAAATTCTGAAAATGGCATCCAGGGTCTCCTCATCTGCGATCTCTACAGTACTTCAGGCCAGAGTGCAGTTCCATGCTCTTCGATGGGGGTCCAAACATTAGAAAAGACCCCCTTTCCTTTATGTAACAAAAACCAAGTGGTTTTTTTTCCTCTGATTTTCATGTGTCATCAAAGAACATCTGTGCATTTGAACCTTAGAATTTCTTTGGACTCGAGAAGCCATAAGCTCCAATCTGAAGCAAACTGCATGATATGCCTAAAGCAAACGATTTTCCACCTCTCACATAAAAAAAGGCAACTCTGTTTTGTTTCCAAAATTGACTATGCCTTAACAAAACTGGAATGTCCAAGTATTTTCTAACTACACATGAACTGATCTTATAAGATCTTCAACTTTTGTGTTGCTAGCAGAACAGGGGCTGTCATTAAACCTGGTAGGGATGGAGAACCTAATGATTAGGAAAGTTAATTTACTTCTCATTTCTGAAGATCTGCTTGAAGTGGATGCCACTTCTTACAGAAAGCCCTCATGAATCTCCATCAAACGTAAATGGTCTATTTCGCTTCTTTGCCTCCAAGGCACTTTTTCACCTTATATCAATCACTGTATTCCAACATGTGGCTTAGTGATGAGGGCCCATGTGTACTTGCCCTAATGTATTGTAAACTCCTTGCATAAAGAGCCAAGTATTGCTCAACTCTGCATGACCCACATGACTTACATAGAAGATATAGGTGAAGTACTGTAAGGGGACCATATTTAATGGATCCTGATATTCTGTGATCAGCGCAAGAACTAGTGCTGGAGCTTACTTGGCCTCATAAGGAAGTGTCACTGAACAGAGCATCCCAACCTTTGCTGCACATTACAATTAGCTGAGGAGATTTAAGGCTTTCCTAGACTTCACCACAGATGACAAATTAAATCAACTCTCTGGCAGTAGGGTCCAGGCATCAAAATATTTTTCTAAAGTGGGCCAGGTGATTTTAATGTGTAGACAGGGCTGAGAACTGTGACTCTAAATTTTGTTATTGTCTGGGGAAGTATTTTCACTATGTTTATCATGTAGCAGCATATATATTCATTTAAATTCCATAACATATGATGAACTAGATGCTATCATTATCTGCAGTTTGTAGTTGATGGTACTAAGGCACAGAGGTGCTAAGCAACTTGCTTACATTCACACAGAGCTAGACCTTGCTGCAGGCAGTCTACCTGACTTGGTATGATTAATCACTATCCACTGCACCTTTCTTAGTTACCAGCTTCTGTGTTCCTTCTGTGTACCTGGCACTGTATTAACCACTTTACATAGGTTATCTCCCAGCAAACCTATGAGCTAAGCTCTCTACTTTACAGGTAGAGAAATTGAAGCTTCAAGAGGTTAAGCAATTTGCCCACAGTTATGTTTCTACAAGGTGAAGAATCAAGATTCAAACCACTGATCAATTTAAATCCTCCCAAAGAAAGAACTAAGACTTCTCAGTTCCATCATATTGTCTATACCAGCGGTTCTCAACCTGTGGGTCACGACTCCGGTGGGATCGCCTAAAGCCATCGGAAAATACATAATGCATATCAGGTATTTACATTCCGAATCATAACTGTAGCAAAATTACAGTTATGAAGTAGCCACCAAAATTATTTTTTGGTTTGGGGTCACCGCAACATGAGGAACTGTATTGTGGGGTCACGGCATTAGAAAGGTTGAGAACCACTGGTCTATACCATGCTAATTACAGGTGGAAGCTTTTGACTAAGAGATCAGGTATTTTCGAGACTCTGATGTCCTTGTCTTGGGTCAGGAATTGCCTTCCCTGTGGATCACATGCAGTAGCCACCTCCATTCATGATTTTGGCGATGAGATAATGCTTGCCTGATTGCCCTTTCTCTTTCATGTTAAGAATAACTTATAATGGTTCCTGATGCTTGCATTATACATTCTCCTTCAGCAGACTTTCTAAATGAACTCAGTTGTTTATGGCTTCTATCAGCTGTAGCCATTTCAACCATCATTTTCATCAACTCACATGTTTGATTATGTTAAGAGCTCAATCAGATATAAGCCACTGTGTATCATTCAATGGCAACTAAAAGGTTGAACAAAAGCAGATTGGGTGACCAGCAACAATAAAATGGCTAAATTGTGGTCTATTCATACAGTGAAATACTAGATGGAAACAAAAGTTAAGAACTGCAATTACACATAACAGAGATGAATACCTCAAATCAAATGCAGAGGAAAAGTTAACAACCACACAAAATATTCAAAAATTAATCTATGCTATTCAAACTAGAATTATTGCTGCATTTGGAAGGTACAGAGGGACTGTTGATTGGGAGAAACTATGAGATGTTAAGCTTCAGAGGAAAAATAATGTTTTCTTTCTTGATTTGAGTTGTGGTTATATAGGCATGTTTACTTTGTGGTGATTTACTGAACCATACAGTTGTGATCCTGGTACCCTTTTTGCAATATGAATGGAACATTTTGTTTATAAAAATGTGGATTAGGTTTCTCTGGTAAAGCAAAGAAATATAGGTTCCTCAATTAAGCTTAAAGGAACATTTTGGTCCTGGTACTTTGATCCTGGTACTTTTAAATATTTTAATAAAGAAGTTTAAAAAAACTATATTGCACTAATAATAAATAAACAACAGAGAATACTTATACACTTTAGGCAGTTTACTCTCCTTCCTTTTCCAGAATAAAAATGAACAGTTTTATGTCATTAGTGACAATCTGAAGGTATAAGATAATAAACAAAATTTAGTACTCAATAATATTTTTCGCCCTATGTAACCCTAGTTAAAAGATCCCTTAAAAAAAGGAATTGACATTTTGCAATTGACTCAGAAGATCATTCTCTTTTACCCTACATTTTATTACTGGTTCCAAACTGCATTCATGGAATTCTCTTTTGGTGGGACTCCATAGAATGTAGGCTCTACAAGTCTGTACATATGGGTTATAGGATTAGTCTTTTCTCATTCATTTGGTATGATTAATGTTCATAGTATATATGTATTCTAAGACATATTTTTTTCCTATTTTCATAAGCTCTCAGTTTGGGTTGCTGCTTAAAACTGAAGACAAATCAGGGTTTGATTGAAGATGTTTTTCTTCCTTAGTGGTGTATAAAATCATGGTGCATCTTGCAATCACTGGCATCTTAGATTTGGTGAACTACTATACATAAGTTACTTTAGAGCTAGCCATTGTGCTCAGTACTGGGCATACAGAGTGAATAAAACAGGCATGCTCCCAGAACTCAGAGAGCTCACCTCCCACTGGAGTGACAAATGCTGAGCATGTACTCTTATTACTTATTAAGAAGTAATGATGGGTATCAAGGAAGCAAATAACAAGGAAAGCATTACTTGTCCAAGTATTAAAGAGGTTTTCCCAGGGAACTGAAGTCTGAGTGGGACTTGAAGTATAAGTAAGAGGTGTCAAGATTAAGGTGGCAGAGGATGACTCCAGAGGAGAAAAAAGCTGGTATGTAGGATTTGAGGTTGGAATGATCCAGGAAACTTCAGGGAATTAGAAAGAAAGCATTCTAGCATGCAGAATAGAGCAGAAATGTCCAGGACAAAGATACCCAGACCACCTTAGGGTCTTGCGGGCCTCAGGAAGATATTAGTGTTTTAGCATGGGGACGGAACATGATCTGATTTATCTTTTTTAAAGGGTCATGGTTACCACTGTGTGGAGTAAGATTTGAGAGAGGCCAGAGTGGATGCAGGGAGACTAGCTCCCGAACTACAGCAACAACAGGGAGAGGGGGCTTGGATAGGATAGTGGCTATGGGAATGAAAAGAAATGGATACATTTGAGATCAATTTTGGAGGTAGACTGGGGCATAGGGATTGACTATATGTAAGGAATTGCTGGAGACAGAAATGCTGGAGACAGAAATGAAGCCAAAGTCAACTAATGGAGAAGAACTTATCCTAAGGGAATTAAAGATGAGGGTTAAGTCTGATCCTTGGTGGCGCAGTGGATAAAGCATCAACTTGAAATGCTGAGGTCACCAGTTCAAAACCCTGACTTGCCTGGTCAAGGCACATATGGAGTTAATGCTTCCTGTTCCTCCCCACCTTCTTTTTCTCTCTCTCCTCCTCCCAAAAAATGAATAAATAAAATCTTTTTAAAATGAGGGTTCATAGGTTGAGTGGAAGACAACTTAGTATTGAAAAAAGTAGGTATTCTGAGTATAACCTGGGTTCTGCAACTTCGACTTAAGTACTGGGGAGGAAGGCTGTGAGGAGCAATGGAAAGCACCTTCCCCAAGCACTGGGAACACACAAAAAAAGCACTGATTTGTACTTTATGCATCAAAGAATAGTGTCACTGGGTGCTTAAGCATGCTTCCCCACTCAGGGTTATTGGCAGACCACAATGGATCAAGTAGTGCCATCTGAACCAGAGAAGTCATGGGAGAGTCCATTGGTGTCAACAAAAAATGGTAATGGCAGCCACACTTTTCTGGCCCTACCATCTGTGGGTCCATGACTATTAGCCTTTGGGAGAAAACTCTACCCAGGGATTTTAGAGATGTTGAGATCATTTACATTTAATATGACTATTGATATGATTAGGTTTAAATCTACCATTTTATTTGTCCTATTTGTTCTTTAAGCTTTTTCCTATTTTCTACCTTTCTTCTAATTCCTTGAAGTTTATTGGCTTTTTCCAACCTCAGAGTCTACCCTGTGACTCTAGTCTTTGTGGACTCTCCAGACTCTCAGCTCCATCTTGTCAGTGTTGGGAGTTTGTGGAGCTCTGCTTAGGTTCCTCCTCCCTGCACAATGACCTGAAGATTCTCTAAAGACAGGAAGCCAGATCAATAGCACGACTGACCTAATTTGTTTTTCATGTGTCAGAGAATCACTGCCATTTTTGCCTAATGAACTAAAACCTTGAAAACAACTTTTTCATGTTTTGTCCACTTATTTTTAAGGTAATTCAGGATGGAGGGTAAATCTGGTCCCTGTTACTCCATCTTAGCCTTAGGTAGAAGTTAATGCCATGGTTCTGAATCCTTGATTTCTTTTTAAAATTTGGCATGGAATGTAAATAAATTGAATATGACAATTTAGATAATTTACATAATTATCAGAACGAGCATTAGCTTATAAATGCAAAGAATACAGTCAGTCTAATCAATGAAGACCACATTTATTAAATAAATGGTCAATAAACTCTGAGACTGAGAACACATTAGTAAAAATAATTAATAATTGGTATGTATGAACACAAATAATATCCTAATGGGAAAATCAGTTTTTCTCCACAAAATGCTTCATCAAAAGTTTTGCTTCAAAGTGCTATATTCTAACATATTTAGGTTTATAACTGACTAATTACAATGGTACCTTGACACACAAGTTTAATTCATTTCATGGCCGGCTTATGCCTCAATTTGCTCGTGTGTCAAATCTAGTGGAGTGTGGCAGAAGCTCGTGATTCAAATATCCATTCATGACTTAAAGCAAAAAATCCCGCGAGTGACTGCTCGTCTCTCAAATTGCTCGTGATTTAAAGTGCTCGAGCGTCAAGTACTACTGTATTCTTAATTTTTCTTTTTATAACCTACTCTGGACTACTTTGGGAAGAAGGGGCCTTATTTCCTGTTCAGCAACTCCTCTTCACATGTCAAGTTACCTTAATGGTTTCAGCTTGCCACCCTGGATGCACTCACTTAAATCACATAGTTATTTCCTTTAAATAGATTTGATTCAAGGCACACCTATTATGTTAGACATTAAGTAGGTCGAAAAGATAGTAAAGTAGTCCCTGTCCTTGAGGAATTTATGATCTAGTACTAGAGTCAGCAAATATTGTCAACAAAGGGCCAGATAGTAAACATTTTAGGTGCTGTGGGCCAGACGGTCTCTGTCACAACTACTTGACTGTGCAGTTGTGGTGCAAAGGCATCACCGACGAATATATAAACAAGAGTGTGGCTGTGTTCCAATGAAATCCCTATCCAACATGAAGAAGCAGAGAAGTACATAGAATAGTACAGGGTGGGGTGAAAGCAGATTTAGAGTTGTGAGTACATGAAACACACAGTTTATTCTTGTATTACTATTTATTAATTATTGCATTATTTGCCATAGGAATGCCTATAAACCTACTTTTGCCTCATCCTGTATATGTGTTGCAAAGATAACCAGAAGCAAGTCTTTGTCAGTGAAGGGAGATTCATATCTTAATACCTGTTTTATAAAAAACAATGTATGATTTAAGAGAGGCAGCAATATTTGAGTTGACATATTAGCCTGCCCTGTGGTGGCACAGTGGATAGAGCGTGGACCTGGAACACTGAGGTCATAGGTTCAAAACCCTGGGCTTGCCCGGTTAAGGCACATATGGGAGTTGGTGCTTCCTATTCCTCCCCTTTCTCTCTCTCTCTCTCTCTCTCTAAAAAAATAAAAAATAAATAAATAATTGAGTTGATGTGTTAACATTTGATAGCATTAAAATAAGCAGAAATGACAGCAGAAGGCCTGAAATAACTATCAGAGATGAGTCAGCACTGCAGATTTGAGGGATGAAATAGTCCTATTTATTTATTGGCATGTGGATTATATATACAAGTGAGGTGGGAAATAGTCCTTTGGATTCCCCCGGACAGAAATAATGTCTTCTTTTTCTAGAGTGGTTAAGCTCCCTCCTTCAGTCCTTTACCTCATTCTGTCTTATACTATGGTTATTTTTTCACTTCTCTTTGTTCTCTACTAGACAATCCTCACAGTTAGGGCAATGATTAATACGGCTCCTTTTTGAACCTCCACTGTTTCTAGCATAGAGATGGAACCCAACAGCCGAGCAATACTGTCTGTAGAATTAATCAGTGAAACCATCCACTTCAGCCCAGACCTTTTGGGCTTACTAACTAGACCGTAAGGCCCTGCAGAGATAGTTTATACCCTAGCTGACTGACAAGGAGTGAAATGCTCACTTGTTACAACAGTAGCACCTTTATTTTTCAACAACAAGAGTTTTGGTAACAAATCTTGCAATTGTTCATAGGTTATTTCCTTTTATTCCTTCATCATGTAAATTCGACCATAATTAGTAGCCACTTGAAATACAGCTTCTAAGTTCTAATTCTCCACAGTCTATTTCAAGGGGAAAATCCATACAGATAAGTACTGGGATTTTATTTTTTAATCAAAAGGTTAATTAAGTGAATTAATCTTTATGTTTGAATGCATTTTTATGTGGAATTTCAAATAAATAATTTAAGTGGGTTAAAATCAAATTGGTGTAGTATTAAAATGAATAATAAAGCTTAGGAAATGAATAAGAATCTTATGTGTTCTATTAATTATGCAACAGCAGACAAAACTGCCTACAGCAAGCTTAACCTGAGAAGACAGGAAAGCTGATAAAGATTCGCAAATCCTCCTAAAATTGCTATATCTCCATAGAAATCATTTTGTAAAATGTACAATGTTCCATGAAGACATAGTTTTGAGCATGTCTTCAAAGAAAAGTACTAAGAAGTTAGCATTTAAATTAACCTTCTGAATTACAATGGCAGTAAATAACTGTAGAATCATACATCAACTTTGTCATGTCCACTAAGAAAATGAAGACAGACAGCAAAAATAGAATCTGAGTACACAGATGTGGCTGAGAGAAGAGGCCCAAAATCATTTAATGAAGACATTCTCTGTGCAAACAGTGACACCATCTATCAGCAGGATCTGTTTATATAATACAGCTGTGTGTCTGGGAGATTGCATAGGTGGTGGCTTATGAGCATGAACCTTTCTTTTGCTAGTCAATGTCACCAATAAGCAAATATTTAAGGGAAGAAATATGAGGGCCAAAGTCCGTGTAACTATTCAGAAGAAAATGGACTGTGAAAGGGTAATGTATACTTCAAAATATCAGAATATAAGACAAGTTCTGTCATGGTCTTCAACAGTCTCTGGAGAAGTGTTAATTTGTTCTTTATGTGAAATTAAACAGGTCATGCAAAATGTGTGTCTGTTATCTCTATTGGAAACAATTCCTAGGGAAGAGTTTTGAATACGTCTCCCACCTAGAAATCATGGGAATCAAATATTGCCATTTGAATTGGAAGCAAAGAGATACTTTTACCTAGTGCCTATGTAGAATCACTGCTCCTGGTCTTCCCTGTCCATATTAGGACTGGGTATAGAAAAAAAAGAAAGAAAATCATAATGAGAGGGTTATGTCAGAGGGACATAAGAGTCAACTGAATGAGTTCCCAGTGGCCAAAGCTAGACCAATTTAAGCAAAAAAATAAATAATGTAGTATTGGATTATAGCCCATATCATAAAATAAATATCCATGAGTCCATATTGATATAAATAAATGATTGGATAAAAATAGTTAAGGACGGTAGACAAATTTCCTGTGCAGAAGTATTCTCAATAATTTATGTATATATTTTACAATTCTTCTCTTAAATACAGGTTGTGCTTAGTGACTTCCTTCCAAAGACAGAATAGGAAGGGAAAAAAAGGATAACTTCACAGTGAAAAAACCTGACAAACATTACCTCAGCCAGAAGATAAAGGTCAACATCAAGAATGTGGGGGTTACAGGAGGGAAAGTGCGTGGGGCAGGTGGAGGAGAGTACGGGGGATAGATGGTGATGGAGGGACCCATGACTTTGGGTGGGGAACACACAATGAAATATACAGATGATGCGTTATAGAATTGTATGCCTGAAACTTGTATAATTTTATTAAATGGTACCACCCTAATAAATTTAATTTTTTTAAAAGAAAAACATTTATTGCTAAAAGAGGAAACAGTGATAAGTAATGTTGATGGTATATACCCTCGATAAGATATGATGAGAAGGGTACTTTAACTCTGTCGTCTTCCTCCCCAAACCCGTAACACTGGTAATCTCAAGAAAAATATCAGATAGTTTCTAATTGAGTTTACATTCTATAAAATGCCTAATCAATAAGCCTCAAAACGATCTAGGTCATAGAAAACAAATCTGAGAAACTGTCACAGCGAAAAGGAGCCTAAGGAGAGATGGTAACTTAATGTAATATGGTATCCTGGATAGGACACTTGAAGAACAAAAAAATTAGGTCAAAACTAAGGTACCACAATTGGTTCATTAGGTGCAACAAATGTAGCATACTAAAGTTAGCCATTAACATTACAGAAAATTGGGCATAGGGTGTATGGAAAGTATCTGTGTTATCTTTGCTGCTTTCTATAAATCCAAAAGTATTCTAAACTTTTAAAAATATTTTAAAAAGTGATATCTATTTTAAAGCAACTAAAATGTCTTATAGAATCTAAGAATGGATATGTGCCTGGGCATCAAACCTGGATTAGAGAGATGGACAGAATATGGAAATCCTCTATCGAAATTAGAGACCTAATTTATTCTATTCCCTTTACTCTTTTTTGTCTCTTATCAACACAGGGTACAAAACCTGGCCATAGACAGTGCAGGGATGTTCATGTTGTATAATTTTAGGGACCTGAGGAGGGACTGCTCTCTCCTCTTCTAGACTATTTGTAAATTCCCAGAGGAAAGGAATTCAGGACAAAATTCCACTTCTCTTTCCATTAGTTGTGATAGATAGGTTCAGGGAAAAGCCTCTGATTAGCCTAGCTTAGTCTGTCTGTTCACCCAGACAAATCAAGTTCTACCAAGGAAATAGCATTTCATGCCCAGAGACTCTCCCTCATGGATGATGGAGAGCCCTAGGGAGGTAGGGGTGTAGAAGAGGAGTTTCTCACCAGGTAGAGAGCAGAAGACAGGGCAGGGGAGCTCCCAACCAATGAAGAAATGGACATAAAGCATCTAAGCCTGAGGTCGACGGGGGGGGGGCACAAACAATATGAAAAATAAATATTCAGCATATTTGAAAATGAACAGATCTAAAATCCCTCATCCACACTTGCAAAATCCCCAAAGCTCTGAAAGCCAAAAGGTTTTCATAGCTCATTTGGCAGCAAACCTGTCCTGAACTGATGGGAGGCTAATTACAGGCTCTACATATTCAGTGTGAATATTCATATTATTTGCCAAAGAAATGTTAATGCATTTGATTATAAGGTCTTCCCTAAGCCCCACTAGGAGTAAGTAATATGTAATTAATTGTATATGTTATAGTATTAAAAAGACCTGGAAAAGTCTGAATTATAGTGCTTAATTGTACCCATTGGTTTCATATAAGGGATACACATATAATAGTACATATATTGAAAAACATAAATATCAATTTTTATGTAGTTCTGGAAACAAGAGTCACAAAAATAAAAACCATATGAAAAAGAAAAAAACCCTTTAAAAATACTGAAAGGAAAATACGCAACATCTATGTGAGTTTTAGAAGACAGGCTAACTCTATTAATAGTAATACTTCATTTATATGCAATGTTTCCAGTTTTCAAAGCAATTTTATGTTATTTTTTTTAATTATCAAAACTTCTAGGACATAAGCAGGGCAAATACTATTGTGGCCATTTGTGGATAAGAGAGAGGTATTCAGAAAAAAAGTTTATTAGAGAAAGTGTAGGGTCTCAGTTGCATGTCTCCTAACAACTTACTCAATGCCGTTGAACTCTGGTGCTCTGTGTCAGATGGAAAGGGATTATTGAGTTGGCATTTTCAGCACGTGTAGGTAAAAGCAAACCACAGCTATTTAATATGTGATTTCTTTGACGTTTTGAGGACTATGAAAATGAAGATTTCCCAAGGATCCTTGGGGACGGTAGTGGTGAGGTAGTCACCTGCAATAGGATAAAACAGGTTCAGATTTCCTTGGCTCTGAATCCCTTGTGAGTGTATGTGCCCTTGGTCAAGCCAGTTATGATGATAGCTACCATTTAAGGCTGTGGTAGGGTCTTTCATAATATAGTCCATAAGTAAAGTCTTTACATGGTACATTCCATAAAAGATCGTTCTCTTTTCCTTCAAACTCCTTGTCTATCTTTCTCAGGAAGTCAAACGTTCCTTCCCAGGTAACTCTTAATGGGAATCACACCCCCAATACTGACAGAAATGTGAAACTCTAGACCATACACCTCATGAAGGCAGAGACCCACCGTGTCCCCAGCATATGAAGCAGCTGTTGAATCTGTATTTGTAGAATGAATAACTAGAGGAGGAGTGGGAACTTCCACAGCAGGGTATCCCACATCAGAGACAGGAAAGCCTCAACATTGAATTACGTGATTTAACACATTTGGGAAAATTCCCTCATGCACTGCAATTATTTATGGATTTTGCTATTCAGTGACAATGCTTTTTCTATTTCAGTGTCAGTATAGGAAGCCCGGGGAAAATTGTTAAAGCCAGTTCTTCAGTTCTGAGAACTGTTCCCCTCTGCTTTCTAGTCCTCAGTGCTACTCATCATTAGCAATTATGAGACTTGTGTTGCCTTTGTAAGACTCTAAATTCTCACAAATGCCCCAAAGCCCCACAAAAAAGATTGAAATCAGTCTAAACTTGAGGAGAGCTCAATTCTATTTCAATAAATCCCCACTTGTTTGTTTGTTCTTTTTATCTTTAATCTGAATGCTTCTATATAGATTTTAAAAAACTTGTATTACTTTGCAGAGTATTTGTAATAATAAAAAGAACTGCTGAAGCTCAAACAGGTGTCAAAATAGTCACAGCAAAACATGTTAGTATGATGAATCGAACAAGTATATTCTGTATATGAATTCCACATATCTGGTATCCTATCATTATTTTAATATTGAAGTTCAATTTTAGCTCCTAATTGGAAGAACATTTTGCAACTCTGTTTCCATGGTGTCTTCCTCTTTGCATACTCATAGTCTAGTAACACCCAACCCAAACCACAGTGTGCACATTTTAAATGGATATACATTCTAATGCTTGCTTTCATTGAAGATTTGTTTGTGGTAAGAAGGAAGATGGAGAGGAGGAAAGGAAGGAAAGGAGGAGAAAGAGAAGGAAGCCTCAAACTGCCCATTGCTTTGCCAAGAGATAGGCAATATATACCAGGCATTTTTTTTTTCTGAAGCTGGAAACGGGGAGAGACAGTCAGACAGACTCCCGCATACGCCCGACCTGGATCCACCTGGCACGCCCACCAGGGGGCAACGCTCTGCCCACCAGGGGGCGATGCTCTGCCCCTCTGGGGCGTCACTCTGTTGCGATATACCAGGCATTTTTAAGGAAGGAAGTACTCAATGATTCCACATTTTGTTTGGAAGATGCCTAGAATTATGTGGTAAACTCATCATAAGAGAAATGATCAACAAGTGTATTGCTTGCACCATAAGGAAAAGAATAGCATGCAAATAAAAAGAAAAGGGGGGAAAAAAGCTAAAATGTCCTCTTCAATCACAAGTAAAAAACTTTCCCAGGCTGAAATCTTTCTTTTTTATTGGAGAAAAAAAATACATACATTAAAATGCTTAAAATTCCCTACTGTTAGGTATACTGCCCAATGAATTTTTACATATATACATACTTTATGTCAAGATATAGAATATTTCCAGTGCCCTAAAAGTTTATTTTTTTCATGGTCAACACCTTTCCCCAGAAGTAACTACTGTTCTGACTTATTTAACTATTGATTAGTTTTGCCTCTTCTTGAATTTCATATAAATGGAATTATACATTATGTATTTTTTATGACTGGCCTCTTTGACAGATCCTAATTTCTGTGGGATGTATCCATGTTGTTTGTATTGCTATAATTTGTTCCATTTTGTTGTCCATTCTCCTGCTGATAGGCATCACTTCCAGGTCTCAGGCTATTATGTGTTAAATCTGCTATGAACATTTGATACATAGCTTTCACGGACATTTATCTTGATATATGATGAGTGGAATTTCTCATATATTGATGAGTGGAATTTCTGGACTACAGGTATGAATATGCTGGCTCCAATATATATTGACAGTGTTCCCAACTGATTGTCACAATGTATGAGAGTTCCAGTTGCTCCACATTGGTGTCAACACTCATTATTGTCAGTCTTTTTTCATTTTGACCATTCAGATGTTAAAGGTAGCTCATTGTGGTTTTAACTTGCATGCCCTAATGAGTAAGGATGATGAGCACTTTTCATATGCTCATTTGCCATTTAGTTATTTGTTGTTGTTGTAAAGTGGTTATTGCAAATTTTTGCCCATTATGTTATTACTCAAGCATAATTTTTTATTTAAATTCTATTATCCAAGTACTCTATTGAGTGCTACATTATTTCAGTAAACCAACTTAAAGAGGTTTCTCAGGGGTGATCATTTTTGTCTTTTTAGAAGTTCTCGGTTCTGTTTTCAAAAACAGTGATTTCAAAATGACCGTGTTTTTTTTTTTTCACGTGCAGTAATCCTACATGGTAGGAGGATTACTATCCTGCATATATTGTCAGAAGTGAGTAAAATCCCTTATGGTATAGTGGTTCAGAGCATAGACTGGGTTCAGCTCATATGATACTGGTTGTATTTACTTGCCTCTGATACCTCATTTGTACAATGGGAACAGGACTTGCCCCATAGTGTTGTGGAGATCATTGGGTTAACCTATATAAAGCTCTTAGAGTATTGTATAATGTTCAGCAAGCCCCGAATAAGGACTGGTTATTGATAACATTTCTTGTGCCAAATTAAGCCCTCATTGTGTCTGTTTAATCAAGAGAAGGTTAAAACATTATCTAATGAACTGGGGGAAGCACTCACATGTGGATCTTGACCACTCAAACAAAAACTAGGAGATTGGGTGGGAATCTGCACAACTCGCTGTGTGAAATGATTACTGAAGCCTGTTGAAATGTTCTTTCTGGTCCATTGGGCTTTGAGGGCCCAGCATATGTCTAATGGATCCTTTGGTGTATGAGTTTGGAGGGCTCAGGCCAAATTATAAATATTTATAACTTGTAAATGGTTCAGTATGGCTCTGAACAGGAACTAAAAGATTTAGGATAAAAAGAGAAGCTCCTCTTCCGGGCAGCCCAGAACACAGGAACACTTAATAAAAAGGATGCCACAAAGATTATTTAATAAAATCTATAATGTACTCTTATAAAGGTTATATACTCAAGGACATTCAAGTAGCCAGAAAGCACACATCAAATGTGAACAGGGAGAAACTGCCTAAGTAAGAGAATTTCCTCTCACTCAATGGTTTAAAGGGAGCAGTGGGCTTTCTTTCTCATTAAGTTCATCTGCCTAGGTTACGTACCTGGCAATTCCCCTACTAATGAGAATCTGCTCTTCCCAATACTGGAATAGGTAAGTCTTTATCCCTACCCCTTTGCATGTGTCAGTGTCATGTCAGAAACAATTTTTCAGGAAAGAGACATTTCAAGGCACAATCAGGTATGATCATTCAGTCACGCAGCTCTTCAGTCATCTGATGCAATGAGAACAGGGGCAATGGTGATGGACTGACTGTTCCTGCTGACTCATTAGATTCAGAAGGGAATCACATTCTTCAGTATTCACCACCATCAGGATGTTAGCTTCCTATAAATGTTCACATAACAGTGTGCAATGATTTGCACTCAGTTGTGATTTTATTGTACAATTTGTTAAGTTATGGCTACATGGACTTCTTGCTATGTATAAGTCCATTGAGCAGGTAATCATTTTTATTTTGCTAAGATTTTTTTTAACTTTCTATTTCTTGGATTTAAAAAAAAATGATCCTTGAAAATTACTTGGTTCAAATGAAAGACATTCCTGGGATCTTTACCATATACTTATTGACATGGTGTGGTAGGCAGAATTCTAAAAACGCCTTTTCACATCCGACAACCACCATACAGAATGAGCTAATAAAATGGGTATTGTTTTTAAGCCACTAAATTCATGATAACACGTTACAGGAAAATAGAAAGCTAATATACCTGATTTCTTCTCTTTACATTCTTTTAAATGAGCAATAGAGGAGGATTGGGTAAAGAAAATGAAAAGGCCTGAGAAACACCTATGGATTAATTCAAGTTATTAGAGGTCATGGTGTAATCTGAAGAAGAAGAGGCTCCAATTAACACCATCTTGATAGTAATTATTATAATATAATTGGGGCAAGGAAAACAGTCTTCCGTGGAAGCACAAGGGACTTTGGCAGGTCCTGGGTTTGACAATCATTTCATCATTTGTCCTCAAACTTGAATCATACCAGGAATGTCATTTTGCTTTTCGTGCTTCCCTTTTCTCCTGTAGAGAAAGTCAAACTATATGGCCAAGGTCAGAAGTGCCATGACAGCCCCATAAGTGAATTGGGATTGTGCATCATTGTCACCAAACACAACATAGGTGTCACATGTTAGAAAAGTGAAAGGTGGGAAGTGGTGATAAAGAAAATTTTTTTTGAAATTTCCAGAATTACAACAGAGTGCAATATGTGGATGTGGATTCAGGAATCTTGGATGAGAAAGAGGATAGAAGTATGAGTCCCGTTAAAGTAGGATGTGTGGGATCTACTTCTACACTCTCTACAACACTTAGGGACAGCCCTGCCCACCCTCTACTCTGGTGTGGACTATCCCGTCAGATTCCGCTTCCCAGCTGTGCCGCCAGTCTTGCTGGATTTTCTCCATACTCCTGACCTCCTCTGCCATTCTCATCTGTGGCCAGCAGGACAGCCCTTTCAGTTCTCAGCACAGATACTTTTTTTCAGAGATTCCCCTGATAGTACCTAAATGACACTCTTCTTTCTGATTTCCAGAGTCCTCTCCTCACTAGAACTCATCTCTTGCTTTGTTTAATGGAAAACTGGAGATTCGATAGACTAATGGGATAATCAAAGAAATAAAGTGGATTATTTTTAGGAATAGAGAAATTGAGGATCATGAATTTTAGTAAACTAATGGGGACAATGTAGATATTTGGAAAGTTCCTCTTTCAAATAATATTCTAAGCTTTCTAAAAAATATACACTGTCGTATGTCTGTGTTTTTTTAATGGGGACAAATATGGAATCAAAGCCTGTTAGTTCAAGCAAGGTAAAAGAGTATGGCATTCCCTACAGCCAATATCTCAAAAGGAAAAGCCGAGGGCATTGAACCAGTGTAATTTATTTTACAGTCATAACTTAGTGGGGGCTTTTGCTGATATAAGACTTCAGAGGATGGATTTTATTTATCTTTTTTAATTAGTATGCTTAAAAAAGAAACTAGAAGTATCCTTGGTCTACCAAACAATCAATTTTATTTCCTACCTCAGTGAATGGTTCTAAATTGTTTCAAGTATTGCTCTATCCTTAAACATTTTAACTAGTCATACTAAATGCTGATTTGAGGGAAAGGACAGGAGAAGATAATTCCATTCAGTGTTGACTTTTGGCTTTATAGTTTGATAAAACCAATTTTTTTCTTGTTTGTTTATACCATACCTTTCTAGGGCTAACCTCTAGTACTAATCACAACAGGTTAATGAGGGTTGTGGTTTTTATTGTTCAATCTCTGAAAACATATTAGTGCTTAAGCCTTCATCTTCATGTAAAGAATTTTAATAGTGGCATAAGTAAAAATGACCTGAACAAATTTCCTATATGGACATTAATGAGAAATATTGATTTTATACAACTGATATTACTTCCATGATACATAGCAATAGCATAGAGAGATAAAAGTGAACAGCAAATTTCATGCTTGCTCTGCCTATGGTTTGATTATTAGGCTTGGGCAGATAGAAGATAATTGCAAGGTAGAAGATGTATATTTTCCTTGATTTGAACCACAGATTTTCTTCAACCACAGAGGCAAGTAATAAATACGCTTCCTTTTCTTATACTAGTAAAGACAAACAACTAATGCCTCCATTTTTCTCTTCTCCATTTCTGATGGCTATATGTGCTTCATATTCTTACTGAGTTATATTTGTCAAGCTCTTTCTCTGGGATGGGAATTAAGTTATATATTTGGCAATAGGAAACTGAGAAAAATATGGAGAAATGACTAAACTATATTTTTTGTCTTTCTTCTTTGAACCCTAAGTAGACACTGTGCACACATGTGTGCAAATAGCAGGTTCATTTTTTTCAAAGCAAAGTACTTTGAACTAGATCCAAACAGAACACAGCTCTCAATCCATTATCTTGCCTCTTTGTAATTAGCTAAAGGAAAAACTAGAACAAGAACTGATCACAGCTATTGGAACAAAGTCCACCTGGGGCTTGCTGGACTTGGTGCAATATTAGGTGCCTGGTTTTCCCATAAAGTGAGATAGATGTGTTTTGAAAAACAGTTCCTCTACCTTCCAACTTGAGTTTAGAACTATGCCATTAAAGCCATCCCTCTGGAATAAGTGGAGACAATTGGACAGTGCTCCAGAAGATCATGATTGAAGAATTAGGGAGGGGAATTTTAGTAACAAGAAATAAAAGTAACCGATTCAATTGCATGCTTATTGTGTACAAAGCACTGTGCCAAAAGTGATTTATATGCATATTATATTATCTAATGCTTAACACAACCCTATTTGGTGAAGGCACTATTATTACAGTTGAAGAAATTTGGCTTACAGAGATTTATTGCCTAGACTTAGATTGACTGGCCAGTAAGTGACAGAGACAAGATTATTTTTTAGACAGGTAAGAGTCTAAAGGCACATGCTTTCTGGGTCTGTTCTAGGTTCCTTTAATTCAGTTAATTAGTATACTGTACTTATATTGACTTCATACTTGGTACTAAGCAATGTAATAAATTCTGTAAGTGATTAACTCATTAAACCCTTTAATTAACTAATTTAATCTAACAACAAATGAAGTAAGGCTTTTCAGTAGTCTATTTCACAGTTTTCCAAACTAAGGCAAAAAGAAGTTCAACAACTTGCAATCATCATAAAGGAAGTATGGCAGAGGTGGAATTTGAATTCAAAAACTGTTGTACTCGTGCGGAGGACCCGGGTTCGATTCCCGGCCAGGGCACACAGGAGAAGCGCCCATTTGCTTCTCCACCCCTCCGCCGCGCTTTCCTCTCTGTCTCTCTCTTCCCCTCCCGCAGCCAAGGCTCCATTGGAGCAAAAGATGGCCCGGGCGCTGGGGATGGCTCTGTGGCCTCTGCCCCAGGTGCTAGAGTGGCTCTGGTCGCAACATGGCGATGCCCAGGATGGGCAGATTATCGCCCCCTGGTGGGCAGAGCGTCGCCCCTGGTGGGCGTGCTGGGTGGATCCTGGTCGGGCGCATGCGGGAGTCTGTCTGACTGTCTCTCCCCGTTTCCAGCTTCAGAAAAAATGAAAAAAAAAAAAAACTGTTTACTGTAGGCTGTGCTTTTAACCATGGTCTCTCCTTTTGTCATTAAATTACTAACTTGAACTTTCCCCATGTGAGGGAGTTGGGAAAGTAAATTGAATCTGAGGACCCAGACTCAGTCTCAGACCAATCCAAATGGCTTGGAAGAGGATAATTGGGATGTGCCGGTGCACTCGTAACAAAGAAGACTAGAGGGACAGAGTCCAGAGGAGAAGGTTTAACAAAGATGGGGAGGGTTCATTAGCAACGGAAGCTGGGCAGCCCAGTTGCAGTAATCGCACAGTTTTGTGTAGGGAGGCAAAACCCTTTGATGGTGGTGAAAATAGAAAGTGACTGCCTACTCAGCTTCAGCTTTCCTTTCCTGCCATCTGTATCCTGGACCTCATAAGAAAAAAAACAGTGACGGCCACTTTTAGGCCAGGTTTTCACAACTGCAAAAGCCTGAGTAAATTGGGGGAAAAAAAGTCATCACTCTCCTTCATATTAACTTTAGAAAACCTGACACAAGGAAGCATGAATAGATGTTGGACATTGCACACAGGGATCCCAAACCGTCTAATTTAATCAGAAAGCAAAACGCAGGGAGGAAAAAGAAGGTGGTATTTAGGCTTGCCTTGGTTATAGGGAGACTCAGGGGACAAGAACCATTTTGAGGAAATGCCAAAAATATACCTGCCCTAAAACATTCCTCCCAAACACATTTGCCTTCAGCAGTGGGGTTGGTTGATTTCAATAATGATCATAATAGTTTATACTTGTATGATGTGTTAAATTTACATGTTACTTTCCCATCCATTGTATTATTTAATTTCCAGAGCAGCCTTCGAAAGCAGGCAGGACTAGATCTCCTTTGCAAAGAAAACAACTACAGGCCTGAGCCCAGCTGCCAGTGTGTGAAAGCCTAAGTTGAAATTCAGATCTCATGACTCCTGCTCTGAGGTTATGTGAGGCTGAACAGGGCAATTGGAGGAAGGAGCAACAGGAGAGCCTGCTAATAGAAGAAGCATGGCACAGCCAGGAGATAAAACTATCAAGGAAAAAATGGTAGAAAGCTAAGGACAAACACAATTTATTTTATTTAAGAAAAGGTAGATGGAGGTTTGTGGTTGTGTAAATAAAGGAACACTCACATTGACCTGGTTATTTATCTGGTCATATCATGACAAGGTCCATAAAAGTGTTGGCTTTTGAGATGGATAGGAGATTCTCAAGCAGAAATGAGGTGGACAGAATATTAAGGTGGCTCAGATAATTTGAATAAATATGAAGAGGCAGAAATCAAGGACATAGATGGAGAACAATGCATTACCCAGTGCAATTGCTGCATTGAATGTGTGAAAGGGAATAGCAGAAGATAAAGCTGGAAGGGGGAGATGATATCATAGACACTTCTGAATGTCCAGCTAAATACTTTGATCTTAGTTCAGTAGGCTTTGGAGAACCAATAAAAGTTTATAAATATGGAAGTAACACAATGTCTGCTTCATGGGGTTTTTGTGAGATTTTAATAAAATGTTGATGCAAAAGTGCCTTGTAAAAATATGATTTAAGGAATTAATATTATATAATTGCATTCATTCATTCATTTAGTTCACAAGTATTATTAGAGGCCCTGTTTCTTATCAGGCATGGTCTGTGTAGGCACTTGGTATTCATAAATGAACAAGACCTATCACTATGCGCTGAACCTTGCAGTTTACTGGGGAAAATGAACATTTCAACAGTTACAAGTAAGTACTCTCAGGTCAACGTACATATGGTGCTGGGACAGTACAGAAGGAAGGTGTGATGAACACTTCTAGGAAGAGTCAAGAGGAAATGATATCTCAATTGAATCTTGAATAACCATACATCTAAATGTAGGAACTAAAATTATTAACCTCCAAGTGCCAAACATAGAAGAAAATATTTGAGATACTGGATTAGACAAAGTTTTCTCAGCCAAATCACAAAAAGCACAGACCATATAAGAAAAAAATGCTAACATGGACCTTATTAAATTTTAAATTGATTTTAAGTAAATAAAAAAGCAAGCCATGGACTAGGAGAAAGTATTTGCAAGACATATAACTGAACAGAAATCTTATCTCCAAAATATAAAAAGAGCCCTTCTTACAAGTCAATAACAAGAAACAACCCAATAAAATGATAAATCAAAAGTTTGAGCAGACACTACAAAGAAAATATACAAATAGCCAATAACCACAAGAAAAGATGCTCAACATCTTTAGTTATTAAGGTAATGTAAAATAAAATCACAATGAGATACCATTAAACAGCCAAAATGCTTCAAATTACAAACACTGATTTTAACCTAATGTTGGTGAGAATGTAGAGCAAATGAAATCTCCATGCACTGCTGGTAGGAATTCAAAAATGTTAAAATTCATTTTAAAATATTAAAATTAAAAAAGAAAATAATATGGAACTGCATTATAAAATTAAAAAGGCACTTAGCATATATAACACAACCACACTACGCCTAAATATTTACCCAGGAGAAATTAAAGCGTATGTCTACAGAAGCTTGTATATAAAAATGTTCTTAGTAATATTATCCACAATATTCTAAAACTGAACGCAACTCAAAACAAATACCCATCAATAGTTGAATGAATAAGCACACTGTAGTATATCTATACTATAAACTTGAAGAGTATAAGGACTGGTAGTACTTAAAGAGCTGTAGAATTAAAACTAAATTAAGGCTATGAAGGAGAAAACAGTACATAATGGCTTTATGCTTTGACAAAATAGCTATAGCACCGTTAGCAAAACTAAGAGGATAATGAGGCCCTGGCCGGTTGGCTCAGCAGTAGAGCATTGGCCCAGCGTGTGGAAGTCCTAGGTTTGATTCCCGGTCAGGGCACACAAGAGAAGCGCCCATCTGCTTCTCCACCCTTCCCCCTCTTCTTCCTCTCTATCTCTCTCTTCCCCTCCCACAGCCAAGGCTCCATTGGAGCAAAGTTAGCCTGGGCACTGAGGATGGCTCCATGGCCTCCACCTCAGGCACTAGAATGGCTCCGGTTGCAATGGAGCAATGCCCCAGATGGGCAGAGCATTGCCCCCTGGTAGGCATGCCAGGTGGATCCAGGTAGAGTGCATGCAGGAGTCTGTCTGACTGCCTCCCCGCTTCTAACTTTGGAAAATAATAATAATAATAATAATAAAGAGGACAATGAGAAGAATAAGTTCACTACTGAATTATTTAAAAATACTTAAAACAAATTAATATTTAACTTTAAATAAGCGTTATTTTAATGCTGAGATTTAAAAAACTTTAAAAAGAAATGTTTAAATACACTCAAAGATGCAACATGATATCTTTCTCCCTCATACTTAAGTTTTCTCTGACCTAACCAATCTAATCCCAAATATATATTCCTGTCTGTCTTCTCCTCTATCTCATCAGAAATATATGGATTTTGTTTATTCATGCTAAAATATTAATCATATATAAAAATTGATATCCAAAAATCAGTCTTTAAAACTCTTCATTGTTTTGAATGTTACTTGATATGTAATGATTGTTCAATGCACAATTTCTAAATATGCCAAATAGAACACCAAGTTATAGATTCATATGAAACATGATATACCAACCCCAGTAATATTATATTGCATATATTAAAGCATAACAATATTTTCATTTCTGATTATCACAAGACTACTGCACTAATCACCTTCAAGAACTAATAAAACACGAGGGCAATGAAAACAAAATCTAAACACACCATAATTACTACAGGGAAATCTCTGATGATATATTATTATATATAATAAATGACAATTCTGAAAGCTTTCTCAAACTGTGTTTTAATCATGTTTGTCTCCATTAAACCTCTAAGTTAATTAAATAGGCAAACCAACTTGAGACAAGGAATTGATTATCTGTGTAGGACACACTCAACAGAGTAGCAGACATAAAAAAGAATCAATTTTTCTTCGTGGTGTGCAAATTAAGCTCTATTCAGAAAAATAAAATTAACAAAATCCCTGTTCCCTTGGGTTCTTTTGCTCTTCCGGGACATGATAACGAAGTAAATATGGCAGGAAGGGAAAATACATCTAAATGTTTCTTCTACCGTTCACCTTGGGAAAACAAAAATGTCTCGTGTCTCATTAGAGAGAACCTCCAACCACTCCTTTCAGCCTCCTCCCTAATGAAGCTTGGCCATTATGACCTAAGGAGTGAATCTCCTTCTATTCATTAAGGAATTCTAATAGCAATCTATTCAGCATGGACAAAATAAATAGATTGTGCACTGCATTTTTAAAAATTAAACTTTAAACAGCCTTTCCTTTGCCTTGCATTTCACCATGATCTCCTCAGGTCCACCCAATGTCCCCAAGCACAGTAGGGTCTCATTTTCAGTTGCTTCCCCAAAAGAGGAACCAGGAGCCATATTTGCCTGTATTTGTAAGTCTGAAAAAAGCTTAACTGTGGCATCCCTAGCTTGTTCTCTTTTACATGGGACTTATTTTACTTATTCTAGAATTAGAGAATAGAGAATTCTCTGGTATGTTACTTAACTAAAAATCAAAAGAATATTCTTTTGTGAATGCTGACTCTGAGAAGTGTGTTTTTGGGTAGACAGTAGAAGAAATAATTTTTCCTATACCCCTTTTGTTTATTATCTTCATAATGATATCAGTAACACTTTCTATATTCCTGAATATACATGTCAACAGTTTAAATATCATAGTGTAGCATTCACTGTAGAACACACTGTCTCTGAGATAATTACATGCAAATGTGAATCTATTCTTTATTCTTCTTCTGTTTAAATTGAATAACACCAACACCTTAATCATGTGTGAAAATAGTATTACTGTTTCATGAGGGAAACATTTGGTAATAAATGAAGTTCAAGTAGGAACTTTTAAATCATTCCAGACACTATTTTCCCCACACTTTGTAATTCTAAACCTGTGGATAGGGAACAATGTGCTTTTTCAGGTGTAAGGATCAGAGTGTTGAGAGATTTCAAAGTAAAGCTTTGCCTTATGTTATATTATAATTGCTTTATATTATAAATTATATAATTAAAATATAACACTATATTAAAATATAATTTTACATGTTATATTAGAACATTTCACTCAGTTATAGTTTACCTCCATGTTACTATATTCAGATATCCCACTATAAAATCAGGTGGGTTGAAATGTAAAACTCCAAAGAACATAACTAACTTGGAACATATGTGATGAACTTTGTTTAACATGATTTCTCAAAGCTGTCATCCAGTCACTGCTTCACTTGTCTGAACAGAAATCAAATATGGAGGCCCGGACATAAATGAGGGCAGGGTCATCCTGATGTCCTTGAAGTAGAAGAAAGACACCACTCTGTTCTCCCTCTTGGAGTTGTCTCGCCACACATCATCGTTAGTACGTGAACATTTCCACCCCTAACCCATTTTCAGTCTTTGAAATAAGCATCCACTTCTGGTAAAATTATACTCACATGAAGTGCCCTCAGCATATTAGATACTGAAAATATTTGGTAGTGAAGGACACAGTCCCCTGGATTTTCAAAGTATTCCAAAATGGAGGAGAGTGAGAGCTGTTTGGCTAGAAACAAGCAAGTGAGGTGTGCTATCCACACTGATCAGGGGTTATCTGAACTTGGGAATTCTCTGAAAATGGAAGTAAGGGCTTACTTGGGTAAATCCTCAGAATCCTGAAGTTTCAATTTGTAAATGGGAGAAGCTGGGTAACAACAGGCAGGTGAGACCAAAGCCGTGCTGGGCTGTTGGGAGCATCAATGATGTGGGGATCGTCTGGGAGGCGGGGAGCAGAGGGCCTCTATTACTCTTGTGATGGTGGCTTCCCCTTCTTCTTCCTGTGCTCTGGAAAAGGACACCTAGAATGAACCTCACTCCATTTCCTTTAAGCCACCCCTAATTTGCTCCTTGCTATAGTCCTGGAAAGGTGATGACCAGGTCAGACTCCCTTAAGAAATCTGCTATTCTTTTTTTAAAATTTTTTTTAATTTATTCATTTTAGAAAGGAGAGAGACAGAGACAGAGAGAGGAGAGAGAGACAGAGAGAGAGAGAAGGGGGAGGAGCAGGAAGCATCAACTCCCATATGTGCCTTGACTAGGCAAGCCCAGGGTTTCAAACTGGTGACCTCAGCATTTCCAAGTCGACGCTTTATCCACTGTGCCACCACAGGTCAGGCCAAAATCTGCTATTCTTGATGAAAATAATCCAAGCGGAGGGTTCCTATACAAACTCTTTCTGACTCTTCAAGGACCACTCTTCCCCACAGCTGCACTTCTGGATTTGCTTCATTCTTAGAATCAGTCCAGAAGGAGGTTTCTATAGCTTGGCACTACTCATTTTCTATTCTTAGGATATTTTCTTAATTGCTTCCCTCTGCACCCTTCCAGTACTTGTGGGCTGTGTTTTATACCGGGTTCAGTTGCTTGCATTTGTACACTGTTGTTTTTCAATTTTCCCCAAGTTCAATGAAACCTCCCTATGAAACATGGGGTCCAACTGTGTTATGACATGGCTCTCTGCATATTTATACAATGGTTGTACAAAGACTTTATTCTCTAACACGGATCACGTCTTACACTCGGGAACCTCTTTATTATAGCTGAGTACCAGCACTGTCAGCATCACCTACCTAGGAGCTTGTTAGAGATGGAGAATCTCGGGCCCTTTCACAGCTGTACTGCACCACAATCTGCAATTTAACTAGATCCCCAGGTGATTCGTGTGCACTTCACAATTTGAGACACATCGGGCCACAACAGTGGTTTCTGATGCAGGGATTCCATATTAGTCACATGAACTTTAGAAAATACCAAAGTTGCGACCCATTCCTACAGATTCTAATTTAATTTGTATGAGGTGAGGTCCTAATATGGGTATTGTTTTTAAGTTTCACATTTATTATATTTAATTGAATTTATTGAGGTGGCACTGGTTAACATAAGTATACAGGTTTCAGGTGCCCGATTCTACAGCATGTCTCTGTACACTGTGTTGTGGTTTCACTTGCTAAGGCAAGTCTCTGTCCATCGCCATTTACCCCCTAGATCCTCCTCCACCTTTCCCCACCCCTGGAGATCACCACACTGTTGTCTTATGTTCATGAGTTTCTTTTCTTTTCTTTTTGTCCTTTTTTGCTCAATCCCTCCACTGCCCTCACCCCCCAGCAACAGCTGTCAGCCTGCTATGTAGGTATGAGTCTGTCTCTATTTTACATGTTATTTTGTTCATTAGATTCTACATATGAATGAAATTGTATGGTACTATATTCCTCTGACTTATTTCACTTAACATAATGTTTTCCAGGTCCAGCCAGTTATTTTATAGGGCAGTCACAGCTGAGAAATACATCTCTAGAATAAGCATTATTAAGTAAAGTTTGTATCCTTCAAACTGTATATGTTATACATATATTCATTCAGTATTAGACTAGAAAATCCTGGAGGGCCAAATCCACCTCTTGTACTTTTTATATCTTCCAGATCATCCTTTGTACCATGATTAGCATATGGTGGTCACTCAAATACATGTTCATCATACATGATAGGGTACTAAAGCTAGGAGACAGACAGCTAGGGTTCCTGTCATGACATCTTTGACCTTGGGACAATCACTGGACTTATTGGGAATTCAATTTCTTTGTCAGTCAAATGGAAATGAGTTCCTACTCTAGTATTCATTTATTCATTCACTCAACAAATATTTATGAACATCTATTCTGTTCCAGGTTATATTCCAAGTACTGAGGATACATACAGTGGTAAATAATTAACACAGGAAAAGCTCTTGTCCTCATAGAACTTTTCTTTTTCTTTTTTTTTTTTTAATTTTTTTTTTATTTTTTATTTTTAGAGAGGATAGAGAGACAGAGAGAAGGGGGAGGAGCTGGAAGCATCAACTCCCATATGTGCCTTGACCAGGCAAGCCCAGGGCTTTGAACCAGCAACCTCAGCATTTCCAGGTTGACGCTTTACCCACTGCACCACCACAGGTCAGGCGAACTTTTCTTATAAGGAAACATATGAATAACAAACAAGCAAGTGAACAAAAATTAAAGCAGAATAGATGCATAGGTAGCAATAAGTGCTAAGAAAAAGTATAAAGCATAGTAAAGTGTTGGAATGGTAAAATGTTAGGTGCGAATGAGGAGAACTCAGTTAAGTGATCAGAGAAGACCTCTCTGAAAAGGGACATTTGAACAGAGACTTGAATGACGGAAGAAGCAAGCCAAAGATAGGCAGAGAGTGTGCAACAATAAAATCCCCAGGCAGGAACAAACTAAGAGTGGTCAAGGGGTAGACAGAGTGCAAGGGCAGTTGCAGCAGGATTCTCTGTACAGTTATTGAAGGATCAGGTAGATTTATTAAAGTCTTGAACTTATCAAAGCTTAAGTGCATATATGGAAAATGTAATTTACCTGAAGGCAAACACATCTTATATTTGGGGCAGCAGAAAAGTAACAAAGAGCCAGAGCACCATCATCACTGACTTACCTTCTCTACTTTTCCACATAGCAGTTTGACTTTGGCATCTGCAGGACTATGCTTCCAAACACGTGCAGAGATAGTATTTCCTACTCTAGGCCGTGCCTTGAGTTCAGCAACTTTAGTCCTGTTCTCTGGTGTTAATGAAAAGGTCCACTTAGGTACGCACTTTAGCGATTTTGTCTCTTCCCCTTTGATTATCAGAGGTCTATGAACTTCTCATAGAACCAGACCAGGAGAATGCCCATCCTCTGGGCCCGATGTCCAGAGTCCTGAAGCATGGCTCTGGTTCCAGACTGTATGAGTCTTTAGTTCCA
The DNA here is from genome assembly GCF_036850765.1 of Saccopteryx bilineata. Classification (NCBI taxonomy): domain Eukaryota; kingdom Metazoa; phylum Chordata; class Mammalia; order Chiroptera; family Emballonuridae; genus Saccopteryx; species Saccopteryx bilineata. Next base: position 137,134,463 of record NC_089502.1, on the reverse strand, counting down.
GCCAAAAAGCAGAACATCATTCTTTTGTTGCTTTCTTCCTTTCTGAACCACTTTTTCAGATGTCATAGTTTTATTTATAAAATTCAACTGCTGAAGTGCATCCTAGGTTCAGGGATTTATGTCTCAATTATGACTCCTAAGTGCAAAATCTTGAAGTAAGAATGTAAGTGTCCATTTTGTTCTGTAGATTCCACATATGAGTGAAATCATGTGGTGTTTGTCTTTCTCCAACTGGCTTATTTCATTTAGCATAATGCTCTCCAGGTCCAGCTATGCTGTCTCAAAAGGTAAGGTTTCTGAGGGAAATGAAGGATAGAGAAAAAGAAATCGGGGGCCAAACAAACAAAATGGACAACACTGGTGACCGCTGTGAGTTGGAGGAGGTGCAGGAAGGTATGAGGGCATAAATGGTGATGGAGGAGGACTTGACTTGGGAGGGCATGTGGACACACAATATGATGTACAGAAATGTGTTGTACAATTGGGCACCTGAAACCTTTATAATTATATTAACTAGTGTTACCCTAATCGTTTCAATAAAAAAAAAAAGAATATAAGCCCTCAAAAAAACAGTGCTTGATGATGATGATCGAAGATAGTGATGACTATGGTTATGGTCATGGTCTTAGGGATGAATGTATCCATGACAGCCCTCCTCTTTTTCACATGCTATTTGGTTCCAGTAGTGAAGATTGAAAACTCATAACATTGACTAACACAAGATAAATTTAATTACATGTCATCTCTCTTCTAAATACCTTTCATGGGTTATCAAATCTGATTTCTACAATTCCCTTATACTTTTAGTTATTGTCATTTTCATTCCCAGGAACCTGAATCACATAGATTTGGTGTAACTTATCCAAAGGCATATAAGAAGTGACCGCAGCATGTTTCAAAGTCCAGACTTTCGTTCCAAAGCCTGAGCTCATAGTCATGTCACTTACCTGTCTGACAAACAGCTACTCATTTTATAAAATTCAACTTAAGAGTTTACTCTCTACACAGCTCTCCCTTATCTCCCCCTCGTCAGGTATAACTACCATAGCAAAAACTATATAATTACCATTTTAAGTTCTGTGTCAGGCTCTGCTTAGTGCTGTACTTATGTAATCCTAACAAAGTTAGATTGCCTCCAGGCCAAGCCATAAAATGGTTTTATTCCAAGTCCTACACTGTAAAATTAAATTGTAGTTTTCACCTTTACTACATTCTCTCTAAAAACTCCAGAAGGAGAATTACATTGATAACACAGAGTAATACTTCTTAGAATCCCTCCTTCCCTCCCCTTCCATCCCTCCATGCACCCTCCAGCACCCCCTCCAGTCTACAAAGCAGCACATGAGAGCTGCCTTCACCTTACTTCTTCCAAACTTCTAGAACTCTCTTCCTGAAACCCATCTCAGGATGGCTTTTGTGCTCTCCCTTCCCCCCTCCTCCTCCTCCTTTCCAAATTAATTTTTTGTTCTCACTAGAGTAGCTTTGTATCCTTTCCAGTATCAATCAATATACTATGGTTTAGGCTTCTTTTGCCTTGATTTTGTTTCTACATACTCAATAGGATGAATGCTCAATGAACCGATCTCATCACAGAGGCAGCAGCCCCAGCAATAACGAAGCCTTCTTCTCAGAAGGGGGAAAAAAAAGACAGTGCCCAACTATATATAAAAATTTTGTCCTTGTCATATACACTTTCTCAATTTATTACCACTATTCTAGATGGATTTAAATTTTTGCAATTTTAAGATTTTTAAAAAATGAGCATTAACTCATTTACCCAACAGGATAGAGTAAGTTCATGCAGATTCAGAAATTGAATCCAGTCTGAATAGATAAAGAGCCCTTGAGGTTAGCCGACCTGACTTTAGGTATGTGACGTAATCCCTTCAATCTCCCTTAAGGGGTCCAGTGTCCTTTAGAATAGCGATCACCAAGCCATGGCTCATGGGCCAAATCCAGCCCATTATCTGTTTTTATAACTAAGATTGATTGGAATGTAGTCACAGTCACTCATTTACATAATGTGTGTGGCTGTTTTTGTACCACAAAAGCAGAATGGAGTAGTTATAACAGAGAAAGTATGGTCCAAACCTAAAATAATTACTATGTGGGCCTTTACAGAAAAAATTTTCTGATTCCTACTCTAAGATGATTCTTGGCACATCCAACAGTTAACTGGAAACAGGCCAATTCTCTACAAATAGTGGTAAAATAATTTGGTAATTTGATAAATTGTAAATATAGTAAACTGGTCATTCAATGAATTTATTTGTTGCAAACTAGGTTCTGGAAAATTTTTTCAGTCAACAAATTCATTTAAGAAATATTTATGGAATATCTACTATGTGCCAGGTTATCTTGGAATTTATGAGTGAAAAATTCCCACATACTTTTATAGATTACATTCAAGGCAAGAGAAACAGATAATAAACAAGAAACATAAAAAAATTGTGTTGTACTTTGGGAGGAATATGTACCATGCAATAAAAAAAAAGAGTCAACAGGGGATTGAGAGCCTAAATAGGAGGGATACAATTGTAAAGATTGTGATCAGAATAGACCCCATTGAGAAGATGCTATTGAGAAAAGACTGAATTAAGGAAGGAGAAAGGTACACAGACATCTAGGAAAGAGCATTACAGGCAGAGGAAACAGTATGAAGACTTTAAGGTGGGAGCAACAAAAAGGACAGTGTGTCTGAAGTAAAGACGGAAGGGAAGGTTAGTATATGAGGTCAAAGTTATTATGGTGGATGGACCATGTAGGTCCTTGTTGACCATTGGAATGATTCCAGCTTATTTTCTAAGTGAAACATGGTCCGTGGGAGGATCCAAACAGAGAAGAGACATTATACGATTTATATTTTAAAAGATTACCTCAGCTGCTTTATTGATGATAAACTCTGGAAGAACAAGGGAAGAAGCAGAAATACTAGTTAGGAGGCTCCTATAGTCATTCAAGTGAGAGAGGATGGACTTGCTACCCTATTATCTGTATCTGTGTTATGCATATATAATTGGCTAATCCTTTCACTTTCTCTGATCCCATCCATCACCTTATCCCTCTTCCCTCTGACAGCTGTCCATCTGTTCCCTGTGACCCTGCCTTTGTTCATATTTTGTTCCTCAGTTTATTGTGTTCATTAGATTCCATGTATAAGTGAGGTCATATAATATTTGTCTTTCTCTCCCAGGTTTATTTCACTTAGCATAATAATATCCAGGTCCATACATGCATTTTCAAAAGCCCTTTAGTGGCAATGTTCTGTCTTTCCTATCACTTCAGTTGTATGAAGAGATAATAAACACATTGGCAATCCTACTTCTTGTTATTCTTGATATACGAGAATGACTCATACTGATCCAAAAAGAGCTGTCAATTTCTGGATAAGCTGAATGATCAGAGAAATTAAATTCCAAAGAAAAATGCCAGGAAAAATTAATCTATCTGGGAAAAAAATTATAGTTGAAACTATGCCAAGAGAAAAATATAATAAATTCTAGAAAGCAGATAACTTGGCTAAAATTTATTTTTAAAATAGAAAAGATTTATTTCCAAAATAGAAAAGATTTGTCAATACCATCCAGTCTGAATTAAGCACATTTCCATGGATTACTAATAATTTTTGAGCTGAATAATATCTCAAGCCTATGATTTATTAAAATTTGAAACTGTCCAAATAAATATAATACTAATAACTATTTAAATGATCTTGCCCTTTAAAAAAATAATCTTGCCCTTTTGCTTTCCTTTCCTTATCTAAAAAAATTAGGAAATTTCATTAGCTGATGGCAACGTCCAAGAAGATCCAACAGCACTCCTTTGATCAATGAGCTTGGTGATAATTCACAGGTGTTGCAAGCTGACACATTAAGAACTAAAAGAAACAGTACATTTATTATATAACACTGTTTTTGCCACCTTCTCCCATGCATACTTCTATCAGTCACCTTCATTAAATCAAACAGGAAAATGGCATGGATTTAATAAATAAAGAAGGAATGCATGAATGGGTGGTACAAAGTACAATACAGATAAGTCAAACTTGGGAAGAAAGTTTGAACTTGAGTGACAATTTAGAGAAAACATCTCCAAATGGTATTGATTTAATTCTAGTATCCTCAGCAGTTTCTCCCACCAGCAGTTTCTCCATCTTTACAAACTTGTGTGAGTTGCACCAGTTTGCTTGCAAGTCCTATTCCCAAAGTTCTACTAACACTATTAGATCAAGTACCCTTGGATCATTATCAAGAAAAGGTGAAATTGTATTTAAAGATCAGCCAAAGAGATTTTTCTAAGACACAACCAACGTGTTTTCTTCTGGTATGAATGTGTGTCTATCATCTGTTCAGATGTTCTTGATGGAAACAACAGCAGTCTAGATCTCCTTGTAACTCACCAGATAAAGTCAAAACTGTAACAAACTCTCCTGTGTCCCCTGCTGATTTGCGTTCTCCATTTATTATAGTAAATGAACTTTGTGTGTGTGTGTGAGAGAGGAGGGGAGAAGTGAGAAAATTCCTGCATGAGCCCCTAGCAGGATCCACCCAGCAACCCCTCTGGGGCTGATGCTTGAGTACTGAGCTATTTTTAGCACCTAAGGCTGATGTGCTTGGACCAACTTGAGCTATCCTCAGCACCTGAGGAAGACACTCAAACCAACTGAGCTATCCTCAGCACCTGGGACTGATGCTAGAACCAATTGAGCCATTGACTACAGAGGGGGAGAGGGAGAGAAGGGGGAGAGAAGTGGAAGAGGAAAGGAGTGAACAGTAGATGGTCACTTCTCTTCTGTGCCCTGACCTGGGATGTCCATATGCTGAGCAATGCTCTATCCACTGAGCCAACTGGCCAGGGCCAATGAACTTTGAAACAAGAGATTCACCCATCCCAAGACTTTCTCACTGATGGAAAAACACACAAGGATATTCTCTTGCTCCTGTACTCCATCTCTCTCTCTCTCTCTCTCTCTCTCTCTCTCTCTTTCTCTCTCTCTCTTACACACACAAATTGGAGCAAAAACAGAATTATATGGCATAATTTAGACCAGTGGCAGGCAAACTCATTAGTCAACAGAGCCAAATATCAACAGTACGATTAATGAAATTTCTTTTGAGAGCCAAATTTTTTAAACTCAAATTATATAGGTAGGTACATTCCTTATCAAGGTAGTGCCCACACGTGGTATTTTGTGGAAGAGCCATACTCCAGGGGCCAAAGAGCTGCATGTGGCTCACGAGCCACAGTTTGCCAACCAGGGATTTAGACTATTATTCATATATTTTCTAAAATTCTGTTTATTTATAGAACTTGAATGTCTAATTTCTGTGTATGCCCTTAAAAGCAATGTAGTAATATTTCAAAGAGTTTTCCAAATAAGAACTATGTTGAAGATTCAATTATACATCTTCAAGCTGCTAAAAATAGAAACATGCTACACTTGAACTTTTTAGAAAAAACAATGAAGAACTCTATTTATGTGAATAAGTAAAGTTATAAGTTCTGATGAAAAAATCATAGATACAGACAACAGAATGGCAGTTACCAGAGGGAAAGGGATGTGGAAGGATGGAAAGGGTAAAGGAGGTCAAATAGATGGTGATAGAAAACTAGAGTTCAGGAGAGAGCACACAATAGAGTAGATGCTATATTATAAAGTTGTACACCTGAAATTTATATAATGTTAACTAGTGTTACCCCAATAAATTTCTTAATTTTAATGTTACCAATGATCAAAGACAAAAGAACAGGAGAAGGTATAAGAGATCATTTGGTACCAACCCTTTCTGTAGGCATAAATCACCTGGAAAGAGTTATTACAGGAAGCATTCTGGTTAATGAAATATTCTAACTGTTAGAGCTAAGATTCTAGAAAAGTTAATGTTGAAAGAATTAAAGTACAATAAAAATATTCCAAGTGTTAAAAGTAGAATGAATATATGATGTCATAGTAGAAATAAAGTTGGACCAAGAATCCTAGTCCAAGCCTGGCTTTGCTCTTAACTGGTTCTGTGCTTCAGGAAAATCTCTCATGCTCTCTGATCTCAGCATCTGCACAACTGTGATATATGGAGATAGAATGAATTATTTATTAAAGTATTTTTGAAAGATCAATGTAGTCTATACAACACACACAATACTAATTGTTGACGGTGTCAATGTGCTTCTAAATGTTAAGAAAAAATTGGGCAAAATTATGCAAATTTATTATTTTCATAATGTTATTCATAAACAGAATGCCTTCAATATTACCACCATGAGTCATATTGGATAAAGCTCAACAAAAGTTTATGGAAAAGATCAAATTCAATTATGAGTTATAAAAGCATAAATGAATCTCTAAGTAGCATTTGAGATAATATAGTGTGCATCATGTTTATCTAAAATTCCACAGCAATAATTTCACCCAGTTTCCTGAAATTAACATTTTTAGATTTAAAGGTAAAGCTGGGCCATATCAGGACAAAGGATAATTTTCAAACAAGAATGATCTCAAGAAAACTAGCCCTTCACTGATGGCTTTGATTTCAAGTACAGTAGTTGCCTGAAATTTCTCAAGACCTTCCATTTAGGAAAGTCAGGTGAGATTGACTCCCACATTTAACTTTAATGAGGATTTTAAATTGGATAAAACCATTAATTAATCTAACTAATTTGTAGTAGTCAAGGCGTTAACTGTAATGGTGGATGGGAGTACAAGAGGTCAACTCTACCATGATGATGAGAATTAATATGTTTGAGCATTGACAAGGTTCCAGGCGCAGTTCTAAGCACTACCCACTTATTATTTCATGTTTCTCTCAATCCTTATAGCAAACCTATGAGATAGGCTCCATCAATGTATCAGTTTGGGGGCTGAGAAATCTGAGACACAGAATGATTTAGTATCTTGCCCAAGGTATAGAGCTAGGAAGAGGCATGATCTGATTTGGATCCTGAAAGTTTTGAATGTTGGTGCTAATGGGTTTTACCACCACTTCAACCCAACACTGAGAGAGCGCTTGGCCATCATCTATTTTCTTTACCACTGTAAAACAGGTTTCACAAGGCCAGGAACTAAACATTATCTCTCAGCATCTCACACATGAGGAACAGTTTACAATGATTTGATGATTTACTGCTAAAAATATACATTCATTTTGGGACCATATATCTGTATATATAATGGCAACAAAAAAAATCAAGAATTTAAATGATTCCAGAAAGAAAAAAATTTACAATGAAATGTTTTAGAGTACAATTTATTCTGTTTTACATCACACATTGATCAAAATGTAGAAAAATGTATTAATTTAGACTACTTCAGATGGTGGTTAGCTTGAATTACAATATATGATTATATCAGTAGTTAAAAATATTGTAAAGGGTTAGACAGTAAATGTATTAGGTTTCTGAGCTGTAAGATTTCTGTTGCAACTACTCAACTCTACCATTGTAAACAGAGACTAGAGAGCCATAGACAACATTTATAAATAGGTATGGTAGCAGGACAGATTTACGCCATGTGCAGTAGTCTGCTGACTGGGACTCCCGCATAAGTAAATTTATTTTCTTTAATTAATTAATTTTTAGAGACAGAGAAAGGGAGAAAGAGAGAGAGAATGACAGAGAGAAACATTGATTGGTTGTTGTTCCACTTATTTATGCACTCATTGGTTGACTCATTCTAGAATGTGCCCTGATAGGGACTGAACCTGCAACCTTGGCGTATCAGGACAATGCTCTAACCAACTGAGCTACCCAGACAGGACCGTATATTTATTTTTAATAGTTATTTTATACATGCTAAAGCAGGGAACCTACTTGAATGTGTAGATTAAAAATGAATACAGCCTGACCTGTGGTGGCGTAGTGGATAAAGCGTCGACCTGGAATGCTGAGGTCGCCGGTTCGAAACCCTGGGCTTGCCTGGTCAAGGCACATATGGCAGTTGATGCTTCCAGCTCCTCCCCCTGTTCTCTCTCTTTCTCTCTCTCTCCCTCCTCTCTCTCTAATGAAAATGAATAAATAAAATTAAAAAAAATTGTAAAAAAAAATGAATACATTATGATTCTTATTTTGTTGTACTGATTAATTATCTTCACAGATATTTTATCTGTTATTTTAAACTAAACTTTACTTTTTAAAAAGTCCAAAAGTAAGTAATCAAATCTTATCATGTTCTGGATTTGTGAGGCCCCAAATAAGCAATTTATCTCCCAGCTCTCTCCCTCCCTTTCCTAAAGACATAATATATTAGTTATCTATTGCTGCATAACATATCACCCCTTCCCCCAAACTCAGTGGCTGAAACATTTTAACCTCACAGATTCTGTGGGTCGGAATCCAGGTACAACTTAACTGGGACCTGTTCCAAGGTCTCCCAGGAGGCTAGAATCAAGGTGTCAACTGGGACTGCAGCCTCACATGAAGGCACAACTAGACAAGGGTCAACTTCCACACTTACTCATGTGGTTGTTGGCAGGATTTTTACTTTTAGACTGTTGGATTGAGGTCTCAGTTCCTCAGTGACTGTTTGCTGAATGTGACCCTCAGTTCCTTGCCCAGTAGTCCTCGCCATGAAGGTGGCAAGAGAAGAGCCAGAGCAAAAACGCCAGCAAGCAAGAAAGTGCAAGCACACACCCTGGCCGGGTGGCTCAGTTGTAGCAGTGGCAGAGTATCGACCTGAGGTGTGGAAGTCCTGGGTTTGATTCCTGATCAGGGCACACAGGAGAAATGACCATCTGCTTCTACCCTCCACCTTCCCCTCCTCCTTCTGTCTCTCTCTCCCCTTCTGAAGCCATGGCTTGATTGATTTGAGCATGTCAGCCCCAGGTGCTGAGCATGGCTAAGTGGAGCCTCCACTTCAGGTGCTAAAAATAGCTTGGTTGCAAGCATCAGCCCTAGATGGGCAGAGTATCGGCCCCAGACATGGGTTGCCGGGTAGATCCCAGTCAGGGAGCATGCGGGAGTCTATCTTTCCCTCCTCTTACTTAAAAAAAATAATTCATTAAAAACAAAACAAAGTGCAAGCAAGATGGAAAGTCTCTTTTATAACTAATTATGTGAGTAAAATCCCATCACTTTTGCCATATTGTATTTGTTAGAAGCAAGCTGCTAGGTTCAGCCAGCCCATAGTCAAGGGAAGAGGGGTTACCTAAGGGTATGAATAATAGGAGGCAGGAATCATTGGGGGCCATTTTAGAAGGCTGCCTACCATGCACTATTAACACTAAATCTGTATTGATCTTTTAATATAATGCTGTTAACATTTTTCATTGATGTCCTGTCAGCAGAAGTAATTTGTACTTTCTAATATCTACATTATTATAGGCTCAAAAGATAATTGTAACTCAGTGTCCCTAACAAACTTCATACCTGACAACAGATTATTTATATGATGTTACTGAAAATAAGGTGCTCTCATTATTTCCCTGTTCCCAGGAAGGTTGTTATATGCTGAATAATTCTTGTCTCATATTTGATAGGAAATATTAGTTTTTATTATAGTTACATAATTCTAACTTCAGCAATTTAAAACTAGGTGTGCAGAGCAAAAGGAGGGGTTGTGAGTGTTAAATTATATGGGTAATATAGATCTCAAATTGATTTCTACTTACTTCTCAAGATTGGTTTTTGAACCCTGTCAACACTTGATTCTCATTGACGATGTGCAAACCAGCGAAATACAAGGCTTTTGTCAATAGAAAAAATTTCAGAAGGATGGCTGGTTTGTTTGCCCTCCTGGTTCTAAATGATGAATGATGTGGCAGGCATCATTTTTGTGTCAGGCTTCCCTGATCTATTTTAGGTTCAGGTCATTTGTTTCAGTGAACTGCAAAATCCCATACCAAGTGTTTGGATGCAAATGGTTCAGTTAGGATGTGGTCTCAGAAAGGACAAGTGGGAGTGTGTGGAGTGTAAACAAGGAAAGGACAAAAGCCAGTAAAGGACATTGCTCAGTTGGTTACCGTGGAGGGCAACTAGGGGTCAATCCCACTGGAGATTCTCTGGAAAATCATGCGGAATGCTCATCAGACTTGCCCCACCAAGTACCTGGCAGTCTGGGTTCTTCATCTCCCAGCTCCCATTCCCTCAAGGATGAGGGCTACCCCTGGGAGTGCGCTAGGCTTCCCTGTGTGCAAGTTGAGAAAGTTATTACAGTGCCAGAAAAATCTTTGACACAGAAGAGCAGAGAGAATTCAAGGTCTTGTGAGTTGCTGATGGTCTATAGGAGACGCTCCCACTAAATTTGCAAAGTGGACTCAATGCATCTGCTAAACATAGTCTTACACATGTAAACATTTTTCATCAGTACAATTTGTCTGTAAGCAAGGAATTCACTGGTTTAGGTAAGCTCGGCCTGGCACACAGAGGCACTCAATGAATATGCATTATTGGATGACTTTGAAGGTGCTGAGAAGGCAGATGGCCAGAAGGCTACTTCTGGGACTCAAGGCTCTGATCACCTTGAGATTGCGATGCCATCCTCCTACTGACTTAGTTTCCTCTCATCACTTTCTCTTTCTCTTGACTCATAGAATCAGAGAATAGCAGAAACCTTACAGATAATAATACAAGCCTTTCATATTTTCAAGAAGGAACCTGAGCCCAGAAAGGTACAACAATGTGGCCAGTTCTGCCAATTCTGTCAGTGGCCAAGCCAAGACTCACATCCCAGACTTCTTCTCACAGCTCGTTCCATCACAGCCCTGCTGCCTCCTCTTAGTTTATATAAACCTACAGGACTGATTTCCACCAAGGGACCGAGATTGATCTCTCTGAAGCACATATATGCAACTGATATATTAGAAACTGATGTGCTCAATGAGCCCGACCCAAATCTTTTCACATTTACGATTTATCTTTTTAGCAGTCTGCACAGTTCCATATTGAAATATAATAATGCCTCCTGATGGTATGGCCTTTTTTATTTCTTCAAAGAGTTTGCACATCTATTTGTGTCATTTTATTCAAGAGGCTGTAGGATTTCTTTTTAATTATAAACTCCTGCAGGCTAATATCTATTGCAAATAAGTAATTATTAGTGGGTGATTTGTGCTTCTGGTTTTCGAGGTGAGGAGAAAGGCATGGAGCTGACTTGCATCAAAATGCTGCTCAGCTACAGGAAATGGACACAGTGGAGGCCAGCTCTTTGGTAATTTGCAGTAACAAAAAGTGAGATCACCAGCCCAGTCAGAGGCTTTTGTATCACATTAATTCCCAACCTCTGATTGACCTGCAGCTCCTTTTCCTGTTTTCTCCTCCCTACATGGAACCTGAAACATGATGGGGGCCTAGAATTTTTCTATTTCACTTCCTTTGGATGGGGTGAGCTAGGCGGTAGCTGATTAGCTTCGAGAGCTTTAGCGCACACCAGGCCCGAGTGCCCAAGGTCTACTGCCAAGAACGGAAGGTTCCTGTCAAGGTGGCTCCCATGGAGACAACCTCACCAACCTGCTGCCTTCGCTGTGAGCTCACATGAAAGCACAGAGATGATGCTAAACCAGGCCACAGGCTAGGGGTTGGGCTGTAAAATTTCTTGGCTACCATCGACTATACCATTCAGTGGAGTTAATATTTCTTGCTATATTCTCAGTTGTGAAATACTCTTTGGCCCTACACCAAAGAAACACCTGTATCCATCCCCAGGATGTAGCATCCTAGTGCTCAGAGGCTTCGGGTGCATAGCGGGAAAACTCAATGCCTGGAGAAACCTCTTTGTACCCTGGAGTCATCACAAGATTCTCGGTATTCTTGAAGAAATGACTTCTGTATCACTGCTGGCTGAACTGGGCTCCTAAAGGCTGCCACCATTTTGTAGCCCAGAATCCCCCACTCCCCACCTATCTTACCCAGTGATCACCTCAGAGTCCAGTTTGCATCAGGATGTGCCACCCTGATTGCTGTCTGATGACAAGGAGCCTGCACACCCTCACTCAGCCCTGGCCTTCCCACCCACTCTGATAAGGTTCTGAGTTTCAAAACTGGTTCAGGGTGTGAGGTTTGGCCCGTGCTGCCTTCTGATCTGACCTCCTCATCCTACTCCAAGGGACAGCCAAACTGAAGGGCAGAAGCCAGTAAGCCCAGTCCAGGATGTGGGAACACCTCAGTGTCTTGATACTCCCCTCCCACCAAGTCCCCTGTCTGAGGAGCCACGATGGAAAGCAGGAGAAAACCGATGTCATCACTGTAATTCCTATCCACCACTGCAAGGACTTTCAGTCAGCTTTCGTCCAAGAAACAAGACTGACTGTCTTCATTAAACTTCTCTCCTCCCCTTCCTTGCTCACAAGTATAAAATGGAACCTAAGTGGGATGGTTGAGGCATAAAGAAGCGGAAACAGCACTCAGTGCTGACTACAAAAGCAAATAAAGAATAGCGTGGTTTTCTGTCATCCTTAAACATTGTTCCTCGCCCTGGTTCAGCAGTAGAGCACTGGCCTGGCGTGTGGAAGTCCCAGATTCGATTCCTGGCCAGAGCACACAGGAGAAGTGCCCATCTGCTTCTTCACCCTTCCCCATCTCCTTTCTTCTTTTTCTTTCTTCTTTTTCTTTCTTCTTTTTCTTTCTTTCTTTCTTTTTCTTTCTTTTTCTTTCTTTTCTTTTCTTTCTTTCCTTTCTTTCCTTTCTTTTCTTTTCTCTCTCTCTCTCTTTCTCTCTCTCTCTCTCTCTTTCCCTCCCACAGCAAGGCTCCATTGGAGCAAAGTTGGCCCGGGTGCTGAGGATGGCACCATGGCCTCCACCTGAGGTGCTAGAATGGCTCCAGGTGCAAGGGAGCAACGACCCAGATGGGCAGAGCATCGCCCCCTATTGGGCTTGCCAGGTGGATCCTGGTCAGGCACACGTGGGAGTCTGTCTCTCTGCCTCCCTGCTTCTCACTTCAGAAAAGTAAAAAACAAACAAAAACAAACATTGCTCCTCATTGGACCCCTCTGGCTACAGGTGTGACAATGCTGCTGTCCCCTACTCACCCATCTCACTGCATGTACTCTCTCACCTCTCCTTCACATTCTGTGTTGTCATCTGGTGAAACCACTGTCTGTGAGTAGTTGTCCTGACTCACTCCCTGGAGGTAGGTTCCCAGAGGTCAGTGAGCCAGAAAAGCAGACCAAAGCACCAAGCCAGAGCAGACGTGAAGAGCAGTTCAACCACTCTTTTTCTCTGTGTGAGCTTGGTAAAGTTAATGAGTAAACTCGGTTTTTTTATATCAATAATGGAGATAACTCACAGGGTTGTGCTGCTGCAAGCTTTCTGTTTACAATGGTGGTAGTGGTTTGTTGTTGTTTGTTGTTTTGTTTTGGTAACAGTGTATCTCAGCCTCCCTGACATACAGGAGTGCTCACTACAATGAGGTTCCATTTTATCCGAACTTAGCTAATGTGGGTTTGAAATAGGGCAATACAAAAATACTAATATAGTCTTAATGCATACAAAGAACGTGAAATATAACAAATTCTACTTTGCATTTTTTCCTCTGGGAAAATTGCCCTGAATTATGCAAATTTTGAATCACGCAATGTCTTCAAGAGCTCATCCCTGGCAAACCGATGTGACTGAGTGTCTACAATCTGCCAAATGACTGTTAAGATTTACACAAACTATCTTATTCAATCCCTCAACAACACCATTTCACTGTAATCCTTGGGCCTTACTTCAATATTAAGAAACTGAGATTGCAAAAGGTTAAGTCATCTCCCCAAATCCACTGGCCATTCAGCTGGGATTCAAATCCAAGATAGCCTGGCTTCAAAGCTGTTTATTTCCTTCCTTTCTTTTCCATCTCCATATTCTCCCCAATTTAACCCCCCACACACACACACACACTGAATACACAAATCTCTATTATGTGGAATGTTATTTCATTGTTCTCCAAAGCCTGTGGTTGTCTTTCCAACACTGAGATGACCCAATTGACTCTTTTCTTCACTCGAGTTCTTTTCACACTAGTGGGCAATTTGCTCCTGACTCCCACTCGATGCTTATTCTTGCTCCTGTTTGAGAAGTAATAGACTGCACTTGCTTTGTCACTGAAGGTACAGCTGGAGGAAGTAGACTATGGAAGGAATCAGTATTCCTTTCCATCAGCTTAGCATGTGATGAGACACGTGGCGCATGCAAACAGGGAAGAAGATGCCCCTAGTCCTGCTTCCTCCCCTTCCTCTCGATGCCCTCCCTCCTCAGCCTGGCTCCCTCCCCCACCTGCCTACCTCTACAGAAGGCTGACACTTTCTGTAGGTTATCCCATGGTATTTCTAACCATGGATATCACCTAGTATTCCCTAGAGATTCTGGGGCTAGGAGCTCTGCCCTCCTCTTACCTCTCACAAAACTCACGTGGATAGTGAGCTCTGACAAGCTACTTTTGAAGTTTTCTGAGCAACATAACAAAGAGAAATCTATTCCTATTTGAAAACAATATCAGTTAATTAGGCCTATGTACCACCCAACACCCAACAAAGTGGTCCCAGAAGGTTGTTCAGTTCCTGTCCTGCTGGAAGTTTTGTTAACGAGTACCATTTGTAACTAGTTGGTTTCTGCAGATACCAGGCTTGGAGACACTGCCACCCAATGGCTGTTTCTGCAAATAGCACCTTAGTAAGAGTGGTGCTTACTCAATACCCTACCCACAACCCAATGGGAGCATGAGACATAGAAAATGGAGTGGTGGTGGTGACACTGGTTTTGCTTTAGATGGTGGTGGTGACATTGGGATTAACCATGTAGTCAGTGCAACTGCTGTCCCTCTTTGCCCAGGAAATCTGATTTTCCTGGCATTTAACAGATGTGAGCTCTTAAATTAGGCAACAAAAATGGCAACTTGGTAGTGAAACTGTAAAGATAAAATTGTACAACACCATGAATCTTTGGCACTAGGACCAATTTTAGAGTCTATATTTTTTCTCATGATATTTTTATAGTGACTGAATGTAGGTAAGAGACAAAACCGAAAATCAAAGCCAGAATTCTCATTTCCACTGTACAACATTTAGATCCATCTTCAATAAACTTATTTTTCTCTCCCACAAAATGAATATGGAGAGGATGGTGATATACTTCATAGCACTCAATAAAAAAAGTTGATTGGAGCCTGACCTGTGGTGGTGCAATGGATAAAGCATCGACCCGGAATGCTGAGGTCACCGGTTCAAAACCCTGGGCTTGCCTGGTCAAGGCACATATGGGAGTTGATGCTTCCTGCTCCTCCCCCGTCTATCTCTCTTTCTCTGCCTCTCTACTCTAAAATAAATGAATAAATAAAAATAATTAATAAAAAAATAAAAAACGTTGATTGGAGCTACTGAAGGCTTCTGTTCCATGTAAGGGAAGCACAAGTCAGGCTCCTGAGACCAAACAGGTACCTTTCCTTTCAACAGCTGCATTAATCAGGGTTATTTTCCTTCTAAGTTAGATTAAAAATACTGTATTGTACTATACAGAGAAGAAAAGCTTCTGTCCTGCTTTAGCAATGGTTTACATGCATAGTTTGAGAATAAGTAAACATTGACTCAAGCAGGTGGGTGTGACAGATCACTCCACTTAAAGACAGAAAAGCTATCTTTGTATTTTGGGATTGTCCTACAAATTCCATTTTGTCACTTTTCTATTAAAATAATACTTGGTTGATTATAATCATTAGGAGTTTTTCTCCACTGTAGAGACCTTCTCTATACATGTTCATAACCAATCCTCCTTTATTGGCTGCTGTAGGAATGAATATCACAGCTCTCTGGGGTCAGCCTGAGGGCTAGGATTGAGGATGTATTTTAGATGGCAAATTGCCACACAGAAGCACCTTGTCCATAAGAGATGGAGAGGGGATCTGAGCTGTAAGAACAATTAGGCAATCCTTATTCAACAATCCACTCTTCTGTGCTAGGAATAAACACCAGGTAGAAAACGGCCCAACCTATGAAAAACAGGCTTCATGTCACAGGAAATGATGTAATTTTTTAACCCAGACAAAACAAATGATGAAACTAAAATAAAAAATTCATGGCTTCATTTTCCATTTTGAAACTGATCTGAGTACATAATTAATAAAATCCTGACCCAAGAAAGCTCACCAAAGTTATCAAAAATGTCAAGACTGTGTTGCTAGAACAATACTGGAAATGTCAACATGATTCCAGAACTGAGCAATGAGCTCAACTCCATCGTCTACCTGATCTGTTCAAATATCTGCTATTTATTTAGCATCACAGAAACCTAAACTACTTGACTGGCTCTACTTCTTCACCAGATATGTTTATAAACTACATAAATTAGAAAGTCATGAGAATAATAAGCATTCCTCTTTCCCTCAGTAAAAATAAATCAAAACTGATTCGGATATCATCAGCTATCAGCTTTAAAAGACCTATTTTTTCCTTTTAGTTCTCTCTCTCTCTCTCTCTGCATTCAAGCCTTTATATATAGTAGTTACTTTGAAAATAAACTGAATTTATATATGGCTTGAATAATGTCCATCAACAGAAACTATGAGATACTTACTATATGCACAAAGACATCATCAGCCACACAGATATAAAAGGCATTACTGGGTCTTTATCTGCCAAGTATCCTATACTTTCATGAATAAAACATGCAGACATGAAGCAAACATGAAATTGTATGATCCTAACTGTAGTGCATTACAAATTCTAAAGATGGGTAAGACCACTGTTAGCTAGAATAAAGTATCACTCTGGAGATGGAATTTGAGCTACTCCTTGAGGAACTTTCTAAAAATAAAGATATAGAAAAGGTAGGAAGAATTTTTATGCTAAGAGAAGAGTATAAGGGTTTCTCAACCTTAATACAATTAACATTTGGGGCAAAGAATTTGAACAATTCTTTGTCATGGGAGGCTGTCTTATGTATTGTTAGACATTTAGCAGTATGCCTGGCTTCTACCTACTAGAAGCCCGTGGTAAAACCCCACGTCCCAACAGAAGACATCTTCAGACATTGGGAATGTCCTCTTGAGGGAACATGATGCCCAATTGAGAACCACTGGAGTAGACATTGATTCTTGGGTTTGGGAAGGTTGCTTTCTCAATATCACAATTCATCAAACTCAGAATTATTGACATTTGGGACTGGATAACTTCATTATGGGTGTTGTCCTGTGTTTAACAACATTCCTGACCTCAACCTACTAGATGCCAGTAGCACCTCCCCCTGGTTGTGACAACTGAAAATATGTCCAGACACTGCCAAATGTCCCCTGAAGTGCAAAATCACTCATGTCTGAGAAACACTGGGATTCTCAGCAGGAATGAACTTGGCTCCTCGGGGGTAGTAAGTATAATTGCTTAAACAAAGTACATGGTTTATGTTGGACACATGCTGTGAGAAATCTTAAATACTAGAGCCTGTAATAGGCAGCCAGAGTAATTCTTAAGCAGGTGTGTTGCAAAATTAAATTGGCATCATAAATTTAATCTTGCAGAAGCAAAAGGATCAAGTGCCACAGGGAGGAACTGAATACAGGGGGATCAGTTAGGAAGTTGTTATAATAACCAGGTGTAAATGTTGATGGCCAGAGTTGTAGTGACATCTTTGGAATAAGACAAAAGAGTAAACCCAAGGGTGAGCTTTTACAAAAGACTGAATATTAGAGATGAAAGCAAGGGAAAAACCAATGATGAAAATAGGGTTGCTAGTGGCAAGAAAGATTCAAATGAGATAATGAGGAGGAGGAGCATTTCATGAGTATGATTTTGCAAATGCTAATTGCAGGTATTTTAGAATTAATATAGGAACACTGATGAGAGCTCAGGTCTGAGTGATAAATTTGGGAGTGTTGGAAAAACAAAATTCTGTAATCTCTGTGGCTTACCAAAATAAAAATTTCTCATTCACATTATACTCCACTGTGGAGTGGGTGGCCCTAGGTCTTTCAGGGATCCTGACTTCTTCCATTTTATGGCACTGCCATCTTAAATGGGTGACATCCAAGGTAGCTACAGAAGGGCTAAGTCCCAAGGACCTTATTGGAGATTTGAGAAGCCTTGATGTGGGGATCCAACTGAACTGGAAAATCTAGTTTATTGGTGTTCCAGGAAGAGGAAATAGGATTCATTAGTACATAGGCAATTTCTGCTATAAGACACACACACGTGTGTGTGTACACACACACACACACACACACACACACACACACACACACATACACACAAAGAAGAAAAGTATAGGAGTAGATGAATTAATTAAGGACATGAAGATTAAGGAGTGAAATTGAAAAGAGTTCAAGGAACACAAAAACAAACAAAAGAAGAACCAGCAAAGGCTTCTGAGACCTTGGAAAGCTTAGAAGAGAACCAGACCTGTGTAGAGTTGACGGTGCCAAGACAAGGGAAGGTAAACTTCTGCAAGGAGGGAAAACGTCTACTTTGGCTAAGACTCTTGCTTATGGAGACAAAGAAATTTACAAATATTATAAAAGGACTTACATGTCAATACCCACCTCAAAACCACCAGCAGGATGGTTCTGGGAAGTCCGGCTCATCTCTACAAGCAGGCTGAAACTCAAACCCTTGTGCCTGGCTTTCAGTGCACTGGCCCATCCTCCCTGTCCACAACCTCACCATACACTTCCCAGGTGCCCACCATATCCCGCTCCCTGGACTATTCATTGTCCCCAAGCCCACCTCTTCTCTCCCATCTTCATGGCTTTGCTTTTACAGCTTCTTGCACCCATCAGGGGCCTGACTTTCCTCAAGCCCTATGTCAAATGCCACCCCATCCAGGAATGAAGCCATTCCTGATTTTCCCTGTCAATTTCAACCTCCCCATATTCCATTAGACTTTTGATCTTTCCTATACTTTAGCACATGGGACTATCCATTTTGTATCTATCAGTTATATATGCACTTGACTTTGTCCTTCAATGGAACATGGGTTTCACAAGTATCAGGAGGGCCACTGGAGTGTACAACCCCAGGATAAACCACACAACACTGAAGTCTAGGTTAAGGGCTGGTCAATGTTTTCTGTAAAAGGCCACAGAGTAAGTACTTTAGGCTTCTCAGGCCATGCAGTCTCTGTTACAACTATGCAACCGTGCCGTTTTAGTTCAAAAGCAGCCATAGAAAATATGTAAATGAATATGTCTGTGTTCCAATAAAGCTTTATTTATAAAACATGTGGTGGGCCAGATTTGATCCACAGGCAATAATTTGTTGCTCCCTGCACAATATGAATGACACTTTTTAGAGCACGGTGTGAATGAGGTTTCATGCAGTGTGCTCTGGGAAGTCCTAGGAATAATTGATGTGCATCTTAGTTATCCTTGGATCTTCAGTCCCAGCTCCCACCAGCACATAGTATGGTGCCTTCCACATAGTAGGCCCACAATGTGTGTGTGTGTGTGTATTAAGTAAATACGCCTGGAATTCAGAGAATCCTAATAGCATTTTGAGCACTTAACTGCCTTTGAAAACTGTTTTGCAAGACTGTAAAGTAGTTCAGTAAGGGATCATGTAAGCCCAAGAATAATAAAAAAGAATGTGACAGGAGAAGATGTGAGCTGAAAACATCTAAGGATTAGCAGCCAAAGACAGGGAATCTGACATCAGAGCTGGGTAAAAACAAAACAAAAAGGTATTTCAGTCCTGAGAGACTAGCACCAAGGGACATCACACCATATGTAATAGCTGTCTCACAACACCCTCTAAATCCATGTGAATAATGCATTTAATACCAGCACTTCAATGCTGGAAAGATGTTCGTGATTTGGAGGAAACTCAGAGACCAACCAAAATGATTAAGAGACCGAAAGGATTCATTTATGAGCAGCTATAAAAAAAAGCCAAATACGTGCTTGGCCTGCTGATGGCCAGAAAGAGATGGAGAAATGGTTTACAAATTACTGAATGTTGTAAACAACAGGAAGGGGAGGAATGATAGTCAGCTCGATTGGACTCAGCTCTTGGTATGGATATATCTCGGGCATTGACAAATTCCTTTCATTATTGGGTATTAAAACATTTATGGGCCATCTGAATAATATATAACTGGGAATGCTGTGATTGGAAATGTTCTATTATTACTAGAGAATAGGACTGCTACAGAAGAGCAAATACAAGACAAATTATTGCTTATTAAGGAAAGGAACAGTCCAGGAATCCTAGGTGTGCTGAGAGAATTGAAATGAGCTAATAGTCCACTCTTAAAAATATCAAATGTACAAAATTGTGAATAATGTTATAGAGAGTAGAATTGTTGAAATTAAAGCACAAAAATGGAAATATGGCCAGATTATTTCCTTCATTCCTCCCTCCCTTCCTTCATTCAATCATTTATTTATTCCTTCATTCCACATATCTAATACTTACTCGCTATCTGCCAGGTCCTGTGCTGGTAATACAAAAAGTAATTACACTACAAGGCCTGTCCAAAAAAAAAAAAAAAAAAAGAAGAAGAAAGAAAAGCTTACAGATCTGGTGGTGGGGTGTCAAGGAAGCTTGTAGACTAAGGAACAGCAGACAGTTTCAATAGCAAGTGGTAAGGGAGGAGAGAAAAGTGGCCCCTAATCCAGATGGGAGAAAGCGAGAAGGTTTGGGAGGCTTCTCAGGGGAGCTGGTATCTGAGCCAAATCCTGAAGGATTCTGAGTCTACTAATCAGAAAGAATGAGAAGAGTATCCCAGGTAGGAAGAGTGATAATTCACAGTGATGAAGATGACAAAGTGCTGGACTACTTTGTCACAACTTATGTGGGACTGACATGTAGTTCAGATCAACAGAGACAAATAGTGTAAGGAAGGTAGCCTTAAAAATAATTGGAATATATTAGGATTGTGAGAAATTTATTTTTTCCTTGTTGATTTTTCTGCCTCTTCCAAAATTTCTCCATTAACTAAGTCACACCCTTATGTAGCCAAATTGTAAATATTTATATAGCACTTACTTTGTGCCAGACACTATTTTAAGCAATTTGCATATATTAAGTGATTTTGTCTATCTAATTCTGTAATACAAGTACTATTATTCCATATATAGATGAGGAAGGGGGCCAAATATAGGTTAAAGAACTTGGCAAAGTTACAGAGACAGGAAAAGAGCAGTATTATTGGAGCATTTCACTGTGGAGTCTCTGCTTATATATCCCCTCTGCTGCTACTTACTTTCCAAGTCAAGAGCCCATTTTCAGAGTATTTATTCCCATAATACCAGTCTAAAAATTGAGCTAACATATAAATATACTGTCAAATATTTGGGGGGAAGAATTTTCACAGCCTCCAAGTTTGTATAAGCAAAAAATAAAACTAAAAATCACGAAAATGTCCTATAATACAGAGTAATTAATCATGTTACAGGCCATTACGCAAGCATTGAAAATTGTGATTTAGAAAGTTAAATGACATGGGAAATGCTTCACTATAAAGGTCAAATGGAAATGCAAGATACAAACTGTATAATCCTACTAATGTAGTATTTGTGTGTGTCGGAAAAGGAAATTCCAATCCTAGTTCTGCCACTTACTAACTTTGTGACCTCAGATAATAATTTAACCTCTCTGTACCCCAGATTCCTCGTCAGAAAATGGGGGCAATATAATTGCTGCGATGGTTAGAAAATGAATACATGTAAAATGTTTAAAGTATTGGCTGGCAAGAACTCAGTGTTAACTATCAAAAAACAGGAAAACCTAATTAAAAATCAGAACTAGATAGTACACATTCAGCTGGCAGTTTGATAAGCATGTAGTCCAGGGTCCAATATGCTGCAACTTTACCTAGTTACTTTCCCTCTTATATTTAAAAAAAATAATTGAGTGTTAAGAGAAATGAGGGGAACTTTCCATTGCAAGTAAAAAGTATTTGCCTTGGAAATACACTTTATTAAATTATAAAATGTACTAAATAATCAACCAATCACTGGGGGGTTATAATATTTTCCTTTTTAATCAAATTCC
This sequence comes from Saccopteryx bilineata, assembly GCF_036850765.1. Taxonomy (NCBI): domain Eukaryota; kingdom Metazoa; phylum Chordata; class Mammalia; order Chiroptera; family Emballonuridae; genus Saccopteryx; species Saccopteryx bilineata. The sequence continues at coordinate 137,112,582 of NC_089502.1, read as the reverse complement.
TTCCACAAGGCTAGAGCCCTGATGTTTTATTTTGGTTCAATATCCTTGAATTGTGATAGTTTCAAATCATTTAAGAAATATGTTTTCAAAAAAAAAAAAAGAAAAAAGAAAAGAAATGTGTTTTCATGCCAGTTAGGGTCAACGGATGAATGAAAATTAAAAATTGGTTTTTGAAGTGTCCAGACCATAGATAGTGTATTTCTCATCCAAGTTTTGAAATAATTTTAATTATATTCATTTTTAAATGTTAAGAAAAAAAATAGAAAAAAATGAGCCATTTCGAAAATAGTATCTAGTCTATTTCACCTCGAAGTTTTCTTTTTAGTTCTCTTCATTAAAGAAACGTTGCAGTCATCTTTGGAGCTGTTCTCAGGGCTAAGGCTACTTGAGCAGGTGTGCTACATGGAGAGAGATGGACAAGGGCTCAGGACACTGTGTGGGTGTCAGGGGTGGATGCGTGTCCCTTTCACTGCTCTGCCCAGAATCCGCGAAGGGGATTATTCTGCTTCTCCCAACATTCGGAACAGGGCTTCCCCACAGGTTTTCATAGTGCTCTCTCTCTCCCTCTCTCTCAGGTCTCCTATGTCAAAGCAATTGACATTTGGATGGCGGTGTGCCTTCTGTTTGTGTTTGCCGCCTTGCTGGAATACGCAGCAGTGAACTTTGTCTCCAGGCAGCACAAGGAGTTCCTGCGGCTCCGAAAAAGACAGAAGAAACAGAATAAGGTACAGTTGAGCATCATGCAGACAGTGATCACTTGTGGTGGTGAACCTGACAATGTAATTTAGAAAACAGAAGAACACGTAATGAGCAAGTAGCTAAGGTTAACTTTTGTCCTGATCTGAGCTACTATACTGAATTATTGCTCAGGTTAGCCCTTTACAATTGGGGTAGGGTTGTCACACTTAGCAAATAAAAATACGGGGCACACAGGTAAACTTGAATTTCAGACAATAAACACTATTTAGTGTATGTATGTCCCAAATATTGCATGGGACATACTTATATTAATAAGATATTCATTCTTTATCTGAGATTCAAATTTAACCAGGAGCCCTGTGTTTTATTTGACAATTCTAATTGCAGATATATTCTCAATCTGACAAAACTACTTTAATATCCTACTGTTTTGAACATTGATCATTTGTATGTATGTGTATGCGTGATTCTATACACATAACTTCTTTAATTTTTTCATCAATTGCTTTCGCTTTATGTAAATATGGTTCCTACCCATGTTGACTGTGATCTGATAAATCCAGTCAGATGCACCTATCACCTCGACTTAGACTTTAATGCAGAAACCTGAACTTTATACTATCCAGAAGCTTGAGGTTTGAGATGCATGGCTTAACATCTCCAGTTCAGCGGTTCCCAAACAACTTGCTTGCAGATTCGATTGGTCTGAGGATGTTTCAAAAGTCCCAAATATTGTCCATGCCCCACACCAATTAAATCCAGTCTTGGGATAGAGCAAAGGAATTAGTATTTCTGAAGCCCCCCGACCTCCCAAGTAATTGCGGTGTGTGGACATCTTTGAGAAGCACTGCTCTGGTTTATAAGCCAGTTTCACATAGGACACCAGAAAGCTCCCGCTTATTTTCAGTTTCAGATTCAGGGACAGAAACATGCCCTTTGACATGGAGAATGCTAGTTCCTGTAATAATATCACTAGAGAATGAAAGTTAATATTTTATGTGCAGGAGATAAGAGATAGTTTTCAAAATTTCTCCCCCCACCCACAAATCAATAAATTAAACATGCTGGCAAAGCCGTCATTATATGCTACCCTGACAGAACAAAACCAAAAATCTTTCATTGTCAAGCTTAATGCTTCCAGATGTAGATGCAAAACTGAGCATCTGTTGTGATTTAGATGTTGCTTACGCTGAGGAGCATGTATGTGTATGAGCTCACTGAATCTACAGAATGTTTCCTGCACATACTCTGGACTGGTCTCCTGCTGACTGCCCTTTCTCTTTCTCTTCTCTACCTCTCAGGAATATTTTTTTCCTGACACAGCCTAAGGAAATACACACATACACACTCACACACAAATACTCTCATTGCTGTAAATTGTTGAATATCAAGCCTTTCTCAAATCTCTCCTCCCTGCTGGTGATAACCATTCCTTCAACCTCATCCACAGGAGCATAGCACAAAGTGACACAAGTTTGAGGTCACTTATGCTACCCAGGAAATTTTACTAGAATGTGAGGGTATTTCAACATATACATTTCTGTATTCCCAGAATTTCCTGGCATAGCATAGTAGGTGGCCATGAACTGCATGGCCTCTTAGACCACAGGTAGAAAATGAGTTTGTTTGGGTTTTTTTTGTTTTTTTTTCTGTATTTTTCTGAAGCCGGAAACGGGGAGAGACAGTCAGACAGACTCCCGCATGCGTCCGACCAGGATCCACCCAGCACACCCACCAGGGGGCGATGCTCTGCCCACCAGGGGGCAATGCTCTGCCCCTCCAGGGCGTCGCTCTGTTGTGACCAGAGCCACTCTAGCGCCTGGGGCAGAGGCCGAGGAGCCATCCCCAGCGCCCGGGCCATCTTTGCTCCAGTGGAGCCTCGGCTGCGGGAGGGGAAGAGAGAGACAGAGAGGAAGGAGAGGGGGAGGGGTGGAGAAGCAGATGGGTGCTTCTCCTGTGTGCCCTGGCCGGGAATCGAACCTGGGACTTCTGCATGCCAGGCCGATGCTCTACCACTGAGCCAACCGGCCAGGGCCTGAGTTTGTTTTTTATAAAGAAATTAAATCTTGGCCCCAGTCAGTGACTCAGTGAATAGAACATTGGCCTGGCATGTGGATATCCTAGGTTCGATTTTTGCTCAGGGCACACAAGAAAAGCGACCATCTGCTTCTCTTTCTTTCCCTCTACCCCTTCTCTCCCTCTTCCCCTCCTGCAGCCAGTGGCTCAATTGGTTTGAGCGTCAGCCTCATGTACTGAGGAGAGCTTGATTGGTCTGAGCATCACCCCAGGTGCTGAGGATAGCTCAGTTGGTCTGAGCAAAGGCCTCAGGTGCTAAAAATTGCTCAGATGATTTCAGCACCAGCCTCAGATGGGGTTGCCAGAAGGATCCTGGTTGGGGCACATGCAGGAGTGAATCTCACTATTTCCTCTCCTCTCATTTAAAAGAAAAAAATTAAATTTAACAGGGTGAAATTGATCAATAAGAGTGCACAGGTTTCAGGCGAACATTTCTACAGTATTTGAACTGTTGATTGTGTTGTTTCATTTTGCTTCTCAAATCTGAAAAACTGGAATGCGTGGGAAGGATTCTTAGGGTATATCTCCAGCTAATCTTATTATAAGAATCACCTGGAGTGCTTGTTAAAAGTAGAGATTCATGTGTTCCACCCCAAACTTATGAGTCAGAATCTACAGGGAAGGCACTGTGAATGACTCTAGTATTTTTCACAAGAGTCCCAGTGAGTCTTATTATGATAAGGTAAGTCTGGGGGAAGGTGGGCAGCATTAGAGCAGGCAGTAGCAAATGAGAAAGACAAAGTAGTAGAAAATGAGGTTGCCAAGCACACGCAAGGATGGATGAAGGTAAGGGAATAAATCTCCTCTTGGCACATCAGCATAAAGCTGATGAATGTTCTGTTGGGGTCCTCCCCTAAGACCACCCCTGAACTCCCAGTCTTTAAGAACCCTCAAAACAAAGGACCCCAACACTCTCCATCTAGGGATCATGCCTGTGTCTTTCCCTTCCTGTACCACCCTTCCCCCCTCCCCTCCGCACAGGCATGCATCTTCTAATCTTAAAGGGTCCTCGTGAGACTTCCCACCAGGAGAGCAATGGGCAGTGGCAGCACATCCTGGACGAACACTCTGAAGCTCTCTCCAAGGCCCCCTTTTCCCCAACTTCCCAGTGTAGGCACATTTCCTTCCCATAAGGTTGGTTCCCTATTCTAGCCCCTTCCTTGTTTCACTGTCTGCAGCTTTAATAAACATTCAAAAAAAATGAGGTCGGAGGAATAGCTAATTTCAGGTTCATATAGGACTTTGCAGACCAGTATAAAGGTATGAATTTTATTCTAACTGATAAAAATCCACTGGTTAGTTTCAACTTAGCAAGTGTCAGGCTATTGCACAGTCAGTCTGTGAGGTCAAGAGTAGCAGCAGAGGATCAGTTTGGAGGCTGTTGTAGAAATATAGGTGAGAGATGTTGGTGGCTTCAACTGTGGTACTGGCCATGGGAACAGAGCCAAGTGGTCAGATTCAAGATTCATTCATTCATTCCATAAATATTTGCTTCCTATCATCTGCCAGGCATCCTTAAAATACCCTGTTGAGCAGGACAAAGCACAATCCTTTGATGAAACTTACATTCTAGTGGTTTATACTTTGGAGGTAAAACCATAGTTCATGCTGACGCATAGGATGCGGGAAAGAGAAAAAGAAAACTATGGCTCAGATATTTGGCTTCAGTAACTGGGTGGGCAGTATCACTATTTAAGATGGGGACTACTGTGACAGAAGCAGATTTGGGGTAAAACTCAAGTCATAATTTGATGCTGTTAAATTTAGATGCCTATGAGACATGCCACTAGAGCTGGCAAACAAATTATGTGGCATCTCTAAGGAGTCTCCTTTAAATGCCTCCACTATCAGCCATCTCAGGTATCTTCCTGGCTCCTGGTTGTGATGCCTGAACTATCAGCTCACTTTCCTCCTTCCTCAATCCCAGCTCTACTGGAGCCTCTGAAGTTCAGGTCATTCAACTTCATCACCGATTTCGCCTGCTACTGCTGTTATGTACCAGCTTCCAGCCACATTCCTTATTAGTTCATGACTTCAGCACCTTTTCCACCATCAACCCAACATTCTATTAACATTACCTTTCCTGGAGGGTCTTCAATATCCATACAGAAAACTGACCCCATCTTGGCTTCCCAACTCCTGACAGCCATGATGGCAATTTTTCCTCTATTCGACCTTAGCCATATATTCATATGGTTGTAGTCACTGCTCTGTTTTCTTATAAACAGTATTTGAAAGGGCCAAACTTACATGCTTTATATGGAGATGTTCTTGAGTTTGACTGTGCATCTCAAAATGACTGTTCAGAATATGAAGTTTATAATTGACAAAGTTAAGACTTGACAGACATGTGGAGAGCAAAACAAATCATGCTTGACCTTTGCAGTCAAGACAGTTATTGTCATTGACAACTGAATTTTGAAAAAAGAGCAGGAGACATTTCCAATTATTTGTCCCTTAGGAAATGGCATCTTTTTAAGTTCGTGCTTTTCCAGTCTTCTGAGTCTGAACCATGGTAAGAAAAATAAAATGGTAACAAGAGCTAACCCTGCTTTTGCGTTTACCACACATCAGGCACTCTTCTAGGCACTTCCCTTTACAGTAATTGATTTAATCCCACAACTGTGTGACTAGTGTGATCACACAGCCTAGCTTGCCATGGAAAGACCTGGGTTTGCCTACTTCCTGATGCCTTGTGTGAGGCAGCATTTGTCCTGGATTACTCGTTTTAAATAATACACTTATTAACACTTGCATTAAAATATACTAGATGGGTTTGATGGACCTCCACTTTGTACATCTGGTTTCTGTCACGGAACAGTCTTCTGGGGTGGGGGTGTACATGCGCAGTGCAAAAGTTCTCACTTGAACATGTGTGAAGTCTAGAAAATCACCACCATGATCCCCAGCCTCTTTTCCTGGCTCTTTCCAGAAGCAGGGTCCTAACTGACACTTTCTAGGACAGCGAGAAGGGGCTTGCAGGGCACTCAGATACAAGAGGCTGCGGATAAATGATTCTTTTTTCTTGTTCTCTGTCAGTGGTGGGACTCTCCTGTCCCGCTGGCCACTTGGGGTACCAGCTTTGGTCCATGGCATGGCATGCTAATCCATGAAGCCACTAGGCCACCACTTGATAAGGATCATAGGAAACATGGAAAATTCCATGAATGTGAAATAAAATAGAGGCTAAGCAGTGTTGCTGTTGAACATCTGAATGTTCATCATTGAAAGGTTTCATTCTCTTTGCATGATAAAGATCTGTAACTGTTTTATTGCTTGGTAATCCTTTTAATTTTTTGTAATAACTAACATTACAAAGCTGTACTGTCTGTTAGTGCCACTTCCCACTATCAAAAGTATCCCTGTTTGGATAAATTAAGTGGTCACCCTGCCAACGATGAAGATGGTTTCCTATGTCCATCTTACAGATGAGGCAACTAAAGCCGAGAGGTTAAGTCAAATGCCCAACAGCCCTGCATGCGGGCACTCTGGCTTCCGCGACCCTGACTGTAACTGCTGCTGCTCAGAGAACATGTTTTACATCTCCCATTAGGATCCATTCTCTCATTCTGTTACACACACACACACACACACACACACACTTGAAACACCGCTAATGCACTCTGATGTTTTCTGTTCTGTGTTTTCAATGCTGGTCATCAGGGATGAGATTAGGGTAAGGCAATTAAAGGAAGACACACAAGTGCAGTGTCAGATCCTACTTGTATTTTAAATAGATACTTTGTTTACCATGGATTTTTGCATTGATGATGATTTTTTAAAATATTGTATTAAAATGGTTGAGTGATAGGATTTTGGTATCTCCTTAACTTTTGCACATGAGGCCTTACCTTGCCCTAGTTCTAGCCCAGCTTGCCATGAATTACTAAATTTTCAGAGACCCTAATCGGTTGTGGCCTGAGTTAAGAACAAAAAACCAAAACAAACAAAAATATATAACCACCATTTAAAAGTGTTTAATATTCCCAATGGAAAAGTCACTGCTTTAATTTTCCACTGAGAGCCTGACCAGGCAGTGGCACAGTGGATAGAGCGTCGGACTGGGATGTGGAGGACCCAGGTTCGAGACCCTGAGGTTGCCAGCTTGAGCGCAGGCTCATCTGGTTTGAGCAAAGCTCACCAGCTTGGACCCAAGGTGGCTGGCTTGAGCAAGGGGTCACTCGGTCTGCTGAAGGCCTGCAGTCAAGGCACATATGAGAAAGAAATTAATGAACAACCTAAGGTGTCACAAGGCGTGCAACGAAAAACTAATGGTTGATGCTTCTCACCTCTTCGTTCCTGTCTGTCCCTGTCTAAACCTCTCTCTGACTCACTGTCTCTGAAAAAAAATTTTTTTTCCACTGGGAAACTGACTCCACAATACAAGACAGGTCGACTCTCTAGAAGGTATGAGTAACACCAAGAGCAGATGACTTCTGCAAGTGACACTGGCATTAAGATTTATTGAAGGACAATATTTATCGAGAAATACCTGAGATTACACTTACTTGCCTAGGAAGAGTGTCTGAATGATCTCTGTTTACTGAATGATCAAGTTATGAAATGGGGTCTCATTCAAGGAGGGGCCAGGCAACTCGCAACTCGGTGCATTTGCTTTGAATATCTTTTCTACGTCTTAAAAAGCAGTCACTGTCAATTCTATCAAAGCAGAGTTTCTCAGAAACAATTAAGTCTAGATTCTCACTGACAGAACTTGCAAATCCCTGTGGTTGGGCCAACCCAGTTTATTAGAAGCTGATGCCCCAGGTCTACGTGCTAAAATCCTATTTTTATGTTGTGTCCTCGGCTCCAATAAATTTTCACACCATGTGATGTTATAACAACTTTTCCACAACTTTGGAGCCTTAACATGTCTTTCTCTCCTTCCCTCTATATGTGGCTACAACCGACCTGACTTCTGGCATTGTGCCTGATTCCAGATATTCCCAGCTGCCCACATAGCCCTTTTTTGTTTTCAGTGACTAAACAGATATTGTGCCTTCTTGGGAACATGGTTATTAGATGGTGGCCATCTAATGATAAGCCACCTTTTAGAAGGAATGATGTTAACACACTGTTTAGACTCCTACCTCCCATGAAAGAAGATATGGGGCCCTTTCCCTGATTAGTCAATAGGGGAAGAAAAGGAGGCCCTGATAAAAATATCTCAGATGATGGTAAATTTGGGAAAGGAAGAATTCAGTACTCATTTTTTCCCATGATTTTTCTCTCCCCTCCCCCTCCTTGTTTAGCCTTTAAATCTTAGCTAAATTATTAATTCCTCAAAAGATAACTTCCTGATCCTACACAAGGCTGAAATAATCCCACTCTTTCAAGCACTCATAGAACCGAATTTGTTCCTTTTTAGAACATGTGCCACTTCTACTCATTTATTGTATGTGAATATAAAGTTGAAATGGTAAGGGGAGGCATTATTTAGGACACTTTACCTACTAATACTTGAACCCTGCTTTCAACTGGTCATCCTTCCATTGACTTGCTGGAGGGAAATAATCTCACAAGGACAATGAACTACCTTCTTTTTCAGCCTCAAACCCCAATGCAATGTCCCAGGAGATGAGCTTAATGTCCTTGTCCATTAATTTGGTAGGTAGGTTCAGAAGCCCTGCACTATTTCCTTCCCAACATTCCAAGGGTCTTAGAGCTTCCTGTAACAACGGGGACACCAGGCCCCATCGATGAAGGGCAAAAACCAACCATTCAGAGCAAATTGTCACCTGAAAGTGGCTTATTTAAAATCATGGGGTCCTGGAATGTCCCCAGTTAAGATTGCCACGCCTCCTCCTTTGGGGTAAAAATGTCTTCCTCTCATCCTGAAGGTATCTCCTCGACCACTTCTGGATGGTGAGCTGGCCAGTCTTCTGTCCCAGGAGAGCCCAAGCTCTACGTCGATCAGGCATCCCTGAATCGACTTCCCCATACAGTGGGACACTCCTGCTTATCAGCAGGGCTGGCAGCCTCTTTGAGACTACTCTTGAGGCAGTTATGAGGATGCTACTATTAAATGCCACCAGAGGAAAGACACGACCGACACACAAATTAGTTGCAATAATCACACAGGCAATTTATTACTCACAAATCCTTTTGGCGTGCCTGGGTACAGCTTAAGGGGGCCCCGTCGGCATGCTCTGCTCGGCTGACTTTGGTCAGAGCTCAGAGTGGCGTGGAGACAGTCCACATCAACGTTGGAGTCTGGGCGACTACTGCAGCACAGGGCCCCTCAGCTTTAGTACCCTTTCTGGCCAACACCTTCTAACAGGTGTCAATCTACAGGATTATCACCTCAAACCACCTCTTTGGGAATTCCTTGCAGGGAACCCCCTTTATGTCAATCTACTGAAATGTTTACATTAAACCACTTTTAAGATGTTCTTGTTTTCATTAATTTACAAAGTTAAGCCTGACCTGTGGTGGCGCAGTGGATAAAGCGTCGACCTGGAATGCTGAGGTCGCCGGTTCAAAACCCTGGGCTTGCCTGGCCAAGGCACATATGGGAGTTGATGCTTCCTGCTCCTCCCTTCTTTCATTCTCATTCTCTCTCTCTCTCTCTCTCTCTCTTTCTCTCTCTCTCTCTCTCCTGTCTAAAATGAATAAAGTCTTTAAAATAAATTAAAAAAAAAGAATTTACAAAGTTAATGTAAATAACACCAAGCCAGTTCTTATCTATGTATAACTTCACACACATACTAACTGGGCTCTGCTTGTAAGTCAGAGTCTGTTTATCACATTACAGAGTTATGGCACTAAGCCACTATATTAATTCCTATCCAAATGGCATAACTTTATTTAATTTTAATAATTATTTTAATATCATTTTAATTACTTTTATATATCTTCCATATTTTTATATTTCTATATATTTAATTACTATAACCTTATATTACTACAACATCTTCTCAAATATCCTGAGATAAGCAGATCCAGTCCTTCCTGTGACATGACGTACAGCCCCTCAGCACACTTCCTCTAGTTTGCTAGTGAACCTCTTGAAGTATGAGTCACAGAAAACGAGAGATAGTCACCTGACCAACATGCAACACAGAAGAGCAGCAATTTCCCCTCTTTATATGTGCTTCTTAATAGAGCATTACATTACAGTAGTGTTTTTAAGTAGTCATATTCCACTACGGGCTCATTTTGACCTTGCTGATGCTTATTAATTTCCCAAGTCTTTTGTTCTATTATTAATACATTATTCCTGTAAGTTTTCTCCTCATTGTATTTGGCCCATTTTCTAGATAGTATGAATCTTTTTGATACTCATTTAGAAAATTACTAGCTTTGTAACATGGACAACTAGGTATCAATGCCCTTGAGCCAAGCCTGTATGTAGTGAAGCAAGTTGGGTTAACTACTCTTTGTAGTGTGGGAGAATGCACACCCCAGGAACCGGAGAGAGGGTGCCACTGTACACTGGCTGATTTGAAGGGAGAGTTGAAGGAAGTAGGAGTTGGGTCTAGACTAGACACTATCAGAAAGCAAGAGAAAATCTATGACTGGGTATCTCAATAAATCTTATCTATAAAGGGGCAGACAAGACAGGCTAAGGACAAAACTATAATTGATAAGTAAGCAGCATTCATTTTAACCAAAAGAAAGATATCTAGTATTTTGTAGCTGGCACAGTGACTTTGTTTTTGCCAACGTTTAGACAAAATTATGAAGTGGAGTTGTTGTGTTTCACTTTATCATGGTCTCAGATTAACCTTGTCTGAGGCTGGTATTCTGTGACATGCCTTGAAATCCTGGGAGTTGTGGTTCTTGCCTCCTAAAATGAGGGGATAAGCTGCAAACATTCAACTGTAGGCTCTATAATTTACTGGTTCTGTGACCTGGGCAGGTTATTAAATAAAACAAAAAAACACACCTCTCTGTGCCTCAGTTTTTTCATCTATAAAATGGATGAAAAAACTACTCATTGTAGTGTGGTGAGAAAAAAAGGAGTGCCATGGGTAGAGCTCATACAATAGGCCCTGGCACATGGAAGTTCTATGGTTAGTGATTGCTCATTTTACTACCTACTTTTTCTACCACAAAGGTATGTAGTAGACACTGAGTCATAAAGCTTTTGTTCTATTTATTGAGGAACATGTTCTGCAAATTAAAACCAAGTATCTTAGCACAGCTGCAATAGGCAGCCTCCATACCCCCTCCCCTATTTTACTCCTCTTGTCTCTCTTCTACAAAGAGAAATTAGATTGCACAGCAAGATGTGACCCATGTACAGCTGTTTTTATAATCACACAATTGAAATAATGAGTTCATGCTTTTACTCTACAGTGTCTAAATAAGAGAAGCAGAAAGAATTAGGGGCAAACTGAAATCTTTCATTTTACCTCCCACAAATTCTGGCTTTGGCTGTCAACATCTTAAGTACGAGCACACTTATCTCCAAAGTAGAAAAGCCATTAAGACCCTTCCAAATTGCCCTGACCGGATGGATGGCTGGGTTGGTTAAAGCACTGTCCTGAAGTGCAGAGGTTGCCCGGTCAATCCCTGGTTGGGGCACATGCAGGAGCGGATTGATGCTCCTGTCTGTCTGTCTGTCTCTCTCCTTACCTCTCCCTCTAAAGTCAATACAATAAACATTTAAAAAATACACTTTCAACTCAATTAGAATGTAAACCGACTTTGAAAAAAGGCTGTTGAAATGCAGATGTCACCACCACTAAGCCTAATCAACCAAACAAATATAAGCAAATGAGGAACTCATTGAACTATAATCAAAGTTGGGTCAACCTTTGAGAATCTCACTTAAGGTTTTCTCCGAAGGCTTAGAGCAGTGGTTCTCAACCTTGTTGTCTCTGCCCAACAAGGGACATGGAGTAAGATATGTTTGGTTGTCACAAATAAGCAAAGGTGCTACTGGCATCGAGTTGGTGGTAGCCAGAAATGCCACTAAACATCCTACAGTGTATAGGACAGTCCCACCACAAAGAATTATCCAGCCCTAAATATTGACAGTGCTCCTGCAGCAAAACCTCCAGTTTATAATATTGTTAGGCTAAACTTCTCAATATGAAATTGTCTTATTTTCTTGTATGCAAATTGTGTCTCCCTAGTCGAGTCAATTCCTTGACAGGTCATATATAGGTAGTGCCCAGTGGTGATGGCCAGTTGTCTTACCCTTATATCAGAAAATGGCAACTTCTACCAGCAGCTTATCTTTGACAATTTGATTTATTTATTCACAATTCACGCTCAATTGAGTATGAATAAAAACTAAATGTGATTGGCTTCATTCATTAGGTAAAGACATAAATCATTTGGATGCACACACCACTAGCCCTACCTAAGATTGCTGATGCTATGCATAGCTTCATGCATGAAGTAAGGTAGAGCCAACATCTGGGAAACATTAGATTCAGAGTCAGAATTAATATCCAGATTCTGGGAGATGAACATGTTTGCATGTGGGCAGAAAAAAATAAGCTTTTTATCACACCTATTTAGGTGTGAAGAGTCATAATGAAAGCTTATTTTTAGGATTAACAACTAAACATGTGTGGTTGAACGGGCGCACACAATATTTAGTGTTAAAGAAAAAAAGAAAAAGTGTTAAAGAAAACAACCATTTCATCCATTCCAGAAAGAATGCTGTAGGAATTTTATATTGGTTTTGTTACTAATTCTGGGAGAATGCATATAAGAATTCTCATTAGTTAGACTAGCAATAAGCAGAGGAACTGAGAACAACCAATATCAAATGTACTTGTCCTGGTACAGACTGCAACAGTCTACAGAGTGGCATTGGCGTATAAACCACATCTTGATCTTTCTACTCTAGATCAGAACTTCCCAAACTGGTGCACGTGAGAATTAGCTGGAGGCCTAGGTAAAACACATTCGTGGGCCCCAGTCCAAGAAAGTCTGGCTTTCAGTAAAAACAGTGCTATGATTACTTCATATCTTTGCTACTAATGTGCCCATAGTCCCATCGAGGACTTTAACCACAGTGATTCCATGTTGGGAAATCAGCCGTTGAAAGGTTAACAAACAGAAGAGAAGGTACTCTATAAAGACATTTTAGACTGGAAATTCCTATAGATCTTTTTCCTTGTCCTTGGAAAGAAAACTCCATAATCTTAGTGTTGTTTTTTTTTCCTTTCTCTCTCTTTCAAGAAGAATACAGTGAAATAGTATGTGTTCTCTTTTGTCATTTTAGCATGTTTTCATATTCGGCTACATGTTTGCACAAGGTGTTTAAAGAAGATTTCATAGATCATTAGTTAAGGTAACAACTGCTGCCTTAGCAAGCAGGATGTTGAAGAGGTTGTAACTGCTTCCCCCGGGGAGGCAAAGGCGTGTTTGTTTTTTGTCTTAAAGGTGGAAGGGTTTCAATGAGGCTTTAACAAACCTGTGTGGATTAGGAATTTGGATTGAATTGTGAATGCCAGCAAGAATAAATAAATGTTTTGGGTATTCTGTGATTTCGCTATATCACCAAGGTGAGGGCTGGTGCTTGTCAGGGGCATAGGAGCCTGAAATATTTTTAAAGTCTTTTTCTTCCAAGGTTGTTCCATTTTGCTAGGTGTTATGACAGACTATTGTTTTAGGGCTTGCGATATGGAATTCTCTTTTGCAAGTTGCCAGGTGATTTGCAGCAGCAGCCTTGTGTGTAAAAGCCCTGTCCTCTCAGTGTCTCCCTCCAGTTCTTCCTGGCATGGCAGGCTATTTCCCACTATTTTCTTTTCTACCTTTCTTCCTGCTAGATCATACTATTCTATCTCTAATTTTCATCTTTTCATAATTTTCTCTTTCCCAAACCTTCAATCTTACCTTTTCAGACTATCTCATTGGATTCATTCATTTGTTCATTCATATACTCAGTGCAAATGTACTGCACACCTACTACAAGCCACCCACAATAGATTTGGTTCTTGGGATGCACCTAGTTCAGGGAAAGTTAGACTAATAAGCAGACACGTTTTCTGTGTACATGTGACATACATTGTGAGAGAGGCCATAGGAGTGCTATGGGAACACACCCAAGGGACACAGTTGTAAACACTGTGGATGCCGCACCTATACCCCCAGGGCATTCATTGTTTCCACATACAATGATGGCTTCCTACAACAAGCTCCGCTCTGCCCTGGTGCTGAAAAAAAGAGGGGATCTTTCTCAGGCCCCAGAAGCATGCTCAGATTTGCAGTGCAAGCTAAAAATCCTGAAGACTGCTCCAAGAACAGCCAAGTGCCAATAATAGTTGGAGCTGGCAATAAATATTCCAGCTTCCCTGTCCCTCTGAGGCATGCTCTTTACCGTCTCCCAGTGATTCCCAGTGGGACTGGCCTGAGCCCCAGCCGCCCACACTGTAACCTGCTTACAAGGCACATTGAATTGATGTTCTTTCCTTGCCTCACTTTCCCACTCCTCTACTGGTGCCTCCTGAGATCACCTACCGGATAAACCATCTGCACTCAAATCCTTGTCCTGGAGCCTTCTAGAAAAAGCCAATGAATACAAGCACCAGGTCAACGCCTGAGCTTCCTCCAAGTTGAGTAACAAGACAAAAGGCTGAGAGGAAGGCAAAGAAAGGCTCTGCACCACACTGAAGAGGCTGGGCTTCCTTCTCAAGGCGATGGAGAGACAACTGAGGCTTTTTAAATGGGGGGGTAGTGTGGTCAAATTTATATTATGGACAAAAAAACAATTGAGTTGGACACTGCAAACGATGATAGAAACAGAACAGGATGGTAGGAAGGAGGAACAGGAGAAGGTTCTGGTAACCAAAGCCAGAGATGATGAAGGCATGAATAGTAGGCATGAATGTTAATTTCTTAACATTTTAAGAAATTAAACGATTTCTAAAAAATGTTAAAAGCAATATCAGTAGAGTATATACTAATAGAATACAGAAAGTGTGAAGAGGAAGAAGTGTTAAGTAACACCCAGGAGTATGGCTTTATCCGGAAGGGGAATGTGGCGTCCTGGGACGAAGACCGGCTGGGGCAGGTGCAGATGTCCAGCTCAATGTACAGTGTACCAAAATGTGAGATACGGAGGCAAGGGTGTCCATGAGGTGGTACAGAGATCAAGAGAGAAGAGTGGCTGGACAGACACATTGAGGACTCACCGGGGTACAGATAGAGGTTAAAGCTATGTATGTGGGGGAGATGACCCGGTAGAAATACAAAGACTGAGAAGAAAAGGAAGGGGTGGGGTGGGGAAGGGGAGGCGGCTGAGGTGAAAGCACACAGAAGACAGGTAGGGGACAGGAGCCTGCGAGGAAACACATAAGGAACATTCAAGGAGATCAGAAGAAAACCAGCAGTGTGTGATCACTCAGAAGCCAGAAGAAGAAAGATAGCCAGGAAGAAAGTTCACGTTGTCTAAAGATGCAGAGTTTGAAGAGGTTGCCACGGCTTTCAGAAACTCAGAGGATGTTGGTAACCTCAGCAACAATCAGCTAAGTACAGAGACGGAGGCAGACACAAGATTTCAGGGAGTACAGTAATGAAAGGGGGTGAAGGAAGTGAGGACCGAGTATAGCCACCTTCTCCAAGAAAAAGAAAAAGAAAAAGAAGGGACTGAGGAGGCACACAGACCATGGTTTGTTTTACATTTGTTTTTAGTGAGAGACTTGAAGAGCACTTAAATGTTGAGGGGAGAGGAGAAAGGAAGAAAGAAGACAGTACTTTTTGGGAGGGGCAAGGAGGATGTTGAAGGAATCCATACATGATGGCATCTAATTGTTCTCCATCACAGAGAGAGCACGTTGTTTTTCAGAAAGTAAATAGGGAAATGACAGAGTAGGAAGGAAGAAAACAGCGGGAATGGTTTGAAATACAGAAACGCAGGCCAGTTTTCCGAACAGCTTGACGGTCCAGCTGAGGTGGAGGTTTAATCTGTTAGGGGGATCAATGTGCCAGATCATGGGAGCTTTCTTAGAGCCTCAGCAGCTTGAAACGAGAACAAAATGGGGGCTTCCAGAACTGGTCCAGTAGGTCAAGTGAAATAAAAATGTGGGCCCCACAATTTTTGTTGTCAAGATGACAACAGCAGAGCACTGCAGCAAGAATAGGACACTTCTGCCTGACCAGGCAGTGGCGCAGTGGATAGAGCATCAGACTGGGATATGGAGGACCCAGGTTCAATACCCCGAGGTCGCCAGCTTGAGCACGGGCTCATCTGGTTTGAGCAAAAGCTCACCAGCTTGGACCCAAGGTCGCTGGCTTAAACAAGGGGTTGCTCGATCTGCTGAAGGCCCACGGCCAAGGCACATATGAGAAAGCAATCAATGAACAACTAAGGTGTCACAACGAAAAACTGATGATTGATGCTTCTCATCTCTCTGTGTTCCTGTCTGTCCCTCTCTCTCTGAGCCTGTAAAAATAAATAAATAAAAATAAGAATAGGACACTTCTGAGCACGAGCTCCCATGGGTCCGCATAGGTCACGTGCCCATGAAGGGTGAGGGTGTCGCTGGGCAGAATGGATGAACAAACTCCAAAAGTATGGTTCATGTGATGGACTGTGGGGTGGAGGGGAAGGTTACAGAAACAGATATAATGTAAAGAGGAGGAGAATAAGAATGAAAGACCACTTTCTATATCAATGAAAATGTGATCAATACAAGTTGCCCCTGCTTATTTGTTTCAATAAAACACTTATGTTGGGCCTTTCACATCAATGATCCTTTATAATTCTCTAATTACTACCTTTAGCTGAAGTTCTAGTTTTGTACATAGACCATTTTTTCTATACATTTTTAAAGGTAATTCAACGTTAAAATGAAAAGAAAAACTTGTATCAACTAGTCTTTCTGTGGTTTTGGGGGGGCAGGGGAATAGGATAGACAGGCTCACAAAGAAATGATTTCCATACAAAATGCTGTGTGCTACCTGAGAGGTTCAAGTGCAAGCTTCAGTGGTGACCAGAGCTGAAGCATCGCCTGCCCTATGTTGTACCAGAGACCTGACCATTCATCCAGGTGTTGACACAGGACCGGGAACCTGACAGCTGAAAGGAGTGCACAGGGTGTTCAGGCTGAGGGAAGTCATGCAAGACTCAGAGGCAAGAGGCAAGAAACAACGTGATGATTTCAGACAATCATAAAGAATTGGGTCTGGCAAGCTGCGGGGACATGTGCCAACAGGGCCTGAAAGGAAGGAAGACCTCAGTTACTCATGAAGTGGGAGCCACCAAAAGGTTTTAAAGATGCTATAATCAGAATTGAACTATAGAAATATTACTTTGTATAGAAAGGTTCAGATTGAAATGAGGCATAAGCTCAGAAAAATGTGGCTTCAGCATTTCTAAACACACTTTTAATTGTATAATTAAATTATAACTGTATAATTAGTCTATATTTACCTGAAAGCCCTTTCCCCCCCAAGAGGCATACATTATCTCATTATGAATACACGCTAGATCAGCTTTTTGTAATTTTGCTGGAGTGACCTTTCCAAATCTGGGATACATACTATGACCTTAGCAAAGCTTGTCGAACAATCATAAATACAAAAATGCCTTTGTGGTTTGAATTCATTTGCAATAACAAATGCTTCTTATCATTGCTATAACACCACAACCTTAGTTCCTTAAAAGACAAACTCATTATCTACCATTCTGGAGCTCAGAAATCCAATACGGACCTCACTGGGCAAAAAATCAAAGAGTCGGCAAGGTTATGTTCCTTCTGGAGGCTTTATAGAAGTTCTTGGGATTCAGGGGCTGGTCAAGGACAAAGGTACACTCACCAGAGGCAGTGCCACACACAAGCCGTGTCGGGTGGGCTTGGCAGGGTGGCATGACGTGGAAGTCCCTCACAGCATGAGATGGTCCAGAGGCTACGGGAAGGCGCTACCTCCCAGAAGGGAAGACAGTGTCAGAGAGGGGCTTACCTGGCGAGGTGACATTGTTCAGCAGCATGCAGGGAGTGTCTGTCTCGGAGAGCTCCGAAGGGGAGCAGTGGCTCGGGGGCTTATAACCACAAGGCTCTATCCCATCACCCGCTAGCAGATGCTGGGCACAGTCTCAGAACGTATGCAAAGCAGGCAGCTAGATAGTTAAAAATCTGCTTGTTTGTGTCATTTAAAAAATTACCTGATGTGTAAGATCTGAGTTTGGTGGCAGCAAGCTTTTGGGCTAATGGGTCTCAGCCTGCAGTGAACCAATACACAGTAGTCACCTGTCTCATTTCTGAAACAAGGTTCCCAAGGGAATCTGATTTCTTGCCTTTTCCAACTTCTAAAGGGCACCCACCCTCCCTGACTTACAGTGCCCTCTCTCCCTCTTCTAAACAAGTAACGTGGCCACCCTCCGACCCCTCTTCCATAGTCGTCTCCGTCTGACCGCAGCTGAGAAAGAGCCTCCACTTACAGAGCCACGTGATTAAATCCGGGCTCACCTGGGTAGCCCTGGCTCCTCTCTCTCCATCTCTAGCTAGTTCCTTAACTTAACCACACCTGCAAACTCCCTCGGCCCTGTTAAATAGCACACTCACAGGTGCCAAGGATTAGGACACAGGCATCTTTGGTAGCCATTATTATCCTGACTGCCATACAAAGCAATGGTTTCCTGCGACCATCTGAGAGTGTCCACAGACCACTCAAGCCTGCTCCATGCATGCTCTAGGCAGGCCCAAAGTGCCAGGAAGTGAATGCCCCAGGAGTGAACCTCTTCCAGTTGGAGACAGGAGGTTGGTTGGTGGCCTAGTACCCAGTGCCCTCACACCCCTTGGTAGATCGAGTCTGAGTCTCGGAGATTTGAGCCCTATTTGCCAACAGTATTAATCCACTGGTCATCCACACAGCTCACTGACTTTCCACCTGCCCTGTGCACATCCTCACACCCTCGCTGCACTCTGATACTCCCAAATAAGCTATGTCCTTGCACACCAATCCTCATCTCGGAGTTCTTTTAAAGAGAACAAAAGCAAACTAAGGTGCAATGCCTCCTGGGCCAGGGGCCTGATGACCCACTGAACCCCATCCACTGCCTCCTCACCAAATACCAAACAAACCCCAGGGTACCTTTTGCCTCCAAAGTGTGCACAGGGATCTAGGAGCAGCAAGTGCCAACCTTGAAGGCAGAAGAGTACTTTCTCCAAATTACAGATAAACAGTTGAATTTCATTGATTGCAACTTCCACTGGCTTTCCTAAGATATTTTTGGGCTACTGGGTTTCCCAAACAACTTGACAGATCTCTTAATACTTTCTACTTCTTTGTGTGCCTGAAATCAAGCCTGTCCTTCAGCTCTATTATGACCTTGGTAAGCCTATGAAGCAGATATCTTAAACCTCTCCTTTAACTGGCTAGCTCTTAATTGCTATAGAATTCTTATGGTGAAAAAAGCTGTAGTGATTTCAACACAACTGGGCTCATAAAAAGTCAAACTGAGTAAGAGAGAAGTCTGGTGCTTTCGTAACATTAAAGAGATGTGGGTTTGCCCAGTCACAGTATTAATTTGTCTTCTATTAATATTATTCTTGTTTGTAACAAGCTCATTTGAAAACAAAACATTTAAGTGAAGCTGGAGTTAGTTCCCACCTAATTGATATATCATGATCAGAAGCAAGTGTAGCCGTTGAGAAAATAAACGATCCTGGCTCTGTTCAGAAGTGTAAAGAAATGGCCCCCACTTTCTTAGTTATAACTCTAAGCGGCTGGACAATGCTAGCATTCATTTGTTCACCGAATGTTTTGTAGAATGCTCCCTTTGTACAGAGCTCTGTTTCAGATAAGGGAGAGTAAGGCTACAAAACTGCTTGAGGCGGTGGTTCCATAGTGCAATGTTTCTAATATGGGCTAGGTAACATTAACCATCATAGTTACAGTTGGAGCTGTGGCACTTGTAAACTTCATTTCGTCTTGGAATGTTAACTGTAAATTATTCTAACCTCCTCTTGTAAGCATGAATCAGTGAAACAGAAATAATGAAATAGGCAATGAAAACTGCACTCTTTAAGGTGGCATTCAATGCCCACCAGAAAAGGGCCTCATCCTACCTTGCTGATTACCTGTCATTTGCATCAGAAAATCCTGGACAGCTTCCCACACTGAGATAGTCAAGACAAAAGTGATGTCAGTGACATGAAAACCTCCTTAAGCTAAGGCAGGGGCTATTTGTCCCCTGCCCCTGGGGACATTTGACACTGTCTTAAGGCAGTTCTGGTTCTCTCAGCCAAGGAGGTTGGGAGGTGTGCGTTCTACTGGCATCGAGTGGCTGGAGGCTGGGAACGCACTCAACATCCCACAATGCACAGGACACAGGCCCTCAGCCAGCGCGCCGAGCCTGAGAAACCCTCATGTGAGGGACAGAGACCTGCTGTGCACACAGAGGACTGAGCTTTGTGAGGGATTTTTAAAAAGCTTAGCTTTGTAATTACAACTTGCTTATGAACAAACATATTACTCCTGGCAGGAGTAATTAATTAGAGCTGGTATAACTCAAAAGAGGATATAGCCAGAAAAACCTTTTTTTTTTTCTTTTCCACAGTGTTTTATTTTTTAAAATTTTATTATTATTATTAAATTTAATGCAGTGACATTGATAAATCAGGGTACATATATTCAGAGAAAACATCTCCAGATTATTTTGACATTTGATTATGCTGCATACCCCTCACCCAAAGTCAAATTGTCTTCCGTCCAGAAAAACCTTTAAATTAGAAAGTCCCTCTTTAGTTAGTTAGCTTTCTACTCCATAGGAGTTTCTCTTATTTACACTGCCGAGTATAAAAGGGATCCAAAGTCCGGTTCTTAGCACTGGTAACAGAACTATGAATTTTGTTGGCTGTATAATTTAATTGCTTTTCAACAAGTTGACATGGGTGTAAACATTACCAGGCTCAGTTATTGAACATTCCCACTTCATTTCACTCTGTCTGCTGCTTGATTTATTCAAGAGCAACACAAGTCACACCAGAAATGAGTCCTCACATATTCTAGACACAAGGTAACCGGCGAGAGCAAGGTTCTCAATTCTGGCTGCACATTATACTTATCTGGGGACTTTTTAAGATTCCTCAAGTCCACGCCCCACCCAGGCCAATTAAATCAGAATACTTCTGGAGCTAGAAAAAAAAATCAAGAAGTCTTGATTTTTGAAGGCTTCCAGCTGATTTCAATGTGCATCTGAGTTTGAGAACCACTGCTCTACATCCTTGTTGCTGCAAGTGTCACTTGGTGAGCAGCAGCGCCTGATCTTGTTGGAGACAGACTCTCGGGCCCCACCCCAGACCTAGGAAATCAGAATCCCTGCAGCGACGGATGCATAAGCACGCTGCAACTTGAGAAGTGCTGCACTGGAGCATATTGCAAACAGTCCATTGGAAAATGTACACATACTGCAATATGCAGTCTAAAACAAAGCACACTACTGACGCACGCAAAAGTGCCCTAACGCGCTCAATAAATTAATTTTCGTTTGATGAAAAACATTAAGTCTATCACTAGGCTGCTTGTGTTGTTTTTTTCCCAGTAAATTTAATTCCTTTTTAATTACGGAAGATTTCCACCATACAGAATAATGTATTCCCATGCTGCTTGTCGTGTTGTTTTTCTTAAGAGGAGCAGCACTAGCTCTTCAGTGGCCCAGGGTGTTCCTTCTGGGGTTGGGAGCCCAAGGGGAACTCGACCCAGCACCCTTGCCTGTCACTGAGCTCTCAGCCCCGTGTTCACACACAGGGGGCGACCACCGGAAACGCTATCCAGCAGAAGCTGTGCTGGGGTGAGGGGCTTCACCTTAGCTCACAGGACTCCACTGCGCACACACGTGTCATAGTAGAACAATTGTTCTAAATAGTCATCCGCCTTTATTCTGGAAGGCGCAGAATGCTTCAAATTAAGGGAACTTGGCAGTACTATCTCCACAGGGAGTTTATGAGGTTTGCTAAATGTCGTACAGCCAGTTTCAGGCTGCCAGACCTCAGATGCCTCAATTCATTATAGAACCATCGAATGCTCTTTCACACTTTCTGTGATTAAAAAAAAAAAAAACTTAGAAAAATCCCTGTCATAAAGCCAGCTTTCTTCATGCTAGCCAAGTACCCTGTCAACATGTTTCATAGATTATAGCACCCTTTTCTGGAATAAGTCTGCCACGTGAATTTCTGTGCTCTTAATATATTATATATTATATATATATATTATATATATATAATATATATGCCTTTTCTCTTCAAATCATACAAACAAAGGGATGGGAGAGAAGCATGACATAGTGAAGTAGGTCTCAGCCGGGAGTCCAGGTGACTGAATTCGAGTCCTGGCTGGTACTATATTTGCCAGGGTGACTTGGAGACATGGTCTAATCGCTCTGGGTCTTAGTTCCTTCACCTGTAAAGGGATGGTCTAAAGCCCTTTCTCATGGGATTACTATTAGGCGTAAACAAGATTATGCGTGTGAACAGCAGTGCCTTTCACACAGCCAACACTCATCAAATATTTCCTTTCTTCTCCCTCCACCTTTTGTAAAAACCCTCAGAAAATCTCAGAAATCTTCTAATGGCAAAGGCTATTACTCATCTTTCAATCCGAAGAGCCTGTCACATCGTCTGGTATATACTAGGTATCATTTGCTGAATGAATTGTGGGTTCTACTCAGGCCTCCTAGCTTAGTGGTCTGAAAGTAGAAAGCCAGCCCTCACTAAGTCATCAGAAGTCATGCCATTTCTCATATGGAGCATCTGAAACGTAGATAGCAACTTCTTCTTAAAGGAGCCAGCCCACTGACATCTGTCCTCTAGCCCAAGACACACATCTATGGGAAAAGAAAAGGCTAGCTCCTGGAATGGTAGAACCGAGCTCTGTGTAAACTTATCTTCACGTGCTCATACAAAATGGCCTCTGACTCTTTAAAAATTGCCCACTATTTAGTGCACAAGAGACTCACAACTATATTATCAAAATTCAACGTAATAAGTGCAGACATCTAGGGGAAAATAGAAAACAAAAAAATGTGGTTACTGCTAAACAGCGGTGGCTGAAATCGAGAGGAAAGAGCCCCCAGAGGGAGCTGTAATTTGTGCTAAGAGTGCAGGATGCCTCAGGGCCTAGCACAGTGCCCGTTATACAGCAGCCGTCTCCCAGCGCTGTCTCAAGCATGACTCATGAGAGCTGCAATGAGTTTAAACACAACATCTGACTGTTCCTCAGGACTCTCCTATGTATTTTGAAGCCCCACCTTCCGACTTCCCCATGACTAGCACATGCCTGTCACATGGTAAATGCTCAGTAAATATCTGATGAATGAATACCGACAGCAAAGAAATCAATCAAGGCCATTAAGCACGGTAGTTGTCAAATTGTGAGGTGTGATTGACTTGTGGGTCATGAAGTCAGTTCAGTGACTCACCACCAGCTTTTTTGAAAAATAAAAAGGAAAAATTAGAAAATATCAGAATGCCCATTCTGTTTTGGAAAAGTAAATACCGCTGTGTGAAACTTTTCTTTCTGTTAGACATTCATGTGGGTGGGAGTGTGTGTATGTAAGTGAGCTGGTCAGTAATGGAAAATGTTTTCTATTTTGGGTCATGGCAAAAAAAAAAAAGTGCTTTGGAGTGTATCAGGTAAGGTAAACAAGTCCACTTAAGCTTCTATGGCTTAAACTGTCTCATATACCCTTACAAGTAAGTCACCAGTATAGTAGCAAGTGGTCCTTATTTGATTGCTATGACAATAAGAATAGGAGGCATACCTTGCACCTGCCTGAAACTCACTGAGCCCGGCTCCGGCTCCGGCTCCGGCTCCGGCTCCGGCTCTGGCTCCTTGCCCTTGTTTTACCAGTGCACATCCACATCTCCCCAGACCTCAGGCCTGGGGTGCCCATGACTTGGGTTCATCATGCATTGACTTGTGCTGGCAGTGTGGAAGCTGTCATTTTCAGCTGGGCATGACATCTGCCTTGCCCCATCTTCTTGGGGCAAAGAAAGAACCACCTACCCAGGGCTTAAGTCTATTTTCTATGACAATATGTCTTCTTAGGACAATAGGTTTCCTCTTTTCTCTGATTATAACTACTGCATTGACATCTTTGAGAAGGAAAATGAGGCAGACTCCCCATTAAGTGCCAATGCTAGGTACCTTCATGCACTTTCTAAACTAGAAACTCAGCCAACAATTAGGTCAACAGTACTGGTATTATTTTCAAATTGTGCTCAATATTTGCAATCAATCTTCCCTCTGAGCCTACAGACAAGTTTCTGTCTGAAATCTTAAATCTGGTCAGCATAGTAATGAAGCAGAGAGAAGGTGAAATCTTAGAAATATACTGACGATACTCTATTTAAAAAAGAAAAACAACACTTCATTTTATCCATTGTTACCTATTTGCCTTTTCCTAATTATTTTTTTGCAAGAATTGCTTACAAGAAGCAATAGTTGAAGTGCTCATGAACAAATGGTTGCAGGGAAGGTAGGAGAGAGCGAGGGGACAGGTGATCTGTGACACTAGGTAATAAGGTGGAATAATGAAGCATAGGCTGTTTCTGGTTCACTATGCTGCTTTGAACGTCCTTGGGAGAAGCAATAGGAAAGTGCCTCCTGATGGTTTACAGAGTTCATCTGCTTCAATTACTGCTAATTTTTAAACAGAACTAACAGTCCATATTCATTAGAGAGACCTAACTTACCGGGATCACTCCAGTTCAGAAGGAAATAAAGACTGGCCAGAGGGAGCAGCTTTATAGTTTTTCACGTGGAGAAACCGCGTGTGTTCTGCAGCTGTGGAAAGCAGTGAAGTGACGGCCATTGCTCTCTCTTCCTTCCCTCAGGATATGTCTCACTGTCTCTCCTTCAAAACCTCCCAATGCTTGCCCAAGTCATATCTGGGTGATTTTGTCATGACATTAACCTGCCTTTTTAAAGGGGCTAGGAAGGGATCAAGGGCAAGACCAAACACAAATCTAATCCTCTTGACTGAGTTCTCAGTTTTTGCTTATTGAAATAACCAGATCACCAA
Source organism: Saccopteryx bilineata (assembly GCF_036850765.1). Taxonomy (NCBI): domain Eukaryota; kingdom Metazoa; phylum Chordata; class Mammalia; order Chiroptera; family Emballonuridae; genus Saccopteryx; species Saccopteryx bilineata. Next base: position 137,087,876 of record NC_089502.1, on the reverse strand, counting down.
AGTTTGATGGCCAAGAGCATCGACTCTCTCCACTCTGAGCTCCTTTCAGCAGACACTGAGCAGTGGAAAGAAAGGGGAAAAGAAACAAGTAGCTATTGGAATGTTGATACTATGGCTTAAACTTGCAGGGGTCCCCAAACTTTTTACACAGGGGGCCAGTTCACTGTCCCTCAGACTGTTGGAGGGCCAGCACATACAGTGCTCCTCTCACTGACTACCAATGAAAGAGGTGCCCCTTCCGCCGGCCGTAGTTTTGGGGACGCCTGGAAAGCATAGGCTGTCAGAACTGCATATAATAAATACAGGCTTCCACGAGCATGGTGTGTTGATCTCTAAAATACATGGCATCCATTCAGTGCCGACTTATTTACATAATGTGAGGCTACAGGTTACTGCTTTAGGATTTGTATTATTCTATATCCTATATTTTATACGCTCTATTCTAGAATTTTCTTCAAAATTATAACAGCAGCAAGGGACTTACTGTCCAAATGACACCCTTACAAATAATAGAATAAAATATTTTGCAAGTCAAAGATAAATGAAAGAGAAAACACACATGAACCAAGCTGTTGCTGAGGGTTTCTCAAAGTGAGATTAGAAGGACTAGAAATGTCTAGGATCTACATGGGTCACAGCAGGACAGTTTATTGGACGCATCTTGCCTTCACTTGGGTTGTCACCTTCAATGTGGTTTGCCCTTCTTGACTTCTCCCTTAGCAATTTTCATACACAGAAACTAACACAATTAGAAGGTACATAGATGGTTATCTGCCTTGAACTCATATATTACATAATACCCAACATCTCCAACAAATAACTAAACACTTGATTATCTCCAGTAACAAAGAATTCATTGCCTTCCTAAGTGCTCCATGTTCAGTCAGAGTTGTTTAAAGTTCTCCCTCATATAGGTATACCGTATTTCCCCGTAATGTGAACCAGTTGTTTCTGCCTAGCAACCTTGAAGCCATTAGTACAAATGCTCTTCAAGCTTTTGAAAACACCTTCCATGTGAGCCAGGCTCATGTGTTCTCAAGGCCAGACTTCCTTGTTTCTTCTACAGATCCTCTTTGGTGTGCTTTCAGGGACATTCACCACCCTGGGAGGAGCACCTTGCCCCTCACCCTGTCCTAATTGTTTGTCCCCTACCCCTTTTTCTCTCCAGTGTCCCCAGGACAACAGTCCATAAACTGGCATATCAATGAGAATATCTTTCAAGAATTTAAATGAGTTTCTGTTATTCTAACTAGATGACAATAAGGACTTGAGTTGAGAAGGTTCCCAAGAATTAAGGCTCAGGTGGCCCAGGTGGAACATGTGTCACTAAAGGAAGGGGAAAGGAAGAAAGCAGAACTGGGAGAGAATAACACTCTGAGAAACTGAGAAGAATCTCAGTTGCTGACTTGCTCATTGGAGCTTCTGGGCTAGATAATCCTCCTTATGTCATCGTCAATATCGTGATCATTACTAACTAATACCTACTGGAATGCCGGCGGCCGAGGCCAGGCAGGTTCATGTTGGATTCAGGCAGATGGTAGAGAAACTGTAGAGCCGGAAATCATTGGGCCATTCCTGTTTAATAGAATCTCATAATGGCAGACAGGCAGGGAAAACAGCTTCTCACGGCAACGGGCAAACAAACAGCAAAACAACCCCTCGCACTGGTGGGCAGACAATCCCCGATCGTCCCTGAGAACAAGCACCTGGAGCCTTACATAGACTATACACATGTGGCCCTGCCACATGCTCACGCACTAATCAGGGAAAGTGCAAGTGAGCAAGCCTAACACAGCTGTTTTCCCAATACCTACTATATACCGGACACTGTTTTAAGCCCTTAAATGTGCATTATCTTACTGAATCCTTCCAAAATCCTTCCTATAAGGAAGGGGCCGTTATTTCCATTTTTACTGCAGAAGAGACAGGCATGTAGAGGTGGGAATGACTTACCCAGCTCCCATACTGGCCAGAGGCAGAGCCGAAGTGGGAAAGCAGGAGTTCCGGGTCCAGAGCCCAGGCTTCTTACCTGTGCAGGGCACGGCTTCCCCATTCTTGGAGACTCATGAGATTTTCTTACAATAATTTTTATAGTGATTTTTAAAAGAAACTTCCCATTTATTTAAGCTACCATGAGTAGGATTCTGCCCTTTGTAACAAATCCTCCCTGATTAAGATACAGGAAGATTAAAAGATACTGACTCCCGGCCAAATGGCACAGGCAAGTGCCTCTGAGCTGCTGTGTAGTTGCACTGATGCAAGCTTGGGGAACAAAATGAAGCTTTTCTGTAACATGTGCAATTAATATTCATGCAGATCTTCCAGAAGCAGTGCATTCCACGATGTTATCACAGAGCGAATGTCATCTAGCTTTTCCTTAATTACTCAAGCATAACATGGCTTCTAATCTGTCTACCCTGTGGCCTGTGCATTCCTTTATCATAGTACGCATCACATTAATTAGAATCATTTGTCTGTATCAGGATTTCCCAACTTCAGTATCACTGACATTTGAGGCGAAATAACCCATGCTTTGTTGTGGGGGACTGGAATGCTGGTGGTTGAGGCCAGGCAGGTTTGCTTTGAATTCGGGCAGACGGTAGAGGAACTGCAGAGCCCGAAAGTGTCAGGCCATACTCATTTATTGGAGGCTCGCAGAGACAAGCAAGCAGATAAACAAAGGAAAACTGCTTTTTGCAGCAGAGGGCAAGGGATGAGGAAAAGCACCCCTCATGGTGGCGGTGGTGGCTGAGGGAGTCAGGGAACCGCACCTCGCAGTCGCAGGGGAGTGAGCTGGGGAAATCGCCGCCGAGGGAAAGCACCAGTAGCTTTTCGTAGAGACACACACGTGGCTTTCTGCCACGAGCTCACACATTAATTGTGCAAAGTGCTTGCAGCCAGGAAACCAGCAAGCAAGCCTAACACAGCTGTTTTCTCCAAAGGAACTGTCCTGTGTATTGTAGGACGTTTAGCAGTACTATTCTGGCCTCTACCCACAAGATGCCAACTGGGCCCTCTCCCTTGTGATGACCAAAAATGTGTTCTAACATTGCCTCATGTTCCCTCAGGGGCAAAATCACTGTTGATTGAGAACCACTGGCTTACATATTCTTGACACTCTTCCCAATCCCATACTGACTTCAGGGGCAAGACTTTTTTATTCTATTTCTTTCTAATCCTTGGTACATTATGATGCCCAATACATTTTAATTAAAGAAAACTATAATAATGCATTAAAATGTTTTGTGGTTTAAAATCTGAAGTACCTGTATACCTGTATCTTTTTGGGTTTAGTCAGGTAAACAGAGACACTAAACATACTACCAGAATAAGGGGTTTAATATAGAAATTACTGTTTATATGAATACTAGAGTAACTGGGGGAATGGAAGGCTGTAGTCATGGATGGGACTTCATCCTGAAGCTCTGAGTGGAAATCAGGTGTTGATCGGGAAATCTGACAAGCCACTATGTCTAGCTGCTAAAGCAAGATCATAAAATGGGGTCCCACAGAAAGGTCTGGAATGCTATTGTGTCTAACAAAGCAGCCTAATCTGACCCCCATATATGCCCCAAAATAACGGCCTCTGTTTCTCTTCCACCTTCTAAATCTCCCAGTTCCCCTCACTGGCAAACCCTTATGAAGAACTGATCAAGAAGGGAATTCTGGGAAATGTAGTTCTTTCCAGCATTAGGCACACACTTCTACAGGAGTGGCGGTATCAGGTAAACAATAAATAATCTCACACAGTAACCACTCTTTGACATTGCGTGCGTGCGTGCGTGTGTGTGTGTGCGTGTGTTTGTGTAACAATAATAGTCTGGAGAACTTGGCAGTTGTGATCATCCAAATCAGAAAGCAAATACATGCTATCATTATTACTGTTTTTAGTTTGGCAGTGGGCTTATCCCCTAATCACCTGTCCCCTTCAGTCTGTGATGTGTACAGTCTCAATGTTCACTTTGCAACCTGAACAGATGGCAAACAATGTTCATAATCGAACAGCTCATACTCCAGATGGAAAATGTTCACCTTCATGCTTCTTAGAATTTAGTGTGTCTTCTGAGCATTCTAGATAGACTAGAATTGACAGAGGCTACCTGAAAAAGTTTTCCATATGCAAGCCATTGCTTCCCTCTTGAGGAATTGAAACATCACAACGATGTAATCGATTTCTAAACTACTCTCTAAGAATACAGGTTAAATAAAAACATTTCAGCTTTACAGATTTAGAGCCAAAAGTCAAACAATTATTTTTAAATAGTCACTTCCAGTCCATTAAAAATGTGCTGTGGGCAAAGTATGGTCTAAAGTACAATGAAAGTATGCATTTCACTTTAGAAAATTTGTTTCAAAATCTACATTGAAAAGATGTATTCTTCAGAGACTGGCCTATGAAGTCTAAGATATTTACTACCTGGCTGTTTTAGGAAAATGTTTGCTGACACCCAGGCTAGAAGGAGAGCAGGAGGAGGTGAGGTCTGAGAGGTAAATGGGACACTACAAGGAGTTGCTCTTTACTGAGGAAGGTGAGAGCCACCAGAGAGTTCTGAGCTGAGGAAGATCTGACTTGACTCACATTTTAACAGTATCTCTCTAGTAGCTGTGTTGAGAACAGACATTACTGTTGGGAAGGAGGGTCTAGAGCAGTGGTCCCCAACCTTTTTTGGGCCACAGACTGGTTTAATGTCAGAAAATATTTTCACGGACCGGCCTTTAGGGTGGGATGGATAAATGCACAAAATAAAATTATGCAACCAGCGTAAAAACTGTGGTATTTTTAAATATAATTGTCGAACTTACGAGACAAGCATCAAGAGTGAGTCTTAGACAGATGTAACTTAGGGAATCTGGTCATTTTTTAAAAATAAAACATCGTTCAGACTTAAATATAAATAAAATGAAAATAATGTAACTTATTTATTCTTTCTCTGCGAACTGGTACCAAATGGCCCATGGACCGGTACTGGTCTGTGGCCTGGGGGTTGGGGACCACTGGTCTAGAAGACAGGACCATGTAGAAGACTAGAATAATTCTGGTGGGAATGATTTGATGAGTCACCATCGAGTGGCTCAGACCAGCATGTAATGGTAGGAGTGACTAGATTCTGGTTTGGAGATTGAGCTGATTGGACTTCCTGACACTAAATGTGTTGCATAGCCTGACATAGTTGCAGGGAGGCTAGAAAATGCAGTCTCCCCACATGCACATGTGTGACCAGCTAAAGCAGAGTTTCTTAAGTAGTAGTAAACTTGTCCCCAGGAGACGCTACTGGCATCTAGTGGGTAGAGGCCAGAAATGCTGCTAAACATCCTGAAATATACAACACAGCTCCCTAAAACAGTGGTCCTCAACCTTTTTTGGGCCACGGACCAGTTTAATGTCAGAAAATATTTTCACAGACCAGCCTTTAGGGTGGGATAGATAAATGTATCACGTGATCAAGCCAAGTGTCAAGAGTGAGTCTTAGACGGATGTAACAGAGGGAATCTGGTCATTTTAAAAAAATAAAACATTGTTCAGACTTAAATATAAATAAAATGGAAATAATGTAAGTTATTTATTCTTTCTCTGCGGACCAGTACCCATCCGTGGCCCGGGGGTTGGGGACCACTGCCATAAAACAAATCATTATCTGGTTCCAGATGTCAATAGTGCTGCAATTAAGCAACCCTGAGCTAACATCCACCACTGGAAGAAGAAAGATGGGTTGTGGTGGATAACTAGAAATCGTAGCCGACTCAACTGCCTATGCCCCAACCCTTGCAAGGTATTTGTAGGCTGTGGCAACATCGGTGCTTGAATCCCTGATCATACTGCAGCTAAATTTGTTCATCCACCCTTACCCACATACTTTCCCCGTTATTGGGGTAAGCTTTGTCCCAAATAAGAGGCTCTGCTAGCTTTTTTATTTTAACAGAAAGAGAATTTTAACTTCATTTAATATGTGTGATTGGGGCAATGAAGGAAATTTTATGTAATGATAGCTAAATGACGAACAGCACCACAGTACGGGTATTAATTTGTTTGAAGAGATTTGTGAGGAAAAATATTTCATCAATTAGAATTTCAAGACTTAAAACTGATGTTTGGTGATAACCATAGATTTACAGGAATTTTACTCTCTTCACCAAACCCAAATGGATGGCCTATGGTTCAGATATCCTTAATGTTATACTAACACTCTTAGGTCTTTTGTTATGGGTAAGAACTGATAAGGTCTTCTTTATTTGGTGAATCTTTGCATATATCTAATACATACTGGCTTTTCATTTACTTAGCTTTATTATTTTGATTTGCCAATAGAAACTTAAATGACAAAACTATTTTTTTTTTTGTATTCTGGAGTGTTTGTCTAGTCCATTTATATTCTTTGCAAAGAAGCATGCATTTTTTACTAAGAGTGCTAATGAAGTGGATCTAATTGTACATATAATCACACTATCTGGGCTGCTCATTAGCTTAACACTGGGCCATAAAAAATGGACAATGTTTCAAACGCAGATCATAAATACCTGAGTGGCATCGTTGAGTTTAGGTTTGCCTTAATATTATATAAATTCAATATACAAAAATTAGCCACATAATAAATAAACAAGAAAAAGATTTTTCATATTGCAAAACTCCTTTCTTCTACCATTCATTTAAGAAGAATTTTCTTTATATATATATTCAACATAGGAAGCTTCAGCCTGGAAGTATTGGTCTAGGTACAGGGGCTATCAAGACATACAAAACTGTGCATCTGCACTTGAAGGTTACATAAAAGAGGCTGGCATGTAAGTAGCTGATTTTAACAGCAGGTTCCATCATGGAGGTATGTACCAGGTGCTACAGGAGCTGAGGAGAAACCTATGGCTCAGGCTCAGGGTCAAAAAAAGGCATTCCCAAAGGGATGATGGCAGGGCGGAGTCTTACATGACATGCAGGAGCTTGCCAGGTGAAGAGCCGAGTAGCATTCTACGCAAAGGGAAGCAGCTGACTAGAGTCAAAAATCATGAAATCCCAAGAAAAATGCCTAGGTGTCCTTGAATGTCACACAAAGGAGCTTGGGAGTGGTCATTAAGGAGATGAGAAACTGTTGAAAGTATTAAATCTAAGAATGGAAGCAATGAGCAAATGGCATTCCATCAATTCCACTGTAGCAGAAAGCAAGGTTGACTTCAAAATTTGTGGGGCCCAATACAAAATGAAAACATGGAGCCCTTGTTCAAAAATCATTATGGCCACAACAGAGTATTAAACCAGTTAGAGGAATCTTCTAAGCATTGAACCCCGTGCAACTGCACAGTATGCATGCCCTTGAAGCCAACCTTGGGAGAAGGTATCAGGGCAGGAGTAGGACAAAGACATTAACACTCTTATTTGTGGAGAATTTGAGATTTTGCTCCCTGGCATATGTCATCAGTTTGGCTCAAATAAACTATTGGGGGGGAAAATTTAAAGACCCTTACTTGGGCCTTGGCCAGTTAGCTGAGAAAATAGAGCATTGCCCCGACGTGCCAAGGTCATGGGTTCAATCTCCGGTCAGGGAACATATAAGAAGTACCAATAAATACACAACTAATGGAACAACTAAGCAGAACAACAAATTGATGCTTCTGTCTCTTTTTCTCTCCCTCCCTCTCCTTCTTCCTTCCTCTTTCTCTGTCTCAAATCAATGGAAGAAAAAAAAGATCCTTATTAGTATGCTGTCTACTCTCTGGGAAGAAAAATCTTAAAACATATCAGCCAGCTAGAGGTTAATCTCAAGGCAATATACTAGCTAGCATTATAGTCCTATACTCAAACTCAGACAATGGCCAAATGGCTAATCTCTTCATTTTGAAGAGAAGGAAATAGAAGAGCAAGAAATTTGAGGGCATGTCCTAAACTCACAAATCTAGGAGGGAGTGAAGATGTGAATTGAACCCAAGCCTTTCAGGCTCTATCTCCATGTTTTCTTCTGCTCCTCTATGCAAGGCTACTGAGTCAGTAGTGAGAGCAATAGGATGGAACTTCTTTGGGGAAGACTGGCCCAGGGGTCATGCGAAGGGCTGCAGTTGGCAGAAAGACAGAAATCAGCCAGGAGGTCATTGATGTCCCCTCCTTTCACACAAGAAGCATGACCTTTATGAGCCATTACTAAGAATCAAGAGGATCATTCCAAACAGTTATTGAATAACTATCACAAGGCCCCGCACTGTACTACTAGGGCTACAGAAATGACTTTGGTACACTCGCAGGAGTTCACCCTCTGGTGAAGATAAGAGTGGAAATCAGCTATAAAATGTGGAGTCCCTAACTACCTACTTGACTTGGAGTGGTGAACACACAATACAATATACAGATGATCTACTCTAGAATTGTACACCTGACATCTATATAATTTTATTAACCAAGATCACCCCAATAAATTCACTTTTTAAAAATCTAGAAAGTTGACAAATAAATACATTTTTAAAATAAAAATAGTAACAAAAAGCAAAAAGTAGAAATGAATACTGGAAACCAGTAGGTATCCCCAGAGTCCTTTTCAGATTAGGGGAATCATAGATGATTCGTGTAACTCAGCAGTAATACCTCGCTGACTTTGGAGACTTCAGGTGCATGTGAATGCCAATAAACCCTTGTATAGCTCTCAAGAATATCTCTCATATTATACTCTATTTAGTTCTCTATGCCACCCCCCCAAAAAAAAACAAGGTTTTATTCATCTTTTCCTTCCTTTGGCTCTTATAATAAAGCTCCAAATGGGCAGACGGGTTGCAAGGCTCTACACCATCCAGCCCTGGTCATTTCTGAAACTGCCCTATGCAGTACCCCCTGCATTGCAGGAGCCATCCTACCTTCACTCAACCACAGTGCGCCCTCCCATCTCAGACATCGCCCAACCCTGCCCGCACCTCGCAAATGCTTCTCATGTGGCATTATCTCTAATGAAATATCACTTCCTCAGGAAAAACTTCTGTTTGTCAGATGAGAGGTGGACCCCCATTAACAAGCTCTGACAGCACCCTAGAATTTCCTTGCAGAGCCCTTATGATCGTTACTAATTATGTATTCATGTGATCACTTTATTTTTGGCTTCACCTCAAGGTTGAAAACTCATTGAAGGCAAGCGTCTGATCTAGTTGCTCACTAATGGAGCCGCAGCACATGGCACGGTGCCTGGCATCTCCTCAGGCCATTTCTGACCACTCAACCTCAACAGCCATTTCCCTGCCACTTACTTCTCTTAAGTCTCTTACTTTGATTGTTTTTCTTCAAAGCATCCATAATTATTTGTGCGTGTGCATGTAAGTGTGTGGAAGTGTCCTGTGTACACACACATATATATCTGTGTGTGGGTGTGTGTTTGTGTATAATTTCTTTACTTCTTACTGCATGTTCTCTTCACTAGAATGTAAGAACAGAGACTTTGTCTTCCTGTTCACTGCTGCGTCTCCACTCCATTCCTGGCACATAATTGGCACCCAATGAATAGTAATTGTAAATATAAATACATGAATGCAAGTACTCAAGAAATGTATACCAGAAGTTTCTTCTTGAAAATTCAATAATAATTATATGATTCACTGCAAAAGAGAAGATTGATTGAAATGCTTTTCTTCTAGAAAAATTGTGTTTTACTGTCTTCCCAAAATGACGCTTTGATAGTTTTAATTCATTTACCACATGTCATTAAGAAACAAGTGCTTATATATATTAAAATTTATTTCAACTTTGGTGTTCAGCAAATTCAGTCAGAGTCTCCATCCACAATCTTCAGTGGAAGTCATTTGGGGTTTTATAGGGACAAGTACATAAAAATCAAACACTTCCAAGGCCCTTGGAATGTGACAGACCTGGATTTGAATCTCAGTTTCAATATTCATCAGCAATATAACTTTGGGAAGCCACAAAACTGGTCTCAGACTCAATTTCCCCCATAAGTATGTTACTGGCAGCGTCGGTTTAGTGATAGGACTAACCATAGTTTTAATTAAGTGCATAGTATACTGTCATAATCTGTAATAATATCTATTCATTCTTTATATCTATTCCCAAGTCCCTGTATTCAGAGGAGGGAATTGAGGCCACAAGTACTGAGTATTTCTCAAAGCCATCCTTCTTCCCCAAGCCCAGGTGATAGAAATCTGTCAGCCTACAATTAAGCATCATCCAGCCTCCATTTGCTCAGGAGACTTTTTTGGTGAAAACCTGCTGTGTTTGGACTCACACTGTGTCCTAAGGAGTACTAGAGGTCCCGATATGTCCTCCCAGTGATTGAGGCTCACTACATCCTCAGTTCCAGCCGAGCAATTTCCTATTCCAACAAAAGGGAGACTCAATCCAATCAAAGGATCTGGGTGAGAAATGTGATGGAAAGAATTTTCCCCCACCCAGCTTTTATGAGTCCTTTTATTTTCTCCTCTCTAGGGCATAAAGGAATACAGTCGTTCCTCACCACCATATCGCAGTTCACTTTTTGTGGTCTCACTGTATTGCGGATTTTTAAATTGTATATATCTAATTTTGGATTGCAGATTTTTCACTATATTGCCAGATTTTTCAGTATATAGTTATTTTCTATATTTATTATTTTAATTATTTTTGCAGTAAAATAAGTATTTTCTAGCCAAAAAAATTGAAAAGGTTTATAAGAATGGAGGGAGGGTTTATAAAGCCTAATATATATATATATAAAATAAATATAAGGTCCCTACTTCACAGATTTTTGCCTATCGTGGGGGGTTCTGGAATCTAACTCCCACAATAGATGAGGGACCACTAACTGAAACTGTATAGGCTCTGCCAAAATCTTTCCTTTTAGAATTACCATGCTTTTTAATTATATTGAAACTATTTTCTTAAGCAATTGACTATAATGTAGTTCTGGTGATGCTTTAGGTCTAATTTCACATCTGGACAAGAGTTATTTCAAACATAGGAATGAGAAAATTTTTACAAAAAGTAAAATTGATGCATAAAATAGATAAAATAATAAGTCTCAAACAAATTGCATAGGATCATGGCTGTGCTTCATACAGCAGGCAAGATTTCAAAGTGGGACACAGAAACTGTACATAGTAATACTTGGACTGGATGATTCATTTTCTGTCAAAATGTAATCAGTGAATAACAAAACAGTGAGCTCAAAGTATTTTCTGCTCAAAGTTACTGAAGATGGCTGGCCGGCAACAATAATTAACTAACTGATTTCCTGGCTAGTTAGAAGGAACGGATAATATATGTCTAAAATTCTAGTCTTACTGAGAGGATCTAAACTGACTCTCCCTGTGAATACATTCAACTAAGCTGTGCCTACAGATTGTTCTTTATTTTAGCTTCAGCTTATCCATGACTGAAGCTCATGTCTATTTTGCCCTCACATAGGAATCTTTACATATTACTATAACATTTTATTTTGAACCTGCAATAAAGTCAATTAGTCATTCATTATAACACAAATATTCAAATCGATTGCAATTATGTTTGCTGAAGCAAAACCATACTCTTTTATGTGGATAATTTAAGGTTCTACATTTAAAAGGGCATCGAATGAGTCATGATGGTAAATAAGAAGACCCTTAAACTAACATTCATATCTCCTGCATATGAAACAGTAAATGGATAATTCCCACCGATGACAGATTTATTTTTATGGTGGAGAATTGTAAAGAATTGATTTAATTAGCTGTAACTATGCTAAGAATTATCATTTAAAATACTGTTGACTGAATGAGGAAAGTATTTTCAAGCACAGAGAAAACCCTTTGCAGGTTGCCTTTTGTTCATTATTCAAACAAATATTTATCAAGCAGCCACAGTGTGTGTGGCAATGGACAACATAATTATAACCTAACCTGACATCATTCCCCTCTTGCTCTGATAGTGAAGTGAGTTAACCTCTTCAGGTATCCATTCACAGTATGTGAGGAAAGACTATACTAATTAAATTAATCATTCTGAAAAGAAATATGGACGCGTGTATGTAGGTTTCCTTTGCGTTATGTGCTAAACACAGGTTACCAGCTAACTATGCTTTCTATTTCTTCAGGGGCCCAAGGATATTCAAATAATTTTATCTCACTCAGGCAGCAAATTATATGCTTAATCATGAGTTTCTAAATGTTTATAGAGGTGAGAACAGCAATTTTCAGGATTCTACAGACATGAAAAGAATAAACAGCACAGTAAATTTAGGCAGATGGGGAAATGTATTTTAAGGAACTGTTTCCATTTGAGAAGTCATTTTAGACTCAATAATATAGAATTGGTTCAGCATTTTAGAGCTGGACATTAGAGCTCATCTAGGCTACTGGTTTCCAACTTCTTCCCTTAGAATCACTGGATTTTTAAAAATATAGATTCTCAGTTATCCTCCTCAGAGACTTGGATTCAGTTGGACTAGAAGGGGTTGAGAGGGGAGGCAAGCATACATATACTCATAAAAGTTCCTCGGCAGCCAAAGCTAAACCCACAGATCTAGTCCAGCCTCAACATGTTTGGCATGGGATCCCTGATGCTCTGAAAGAATAAATATCTTGCCTAAGATCAACATAGCTTATAACCTTTGGAACCAGGCCTAGAACCCAAATACCCAAGTTCCAAGTCTGGATTTCTCTTTACTAAGCTAATTGGCACCATTTATTCTTCCCTCATACACTGGTTAAGATCTAATTATTAATTAGTAATAGGAACCAAATTGTAGAGGACAATCCATATAAATAAAAGTAGTAGGTAGATGGTTTTGGTTTTATAGATGAGTAGTTTTACAGTTATTTTATTATAAGAGGTTTGGCCTGATTTTCCTGATATAAATGGGCTCATTGAAGATTATAATTCATTCTGGTATTGGTAGCACCACATGCATTCATTTATAAGAACCACTAATGCGTCAGGTAAATGAACCTTCTGTGTTCTAGCCTGGTTTTCCTAGAGATCTGATCAACACAGTGAAGGGTGACACGGAATGTTTGGCAATTATTCACATCAGCTATGTCTCCAGCTCAAATCCCCTTCAGTCACTGTAAGGTTGCAACACAATATTTAGCTGTCCAGCCATGTTTGGGGTTGGCCTTACAAGAGGTACTATATTATGGGGGCCAGTGTCAATAAGCCAAAGGCCTTAAAGAACTCTATTGGACTCTCCTCTTATGTTTAGCTCACATATACCTCCCAAAGTGGGAAGTGGCACCTCAGTACTAATTTAGCTAAGTAAGCCACATGGAAGTCAATCTACCTTTCTTTCTGGGTTCTGCAGTCACCACCGGAGCACATATACTATAATCTAAACTAATCATTTGGAAGTCCTTGCACTTCTATAAGCTACACGCTCTTTCACTCCCTATTTTGTAGGGGATAAAGTGTAATTAACTGAAATACTCTTCTTACTTTCCTTACCTATCCAGGGATCTCCTGTAAACCTTACAAAACTCATTTCAATATACAAGATATCATTTGTCCCTGCATGTCATTTGGACTACAGTTGGGCTGTCATTCATATTATATTAATAGTCCATTCAGTATATCTTTTATATGTGGCTGAAGGCACTACTGACATGCAGTAAACATTGATGAAACAAAATTGACACCATTTTTTTCTTGTTTTCTGGGAAATATAACCATTATTATTATTTGGCAAGATAAAGAGCGAAGTGCCTCTGGTTACTGAAAGGGGTGGCACAATATTGTGGAAGGCAGTAATCTAGTTTCAGAAGAGTCAATCAATGGCTATTTAGAACTACAGTTTTATTAAGCAGGTCAATTCAATCCTGCCTTTTCAACCCCACCATTTTGACCTACCTCACACCCAGGTTTCATACATTTGTCCCCACTAAGGCTATTTACTCTTTACCTGGAAAAGTAAATACAACTTTAAGTCTCTTATCTAAATCATGTAGAAATAATTAATACAAAATCCCACTGACATCAGCTAAAATGACACATTTACATATGGTAGAAATAAATATCGAAAGGATCAGTGTTACAAATTGACACTAGGCCTGACCTGTGGTGGCACTGGATAAAGCGTTGACTTGGAATGCTGAAATTACCAGTTCGAAACCCCAGACTTGCCGGGTCAAGGCACATACAAGAAGCAACCACAAGTTGATGCTTCCTGCTCCTCCCCCACACCTTTCTCTCTCTAAAATCAATGAATAAAATTTTTTAAAAAAAGAAAAATAGGAGAAAGCAATCAATGAACAACTAAGGTGTTGCAATGCGCAATGAAAAACTAATGATTGATGCTTCTCATCTCTCTCCGTTCCTGTCTGTCTGTCCCTGTCTATCCCTCTCTCTGACTCACTCTCTGTCTCTGTAAAACAAACAAACAAACAAACAACAACAACAACAAAAAAAGAAAAATAGCATATATTTATTTAAAAAATTGGCACTAGAGAAAATAGCTATGGTAGAAATATCCAATAGTAAATAATGAATATTTAATCTCTACCATATAACTGAAATGAACTAGAGGACTGGAGAAGAAATGTATATATATCCCATTAACATTAAAGTCAATGTCAATAGGAGGAACTGGGCTGTTTAATGAGCAACAATACTAGAAGTTCCTAGTTCAGGGACAAGTATGCAACAGAAATGAGGTAAATGCTTTTTTGAATAAATGAATGAATGAATGAGTAAATGAACAAATGGTCTTCCTCATAGATTTAGTTACTATTGGGATTTAGAGACTTCATTTTAAAACAATCTATTCAAAGCTATTGATTAATACACTAGATTTGGGGAAAATTGGTGCTGAATACAAGGTACAGTAGATAGGTGTTTTTGTGGGTTAATTAATTAAAATGACCACAAAGTCATTATTCTTACCCTTAATTTCTCAGCCTGAAAAGTTAATGAACTGTATCTGTTCCATGAATAATTGAATTAAACTTGAAAGTGAATCACCCATTCCAAAAGCCTCCCCTGCTACCAGTTAACTGTGATTTATCCTCTTACTTCTGAAGACCTTTAAGCATCTTCCATCTGATTTGACTGACAACCAATCTGTGCTTCTTCTGTGTTGATTCTCTCAGGAAGAAGATGTCACTCGTGAAAGTCGTTTTAATTTCAGTGGTTATGGGATGGGTCACTGCCTCCAAGTGAAGGATGGAACAGCTGTCAAGACCACACCTGCCAACCCAACCCCACAACCACCCAAAGATGCAGATGCCATCAAGAAGAAGTTTGTGGACCGGGCAAAACGGATTGACACGATATCTCGAGCTGCCTTCCCATTGGCCTTCCTCATTTTCAACATATTTTACTGGATCACATACAAGATCATTCGGCATGAAGATGTCCACAAGAAATAGATGTGCCCTTCAGACCCTGGGATCTTCTTGCCTAAGTGTTGTGCTTGTAAATACACAGTGAAATTGTCTTTATATCACTTTGACAGAGGAGAAAATTGGGGGTGGGGGCGGGAGGAACATGGGGCGGGTTTCCTGGCACCTACGTGAATAAAGATAAGTTATACAGCAATGAAGGAAAATGTTTGCACAAAATTGAGTTGTTGCAGAATCACGTGAACATAATTCCCTTCATCGTCTTTAGCATTGTTCTTTCAGATGATGCATCAATTAGACATGATATGCAAGGTCAAGTTCTCGAAGGCAATTTGTCTTTTGGTCTGGTTTTGACTAATTCTGGTACTTAAACATTAGCTTAAAACACAAATACACACACAGAAAATGCTTACCATATGACCATAGTGATTAGCCTATAGTGAGTCGAGGACCAAACCTTTTTCAGGAAAACACTGCCTCATTTTTAAAACAAGCCTCCTGAGATACGTTCTTTACAATGTCTGTAATTAGTGTTTCACCTGAGAAATCTTTTTGTGGCTCATAAATTATTTCTACTTATCAGAAAAACAACAACAGAAAATAAACACCAATCACAAACAACAGATTTCTACTTTACTGTCTGTGTGGGTGTGCATTTTAATATGATATTTCTTTCCTAGATGTAATTTTGGGGTATAAATTGTGTCTCGTGTAATTGATTTGATAGAATAGCCTCAGAAAATCAAATGGCATTTTATTTTAGCTCCAAGGTAGTGCACTGTATATTTTTTTCGCTTTAACTATATTTATGTGTGAAGTGCTTAAGTGTGACTTAGTCATTGCAACCTCTTGGTCACAGTATTTATGGAGATGCTGTGTTCTGAATGGTGTAGCTCATATTAGCCTGAACTTCCTCCCATTTCTGCTCTCATTGTAGGTGTAACTACTAGTCCTAATGTTAACTGACCCATGATTTCTACTGTCAATCCAAGTGAATATCATTTTAAATATCCTTAACTAACTTAAAGAATTTTAAAATTGTACTGTGATTTTCATAACCCGTTGCCTTTTTGGTACCAGAGCTACGTGGTTTGAATCCTGGCTACATGTTTTAAGTAAGAAAAAAAAAAAAAAAAGACGTATTTTTGCTTACTCGGATAAAAAAATAAAACCTGTAAAAATATAATGAAAAAATTAAATTTTACATGTGCTATAAAAGGGGTTATTTAAGAAAAAGTATTTGTTCAATTTCAATAAAGCTAAGTGTGCCACAGAATGTCTCTAAGACTCTTTCTGTCTCTGCTCTACAGTGTGACTAATTTGATAACGATGGTAACTTGAATTTTTGTTTTCTGTCTGCCTCATAAGCTTGAAGCATTATATAGCTATTACAGCTATCCTATTATTCTTATAATAGTAGCTTACAGAATCCTCATGAAGAAAATAACATATGTTATCCTCATTGTAGAAATAGGGAAATGGTGACGTAGAAGTATGAGGAGTTATTGTGAGCAGAATCTAGTACAGAAGGCCCACCTGTCCACCTACTGGATTTTATCAGGAATGAAGTTCCAAGATGAAAAAAAAATTCTGAGAATGCAAGTGAAGTATAGAATTAACTCATCTTGACCATAATAGATTTTCCTTAACCAAAGATATACATCATAATATTTTCAGGAAGTGTGAATTCATAAGTTAATGTTCATGGCTTCTTAAAATTATTCAAATAGAAACTCATTTCCATAGAAAGAAATATTGCAGAATGGTTAAAAGCATGAATTTTGATGATAGAAAGACTAGCTTGGCCACCTCCCAAAAGTGTGATCTTGGATAAGTTACCTGACTTTTCCAAGTAGTTTCTATTGCATAGGGTTTTGGGAGGATAAACTGAGAAAAATGCAAGGAAAGCCATTAACTCAGGGTCTAGCACATAGTAAATTTTCAATAACTAGTAGATACTGATAAAATAAAAATAATAATAATAAAATTATTATTATTATTATTATTATTATTATTATAAATAGTCTTGGTTATCCACAGGGTAAAAAGCTTCAGTGTCTAACCCTGGCAAGATTAATGCCAGGTGTTATGCACCATTTCTTAACATTATTTCTGTCTTATTGCTCATTCCTTTCCAAATAAATAAGCAAAGTTTTTGATTGGCCTTGATTCTCTTTCTTCCACTGCAAAACAGTAAAATCGAGATAAAGGGCCTCCCCAAATGGGCCTGACCCCAAAGTGACCAAGAAAGAGCTCTGATTCTGTGTATGGTGAGATGAAGAGGTGCCTGGGGGATGTTCAGCTAAATGGTCATGTCTAATCAACATGTGTACCACGTACTTTTTTGGAGAGCATGGTCCCCACATTAGAAAAATTCTAAAAGATTTATGTCTAAACGTATCTGCCAGTCACTTAAGTGGGCAAAGGCAAGAGGAATTCTTGGCTTTACTCTAATTCTAGTCTATGTTCAGTGGAACAAACTCTTGACTGTACTGATTTGGGTTATATAAATAAGATAAAATCTCAGGGAAAAGGTTTTAAATGCCACATATTCTGCTTCTTATATTTGCCTTGACTGGGCAAACCCAGGGTTTTGAACCAGCAACCTCAGCACTCCAGGTTGATGCTCTGTCCACTGTGCCACCACAGGGCAGGCTAAATGCCACATATTCTGATGAAATAGATAATTCCTCTAAAATGTTATGGAAGTTTTATTTCGGACATTTTCTTTCACAATAGTAGTTAAAAGAAAACAGTTCAAGAGTAAAATCATGGCTCTGAGGCAAAGAATTTACGTAATACCTGTTTTCATGAAATTGAAAGCTTCTAGAAGTGGCTATGCTTCCATGGGCTCTCTACAATGCCTACCAAAGCTCAAATGCCCAGTTAATAGTCTTACTATCATGAGGAAGAAAGTTGGTGAAGGAGGATATGCTGTGCCTGTTGACAATTATGCAAGTTTTCCCCACCCAGCTAGATATGAGGTAAACAACTACTGCCACCATTTTTCAGATAATGGATTCCTAGGGGATTTGTCTTTCAAACACTTTTCAATTAAGGCTTAAGATACTTTATGGCATTTTCAAATAGCTTGGCCCAAAGCAGATACTACGTACAAGCCAGACTGGCTGGAGATTTTTTAAAACCCTTCTAAACAGTATTAGCATTCATGTCCTCCTCTGTGCTGCTGCACAGATCTGCCAAATTCTGAAATCAAAACTCCCAATAAAGATTAAATGAATATCATTTTACATTTTGCTTACTTGATAGAAGGTCTAACCAAAACACAGCCCAAAATTCCATATCATGATTCACTGCTTTGGAAAATAAAAAATAATATATTTGGAAAAAGTTTTTTAATTTCTTTTTTTCCTAATTTAAACGTGAAGCCAATTTGTGGAATAAATATGTTATATGTCTGCTAGATAATCCTTTTTTAATCTTTCATCCTTTGCTATAAACTTTTCTTTATTTTCACCTATTCAGTTTTTTTAAGTATACTTTGAATGATTCAAGTAATACATGTTCTTCATAGATCACAAAGCAGAACTAAAGCTAACACCACAACTTCATATTCATATAGTGCTCTCCACATATCAACATGTTTTGATGTCTACAACATTCAATTCTAATAATCATCCAAGGTGGCCAGATCACAAAGAGTCAATATCCATCCTTTGATCAATATATAACCGAAACTCTATGAGTTCAACATCTCATCAAAGTTCCTATCATGTTAGAGGTTGAATATTCAGCACTGTTTGTTTCCTATAGCTTTTCACTATATCCACATTGTCTAGGAAAATAAAAGCTTGGAATGGAAGAAGTCATGGTACTACTAACCTACCCTAACTTACCCTCATGGATGACAAAACAAATAGGTATAGGAGGGCATATAATAGAATATTTCTGTTGAAAATGCCTAAGAGAAAAGTTCAAAATTGTGATACAGCATTAAGAACATCTTCATAGAGTCAATATCTTATTGACTGAATGGCCAAGATGATAGTAGGATTGATAAAAGACCAATGGAATTCAATTTAGAAAGTGTTTATTTCCATTTTTAAAGGAAAGAAAATGACCTTCACATGGTCACACATGCCGCCACATAAGAAAATATGCAATATTCCTACTTTGGTGCAAATGCACTTTAAAAATAAGTAATATATTTCCTTCAAGCTGAGGTTAGTGTGTATTAGATGTTTTGGATCACAAGCCAACATTTGAAAGTATATTATCAGTTCAGCACAAATGATTTATAAATGGGTTAAATGAATCTTGAAAGAGGAGAGCAAAGCTTGGGGGTGCTCTTTGTAAAGGGAGCAATTGCACTGTCCTCATAGGACCCAGGGCTGGTCATGGGATGAATGGCTTGGTCAGCCCTGATTCAGACTGAAGTCTCATGAGAGACTCCAGGTCTTCAAAAATGACAGAACCATGGGCTAGGAGACACTTCATGTATAAGTATCAAAACTAGTCAAGACTTTATCAGATTCAATCATTTCTTCAGTTATCTTTGCTTTCTATGGCGAAAGACTTGGGGAGAGGGTGGTGGAGAAGAGAGTGAGACGAAAGAAAGACTAGATAGAAAGTTATTTTCAAGACATAAATCATATCATGTCACTTTGCTTTAAACCTTGAATGGCTTCCCTTCTTACTTACAGAGTCCTCATCATGGCCAAGTGATCTTACCTCTACTCTTCCCACCACTTTCTGTCATCCCGTCTCCTTCCAGGCACACTGGCTAGTGTTTAAACATGCTGACCACGCTTCTACCTCAGGGCCTTTCTATTTGCTGTGTCCTCTATCTGGATGGAACCTCCTTCCCTAGACCAGGAGTGGTCAAACATTTATAGGCTAGCAAATTGTTTAGGCTTTCAGGCCATACAGTCTCTGCTGAACTCCTCAACTCTGCTATTGTGGTGCAAAAGCAGTCATAGATAATATGTAAATATACCGCTCAAAAATTAGGGGATATTTCAAAAATGAATATAAAGCGATAAAATAGCCCCTAATTTTTGTGAGCAGTATAAATGAGTGTGACTGTGTTTAAATAATACTTTATTTACAAAAGTGAATGGCAGGCCAGATTTGGCTGGTGGACAGTACTTGCCACCCTTTCTCTAGATACATACAAGGCTTACGCATTCATTAATTCAAGCCTCTGATCAAATGTCTTGTTATCTGAGAAGCCTTCTCTGACCATGTTATGTAAACCAGTACATTCCAACCACTATAATCTATTTCTCAGTCCTGCCTTATATTTTTCATAGCATTTGTCACTATTCAATTAATGCTTGTATGTGTTATTGTCACACACATACACACTTTGAAGAACAGCTTCATGTGAGAAAGTAGAAACATAGGTTCATTGTTATATTCCCAGGGTCTATATCTGAGCCTGACACTTTAGTAGGTGTTCAAGCAATATAGTATTTGTTCAGTGAATAATGAATAGTTAATACTCACTAAGGAGCTAATTGAGTGTTTGCATGTGAGACGTAGAGATAGAACTAAGAAACATACTACTACTCAGCTTGATAAAAATTGCTGTCAAAGCTTAAGCAGGTTTTGAGTGTATAACAATGAAGGAATTACACTAGATTAGTATTTTCTAAAGAATGTTCTGAAAAACCCTAATCTTTAAGGGCCTAGGACATTAGCAGTCTTCCCTGGATTGAATTGTTTTTAGTTTCCCATTGACTTTTGTTAGAAGATACAGGCCTTCCAAGACAGGAGTTCTGAGAGGTAACCCAGGAGGTCTCTTGCATTTTAGGCATATTTTTCTGTACCCACATTATGTAGAAGCAACTCAATTTCCCCTTGATTGTCAGGATCAATGACCCCAGCTAGTGCTATAACCCACTTCTTTGCCTACTAACTTGCTGGCATGAGGACCTCTATGTACTAGGTAGCAGTTTCAACTTTCCGTTTCATTTTTGTGTCACTTGAACAGAGCAAAGACAGAGATTTCAGAATGGTCATAGATTTGAGGCTTTCTATCTAAATAATCTTAAAGCATAATTTTCAAAAAGATAAAATCATGACTTTGATGCAAATATAAACTTAATGTATGCCAAAAATTATATTTAACTTACTGATTAAAAATAATAAAATTCTAAATCCAATATTTCTCAAAAAATATTTGAGAAGTGAAAGTATTTATAGGGAAGATTAGGATAAATTTCCTGGATTAGATATAAAACTAGTTGATAAGCATCAGGGCCACAAGCAGTTAGGTTTGGGGTTATCTCTTATTTGGAAAGAAATCATTTGTATTTCTTTTTTAAAAAAGTGTTTGTTTATTGATTTTAGTGAGAGAGTAAGGGAGAGAGAGAAAGAGAGGAACATCGATCTGCTCCTGTATGTGCCCTGACTGGGGATTGAACCGGCAACCTCTATGCTTCCAGACAATGCTCTAACCAACCAAGCTACTCAGCCAGGGTACTATTTGTATTTCTACTGGAAAAACTTCTCCAAGTTCTCCTCTGCCTCTATAGAGTGGTGAAACAGCCCAGACAATACAGTGAAAAGCCCAGCACTGCATTAAAAGAGCACCTATATCCTTTCTATGTCTATTTCCAGGTTTCAGATTATTTTTTTTCCTTTTTCTTATTTTTTTTAAGTCAGAAGAGGGGAGATAGACAAACTCTCACATGTGCCTGGACCAGGATCCACCAAGCAACCCCTGTCTGGGGCTGATGCTTCAATCAATTGAGCTACTTTTAGTGCCTGAGGTTGATACTCAGACCCACCGAACTATGTTCAGTGCCCGGGGCCGAGGTTCAAACCAATCAAGTCATGGCTATGGGAGGGGAAGAGAGAGAGAACTGGGGGAGGGAAAGAGAGAGAAGCAGATGGTCACTTCTCTTGTGTGCCCTGACTGGAAATCGAACTCAGGATGTCCATACACCAGGCTGACATTCTATCCACTAAGCCAACTGGCCAGGGTCCAGATAATTTTTCTGACAGACAATTGCCATTAAAAGTTAATGCTTAACTAATATCTTACTATTAATATCATACCTCAACAGGTCCCAGACCCAGAACATTAACATGATATGTCCCGTATTACACAGCATGTCCATTTAACTTTGGGTTCAGAACCAAAGTCTCTGCCTGGACTGTGGTGGCGCAGTGGATCGAGCGCCGACCTGGAATACTGAGGTTGCCGGTTCAAAACCCTGAGCTTGGCACATACAGCAAGCAACCGATGAACAGCCAGAATAAAGCAACTACTTCTCATTCCCTGTCCCCTGCCTCCTCCCTCTGTAAAATCAATCAATAATTTTTTTTTTTAAAGAACCAAATTTCCCTGAATTCTGTCCTGGTTCCTTTATCACTACCACCATTAGCTTTTTCCCATGTATCCCAGGTAGAGAAAGTTAAAAGGGCAGCTTCTCTCCTTTAAATTATTCAACATGCACATGGCTATTTGCCCATTCTTCCGGAAGGCAAGTGGTATGATTGTAAAGGCACAGTTTGTGGGGTCAAATTATCCCTCTGTCTCATATTTTCAGGGTGTTCTTGGGCAATGCTTTCATGCCCCAGGACTGAAGATATTATAAAATATGACATAAGAATATCTATCTCATAAAATTGTAGGTGAGGACTAAATTGATTGGTATTGGCCTCTTAATGGATACTCGATAAATATTAGTTCTCATTCCCCTTCCTAACAACCTTTAATTAATAATAACACTATTCAGTGTCTATTGCCTATGAATGGAGTCAATTCCTGTATGGTCTACTTTTAATTATTGTGACTTTATTTTATTTTTATTTTTTATATTTAGAGAGAGTCAGAGAGAATCTGAGAGAGGAACAGATAGGGACAGACAGGAAGGGAGAGAGATGAGAAGCATCAATTCTTTGTTGCGGCACCTTAGTTGTTCATTGATTGCATCTCATATGTGCCTTGAATGGAGAGCTATAGTAGAGCGAATGACCCCTTGCTCAAGCCAGTAACCTTGGGCTCAAACCAGCGACCTTGGGCTTCAAGCCAGGAACCTTTGGGCTCAAGTTAGTGACCATCGGATCATAGACACACTCAAGCCAACATCACTGGGCTCAAGCTGGTAAGCCCGCACTCAAGTCAGCAACCTTGGGGTTTTGAATCTGGGTCTTCTGCATCCCAGTCCAATGCTCTCTCCACTGTGCCACCACCTGGTCAGGCTAACTATTGTAATTTTAAATCATCATCTAAATATCAAAAAGGCCAAAAGTGAAAAGCATATCTAGAGAGAGTCTGAACACACTTCTTTGGTAAAAGGGGACAATAGGGGTTTAATTGTCTCACTCTGACGTCAGACAGAAAGGACACATTTTGTTTTATTTAAATATTGAAAAACTTAAGTTGGCATGACCAGAGCCAGTGGAAGTTATCAGGGAGAGTTTGCTATTTATAACTAATACGGTATAGAGCAGTACAGTTTACAAATTACATTCACATCAATTTGGCCAGATCACAGGAATGAAGAACTTGGGCAAATTTCTTTCACAACCTCACTTTATTCTCCTGTAAAATGGAGAAGAATAATGGTTTCCCATCAGAGAGCCTAGCATGAAGCAGGCCTTTAGTGCGTGATAACCATCATCATTGCCACTATCACCATCAGCAGGAGAAGCATCAACATCATCACCACCATCACCATGAACAGAAGCACCATCATCATCACCACCATCACCATCAGCAGCAGAAGCATCACCACCATCATCATTACCATCACCATCATCATCAACAACAGCAGCATCCCTAGCCATCATTATCATCAGCATCATGATCGTTATTTTATGGGTAAGAAACCTGAAACAAAGCACAGTGAAGACCACTGTCACAGAGGTCACAGAGTTAGATCCAGCCATCGGGTACTAGCTGTGAAACACTAGGCAATGTTTGCAGAATGAGAATGATGATATTTGCACCATGTACCCACCTTTAAAGGCTGCTATGAGAATAAAATAAAACCACGAATGTCAAAGGTACCTGAAAACTATCAATATTTTATGGATGAGGAAAGCAGGGCATAAGGAGGTAAAGTAATTTGCCAAGGGATCATAGTCAAGATTCAAACTTAGGCAGTATATTTTGCTCTTTGTCACCACATTGTATTGGTTCTTCAATCAATCTAAAATTATCATGATGGATATATATACTGCTCACAAAAATTAGGGGATATTTTATCACTCATATCCATTTTGAAATATCCCCTAATTTTTGTAAGCAGTATATTTATACACAATTGCATATATATACAGATAGATAGATAGATAGATAGATAGATAGATAGATAGATACACACACATACAATTGTCATAATGGATAGACAATATACACATTTTATATATTTATTTTTGTAGATGTTATCATATCATTTTTCATTATTTATTTCTTTATCCATTTCCCCTACCTTCCTATGAGACTTTCAAGGGTGCTACATTAGTTTCCTAGTCCTGCTGTAATAAATTATCACAAATTGGGTAGCTTCAATCATCAGAAATTTATTCTGTCACAGTTATAGAGGTTAGAAACGTGAAAATCCAAGTGTCAACAGGGCCATGTTTCCTCTGAGAATCCTTCCTCGCCTCTTCCTAGCTTCTGGCGTGTGCCAGCAGTCCCTGGCATTCCTTGGCTTGCAGCTGCATCGCTCCATTTCTGCCCCCATGTTCACTTGGCCAGCTTCGCTCCGTGTATGTCTCTGTTACCAAATCTCCCTCTCCTTATAAGGACATTTATAGGGCTGACCTTAATCTAGTATGATCTCATCTAATTGTATCTGCAAAGATCCTCTTTCCAAACAAGGTCACATTCCAAGGTTCCAAGAGAACATGATTTCTGGAGGAACAGTATTCAACGCAGTCTAGTTACCAATTGTGCCTATTTTTTTACAACCTTCCAGGTATAAGGTATGCAAGGATTCAGCCAGATAGAGTGTACTGGTTGAACAAGCAATTGCTGGGATGAGATTGCCTAGGATCAAATTTCAGTTCTGCTTTATTAGTTGTGAGCCTATGGGCAAAGCTTTCAAACTCTCTAGGCACTGGAGTCCTAATGTGTAAACAGTACCTATCTCACAGAATTCGAGTGAGATTTAAATTAGTCAATTCATATCAAGTGCTTAGAACAATCATTAGCTCATAACAAGTGTTCAACAAATACCATTAGGATTATATTATTTTAGCAAAATATTATTTTTAGATGATAAACACAATGATATTTGTTAAATAAAATACGGAAAGCAAGGAGTGTCAGAAAGCACTGAAAACAGCTTACATTCAAGCTGTTCGTTATTATAAAATATTTTCACATCTGCCTTTTCTCTATGCATAGACTTTTTAGAGCATCAATAAACATTCCATTTAGAAGAGAGAAATGCTGTAGGAGCAAAGGAAGTGAAAAAGGAAAAAGCCTGCCTTTCTCTCTCCCTCAAGGGAAAATTTTCCAAAGAGCCATGCAAAAGGAGCATTACTTCTAAGAGACCATGCCAGGAAAATGGAATTGCTTTTCTGAAACAAAGCAGAAGATTAATACCTGAAGGGTCTAAAATACAATTATGGCATTGATCTCAGGAAAGCCTTGAATGACTCTAATTTTCTTTTTCTTTTTTGCTCTCCAGTATCATTAAAATGGGCTCACATATAAGGGTTTGCAGACTATAAACATCTGAATTACACATCAGGACACACAAAAAGGTCCTGTTAGTGGCAACATTCAATACATGCTCACATTAGTTTCCTCTTATCAGGAATTTTCCGACCTGGGCCGGTTCACCCCTCCTTAGGCAACCTGGTGGTCCCCCGCTCCCGGGAGGTCACCATATTGATGCCGAACTTAGTGCGGACACCCGATCGGCATAGCGCACTACAGCCCAGAACTCCTGGGCTCAAGCGATCCTCCTGCCTCAGCCTCCCGAGTAGCTGGGACTACAGGCGCGCGCCACCACGCCCGGCAGGAATTTTCTTATTGGGTTTGGGGACTGATTTAACAAGCTGTCTATGAAGTGGCAAGGCTACTTTAGGCTGCAAATCAACCCTAAGGGACAGTGTCCTAGCCCTACCCAGCCTGTGGGTTGCCCGAGGGAGCAAGGGACCTCCAACGTCAGGTTACAGATAAAGTGAAGCTGATTTTCCATCTCTCTTGTCTCGCCCCATTGAGGAGATGACCCTTATTTTGGTTCCAGCTATCCGTCCTCAGTTTCCTTCCTTCCCAAACTGTTCAGAATCCTGCAATAACAGTCATCTTTCCCACTTGATTGGCCAAACGCACAAGCCAATGTTTTGTTAGGAGCCTCTGTTTGCCTCTAAACCCAATGACAACCTTAATTTAAGACTGATGACTGAGGATTCTGGGTGTTTAAGAAACAGTCTTAACAACAACTCATTATAAATGTATTTGGGGTCCTTCAGGGCAGTTAAAGGGGGTAGGTTGCCGATGTATATGAGGCCTTTAGGCAATCTCTGATTCTATGGTTATATGCTTACTAAATCATTCAGTCAAAACTCTTGGTGTTCCACATCCTCTTTCATAGAGAGACTATGCCAGCTGCAGATTAAAATGGTTCAATCTTTTTCTGGAATGGAAATGAGAAATGAGGCTGGAGAGCAAAGCAGGGATGAAAATATAAAGTCAATGCTTGGTTAAGGATCATGGGATTTCTCTTGTAAGTAATGGTATGTCGTTACAAGGTTTTAAGCAGGAAAGGACAAGATTGATTTTGCATTTGAGAACATAATTCTGGCTACAGAGTACAGAGGCAATCGGAGGGAGAGGAAAGAGGGATAATCTCTAAAGTTTTTAAGTTAAACATTCCTGTCAAAACCTGACACGATCCAGCCACTGCTGAACATAACTTAAGCAAAGGAGAAGAACTGCTATCTGGAACAAAGACAGGAACAAAATGAACCCCAGAAACATGGATAAAAATTTTTACCACTTAAATTTGTCAAAATTCACCAGATTACTATGTGTGAATTCAGCAACATTCCACTTCGGTTCCTGTCAGTAGTTAAACACGCAAACAGTAAGGGATCACCACTGTGTGGTGAGGAACACAGGCTTCAATATGGGGCAGGCCCCGGGTTCAAGTCTCAAATGTATCAGCTTTATGTTCTTGTTCCTTTGATGTGTTGCTTAATCTCTCGAAGTCTCAGTTTCTGCCACTGTAAAGGCAATCATGATAGCACTTGACTTGTGATGCCATTGTTAGATTCATGTGTGTAAAGTGTGAAAAAGCACATTGCATGGTTTGTGCTGAGGGTCATATCTCCCAAACTCAACCAATTCTTCCTGGTCTCTCTCAGCACCTCTTGGGGAAGGAAAATAGACTGACTCTCACTGAGGAGCTGGAAAGCGTTTTCCTGCCCCTCCACTTTCCTTTTTCTTGGGGGATGGCCAACCCTCCAAGATCGCATGTTGTGCTCTGGTCTTGCCATATGTTTTCAACATAATAGAAATGTTTCCCATGGAGGAAGTGTTTTCAATGTTTCCCTTCAGGGAAAGCCCACAGTTACCCAGCACAATCTGCGACTCCACAGATAAGTCTGACTAATTCTAGAGCACAGAACTTTAGAGCTTGGTTGCCCACAGAGGTAAATCACATGGTCTAACAGCAGCTATTTACAAAAAACAAACAAAAAAACAAACAGGTATAGCACATAGAATAGGTCCTCAGCTAATGTTTCCTAGGGAAAATTCCCCTTAGTTTTTAATACCCAAACTTCACCTAAGCATCTTCAGTTAAATGAATGTTGTGTGCAAAAATTACATTTATTCCTTAAGAAATCAATACAACCTTTTTAACAAAAGAGCGTGGGGGAAACATCTCAAGTTTCACTCCTAATACAATTGCCATTTAGAGCTAATCATGTGTAGATGGCTCAGAAGTATGCACAAATTATCTTCAGTGCTCTGGAGTGCCAGCCGAGGCAAGGACACTGCTGGCATAAGAAAGACAGGACTAGACAAAGCAACCGCTCGATAGCAAACATACTAAGTATGTGGCATTAAGGAAGCAATGTTTTAAGCATTTTACCACGTGATATGACAGTCAGTTCTTTACATATTGGCATTTTAATGTGTGTTCAGTTAGTTACAGGTTTGGGGTTGATTTGTAATGCATAATAATTTTTTCCCACTTCAAATTACTGGAAAAGGGCTCCTGTAGCACTTTTGTGCAAAATAACTGATTTCATTCACAGAAAACCAACACTAAGCAACAGATGTCTGCATTTTGGGCCTCCCATCTGCTTCACCTGTGTGTCTGATTTTTCAATTAGTTCACAAGTAAATGGGAAAAACAGACAGATTTTTTTTTTTTTTGAGGGAGAGTGAGAATGAAAGCAACAGACAGGGACAGATAGAAAGGGAGAGAAATGAGAAGCATCAATTCTTCATTGTGGCACCTTAGTTGTTCATTTATTGCTTTCTCATATGTGCCTTGAATGGGCAGCTCCAGCTGAGCCAGTGACCCCTTGCTCACGCCAGTGACCTTGGGCTCAAGCCAGCGACCCTGGGTTTAAGCCAGGGACATTTGGGCTCAAGGGAGCTACCATGTGGGATGCCTTTCCTGAACCGTGATTCCACATTCAAGCTGGCGACCCCACACTCATGCTGGATGAGCTTGCGCTCAAGTCTGCGACCTCGGGGTTTTGAAATTGGGTCTTCTGCATCCCAGGCCAATGCCCTATCTACTGTGCCACTGCCTGGTCAGGCTAGACAGCTATTTATTGGCCTCCATTTATAAACAGAATATATCGCAAAAGTGATAGGAGGTCACTTCTGAGATGAGGTTATAAGAGCCTGTGACTTCTGTCTTGTTCTTTCTCTCCAGCTCTTACTGCCTCCTTGCTCCAAAGAAGCAAACTGCAGTACTGTGAACTGCCCTATGGCAAATCTCATGTGTCAAGGGACAGAGAGAATCCTCTGGCCAACACCCAACAAGGAACTGAGGCCATCAGACCTATAAGGCCTATGAGAAACTGAATCTGCCAACAGTCACATAAATAAACTTGGAACAAACCTCTACCCATTAAAGCCTTGATTTGATTGCAGTCCAGGATAACACTTTGATTTTCACCTGGTAGATACACTGAGCCAGGGAACCCAGCTATGCCACACGCAGATCCCTGACCACAGAAACTATGCAATAGGAAATGTCTGTTTTATTAAGCCACTAAATTCTAAGGCAATGTGCAGCAATGGATAATTAATATAATCAGTAAGTGTATGCTAATGAAAGAATAAAGGCATGACTTAATTATTCTCCAAAGATTTGAATTGATTTGGACCCTTAGGTACTTACTGTCAGGAAATGGTCCAAGACTTTCTGAACATGCTCTGGTGTTTGTGGGGAACTAAATAGAGCATGCGCCAAAAACTTGGTTGGATCCCATCAGTCTAATTTAAGCCCAATTTGGAGAATTGTTGTCTGGAAAGAAACCTAGAGGTCATTAGCCAAATGCCTGCATTGTGCAGAAATGGAGATTGAGGCTCAGAAGAGCTCAGTGACTTGCCCAGGGTCACAGGGTCCATGGAAGTGTCATGCTAGGACCCAGGGCTTCTGATTCCCACTCCAGGGCTCTTCCATGGCACCCCCTGGCAGTGTGGAGGGGAGAGGAAGAGGAGAAGGGCTGGGGGAAGCCTGAATGTAGAAGGGAATGCTTCAGCAGGGCTCAGGTGAGTGGGTGGGATCAGGAAAGGCACTCCACATGAGGGAGCTATGTGACAGAAAACAGTGATGAGGTGCAGCTTGTGTGAAGACTACTGAGAACCCAGATCTCCATAGTTTGGACAATCATCTTGAAGTTCATACGAAAGGTGAGAATGAGAAGGCATTGAAAAGAAATGGTACCTACAAGGAAGAAAGACCAGCAGAGAAAGGAAGACCAATCTTGTTAGACAGGCAAACCAAGAAAAGAACATTTGCATAAGACTTCATGGCAGGCATCCAGAGAGAATCTAGAAATAAGGAAAATGGGCATGCAGGAAGAAATGGTGGGCATCAGAATTTGGAAAACTTGCTAGCTTCATAGTCTTGAAGCAGAAGGAAATGTGCCAAAACCCTTACCTGTACCCCGTGGCATTTGTATCATCCATTAGCTGCCAGATATGGTTACAGAGTGATCAGTCTACCCAGCTGTACACCGCAGCCCTGTGATAGGATAATAAAGCTTGGGGAACTAACATGTAAAATTAGTCCACAGGAAGGCAACTTCATAGAAATTATTGAGAAATTACTGATTTCTTTAAGTTACTGATTCCTAGCCTGTTATAATGTGGTTTGGTAAATTCTGTGATAATTCCGACTCCTGACATAGACACCGGGGTGTCAGAGAGGAGCCAAAAGGACAGTGGACTGGAGACACAAGTCTGGGTTTCTAGTCCAGGATGACTAAAGCTCTGGGCGCTTCATTTTCTTCAACTGCCCATTAGAGATAATAAAGCTGCCTGTCCTATGTCACAAAGCTTTTGTGAGGCTTGAAGCTTGAGAAAAGCATAAAAGAGTTGTACAAGTGCATAGCTATATATAAAAAGAGGTGCCACTAAGTTTTCCATTGTTGCCACAAAAAGGCCTTTTTCCATTCTTTAGTGGCTTCCTTCACAAGAACAAAGAGGCTCAGATTACATCCCATCGTCAGAGCACATGCTATAAATGATGGAGCTAAAGATGATTCACAAAGATAATCAGATCAAGGTCCTGCAAAGTAGAGCATTTAATTCCTATGATCCTGGCCAGGAAGGACAGGCAGAGAAGTAAGTCTTCAAGATTTTGGCCATGGGAGGAGTACCAGAACCCAAATGATGGAAGCAGGGAAAATGGTGGGATAAGTGTGGAGACTTCCCTGGTGTATTAGTTAAGATAATGCAAGCTGCTATAACACGTAAGCCCCCAAATATCAGAAGCTTAATGCAATAGAACTTTATCATTCACTCATGCAAAGTCCAAATGGACATTTCTGATGGCAGGTAGCTCTCCTCTCTTCCAGCAGTGATTTGGGACCCAGGCTCCCTTATGACTTCAACATCACTTATGGATTCAAAGGTCCTTACTGAATCTTCTGTATCTACCTGTTGTACAAAAAAAGAATAGGGATAAGAAGAAACATCTGCCTTCACCTACTTATGCCTGGAGATGACACACATCATTATCACTCACATTACCATGGTGAGAACCTTCATATAGTCTCGCTAGGTACAAGGGAAACAGTCCTGGTTTGCCAATGACAACTCAACACCACAAAGGGGGAGCTCAAATCTCTGGGGGAAGAGATACCCATCTCTGCCTCACCTGGAAACAGAGAGAAAACAGATCTCTACCATTTTGCATCCTTTTCTTTTGCCAGCACTTCCAGCAATACAAATGTCGAAGTATTTTATAGCTAGGAACATTACCAATAAACAGACAACATTGCTTGGAAAGCTACTGTTATTGATCCCTAAATCATGAAAAGAGCCCAGCATGGTTCTAAATCAGAGATCAGAAGCTTATGGGAGGACATCATAAAATAAATAAATAAAATAAAAAATAGGCTTTGAAGTCAAGTCAGGCTAGGTTTTAATCTCTGCTCCTGCTCAAACAATGATGAACCTTGCACAATTTATTTAACCCTTCTAAACCACAAAGTCTTCAGCAATGGCATAAGCTTCATAAGATACTGAAAGGATTTTGTGAAGACTTATTGAGATGGCACCGCAAGTACTTAGCCCATAAAAGGCACACACAAAATAGTGCCCTCGTGACATCTACTGTAGTTGGGCACATACAACTCCCATAGGCCAGCAATTCCACTCCCAGGTAGACACCCAACGAATACACATATTTACCAAAAGTCAGGTACCAGAATGTTCAGAGCAGCACTGTTCCTAATAGCTAAAATGCAAAAAAGAATACATATACCCACCAAGAATAAAATGGACAAATAGATTGTGGTATATCTTGCATGCAACACTACACAGCAATAAAAATGAACAACTACAGCTATTTGCACCAATATGGAGGAATCTCACATATACTGAGCAGAAGGTAAAGAGAATACCTACTGTGTGATTCCATTTAGTTAATATCTCAAATGAACAAAATTAATCTATGCTGGTAGACGTCAGAATGGTCCTTACCCTCGGAAGGAGCTACTGAATGGGAACAGACGTAACAATGGATTCTGGGATGTAGGTAATGTTGTATTCTGGAATGGGGGTGCTGCTGACAGAGTACATTCAGTTTATAAAAATCCATTAAACTGAATATTTAGATCAATAAAAAGTATTTTAAAATGTTGACCTTTCTAGCTTTGGCCAAGTAGCTCAGTTGGTTAGAGCATACTCCTGATATACCAAAGTTGTGGGTTCAATCCCCAGTCAGGGCACATTCAAGAATCAGCCAATGAATACATAAATAAGTGAAACAACAAATTGATATCTCTCTCTACTGTGTATCTATCTCTTTCTCCCCCTTCCTTTCTCTCTAAAATCATTCAATCAATAAATATTTTTAAAAAACTAAAATGGTGACCTTCCTGAGTGACACTCCCAAAGCATTTCAATCTTGATCACAATGGCCACCAGCCTTTGCGAGGGAATAAAAATACAGTAAAAGGAACAGGAGGGAAGAAATGTGCAAGTAAGCCATAGAGAGGGAAGAGAGGGGTGAGGGTGCAAAATAAGGCTGCAGGGTATTAAAAGCCAGAGATATCTAGCACTTTTCTAAAAAATGCCATTTTGTGTTATATGCCCCAAATCCCTGACAATACCAAAAGGGTCCAGGACACTTTTTCATAGTGACACTAGCATTCTTATTTGGGCTAAATTTTAGTGCTGCTAAAAATACAAGTCTTCCCTATGGGCAATCCAGTATGTGTCTTCCAGATTATAATGTGTCTTCCTGTTCCATATGCCACCCTGTCATTTCTGTCATTGTGATTCTTCTTCCCTGTGTCATTTTGGGGCACTATAGTTATATGTATGTGTGTGGGGGCAGGAGGATGATCCTTACCAGTCCCAGTCCTTGCAATCTATATCACTTCACCAATGAGGGATTCCAACACCAAGATCATACAAAACCCATTCTCTGCTAATGTCATCACCAAATAGCCTAACTTTGATAGGGACAACCACATAATAACTCAGGCCTATGCTCACTATACTTATTTTTAACAATGCACCCATTTTTAACCATAAATGTATGTCATGTAGAGAACACATAATAACAAAGAGTCAATAAGATTACAACACTAGAAGATAAATATCTTTGGCTTGATTTTATAAGTATTTTATAAACGTTAGCATCAGCAGGAGCCTTAAGAGATTATTTTCTCATTTGACCAAGGAAGAAAACTGAAGCCAAGAGAGTAGCATGACTTGCTTTAATACATGAAGATAGTTGTGGCCAAACCAAGACAAAACCCCAGACCTTCTCTCCTTGCCCAGCTCCCTCTCTACTGCCCATACAAGCAAAGGGCTTCCACTTCTCTCCCAGTGTACCTGGCAGAGAACGAACATGATGCCAGCACCCTCCATTTCCTATTTCAATCACGAGCCCCCGGGTCTGCTGTCTACAGAAATAAGTGTCTTGCCTTTGCCTGTAACAAATGGGTTGAGATAATGTTCTTAGAAAGTTTCTAAAAAATATATACAAGTTCAGTTTTTATTTTTTCAATTGTCAAGGTTTTTCTTTTTACTTTTTTAAAAATATATTTTTAAATTTTAAAAAGAGGTTACAAGAATAGTATAAATAACCCCCATATAACTTTACCCAGATTGATCATTTTTTAAAAATTTTGCCATAGTTGCTTTATAATTCCTCTTCCTCCCACCTTTCTTCTTCTTCTCTCTCTCAATACCTCTCTCATTATTATTTATGCTGACAGAGAATACAATCACTGTTATTTTTCTCACAGAGTAGGTTGCATAAATCCTGCCACTGTGCCTCACAATGCATCAGGATGTGTTTCCTAAGAACAAGGATATTTTCTTATATGACGAATATAATTAGAAAATTCGTGTCGTCACAATATTACGATCTGTTCTACAGTCCCTATTCCAATTGGATTTCCATGCCTCTTTACTCTCCTCCAATCTGGAACAGCTCTTCGGGCTTTCTTTACTTTCATGATAGTAACATTTTTTGAAAAATGCAGGTGTTTTGTTTGTTTTTGTACTAGAGTGTTCTTTAATTTAGGTTGTATCAATGAACTTTTGCTATATAATAAACTACCCCCAAACTTAATAGCTTGAAATAAAAATTTGTTACAACAAAAAAATGTATCTTTTCTCACAATTCAGTGAGCCAGCTAAATGATCCTTCTGGTTTGGGGCCAGTTTTGTCTAGGATGTTCTCGTAGAGCAATTTTTAACCCGTGTACTACAAGAATTTTTAAAACATAAATGCAACCTGTATAACTATGTCAATTATGTCACCCCAATAAATTCAATTTTAAAAATGTGATACCTGACTATTTAGTCACAGACACTGACCTCTTTCCTCTTAGATTGTCAAATAAAAAAAATGGCAATAGTCAACACAACAATAGGTGTCTAGTGTGAATGAATCAAAATTAGACCTATTATTTTTTGACAGTTTGGCAAAAAATATATTTTTGGTGTGCCACAGAACTTTATTAATTAGCTTTGTGTGCCATAAGATGAAAAGGGTTGAAAATCGCTGGTATAGAATGTCCTCACTCTCATGTCTGGCACTTGGCTGACTATGAGCATGGGTCATGAGGATGACCCGGCCATGTGTCTCTCATCATCCAGCAGGCTGACCTGGGTGCGTTTACACAGTGGAAGTCATAGGTCCAAAGCTCAGTGACAGAGCAACCCCCAATGCACAAACACTTTCCAAGCCTTTGATTGCATCCTGTTTGTTAGTGTCCTGTTGGCCACAGGAAGTCACAAAGCCAGTCCAGAGTCAGTGTAGGAGAGTATTCACATAGATCAGGGGTGGTCAACCTTTTTATACCTACCGCCCACCTTTGTATCTCTGTTAGTAGTAAAATTTTCTAACCTCCCACCTGTTCCACAGTAATGGTGATTTATAAAGTAGGGAAGTAACTTTATAAAATTTATAAAGCAGAGTTACAGCAAGTTAAAGCATATAATAATAAATGCTTACCAAATACTTTATGTAGGATTTCCGCTAAGTTTGGCAGAATCAATCTTTATAAAATAACTTACTATAGTTAAATCTATCTTTTTATTTATACTTTGGTTGCTCCGCTACCACCCACCATGAAAGCTGGAACGCCCACTAGTGGGCAGTAGGGACCAGGTTGACTACCACTGACATAGATCATAGAGAGAAGTATAAGTTTTACAATCTACCCAGCAGCTAAAGGTAGGAAATAAAATATTTTTTCAAAGAAGAAAGAAGACCTGGTTGATTGGCTCAGTGGATAGATTGTTGGCCAGGCATATGGATGTCCCAGGTCCAATTCCCAGTCAGGGTACACAAGAGAAACAACCATCTAAGAGACTTTGCATGGGATATGGAGACATGATGCAGGGGTTTGAGGATGTTATATCGAGTGGACACTTAAAATCATGTTAAATTTAAAAATTAAAATTAAAATATTTTAAAAAGAGAGAAGTGACCATCTGCTCCTTTTTCCCTTCTTTCTTCCTTCTCCTCCCACAGCCAGTGGTTTAACTGGTTTGAGTGTCAGCCCAAGGCACTGAGAATAGCTCAGTTGGTCTGAGCATTGGTCTCAGGCGTGGAAGATAGCTCAGATGGTCTGAGTATCAGCCCTGGGTGCTGAGAATAGTCAGTTGATTCAAGCATTGGTCCCAGCAGGGGGTTACTGGGTGGATCCTGGTTGGGGTACATGTGGGAATCTCTCTCATTATCTCCTCTCTTATCACTTTAAAAGAAGAAGAAGAAAGAATATGCTAGTAATAGAAGAAATGAGGAGAAAATACAAAAACCTCCAAAATAGTGTGGTAGGAACACTTAAATTTATAGCCTTGATAATGGGAAACACAAAACAAAAATCTATAACTAAGACACATACCATAAAAAAAGCAAACAAAAGGGAAAATCATAGAAAACCACCAAACTAAACTAGCAGACAGAAATATAAGGGGGAAGAACTATTAAACAAGCAGAAAAAAATAAGGTAAAATGGCTATAAAGAATCCTCACATATCAATAATTACTCTAAATGAAAATAGACAAAACTCACTTATTAAAGGGCACAGAGAAGTGGATTGGATTAAAAACAACTCAATTATATGTGGCCTTCAGGGGACATATTTCAGCTGCAATGACAAACACAGTCTCAAAATAAAGGGGTAGGAGATAGTATTCCAAGAAAATAGCATCCAGAGAAAAGCAGGTGCAGCCATGCTGTGTCAAACAAAATAGATCTCAAGATAAAACAGAAACAAAAGGCAAAGATGGACATTTTATAATGATAAAGGGGACAATCTTTCAAGCAAACAAAGCACTTATTAATATCTATATGCGCCTAACCTGGGAGCACCAAAATGTATAAAGCAACTACAAACCGACCAAAAGGAAAAAACGGACAAAAATACATTTATAAAGGAATCCTAAATGCCCCACTGACAACAATAAATAGATCATCTGGACCACTGAATTTTCAACCATTTTCATTTCATGGCACATATAAACTAATTACTAAAATTATGCAGCACACCATAAAATTATATTTTCTGCAGAGCTGAGAAAAAAATAAGTATATAAAATTATAGCCTTGAAAGAATCTGAAATCATGCCACAAAAAAAGGCTTATAATGCAACCTTACTAGTAAAGGGTTTGTCATCCTGCCTCTTTTTATTAGTCTAAGGGGTCACATTTAAAAGCCTGCAAATGAACTGTAACACTCACTCTCAGAAGCTATAATACAATTACCGCAAACAACTGAGTGACAGGACTCCGTGCAGAGTAACAGGGCCCCACTACAAGAAAAACAACAAGAGAATAACAATAAAGAGAAATTGATGGTCTTTCTCCCTCTTGGGGCAACAACGGAGAAACTGAGGCTGTGGTATAGAAGCGAGCATACACCTCCCTTACATAAGGTGTCATGCAGCGGGGGAGGACCTGGAATACCAAATTTACCATTTTTTCAAGAAAATATAAAAATCTAGGTTTACATGTGAAATTTTCAGATTTTGAGATGTTGGTTTAAGTATTTTTTAAGAGCACATTCACAGTATGAATTAGCCGAAGGGCTGTGATTTTGAAAATTCGACTTTTCTGACCTAAAATTTAAAAATGTTGAACTATAAGAGTAGGAAGGGTTTCAAAATTGAATAAATGAAATGCTTACTCAATCTCCTTAGATATAATATCTCTCTCATTCTGTGACTATGGGAAATATTCCTTCATTTATGCTCAATAACTATGAGACTTAACATCACTCATGTAGCATAGATACATCCTTATACTTGATAACTATTGCCTTTAGCATCATATATCATATAGACATAGATGATCCAACTTTGTCATACTGGAATACGCAGATATTCAAGAGGTAATGACAAGCTGAGACAGGATAAGACCATCACAAGATTTCAGAAATCAAGAGCCTGAATTTATTTTATTTTATTTTTTATTGATTGATTTTTAGCAAGAAGAAGGGAGAGAGGGACAGGAATAGCACTCTGCTCCTGCATGTGCTCTGACTGGGGATCAAACCAGCCACCTCTGTGCTTCAGGACAGTGCCCTAACCAACCGAGCCATTCAGCAAGGGCCTGAATTTATTTCTTACGTAAGAAAGGGAGAGTTTCGCTGGTCAGGCAGAATCTTTTTGAGCAAAGCAAACCACTGATGTTGGTGATGGGTTTCTTGTGAGGTTACATTTGTCTAAGAGACAATAGTGGTCAGCCTGAGAAGCCTGTCCAAGTCAGCAGCCTGTGGAAGTGTGAGACTGTCACTGACTGGCAGACTTTCAGAGAGTAACCAGTGACAGATAAGACAGCTTCAGAGCCTGTTCTGGGGTTTGATTGTTCCAGTGGCTAGAGAACGCCTGCCTGTTCTGGGGTTTGATTGTTCCAGTGGCTAGAGAACGCCTGCCTGTTCTGGGGTTTGATTGTTCCAGTGGCTAGAGAACGCCTGCCTGTTCTGGGGTTTGATTGTTCCAGTGGCTAGAGAATGCCTGCCTGTTCTGGGGTTTGATTGTTACAGTGGCTAGAGAATGCGTTGTGTTTCCCTAGGAGTGTGGGGACTTTTTGTAAATTCTCAGGACTATCTGTGTGGAACTACTGGGGCTTCTGAAAAGGTTACACTGTCATGGCCCCACACCAGCACAGATGCTATCTCACAATGGGCTATGAGCTTTTTACCACATGGAGTGTGGCCCTTCTGTGAAGCTATGGAGCCTAGATATAAAGTCAGGACCATTTGTTTCTTAGGTCAGAGCCTAAGAAAGGCTCTACCCACGTGGACAGGTGGATCTGGATCCTCAAAAGGTAACATTTTCAATCCTCATGAATTACAAATTCCCTAAGGACAAGAAATGGTATTTCATTGAAAGTACGTGCCCTCTGATTTCCCTACTACAAGGACAAAAGGGGAGAATAAGAGAAAGCATAAGATACTGAAAGGGAAAGAAAAAAAGAAAAAAGGAACCAAGTTAAAGGTCATCTTGTGTCTTATGTTTTGAATCAGATACTAGATTAAAATTCAGGCAGCAGGGTAGCATTCATTTTTTATATACTTCTAGGAAACAATTCCTGATTGCCATGACCAACAATTTTCCTTATTAGCATGTCCCTAGTTTTACATAAAATAGGATGTGGGATGTCTCTTTAGAAATACAAAGCTCATGTGTGTTCGTGCCTCTGTTTCTATTTTGCTCATCAGTTTATTTTGTTTGTTAGATTTTACATGTAAGTGAGATCCTATGGTATTTGTCTTTCTCTGACTGGCTTATTTCACTTAGCATAATAATCTCCAGGTCCGGGTCGGGCGCATGCGGGAGTCTGTCTGACTGTCTCCCCCTGTTTCCAGCTTCGGAAAAATACAAAAAAAAAATTGTATTGTAAGAGTTTGCTATATTCTGGATAAGAGATGCTTATCATATGATTTGCAAATATTTTCTCATATTTTGTACATCTGTTCATGTCCTTTTACTTTCTTGATAGTGTCATTTAATGAACAAAAGTTTTTAAATTATGGATAAAGTCCAATTAAACTATTTTTCTCTTTTGTTGTTTGCACTTTTGGTGTTATAACTAAGAACCTCTTTCCAAATGCAAGGCTGGGACTACTTTCAAATTTCCACTTCCCACCACAAACCTTTATTCTGTGGTTTACCCAAAGTGAATGAGTCCCTAGACATGCTATTTCCTTTACCTAGCAAACCTCTTCTCTTCCTTCCAGATCCAATTCAAGTGTCATCTCAGTAAACTCTTTAAACCCACAAGGATTGTCACTTACTCAAACATCTCTCTCTCTCAGGCACTGATCCTATTTCTGTACTCAGCTGGTATGTAAATTTATCTGTTTCTTTCTCTTCATTTAAGATTGTGGTGCTTTGAGCACAGGGATGAACTTTACTTTGCTCCAAAGCCTGTGCCTTTAGTAAATGCTCAGTGTTTGTGGAATGGATGGATGAATGAACAATTCTGAGAAGCAACACATTCTCTTTCATATGGTTTTAAAGCCATTTCTTGTAGCCCATCGGTATTGTGGAGAAACAGATTTCCCTCAGCAAGGGTGAGATGAATGTAGGATTGATTGAAACACATGGCATTGTCATTAGGTACTTAACACCCAGCAAGGTTCTCCTTGTCTCACCTACTCTGTGTGTCTGCATGTGTGTGTGTGCACATGCGTGCGTGTGTGTGTGTTGGACACCTTCCCGTTCTCTAAGCTGCTATGACTCTTGTTGCATCAGTCAGAAGAGAAGACTTTCACATGAGACCTAACTTGGGCTTTGTATTTCTTTCCTTTTTTTTCTTAATTAAATTTATTGGGATGACATTGGTTCACAAAACCATACAGGTTTCAAGTGCACAATTCAACATAACACCATCCATTCACCACATTGTGTGCCCTCTGCTCCAGCTATGTCTCTTTCTGTCCTCATTTTCCCCACCTCTGCCCACCTACACCTAATACCCACCTCACCCCCCCCCACTTTTTTTTTGTATTTTTTCAAAGTGAGATGCAAGGAGGCAGACAGATAGACTTCCGCATGAGCCCAACCGTGATCTACCTGGCATGCCCACCAGGGGGCGATGCTCTGCCCCTCCGGGGTGTCGCTCTGCCGCGACCAGAGCCACTCTAGCGCCTGGGGCAGAGGCCAAGGAGCCATCCCCAGCGCCCGGGCCATCTTTGCTCCAATGGAGCCTTGGCTGCGGGAGGGGAAGAGAGAGATAGAGAGGAAGGAGAGGGGGAGGGGTGGAGAAGCAGATGAGCGCTTCTCCTGTGTGCCCTGGCCGGGAATAGAAGCCGGGACCTCTGCACGCCAGGCTGACGCTCTACCACTGAGCCAACCGGCCAGGGCCTACAATACAATTTTTAAAAAGACAATCCTATGGGCAAAGGGTTTGAATGGACATTTCTAATATATATATATATATATATATATATATATATATATATATATATATATGGCTAATAAGCATATAAACAGATGCTCAACATCATTAGTCATTAAGGAAATGCAAGTCAAAACCATGAGAGTTGGGAGACAATGCTGGTAAGATAGTTATAATTTAAAAAAAAAAAACAGAAAAGAACAAGTGTTAATGAGGATGTGGAGAGACTGGAATCCTCATACATTACTGTGGGGAATGTAAAATGGTGTGGCCCCTGTGGAAAACAGTGTGGCAGTTCCTCAAAAAGTTAAATATAGAAGACTGTATGACCCAGCAATTCTGCTCCTAATTATACAACAAAAGAATTGAAAGCAAGTATTCAAATAAACACTTGTGCATAAATATTCATAGCAGCACTACTCATAATCACCAAGAGCTAGAAACAACTGTAATGTTCATTCACTGATAAATGGATAAACAAAATATACTACACCCATAATATTATTTTTGACAGAGTCAGAGAGAGACAGTTAGGGACAGACAGATGTGAAGGGAGAGAGATGAGAAGCATCAGTTCTTTGCTGTAGCACCTTAGTTGTTCATTGATTGCTTTCTCATATGTGCCTTGACTAGGGGGCTACAGCAGAGAGACTGACTCCTTGCTTAAGCCAATGATACTGAGCTCAAGCCAGCGACCTTGCGCTTCAACCTAGTGACCTTGGGCTCAAGCCAGAGACCATGGGGTCATGTCTATGATCCCACACTCAAGCCAGCAACCCTGTGCTCAAGCTGGTAAGCCCGTACTCAAGCCGGATGAGCTGGTGCTCAAGCCGGTGACCTTGGGGTTTCAAACCTGGGTTCTCTGTGTCCCAGGCTGACACTCTATCCACTGCACCACCACCTGGTCAGGCCACCCGTAATATTGAATATTATTAAACAGCCATAAAATATACATTCTTACAGTTTTATCTCAAAAGTTTTTTGAGTAACAGAGAAGTTTAATATTTGAGGAAGAATCTGGATAATGTAAACAAATTACAGAAGGGGAAATGGTGGCAAGGAAGTCAGTTGCAAATGATTCCAGAGATAACAAGGTTTGA
Source organism: Saccopteryx bilineata (assembly GCF_036850765.1). Taxonomy (NCBI): domain Eukaryota; kingdom Metazoa; phylum Chordata; class Mammalia; order Chiroptera; family Emballonuridae; genus Saccopteryx; species Saccopteryx bilineata. The sequence continues at coordinate 137,046,009 of NC_089502.1, read as the reverse complement.
ATTAAAGCATGGCAAAAGAGGTAGAGAGAAGAGGCTGGCACAAGACAGGTATTTGAAACAGAATGGACAGCAGTTTGGGACTGGGTATGGGGGAAGAGATTAGAAGGAGTTGGGGAGCAAGTGCTGGTGGAAGATGGTGGATTAGTTGGATGGAATGATACACCCGGAATGGGTTTGAGAGGAACTCTAATCCTTGAGCACCTGCAGATTGGGGCAGGGTGCATACATAAAGAGATTCGCAGTGTGACTATGGGATCTGGTCAAAGACGAAGCTCTTAGAGGGCTAAGAAACAAGTGAGTCTTTTAACCATCCCCAAAGAATGTGAGTCCATCACTTTCCAGAACAGTGGTCACTGGTTTTGTAGAATAAACAGCAATAGTCTCAGAAGCTCTAAGAGTGAACCCTGATTGTGGCTGTAGGCACAGTGTCAAAAAGACACTACCTTCTTTATACATGAGAAAAAAATGAAGTAGAGCAGAGAGAATAGGCAAGGAGGTCAGCTAGGGTCATTCAGTTGGGGTCATTTAAGAGATGCTCAGTACCTGAAATAAGGGTAGAAAATCCATAGTAGGTGTGGAAAGGAAATACTGGCCATGAGAAGGTTTTCAAGATTGAATGAATAGAATTTAGTGAATGAATATAAAGTGGTGAGAAAGATTGACAGGCTAGGAAAATGAGTATAGGGTAGACAGTAGATGGTGCACACATGTGCAACAGACACAAAGCACACTTCAGGCAGGTACAATCCTTGCTGGAGAGGACAAGCATATACCTATTTAGAGATCTAGTTGTCTACAGAGTGAAGAAGTGTTCACTGTGAGGGTGTGCATGCTGCAGACACAGGCTAGGCTTGGGTGGGTGGATATAGAGGGTGTGATAAAATACCATAGAAGTGAGACTCAGTGAGGGAAGCATAGTCATAACACGAGGAGACGGTCACTCCGGATGGAACTGTCTCAATGTATGGAGGAGGGTATACTGACTTCACGTCTAACCAGAGAGAACCAATGATGACCTCTTTTCTCAAGCATTAATCTGCATTTCTGTTACTAAAGTGTTGGAGTCACACTTCTCTTTACAGTTAATGATGTCACTATGGTCAAAAGCCCCACTGGGACAGTGGCCCTCATGCCTTCCTGGGTTTTTTATAGTGGCATTTGCAGAGTGCAAGCCTACTACAGTAATGCATTACAGCCAATGAAAACCAATGAGCAGTTCCACCACCATCTCCATTGCTTCTGTGAAAAATGCCGGCTACCCTATCCCTGGGGACACTTGTTAAAAAGAATTCAAAATTTTAAAAAGTATCTCCAAAATGAAAAAGAAAAATGCTGGTTAAGTCCTCTGGCTGATCCAGGGGGGAAGAAAAAAGATGATGAAATGCCCAGTCCTTTGCTTCAGAAACCATTAACAGCAGACTCAATAAACCCTTGCAAGAAGATAATTTTATAGTTCACAACTAGTGAAATAGCAGTCAATTTGCCTCCCCACACTAAGCTTGCCTTCTTTCAATTAGTTCTCTAAAATGTAGGTAGCCAGGAAGACACATTTTTAATGAAATTTGATTTTGACTTACTTTAACTCTTTAATGGCTTCTTGGGATCAAGTCCAAATTCATGTGAGAGAGTCTGTGACATGACAGGTGGATGGACTCGAGGAGTAGATAGTGGCCTTTAGTTGACAGGTAACAAGAAAGTGGGGATCTTAGTCCTACAGTGGCAAGGATCAAAACTTGACCAAGAAACAGGTGAGCTTAGGAGAGGACCTCGAGGCTCCCGAAAGGCATATAACCCTGGTGACACATTGAGTGTAGTCTCACAAGACCCTAAAGCAGAGGAACCAGCAGCTAATCTATACCTGAGCTTGTAATGCACGGAAACTGAGGGAATTGTGTTGTTTTAAGCTGCTGAATTAGCAAATTTGTCACAGAGCAATATATAAGTAGTTCACCCTTCTATATTTTGCACAGCACTGGGGCTGATCTACCCATGGAAGAGTATTATAAAATTTTACTCTCTTCACATGCCCTCTATTAAAATTTGTCCACTTCCACAATGTGCCTGAAAAGATAGATAAAGCCAATTTGCAAAAACTGATTCAACAAGTAGTTGTAATTAAATGTGGAGAGTTGTTCAGATAGATGAACAACAGGGGACTTTGAGCACAGAGCAGGATGAGCTAAAATAGCCTAGGAATTCAGGAAAGGGTCTCTGGAGGAAGCGATGTTGAGGTTGGAAGAGCAAGAGTTATTCAGCAAGAAGGAGAGTGCAGAATATGAAAAAAAGAGACTTTTTGAAAAATGTAAACTGTCTGGTATGGCTTAGACAAAAGTGCATAAATTCTAAGTGTTCAGCTTGACAAATTTTCACAAAGCGAACACCCATGCAACTAACGCTCAGTTCAATATTATCTACCTCCCGAAACCCCCCTGTGCCCCATTCCAGAGAGTAACCCATCCTTCTCTGTCCTAACTTGTTAACACCATATTTAATTTAGACTAATTTTGTACTTTATATACTAGCACTAATATAGTATGTGCTTTTCTGTACCTGGCCTTTTGTTCCCAATGTTATGTTTGTGAGATTCAATCATGTTTCATAAAGCTGAAATTACTTTTGTCTTTTGGAGGAATAGTATCCCCTTTTTGTAAGATACCACATTTATACATGCTGATGTGGGTGACAGGGGTTGTTTCCTGGTTGGAGCTATTACATACAGTACTGCTATGAACATGGCAGCTTCTTCAAGGCCAGCAAGGGAGACCCGCACTCTAGTAGGCTAAGATGGACTCAGATAATAGTCAATAATGTGGAGATAATGGGATATGAGGCCTGCTTGGGTGCTTGGAGCAGCAGGGAGATCATTTTACAGAGTGCATGATTTTCCGACCACTTTGCTGTACATCTGAGACTGTTGCGGAATGGTACTGAATGTACACTGTGGTTGAAAAAACCAAAGAACTATAAAAATAAAGTCTCATCACCTATGACATATCATATAACCTAATCTAGGGGTGGCATCTCATCAACTTTCTCACATTCTGTTGGCTGGAAGCAAGTCTCAGGTTCTGGCCACATTCAAGAGGAGGAGAATTATGCAAGGACGTAACTCAACAGGGGTTCCTTAGAATTCTGCCTACCACAAAAGGGTATTATTATTTGGAGACTGAGGGAGTTTTTCTCAGCAGCTCTCAAATCCCACAATATAGAAGCAGGAACCAGCCTCCAAAATGGCACCTTATGATCACACCCTTGTGTAATCCCCTCCCACACTGTACCAGAGTCAGTCTCTGTGACCAGTAGAAATTGGCCAAAATGACAGCACATGACTCTTGAGGCTAGACCATCAAAGACAATGCAGTTTCCACCTCTCTGTCACTTGCTTTCAGAAAAGCTAGCCAACACGCCATAAGGAGTGCAGAGGCCCACATGGCAGGAATCTGAGAACTACTGCCAATAAGGTAGTCATATTAAAAACACAAAAGCAGAATGCCAAATTTGAATTTCAGATAAAAATGAATAAGTTTAGTATAAGTATGACTCAAAATAGTGCATGTGACAGACTTATACTATAAAATCATTCATTGTCTTCTGAAATTCAAGTTTAATTGGGCATCCTGAGTTTTGTGTTTGTTTTCCAAACTCTGGTAACCCTACCTGCCAACAGCCATGTGAGTGACACAGGCTCCCCAATTTGGTTTCAATCAAATTTTCATCTGACTGCAGCCACAGCTAATATCTTGATTGCAACCTCAGGGGAGACCCTGAACCAGGACCTTCTAACTAAGCTGCTCCTCAATTCCTGACCTACAAAAACTGAGATCATATATGCTTATTATATAAAGCCCCAAAGTTTGAGGAGTTATTTGTTACACAGTCAGTGATGACTAATACAATAGGTAAATGTCAGCCCATTATCTTGTCTCTTATGCGACAAAATGATCAAGAATGGTTCGTTTAAGAAGCAAAGCCCCTTCTCTAGTAAAAGAGTAAGAAGATACCTCAGAAATAGCAGCTACGGTCATCATTTATTAATGAAATGCCTCAGTATCTATTTCCTTGAATTAAATCTGTCAAACAGAACTCTTTGTTAGGGAAGTCAGAAGGCATTTCTTGTTGTTCTTGCTCACTGAAGTTGGCAACAGCAGCTTCAACATAACAAAGCCTGACAGCTTGATTCAGCCTGAACATGTTGGTGACAGGCAAGTGATGTCTGTTGTAAATATCAGGGCCTGCAGTTCCTCAAGCAAAGATGGGAAAGGCAAACGCACATTGGACAACTGCAGGGTCCGCCAGCGTACATTCTCCCGCTGGAGGAACACGAAGTGACTTGCACATTATTACACATGTGGCTGGAGCGGGAGTCCATGGGGAACCAAAGGACCTTAAGAGCTGTGGTTCTCAACTAGGGGTGACCTGCTCCCCCTCAGGGGACACTTGACAATGTCTGGAGACATTCTGAGTTGTCAAAACAATAAATAAAAATGTGGGTATTGGCATCTATTGGGTAGAGGCCAGAGATGCTGCCAAACATCCTACAGTGCACAGGGCAGCCCCCCACATCAAACAATTATCTGACCCAAAACATCGTTAGTGCTGAGAATGAGAAATCCTGCTCAGGAGCCAGAGAAATGAACTACCTGTTATACTGACAAATCAGATTGCTATAATTCTCTGGAATTTGGAAACTATTTACTTTGCAAACATTTAGTTCATTGCTCCATTCAACACTTTCATTTATTACATCTATATTCATTAATTTTTGTTTATTCAATAAATATTTATTGAGTGTTTCACTATGCCAGGTGCTATGGGAAAACTAATGTGTATTAGAAATGTATTCAGCCATTAAATAAATTAGTGAGCACCTGGAAGTGATGGGGCGTGGATCGAATGTGTTTTCTTGCCTCAAAAGTCTAAAATCTTGAGTTAATACTAGATGAAAAAAGAAGGGGAAAAAACAGAAAAAATGAAGCAATCCTGCAGACTGAACAATCAAAGCTCTGAGTAATTCTAATAATGGGGAGTTCTCTCCAGGGAAACATGTAAAGAGCAGCTGTCATAAGACCATTGATTAGGAGAAGGCAACACCATTGGGCGAATGTGTGGAACCAGCTGCTTATGTGTTTTCATTGACTCACCTTTTCTTTAATCTAATACAGTATACAGAAATTTATGGAGAGATTTTTTCAAAGGTATTTGTGAAAAATAGCAATCAAGTGAAAGCTAAGGCTTCAGTGATGATTAAAGAGCTAGCTCTAGGATACATACATGCCTTGCACAAAACTTCAGTGCAGAAGAAATTCTAAACAAATATTTCCAGCTGGCAAAGGCAAGGTCTGTGAGGGCTCCGAACATACCTCTTATGAATGAGGAAGCGTTATAATAGTGCTCTTTGGATCAGAAAATGGGAGAATCTGGGAGTGTTGGGAGAGGTTTCAAAGGCGAGAAAGGCAGAGGTGGAATCATAAAGCAGCCTGGCTGACACGCAGAATGCATGGAGGAACCGGGGGAAGGCAACGGGTAGAAAGGCCATGCCTGCATTTTATAGAACACTCAATATTCAGTGAGACTCTCACATCCAAACAAAGGCATGGACAAAGGATTAAGAGGGGGAAGTCTTCTATATTGTTCACTATTACTTTAGTTAAAACAGTGGTCCCTAGTCTATCACAGGGGTTAGGTCAGAACCCCCATGATAGGCAAAAATCTGTGAAGTAGTGACATTATATTTACTTTATTATTTGTATATACTTTAAAGCTTTATAAACCCTCCCCACATTCTTATAAACCTTTCCTTCACTGTTATTAACTTTTCCCATACTTATTTTGTTTATTTTACCACAAAAATAATTAAAATAATAAATATATAAAAATATCTATATACCACAAAGTCCCACAATATAGCAAAAAATCTGCAATACAAAATTAGATATATACTATTATAAAATCTGCAATACAGTGAGACTGCAAAAAAATGAACTGTGATATGGTGAGGGACGACTGTATCTTTATATCATCTCACACCTGTTAGAATGGTTATCACCAGAAAGATAAAATAGCAGTGTTGGCAAGGATGTGAAGATAAGGAAACCCTTGTGTGTGCACTATTAGTGGGAATGTAAATTGGTGCAGCCACTGTGGCTGAACTCAGTATGGAGGTTCCTCAAAAAGTTAAAAATAGAACTACCATGTGATCCAGCAATTCTACTTCTGTGTATATAGCCAATGAAACAGGATCTCGAAGAGATACATGCACTCCCGTGTTCACTGCAGAATTATTCACAATAGCCAAGGTATGGAGACAGCCTAAGTGTCTACTGATGGATGAATGAATAAAGAATATGAGAAATATGTACACAGTGGAACATTATCTAGCTATAAAAAAGAAGAAAATCCTGCCACAACTAATTTGCAACAACATGGATGAAACTGAAGGACATTATTCTGAATGAAATAAGCCAGATACATAAGAGAAATACTGTATATTCTCACTTATACATGGAATTTTTAAATTTCAAACTCATAGAAACAGAGTAGAACAGTAGCTTCCAGGAATTAAGAAGAAATGCTGGTCAAAGGGTTCAAACCATGGTGGGATTCAAATAATTTAACAACCGGTTCTCTGCCTTAATGACAGTTTTAAGTATAAAAAAAGGATATAGCAAAAGGTAGTTTATTATTTCACACATTTAATACTTAAATAAGAACAATAAGAGGTACATAAAACTAGATTATAACAGTTTTAAAATATTAATGAAAAAATACTCAATAATACCTGATAAAAAACAATAAAACTGTTAAGATATTTCCATATTGCTTCTTTTTAAAATAAATTGTTAAGATTTTATTTATTCATTTTAGAGAGGGGAAATAAGGAGAGAGAGAGAGAGAGAGAGAGAGAGAGAGAGAGAGAGAAGGGGGGAGGAGCAGGAAGCATCAACTCCCATATGTGCCTTGACCAGGCAAGCCCAGGGTTTTGAACCGGTGACCTTAGCATCCCAGATCAATGCTTCAATGCTTTATCCACTGCACCACCACAGGCCAGGCCCATATTTCTTCTTGATTGGCATTCCACTGGCAATTTTTTTCACCTGTAGATGAAATGAACATTACTATGGGCACTCAGAATACACTGTTGCACAGATGAACGTTAAAAAAAGAGTAAGGAATGTAAATTTGTGATTTCCACATTGGGCAGCTGCCCAGGCGCCCACCTTAGAGAGAACCCTGATGACAAGTGCCATTTGAACAACCAGTTCACCAAACTCAACAAAAAATTAGGTATTGGTTCTGCCAAACTGGTGCGACCCAGCTGAATCCCACCACTGGTTCAAACTTTCAGTTGTAAGATGAGTAAATTCTGGGGATCTATAGAACAGCATAGTGGTTACATTTAATAGTAATCCCCTATTTGTTTGAGAGTAGATTTGAAATTTGTTGAGAGTAGATTTTTGAGTGTTTGCACCGCACACAAAAAATGGTAACTGTATCAGGTGATGGATGTGTTAACTGATTGTGGTAATCATTTCACCATGTATATGTACATTAAATCATCATGGTGTACATCCTAACTGTATGTAATTTCTATTTGTCAATTATGCCTTAATGTAGCTGAGGAATCTATCTTTAGCAAAATTAGATTGTTTGGCTCCCATAACCAGCAACAGTGTAATTTTAGTTAGGGACCCCTAAAGCAGGAGGTCCATGTCACCAGAACACTCTTGGTGTCAGCTTTTTCTCCATTCTTGCTGTGTTCTCCATGAATTGAAACCCTCCTTCCTTACAACTCTGGGCTCATGACTTCACTTTTCTACACCCAATGAGATTCCCAATTCAAAGAGATCCCAGTGAAAGCATCTGACTGGCCTGGCCTGACCACAGATCCCTCTGTTGAACCAACCACCAGCACATGGTGAGGTTCTTTGTTTAACATCCCCCATCCAAGTCATGTATCACTAGCTGGGGAAAGAAGCAGTTACCTAACGAACGAGAGCAAATAAAGATCTGGCAAAACAATAAATGCCTTCAACCTAAATGTCCACAAAATAGCATGATGGGCTGATAAATTAGGGTATATAAAAGAATATTAAGCAGTCATAAAAATTTTAACTATATTTAATAATTTAATGAGATGACAGGAATCTCCTTTAATTTTTCCTGTGAATCTCTGATAATTTCCTACGACTGATGGACAGTATATAGCACAGAGGAACACATGTTTTATTCCTATCCTTTCACAGGTTGCAAGATATCGGATTCCTAGAGCCCTGACCATGTCTCTTTGGTGGCAACTAGAGCTTTTCTTTCGGACCCTCTTCTATTCCCACTCTGCTATCTCCATTCCTCTAACCCCGGCTGTTGATTTCAGTATATTATGACTTTTCATTTTTCTTTCAATATGGGGGATCCTCACTTTACATCCCAGCTCCCCTTTCTCTCACTTTTTAAAATTCATTTATTTTCTCATGTGTCCTCTTTCAAAATATTTGAAGCAGATTATGAGAACATAATATGTGATAATCATCTGAGGCTAATGCAACAGAAATCGAAAATCAGAACCAAAAAAAAGGGAGAAAACACATCAATTATAAAGGTTGATATTATAACTATAAGCATCCATTACATTAGAATTTCAGGTTTCTAAAAGTCCGGGCATGAATGGAAAAATGAGATGACATACATTTGGTTTTCATTAAAGAGAGCGAGTACAGCTCCTCTGAGGACACGTATCATTTTCCTGACTGTACTGTCAGAAAACTGAAACCGCATAAGGAAAGCAATGCCCAGCTCCCAGGGCTGTTGCGTCTATGAAGTGTATCTAAAACCCTTTATAAATTGCAAACAGTTATTTAACACTAATATAAACCAGAACTCTCCTTTTCTACACTTGCAGGTTTGCTTTTTCCCAGTCCTTCCTCCACCCCTCACACTTCATCTTGAACACGATCAGTGCTTGGCCAGTCAGTGTGGAACTGGGGAACCTCAGGACTAGGCCGAGTCAGAAGGGCCATGACGAGGACACTTGGGAATCCCGGCACTGACAGGAAGCACCAAGGAAAGAGAGACCCACGCCAGCTCTGCGGCAAGGAAAGAGCCCAGCTTTCAGACAGATTCTAAGCTGTGGGAATTACTTCTGATAGTGCAGTCAAGTGTCAGCTTTTGCTTCCACTGGGTGACCACAGGGAATTGAGGCTCTCTGGCATATCTGTGGGTCCAGTGAGCTGAACCTGTCAGAAATGTCCTTTTTTTCCATTTGAGGAACTAAGGGGCCTCTTGGGACAGAACTCATTAAAACAAAACAAAACAAACATTTCTGCACACTCAGCTTGATCCAGTTTGAATACCTCATGGAATCATTTATTCAGTTAATTAGGGTTATCTCTCTACGCAGCATCTACTATTGGACAAATGTCTGTGCCTTATGGAGGGTCCCTGGACACATGCATTAAAAACTCTATAAAGCTCCAGGGCACAAGACACTGCTAAACAGAGGACGACAGAGAAGAAATTCTCCATCCACCCCACACTGGACCTCCCAGCAAGAGCAGCAGTGCACAGCGGGCAGGTCGCCCAGGGCCAGAAACTCAGCTGGAAAAAGGGAGAGCCTCAGACCAGGGGGCTTGCTGGAGATCATCAGGAAAATGGGAATACAGCTGGTGATTTGCTTGTGGGCACGTTTCATATCCCGATAGCTCTGAAAACCACCGGCGGTGGGCAGAGAGGTGTCAAGGGCTCTGCAATTGCAGGAAAGGTGGAAATGAGGGAAAGAGAGGTTTCCCCTTAGAAACAACACGTGATCAGCTTGAATGTAGTATCTTTTTGGTGCATCCGCAATGCTAAAGCAAGTAGTTTAGACTGGTTCTAAGGAAAATGTCTGCCTGCTTCATGTTGCTGGATGTCTTGAGCAGCATGGTTGGGAGGGCTACTGGGAAAAGAACACTGGGCCAGCTTAAATCTGGGCTTTGTTGAAAATGAGCAATGAAGCTGAACTTGTTCCTGTACCTCTCTGGGCCTAAGTTCCTTGTTTGTAAAATAAGAAAGTTGGACTAGTCATTTGCAAATCGTATTGAAAGGAATGCTTGGACCTGCGGAGTACCTGAGCTAAGAAGGGAGCCAGGGAGGTGGGCTGAGGTAGTCCTGGGCCCCCCAGCCCCACTTCCCCAGGAGCAATGGTACAGGCACCTTTCAATGGCTGCTGCCCAGCACTGGAGTGAGCGAGGCAGTCTGCATTCAAATCCCGGCTGCTTCAGGAACTTATGATGGGAGCTCTCTGAGTCTCTGAGACCCACATGTAGCTAGAAGCATGACTCCTCAAATTCTTGCATTTGGAATATGTAAGGTTCTTCTTTCTAACCTGTCCCAATGTCCAAGACAACAAACAAACACAGCATCATGCATGAAAAATTCTGTTATTGCTCTGGCCAGACAGCTTGGTTGGTTGGAGCATTGTCTCAAGCACTGAGGTTGCTGGTTCGATCCCCAGTCAGGGCACATACAGGAACAGATCGATGTTCCTGTCTCTCTCGCTTCCTCTCTCAATAAAATCAATAAATAAAATCTTTAAGAAAAGAAGAAAAATTTTATTCTTTAGAGTGGGAAAGAAAGAAAATATTTCTAGCATTGAAAGCTGCTCTTATTAATCAACCTACATGGTTTCCAAGATTGAAACCAATTCTGCACAGCCCCTAGGAATGTCTCTCATCCGGTGGTTCTCAGCCAGGAGTGCTGTTGCTCCCTAAGGGAAGTCTGGCAAGGTCTGGAGACATCTGTGCTTATCACAACTTGGGGGAGTGCTACCAGGATGTAGTGAGGAGAGGTCAAGGGTGTTGCTAAACAACCTACAGTGCACAGGCCAGCCCCCATTACAAAGAATGATCCAGTTCAAAATGTCAATAGAGGTTGAGAAGTCCTGCTTAACTTAACTAGGGCATGATGTGTGTGTAGTGGTGCTTAACTGTACCAAATCAAGATGCTCATGATTCATTCCACTGTGTCATATAATAGAGACTAATTATAGATTATGATGAGGAGAGTAAGGTGTTTCCAGAGACTGGCAAAGTAGGACAACCTCAGATTTGACACGCATGGAAGCCCAATCCTGGGCTAGTTTTCCAGGTATCTTCTTTAATCTGGAGAGTAACCCTCTGAGGGCACAGTACTATGCTTGATCAAAGAAGCACAACCTCTGAGACTAAGAGAAGTTTAGACATGGTTCCTTGATGGGGTAGGGAGCCAAGTTCACTCTCAGGGCTCCTTTCTTCCAACGGTATTTGGAAGTAGAAGGTGGTACATACCACATGGCAAGTGCACGCCAGAGGAAATGATGTAATAAAAACTGAGATCCTTCTCACCACTTCTGTGCACCCTTCTCAGCTTTGCCGTGCTTCTGCTTGTGATGGCTTGTATCTGTGACTTTGTTCAGAAGATGTCCTTAGATGCCTAGAGCCACTCTGGATGCATGTACAAAAACCCCACAGTGCCTAGGATTCTACTAACCCCTCTGCAGCCTTTAGGGAATGACTCAGGGTTGTGAGAGTATAAAAGTCCAGCTCCTGTTCCCCAAAGCAAGACAAAGGCTGAGAAGCAGCCTACACTCCAAAGCTCCCCTGCAATCGTACTCTCCCCTGTCCTCCTTCCCTCGCCATTTTCTCATGGGAGCACTGCATTAAGAAATCCCTTGCACACAAATCGTTGTCTCCAAGTCTGCTTCCAGGGAACCCAAATACCTAAGAAGAGAGGCCAGAGAGGTTGGGGATGCTTCTCAGAGTAAAAGGACATTTAACTGGATGACAGTGGGAGATAATGTCAGAGACATGCTGCACCCAGGATGAGTCTATCTAAGGAATTTGGAAGTAACCTGTGAGCAATGGAAAACTATTAATGATTTTTCAGTAAGGAAAGACATTTCACATGAATAGAATTGGATACATTAATATACCTTAGTTGATATTAAATGTAAGTTATTGGACATTTTCCAAGTGTATTATATTACTAAGTAATGAGGAACTTGCAGGTATAGCAAAATGTAATAAAGGAAAATGAAAAATTCTTAGGTGTTGATTACTTTCTGTTTGCAAAGGGACTTCATGCTCTAGAAATACATGAATAGATCAAATGACTTCAAACCGTGACTGTAACCAGCCATAAAGAAGAGGCTTGTTTTCCTGTGGCCCGGGACCACTTATTTTACAAAATGAAACACTTGTCTCTATAACAACCTAATTTTCAAACTCAAAACAGGATAACTACATAGTATCAGAACAGTACAGTCAGTTTTTGTTTATTATTAAATATTCCCCATCTACCTGCTATGTGGCAAGCACTAAATAGATGATTTAAGAAGTAAATACTAAAGTCAAATATTAAAATTTATTTTTGGGATTTTAAATTCCACATTCTGTATATATAACCAGAAGAGAGTTTACTACAACATTCAATCTTAGTCTGAGGTCTAAAAATGATAATCAGGTCGAAATTCTGCCAAACTTTTTAAGTGCACAAAATATTCTGAAAGAAACGGTTTTGGTGTAATATAGAATGCTAGAGTTTAGTCTATATGTGATAGTCTCACAATTCAATTTTAATGAGCATTTATTGTCTAGATCATAGGTAAGCAAGCTTTTACTATGGACTCAGATAGTAATTTAGGTTTAATAGACCAGGTGCTTTCTGCCATAATTACTCTACCCTGTACTGCAGTGCATAAGCAGCCGTAGATAATATATAAAAATAATGGGTGTAGCTATGTTCCAATAAAACTTTATAGATACTGAAATTTGACTTTATTATAATTCTCATACGTCACAAACTTTTGTTCTTCTTTTGATTTTTTTCATTCATTTTAACCTGTGAAAATCATTCTTAGCTCACAAGCAGGCTATATTAAAAAAGGTAGTAGGGGAAATTTGGTCCAAGAACCTGGTGTCCCAGGGCTGGAGGGTACAGGTAGTTCATTTGGGAGGTGACTCCAGGAGGCAGGAGTGAAGAAGCAATGGGGAGAAAGCCAAAGAGAGAGAGAGAAAGAGAGACAAAGAGACAGACAGATAGGCAGACATTGATTTTAAGTGTAAATGACAAAAAGCCAACAAAGGATGTGTGACTGTGTTGGTTACTGAGGGAAGCTGGGATCTGTCTTTCCGGGGACACTCTGAGAAAACTGGTAGATTATGCCTCAGAAATATCCCTTTGAAGCATGGAAGGATAGGGCCATTATCTACAGACTACAGTCTCTTCACTTCAATTTGTCCTACCTGTAGGTCAATAAAGCTTCCTCCACTTTGGCAAAGCTCTGAGGCAGGAAAGTAAAAAGTGGTAAAAGCATTCATGATGGACTGCTGGCCATCACGCCCAGGAACAGTCCTCTAGAGTGGCACATGCCATCATGCCTTGGAACAGTCCTCTAGAGTGGCACACACCATCATGCCCGGGAACAGTCCTCTAGAGTGGCACACATCATCATGCCCGGGAACAGTCCTCTAGAGTGGCACACGTCATCATGCCCAGGAACAGTCCTCTAGAGTGGCACACACCATCATGCCTGGGAACAGTCCTCTAGAGTGGCACACACCATCATGCCCGGGAACAGTCCTCTAGAGTGGCACACACCATCATGCCCGGGAACAGTCCTCTAGAGTGGCACACACGATCATGCCCGGGAACAGTCCTCTAGAGTGGCACACACCATCATGCCCGGGAACAGTCCTCTAGAGTGGCACACGCCATCATGCCTGGGAACAGTCCTCTACAGTGGCACACGCCATCATGCCCGGGAACAGTCCTCTAGAGTGGCACACGCCATCATGCCCGGGAACAGTCCTCTAGAGTGGCACACGCCATCATGCCTGGGAACAGTCCTCTACAGTGGCACACACCATCATGCCCGGGAACAGTCCTCTACAGTGGAACACGCCATCATGCCCGGGAACAGCACACTAGAGTGGCACACACCATCATGCCCGGGAACAGTCCTCTACAGTGGCACACACCATCATGCCCGGGAACAGTCCTCTAGAGTGGAACACGCCATCATGCCTGTGAACAGTCCTAGAGTGGCACACGCCATCATGCCCGGGAACAGTCCTCCAGAGTGGCACATGCCATCATGCCAGGAAACAGTCCTCTAGAGTGGAACACGCCATCATGCCCGGGAACAGTCCTCTAGAGTGGAACACGCCATCATGCCTGTGAACAGTCCTAGAGTGGCACACGCCATCATGCCCGGGAACAGTCCTCCAGAGTGGCACATGCCATCATGCCAGGAAACAGTCCTCTAGAGTGGAACACGCCATCATGTCCGGGAACAGTACACTAGAGTGGCACATGCCATCATGCCCGGGAACAGTCCTCTAGAGTGGCACACGCCATCATGCCCGGGAACAGCACACTAGAGTGGCACACGCCATCATGCCCGGAACAGTACACTAGAGTGGCACATACCACCATAAACAGGCTGAAGGAACATGGCATGTGGACTAAAAAGTGTTTGCTAATATGATGCTAGTGGCTGAGGCCAGGCAGGTTCACCCTGAGTTGGGGCAGATGGTAGGGGAACTGTGGCCCTAGAAAGCGTTGGTCCTTCCCCATTTATTAGATTCTCACAATGGTGGGCAAGCAAACAGGCAGGGAACACCCTTCTCGTGGCAGCAGGCGAATGAACAGCAAAACAGCCCCTCACAGTGGCGGGCAGGCTATCTGCAATCCACACTGAGGGAGAACACCCATAGCCTTACATAGACTATACACACGTGGCACTGCCATGTGCTCATGCACTAATCATGCAAAGTGCAAGTGAGCAAGTCCAACACAGCTGTTTTCCCAACAGCTCAGATGGTAATAACGTTCATTTCTGTGATAGTCTATTTCTCTGGGAACCAAAAAACACAAATATGAAATGATCAATATTTTGAAAGTGAGGTCATTCATAGGCTGCAACGTCTAAAACCCAGAAAAAAACATCATCTTGGAGATCTTATTCATTGGGCTACATACCAGGAAAGAAATGTTGTCATGAATTGGAAGGTGAACACCTGAAATAAAAAATCGCAACTGTAGGTGCAAGTAAACCAATGTAGAAATAGTCCCGAGCAGTTCCTGCATGTACATGAGTCTGCAGGTTTGTAGATGAGGTTGCCAGCAGTGACAGAAGACTGTTTATGCAACAAAGGATGAGTCCCAACAATCCATTCTGGGAAGAAGAACAGTAGGATGGTGTCAGCCAGCCTTTACTTAGAAGAAGGTGAGGTCAAAATTCAGCTGGGCTGAATGACATTCAATGATGGGATAGAAGGCCCTGGCCGGTTGGCTCAGCGGTAGAGCGTCGGCCTAGCGTGCGGAGGACCCGGGTTCGATTCCCGGCCAGGGCACACAGGAGAAGTGCCCATTTGCTTCTCTACCCCTCCGACTTGCTTTCCTCTCTGTCTCTCTCTTCCCCTCCCGTAGCCAGGGCTCCATTGGAGCAAAGATGGCCCGGGCGCTGGGGATGGCTCCTTGGCCTCTGCCCCAGGCACTAGAGTGGCTCTGGTCACGGCAGAGCGACGCCCTGGAGGGGCAGAGCATCGCCCCCTGGTGGGCAGAGCGTCACCCCCTGGTGGGCGTGCCGGGTGGATCCCGGTCGGGCGCATGCGGTCTGTCTGACTGTCTCTCCCTGTTTCCAGCTTCAGAAAAATGAAAAAAAAAATGATGGGTTAGAGCCCACTGGGAAAGAGAACTCATTCTCAGTAGGAACCATCACAAAAACGCTCAAATGATACATCAATAAGGAGTTAATATCCAGAATTTATAAGTAATTTATATAATATAACCCCTCAAAATAAACAACCTAATTTAAAAAACGGGCAGAAGACCTAAATGGACATTTCTTCTCCCAAGAGGATGTACAGATGTCCAACAGACATATGAAAAGATGCTCAACATTACTAATCATCAGGCAAAGGCAAATTATAACCACAATGAGATATCACCTCACACCTGTCAGAATGGCAATCATCAATAAATCAACAAACAACAAGTGTTGGTGAGGATGTGGAGAAAAGGGAACCCTCGTGCACTGTTGGTGGGAATGCAGACTGGTGTAGACACTGTGGAAAGCAGTATGGAGTCACTTCAAAAAATTAAAAATAGAACTGCCTTATGACCGGCGATTCCACTTCAGGGAATATATCCAAAGAAACCCTAAGCACTAATTTAAAACAATATATGCGACCTTATGTTCATTGCAGGGCTATTTATAATAGCCAAGATATGAAGGCAACCTAAGTGCCTATGAATAGGTTATTGGATAAAGAAATGTGGTACAAATGCAATGGAATATTAATTGACCACAGAAAGAAAGAATGAAATCTTGCCATTGGTGACAACATGAATGGATGGATCTAGAGGGTTATTATGCTAAGTGAAACAAGTAGGACAAAGAAAGACAAATACTGTATGATCTCATTTATATGTAGAATCTGAAAAAAAACCCCAAAAAATAAATAAGCAAAACAAAATAGAAACAGATCCACAAAGAGAACAAGCTGATGGTTGCCAAAGGGGTTGAGGTAGAGGGATGGGGATACATTTTTTTAAAGCCTACCTTTTAGAAAACTCAGCAGGAGATACATAGTCAACAACTGTTTTGTCGACCAAGAATTTATTTGCCTTTTTGGTAAAGCAATACTCATCAAGTCTCCAGATACTCCCCTGGGGTAGCCCATCAATTACTCCTGGACAATGTTTGCCGGGCATTTCTGGCTGGCCCTCACCACTTTTTACAGTCTTGAAGCCTCTGATTGGTCAGTATGTCCATCTCTTTCTCTTTTCTCTAGCCCTAGTGATGGGTTCAGGAATAAGGTGTGACCCAGTGGGAACTATTGAGAGACAACCTACTTTTTCTAGGGCTTCTTGGGGAGAGAACAGTGCCCTTTGCTCCTCAGCCTAAATCTGAAAGGCTATAGAGTATGTTGAGGCTAGGGCCGGCACTTGAAGCCGCAAATTGAAAAGCACTGGGAATGCAGACCCAGGAGATGGTGAGAAGGAAAACTTTGAACCCAGTCTTGTTCACCTGGACAAGATAGTGTGTGAAGTGCTTCTGAGACCAATGGGCATATGGATCACCTAGGGCCGTGGTCAGCAAACTCACTAGTCAACAGAGTCAAATAGCAACAGTACAACAACTGAAATTTCTTTTGAGAGTCAAATTTTTTAAACTTAAACTATATAGGTAGGTATATTCCTTATCGAGGTAGCGCCCGCACGTGGTATTTTGTGGAAGAGCCACACTCAAGGGGCCAAAGAGCCGCATGTGGCTCACAAGCCACAGTTTGCCAACCAGGGGTAGGGGGTCCTGTTAAAATGCCAGTCTGATTTAGCATATCTAGGAGAGAGCCTGAGACTCTGCATTTGTAGTAAGCTTCTAGAGGACATGTACACTGCTGGTGTGCAGACTATACTCGGAGTAGCAAGGATGTAAAATGCACTGACCCTCTGTTCATAATCTGTTACAGGAACCAGTAGTTCCAACCAGGCAGGGCTGAAATGGCTAATTCAGTTGGGGGGGCTGCTCCTGATGCCAGTGCTGAGCTTAAAGTATGGAGAACAAAAATCTCATATGCTAAGCTTTCACCTCGAGGCACAGATCCAAATCAAAGATTTTTTTATAACATGCTTTAAAATTTTTTCTCTCTTATAGTAGTAGGAACAGTAGGAATAAAATATCCAAAAATCTAACTCAGGCTTTGAGTCAATCAAATCCAAGTTTACCTGGTGAATTATAGTACCAGTTGAATTCATAACCCTGCCGGGTCTTTGATGAGAGTGCGCAGTGACCTGGAAAGAGTGCATTTCCAGCAGTTTGACGGAAATATCCGAAACACTTTTGAGAAGTACCCTAAATCACCAACCCCCTATGCAGTGCCTCCCAGCAGGCCTCCTGTGGGTGTAGAACAGGTCCCACCCATGCTTAGAGAAACTGTTACTTCCTCGCCTGAGTGCAAGCCCCTGTGGAATGAGGTTAACATTCTGTACCCTACCAGTCAGTGGCACTCAATCAATAACCATAACCAGATGACAGCATGCCCTGGGAGGAGGGCTGAGTACAGATCCAAACTCAGGAAGAGAAGACCTTTAGGAATTTGTTAAATTATATGAGCAAAACGCCTGCCTTGTGGTGGTGCAGTGGATAGAGCGTCCTTCTGGAACACTGAGGCCACCAGTTCAAAACCCTGGGTTTGCCCACTCAAGGCACATATGACAAGCAATCAATGAACAACTAAAGTGAAGCAACTATAAGTTCATACTTCTCGTTCCTCCCCCCATCTCTCTCCTCTCTCTGTAAAATCAATAAATAAAATATTAAAAAAAATTTAATTATAAGAGCAAAAATTAGGTAGATTTGTACAAACAGATCTTCAGGATTTTGAACCCAAAGAGAAGAAATATAAAGGAAAAATAAAAAGAATTTAATTGAAAGTAAAACAACACATATTTCAGTATGGAAATGCTGCGGCATAACTACTGGAGAAGACAGTCTGGAGTAGTCAGATAGTTGCCCCTATTACCAAAGATGCAACAGCTCTAAATCCTCAAATACTGCTGGGTGCAGGTGTGTTATGTTAGCAATACATGCCTATATTAGTATTAGCTTGCTATTGTTGCTGTAACATATTAACGCACACTTAGTGGCTTTTTAAAAAACAACACAGATATATTGTTTTAGTTCTGGAGGTCAGAGTCTGAAATTGGTGTCACTGGGCTGAGACCAAGAGGTCAGCCAAGCTGGATTCTTTTCTAAAGGCTCTAGAGGAGAATTCATTTCCTTGCCTTTTTCAGCTTCCAGAGGCTACCACGTTCCTCAGCTCATGTCCCTCTTCTCCATCTTCAAAGCTGGTGATCCTATCACTTGAACCTCTGCTTCCTATCACATTTCTTTTTAAACTTTCCTGCAGCCCTCCTTCCCTTATAAAGACCCTTGTGATTAAATTGGGAGCACCATGTTATCCAGGGTTATCACCCCATCCCAATATCCTTCATCACATCTGCAAAGTCCCTTTGGCCACGGAAGATAACATATTGACATGTTCCGGGAATTAGGAGTATAATCAACTATTGTTGGGCTTTCTAGTCTTCCGTAGGACTTCCAGGCTAGAATGCCCATTTCTCAGAGCCTTTTGGATCCTTCTTCCACCATCTTCTATGGCAATTCTGTCATGTTTACTTGTCTTGGCGCAGGCCATTGTTTTCTTCAAGCTTTCAAAACCCATCATAATTGTGTGCCAGCATGGTGTCCTTGCATCCTTGCCAGTGTCAAACCCTGCACCACAGGACAGTGCTCCAAAATCAGTACACTCTCTTTAACCCAACCTTTCACTCCCCCCCCCCCATGAACCAGCACCCTGATGATGAGTCATCACACCCTAGCAGATTCATAGAAAACTCTGAATTGAGAATTTCACTTTTTGGTTTACAATGTTTGCAAGATGATTGCTCTCTCTATAAGTAGAGACTAGCTTGAGCTCCTGTGCCCTCATTTTCTATAGCATTGACACTGCAATTATCTAAGTCATGTTAATCAGACAACATTGTGACACATAGTTGGCTCAATCATTAGCTTTGGGATATTGGAATAATAATAAAACTCCCATAAACCTCAGTTTCCTTACTTCATAGGAATATTGTGATGATTAAATTAGATCATGGACATATGTAAAAAACCTAGAACATTCCTTGACATGCATAAATTGTACTATTATTAACAGGTTTTAGGTGGCCCTCTAACAGAAGGCAAAAGAGACAGAAACAAGTATTTCCTATGTTTAAGCATGTATACATCTGTTTCCTCACTTAACAAATGTTTGTTAAATGCCTACTATGGGTCAGGCATGATTCTCGGTTCTTGGTATATATCAGTAAACATACCAGACAATATCCTGTGCCATTATGGAGCTAACATTCTATTTATTTAGCACCCATTCTATGTAAGACATTAATCCCATTAGTCACAAATATAAATGGGAATTTTCCCTGATTAAAGGAGTTTCTATTCCATTATCTTAAAAGCTTACAAAACACCCTCTGAAAAGAATGCCACTTAATAACATATAAAATGTTCTTGGCAATCGGAATTTAAGGTAGTGGGAAAATGCTAATTTAGATATCAGAGAATCCAGGTCCTAGCCCTATCTTGCTTCTAACTTCTTGTATTATCAATTATACTCTGAACTTCAGTTTTCCCACCAGTGAAAATGAGAGTAGGGTCTCAAAGGTATTTTCAGCAATAAAGTTACACTTTCTATATGTCTACAGTAACCAGACTAGCAAGACAGGCCATGTTTATGTAGACTAGAAAAATACACTTTTTCAGAGTTAATATAACCACAGATACTACTGTCACATATAACTTAAACTGAAATGCAACCTTGTAGGGGAGTAAAGGGCGCCCTCGGGTTATGACAGTCTTGACATAATGTTACATGTTTATGACACTCACTCCCATAAAAATTTTTAAAAATTGAGACGTGAATGTTTCAGCGTATGCTGTTAGCATTGTACTTATGGCCTATGTGGGCAAACTAGTTTGGCCACACAGCGGAAGAATACACACTACAGTACAGTATGTTTATGTCATTTTCCTTTTTCTGTGGCTTAGTTGTGTTTTTATGTTCTAGATTATGATTTTTCAACTGTGTTAAGATAGGTAAGTGACTTAAGCTAGGGTGTGTTTCGACTTATACCAAAATTCGGGTTATGTCACTATTGTAGAAATGGAACTATGCCGTAACCCAAGGACCCCCTGCACTTAATTTTCTACTGAATATAGAAAAAGCAGCAGTTTGTATTATCTCAAAAGCAGAGTATAAGACAGGAGATAATCTCAGCAGAACATTGTAATTTGCTTCAGAGGGAAATCACAAGAAATTGTCGTATGAGAAAAGGACAGTGAGATGGAGGAAAGCCAATGTGGGGTGCATTAATGAAGTTGCTATTGTAGCAATTAAGACCCATTCTCATCAGGACTTCTGAGAAAAGATAAAATTCCTGCCAGAATAATCCATCTAAAGGAGCATTTTCCACTGGGTCTCACCCCTGACTGATTGAAGACTGCCCCAATCAGTTGACACTGATTGAAGATGTCAACAGCCTCACCTTCTAAGCCCAGAAGACTTCCACAGCTTCAGTTTCACAAAAGCCATAACACAGAAAGCAAGGTTTAAGGTGTGACACTGTTATGGGTTGAATTGTGTCCCCCTAACCTACCTCCAAATCTTTTATGTTGGAGTCTTAACCCCCAGCACCTCAAAATGTGACCTTATTTGAACATAGGGTCTTTACAGAGGTAACCAAATAAAATGAAGTCATTAAGGCAGGTCCTACTCCAATATGACTGGTATCCTTACAAAAAGGGTGAAATTTGGACACACATACAAGCACACAAGAATATCATGTGAAGATTGGAGTTATGCTGCCACAGGCTAAGGAATTGTCTGAAACTAGAAAAGAAGCCTAGAATATACCCTTCCCTAGCCTTTCAGAGAAAGCTTGACCTGGCAACACCTGGATCTTAAATTTCTATCCACCACAACTATGACACCATAAATTTCTGTTTGTAAGCCACTCGGTTAATGGTACTTTGCTACCACAGCCTTCACAAACTGGTACACTCTTGTGAAGAATTTGAGCATGCACAGAACTATACAACACAGCTATGGCTAAAATTAGATGCCTGCAAGGGAGGTGACATGGGCACTAAAGACATCTTCTACAGAGTTTCTAGAAGATGGTCATGTTGGCACTGAGAGGTTATCCTGTTGTTTCTCAGCAAACCCTAAAGAAAGGGTGAGAAAGCTATGACTTTCAATGGCTAAAACTATAACCTGGACTGTCAAAAAGCATGTTCTATCTGTTCATCACATTTGAAGCTACAATCAACTCTCCTATTATCCTCTCCATTGTTAATATCTCTTTTCTTCCTCAGGCAACCATTGAGATTCCATGTTCTCTTTTACATGAACCAATTACATTTGTTAATACATTTGAAAAAGGGACATTTTAATAGCCTGATTTCCAGAGCAGCTTCCATCCCATCGAGGGTAAGAATGACAAAAACAAAAGATGGATGACAACTGTATTATACCTAACAATCTTATATTTATATTCATAATATTTTATATTGGAAAAGGTTTAAAAATTGTCCTAAATTCACTAAATATGTCATGGAACTGGCGAGAAAATTGGGATCATGGGTTTTGCCCTAAAATGTGAGATTCTTTATCTAGGTCAGGAATATCTTGCTAAAAGCACTGCTCTCAGACACTGTCATTTTGTACTTTCCTTCCAAAAGCATCCATCTCTAAAGAAATGTGTGCACAGATTAGCAAGAGGACTGTCTCAAGACATTGAATATGTTTGATCTGAAGAAAAAGCAAGGTTCTCCATGGAAGCTAGTCACATTATCATGCCCTACTTTGGTTAGAACTCGACTCTCCCTCCCCATCTGGCTGACCTGTCCCTCCCTGAAACTAAGCAATTTCCTGGGATGAATATATAATGCTCTAAGTCTATCCATGTTGTCATAAATGGCAAGATTCCACTCTTTTTAATGACTGAACAATATTCCCTTGTATACATACATACCACATTTCCTTTATCCATTCATCTACTGATGGACACTTTGGTTGTTTGCAAAATGAGGTATTAAAAGTCCCTAACTAGTATCGTACTTCTGTCTGTTACTCCCTTCAGATCTCTTAGTATTTGCTTAATATATTTAGGTGCTCCAATATTGAGTAGATATATAATTATAATTTTTATATCCTCTTGATGAATTGATCACTTTACCATTATATAATGACCTTTGTCTCTTATTACAGTATTTGACTTAAACTCTATTTTATCTAATGTTAAGTATAGTTACCCCTGCTCTCTCTTTTAGTTTCTATTTGTATGGAATATTATTTTCCATTCCTCACTTTCAGCTTATCTCTGTCCTTGAAGCTGAAATAGTCTCTTGCAGACAGAATACAGTTGAATCTTTTTGTTTTGTTTTGTTTTTTATCCATCCAGTACCTTTTAATTAAACTCCACTTACATTTAAAGTAATTCTTGATAGGTAAGGATTTACTATTGCCATCTTGTTAGTTGTTTTCTGGCTGTTTTTGTAGTCTCTTTCCTCTTCTCTTGCTGTCTTCCTTTGTGAGGTGATAATTTTCCCTAGTGGTATATTTCGATGCCCTTCTCTTAATATTACATGTACCTACTATAGAATTTTTCCCTGTGGCTTATTTGAAATATAGATATAACAGTCCATTTTAAACTAACAGGAACTTAATTTTTATTGCATACAAAACTCCTATCCTTTTACTCGTATTCCAACATTTTATATTTTTGATGCCACAATTTACATCTTTTTGTACTGTGTATCCATTAATAAATTTATTGTAATTACAGTCAATTTAATCTTTTGTTCTTCAACCTTTCTACTAGAGTTAAGTGGTTAACACCCACCATATTATAGCATAGTGCATTTGATTCTGACTGTATACATATCTTTACCAGTGTGTTGTATTTTCATATGTATTCATATTGCTAGTTAGTGTACTTTCATTTCAGCTTGGAGACAGACTTTCAGCATTTCCTGTGAAACATGTCTAGTGAAGATGAGTTCTCTCAGCTTTTGTTTATTAGAAGTTTTTATATTACCTTCACTTCTGAATGATAACTTTGCTGGGTAAAATACTCTTGGCTGCCAGTTTTTTCTCTTTCAGCACTTTGAATATAGCATCCCATTCTCTCCTGGCCTGCAAGGATTCTGCTGAGAAATCTTGTGATAGCTTTATGGAGGTTCCTTTAAATGATGAAATTTTTTTCTCTTGCTGCTATAAAAATTCTCTTTGTTGCTTATTTTAGACAGCTTTTTATAGAGTGTGTTAGAGAAGGATGTTTTAGATTGAAATCTTG
Organism: Saccopteryx bilineata; assembly: GCF_036850765.1. NCBI lineage: Eukaryota > Metazoa > Chordata > Mammalia > Chiroptera > Emballonuridae > Saccopteryx > Saccopteryx bilineata. The sequence goes on along the minus strand of NC_089502.1, from coordinate 137,022,075 downwards.
GGGTGCATAGTAGTTTCATGTACTTGGATTTCCAGATCTCTCCTCAGGTTTCAGAAGTTCTTAGCCATTATTTATTTAAATAAGCTTTTATCCCTTTGTCCTTCTCTTTTTTTCTTCAGGGCCTCCAGTGACATACATTGTTTCTCTTAATAGTGATGCTAAGGACCACAGGCTTTCCTCACTTCTTTTCATTCCTTTTCTTTTTGTTCCTTCAATTGAATAATTTCAAATGATCTATCTTCGAGCTGACTGATGCTCTCTTCTCTTTAGTCCTGGTGACTATTGAAGCTCTCTGCTGAATTTCAATCCAATCATTGTTTCCATCAGCTCCAAAATTTGCTTTTTTGTTTGCTTTATATCTTTTTGATGAACTTACAATTTTGTTCTTGTACTGTTTTTCTGATTTCATTTAATTGTTTATTAGTGTTGTCTAGTAGTTTTCTGAGCAATCTTAGAACAATTACTTTGAATTTTTTGCGAGACAATTTTTTTGTCTCTACTTCTTTCAGGTCAATTAGTGGAAATTTACTGTGTTTCTTTGGTGGAGTCATGTTCCCCTGATCCTTTGTGATCCCTGAAGCCTTCCATAGGTATCTGTACATTTGAAGAAGCTGTCAGTCACCTATTACAGACTTTACTGGCTGAATTTAGTCCTTCACCTATGGGTGGGGTTGTGATGGAGCATGCTGTGACCCTGAGTATAGTGATGCAAAGTGCAGGGGTGTGTGGTGACTCTGGATATGGGGGGCTGTAGTGACTCATTGACTCAGGCTACTGAGGTCCACAGCATTGACAACTGCATGGTCCTTGGTAAGTACCATGGAGGGTTCACAGAGGTTACAAAGGTTACAAAGGACACTGCTAAAATATGTCTTGTGTATAAGCAGATGAATGCTATGCCTCAGTTTATATGGAGCCAGGCAATGGTCCAAGTTGAAGAGTCAAAAGTCAGAACAGGTAGTGGAAGTGGAGAGGAAGAGAACAGGTTATATTTTTAAAAGTATTTTAGAGGTATAATCAAGAGTTTGTTAACTGGCAGATCCTTGGGGATAAAAACTAAGAATAAGGAAAATGAAAGATGATGCACAAAATTTTGAGTTGAGTAACTATTGTTGCTTTTATTTAAACTAAACAATATCAGAGGCTATGCCCTGGATGGATAGCTAGGTTGACAGAGTGTTGGCCAAAACACAAAAGTTGCTGGTTCAATCCCCAGTAAGGGCACATACAGGAACAGATCCATGTACTTCTCTCTCTCTCTCCACCTTCCTCTCTATCAAAATAAATAAATTTTAAAAAATTTAAAAAAATAATACCAGAGGATAGAAGATGAAAAGAAAGATGAGAAATTAAGTCACTATATTAAAGATGCCTTTGTGAGATGTCTTTGAGATATGTAGTTGAAATCACTGATTTGAATCTAAAGAGGAAAGTGGGGCTGCATATATTTAGAAATCATCTATGAACATGGAAAATGATAAATATGCCACCATAATAAATGTTTTTAAAATTATCTAATGTCCATGACAACTCTGAGCTATACATTATTTTCTACTGATGAGGACACTGAGATTCTGAAAGACCAAATACCAAAAGCCACATAGCTAATAAGTGGTAAAACCAGGATTCAACTAACCCTCACTAAATCCAAAGTCCATGTTCTTTCCGCTGTGTCTTGCTGAACCTTCCTAAGTCATGGTAGTCAATGAACTCTTCCAGGAAAAGCCTGTATAGTGAAGAGAGAATAGGCACAATATTGGGTGTGACAGAAAAATCCAATGAAATTGATTTGTAGTTTACATTCTAAACGAACAGTGTAATAAAGGGTGTGACTGAGAGGAATAGTAGCTACCTGCTACAGTGGTTCTCATCCTAGGGAAAACTTCATCAGGCTCTTTGGGTGCCTTTTTGACTTTGCAGAATAAAGAGAAGTCAAGAAGACTCAGGTAGCAATAAGAGAAAGAGTTCCTGGATCTCCAGCTTCTCAGTTTTAGTATGATGCTTCAAATGCTGTCAAGTGGTCATTAGGTTGCCAAATTGACAGTTGATTACCAATCAGACATATCTCTATTTTAAATGTAATACATTTGTAGCTTGTTTTACCATGCCTCTGAAGAAGAGGCTCTAACTTTCATCTAAGTTTTCTTTTTCAACAAAAGAAAATACAAATTTTGGGGTAGACACTGACAAAGACTAACTATTGTCCATTAAATATTTTAGAATATTTCAAAATTAATGCATTCACTCATATATTCAATGAATCTTTTTTTGTTTATTTATTTATTTTACAGAGACAGAGAGAGAGTCAGAGAGAGGGATAGATAGGGACAGACAGGCAGGAACAGAGAGATGAGAAGCATCAATTATTAGTTTTTTCATTGCGACACCTTAGTTGTTCATTGATTGCTTTCTCATATGTGCCTTGACCGTGGGCCTTCAGCAGACCGAGCAACCCACTACTTGAGCCAGCGACCTTGGGTCCAAGCTGGTGAGGTTTGCTCAAATCAGATGAGCCCGCGCTCAAGCTGGAGACCTCAGGGTCTCAAACCTGGGTCCTTCCACATCCCAGTCCGATGCTCTACCCACTGCGCCACCACCTGGTCAGGCTATTCAATGAATCTTTATTAGAAAGACACTCTGCCCTTGCCTTCTAGGAGACTGCAGTTCAGCTGGGGAAAGAGTTCAATCTTTAAGGGTCTTAAATCATGAGCAGTTTCAATGGAAGAAAGCCAGAAGAGAGGGAGCAGAGAAGATGCAGACCAGCCCTTGAGGAAAGGAGGAGATAATATGGTTCAGAGCACAGATGGAAATATTAGTCTGAGAAAAAAAGGACATCATTCTTCAAGAATAACAGCCGGAGGAGAGGCAAGATTGCATATGAAAGTAGTTTGATGACAAGAAAATTGATGAAATTTATGTCTAGTGTCTTCTATTATTTTTCCTGTGGAATTTTACTCTGAAGACCAAGAGGAAAGATTCAAACCAGCACAGAAATTTATAACAATATTATGTCTTTCACAGGGCCTTTAACCTATCCCAAACACAAAGATGTCTATACCCAAATATGAAGTAACAGAATTACTGGACCTAGGAACTGCGGGATTTCAGAGTGCACAAAGGAGAGAGCCATGTCAATGTCACAGGGTTCAGGTATGAAGCTCACTAATGGATATAAAGAAAAAACTGGAAAATATCAAAAAGCAAAGAAGTGGTAGCACTACGGATCTGTTGCTTCAGCTAGACATCAGACAGGTCCCTTATAATACAAATAAGTGGTCAAGATCCCTTTGATCTTCATGATATTTACTGACAGAAGAGTAAGGCAGTGCTCTTTAAGTTTGACTGCATATTAAAATCACTTAATGTGGTAGTAATCTATTGCTATATAACAAATTACCACACAATCCTAAAATAACAAGCATTTATTATCCCACACAGTTTCTGTGGATCAGGAATTTTGGAGTAGCTTAATTAGTGGTCTGGCTCAGCAGCTGTCATAAGGTTTCAGTCCAGATGTTAACTGAGGCTGCCACCATCTCGGCTTCACTGAGATTTCCAGGATGACTCTCACGTGGCTATTGGCAGAAGGCTGTATTAGTAAGGGTTCTCCAGAAAGGGAACCAAAAGAATCTAAATACATATAAAATAACAAGTTGCTTTACATGATTGTGGAGATTGAGAAGTCCCAGATCTGAAATCAGCAAACTGAAGAGCCAAGACAGTTGATGGTGTAGTTCCAGTCCAAGTTCAGAAGTATGAGAAGCAGGAGAGCTAATGGTGTCAGTGCTAGTACAAAAGCCAGCAGGTTTGAGACACCCCTCAAAAAACACACACACACACACACAAAAACCCCAGATGTTCCCATTCAAGTAAGAAGGCAGGAAAAGAATGATGTTGCAGCTCAAGGACTTAGACAAGAAGAGTTCTCTCTTAGTCTTGTTCTGTTTAGGTCTTCAATTGATTGGATGAGGCCCACCCACATTAGGGAGGGCAATCTTCTGCACTTAGTCTACCCATTCAAATGTTAATCTCACCAAGAAACACCTTCACAGACACACCCAGAATAATATTTGACCAAATGTCTGGGCACCCTGCAGCCTAGTCACGTTGACACATAAAATTAACCACAAAGGACTCAGTTCCTCACAATATGGGACTCTCTATAGGGTTGGTTGAGTGTCCCCATGGCCATGGTAGCTGGCTTCTCCCAAAACCAGAAGGAAGGCTTCCTCTCTTGTATGTATGTATCACCTAGCTTTGGAGGTCACTGCTGCCATATATGCTCATTAGAAACAAGTCACTCTCAAGAAGGAAGGAAAATTTTACCTATTAAGAAAAGGAATATCAAAGAATTTATGGATATATTTTTAAACCACCATATCTGGGGAAACTTAGAAGAAAACTGGCTCCTAATTATCACCCCTAGACCTTCTGATTTAATTGATCCGGGATTTTTAAAAAAGCTCTCCCTGTAATTCCAATGAGTGGCCAAGCACTTCCTCCATCATTTGCATCCACACTTGTGTTTCTTAATACTCTAAGTGCTCAGCAAGCAAGTACGTAACCCTGTGATTTGCATGATATGCTGCACCATATAATGCAAGTGGGTGTGAAAACTTCCTTTGATAGAGAATTCAATTTCATTAAAGAAAATTTTAAATTCAAAACACTTTTCTTAAAATAAAAAATAAGCAGTATGTCTTACATAGAGGTATAATACTCAAGAGAAGAGCATTTAATACCTAGCATTTTCAAAATCATATATATTACAAAGCAAGGATATAAAATAAAACAAATACAGTTAAAGTCCTCACTTAACTTCATCAACAGGTTCTGTGACGTTAAGCAAAGCAATGTATGATGAAACTAATTTTACCATATATAGATTGACATAAACATGAGTTAAGTTCTAACAGCATCTCACCAACATCATAACGAAATTACATTATTTGAAGATCTGCTATACAAGATACAGCTGGCTAAGCCGGAAGTTTAAAACATATTTATATAACATATATATATAGCCTGACTAGGTGGTAGTGCAATGGATAGACCATCAGCCTGGGACACTGAGGACCCAGGTTTGAAACCCTGAGGTCACTGGCTTGAGGGCAGGTTCACCAGCTTGAGCACAGGGTTGCCAGCTTGAGAGTGGGATCACAGACATGACCTCATGGTTGCTAGCTTGAACCAAAGGTCATTGGCTTGAGCCCAAGGTTGCTATCTTGAGCAAGGGGCCACTGTCTCAGCTGGAGCTCTCCAGTCAAGGCACATATGAGAAAGCAATCAATGAGCAACTAAGGTGCCCCAATGAAGAGTTGATGCTTTTCATCTCTCTCCCTTCCTGTCTATCTCTATCTCTCTCTCACTTGCTAAATATATATATACACACACATAACATACATATATATAGATAATAGGGTAGCAATAACCAGAGGGAAAGGGGCAGAGTAGAGGTAGGGGGAGGGGAGCATAGGGGGATTGGGAGTGGTAAGACTTTGCATGGGGTGGGGGGGCATGATGCAATGTGTAGAGGGTGTTATATTGAGTGGGATACTTGAAAGCATGTAAACACAATAAATTTTTAAAAACATAAATAAAAGCATAAGTAAAAAATACTGAGTTTTACAAAGAATCAGATAGTCATTGATAATTTATGATAGAATCTAACTTTGGAAGTGTAATGGTTAGTTTTATTTATCAACTTGGCTAGGGTACAGTACACAGTTTTTTAATCAAAAACGAATTTATATGTTGCTGAGAAGGTCTTTCATAGGTAAGATTAACATCTACAGTCAGTTGACTTTAAGTAAAAAAGACTACCCTCTACTTGTGGTTGGGTCTCAACTAATCAATTGAAGGCCTTAAAAACAAATACTGAGGCTCCTCAAAGGCAATGTCATTCTGCCTTGAGACTATAACATACACTCTTGCCTGAGTTTCCATACTGCCAGACAGCCCTACAAATTTTGGACTTGCCAGCAACTACAAACATGTGAACCAATTCCTCAAAATAAATCTATTCATATACATATATGTATGTGTGCGGATATGAATACAGATGTAGATATGGATACAGATATAGATAAATATATTTGTATATATTGCATTAGTTCTGTTTCTTTGAAGACCCCTGACTGATACAGACTTCAGTACTTGGAAGTGGGGTATGCTGTAACAAACATCTGAATATGGCAATGGGCTTGGAACTGGGGGATTCTAAGGAGCTTGATTAAAAGCCTAGTTGCCTGGAAGAGAGAGGTGTTTGCAGGAATATGGGCATTGGAGATGATTCTGGTCAAGGCTAAGATGGAAGAGTGGAATTCAGTAAAAAATCTGTTATCTCAGAGAATGCAATACACCATCCTGAACAGGATGCGGGTAGAGATATGAACATTAAGAGTGCTTCTGGGGGCCCTGGCCGGTTGGCTCAGTGGTAGAGCGTCGGCCTGGTGTGCGGAAGTCCCGGTTCGATTCCCGGCCAAGGCACACAGGAGAAGCGCCCATCTGCTTCTCCACCCCCCCCCCCTCCTTCCTCTCTGTCTCTCTCTTCCCCTCCCGCAGCCAAGGCTCCATTGGAGCAAAAGATGGCCCGGGCGCGCTGGGATGGCTCCTTAGCCTCTGCCCCAGGCGCTAGAATGGCTCTGGTCGCGACAGAGCGACGCCCCGGATGGGCAGAGCATCGCCCCCTGGTGGGCAGAGCATCGCCCCATGGTGGGCATGCCGGGTGGATCCCGGTCGGGCGCACGCGGGAGTCTGTCTGACTGCCTCCCTGTTTACAGCTTCAGGAAAATACAAAAAAAAAAAAAAAAAAAAAAAAAAGAGTGCTTCTGGGGAGGTCTCAGATGGAAATGAGGGAAATGTTACTGGACACTGGAAAAAATGCAATCTTTCTTAGAAAGTGGCAAAGAACTTGGTTGAATTGGGTCATAGAGTTTTATGGAAAGTAGAACTTGTAAGAGATGAACTTGATATTTGAAAAGAGTCCCAAAGAAAATGTGGAAGGCTTTGCCTGGTTTCTTCTTGCTGCTTATAATAAAATTGAAGGAAAGAGAGAAATTGAGAAAATTGTTAAGCAAATAGAAACCAGCACTTTATTTGGAAAATTCTCATTCTATTTAGATATGACTAATGAATCCAATTAGCCACCTTGGCATAACCCAGGCACAGAGGTGGCATTATCCAGAAAGAATCTGTAGAGAATATTCATGTCTAATTGCTCAGACTCCCAGGAATTTCACCCGGAGACTGACAAATTTTTGAGAGAATTTTGTACGAGAGAAAACACTATCCATCTGGATTGAAAGGCATCAAGAGAAGAACACCATGTAAGGATGAGAAGCATAGGGAAAATTCCATGTGAAGACGAAGGCAGACATTGGACTGATGTATCTACAAGCCAAGAAGGCCAAGGGTTATCGGCAACTACCAGAAGCTAGCAAGAGGCAAAGAAAGATCCTCTCCTAAGTACCTTCGAGAGAGCATGGCCTTGCTGACATCTTGATTTCAGGCTTCTAGTACCCCGAACTGTGAGAGAATAAATCTCTATTGTTTTAAACCACTCTTTGGTACTTTGTTACAATAGCACTAGGAAACAAATACAGTATCAAAAGTAGATAATGACTCACTGAAATGTCTTTTTGCATTGAACCTATATACAATATATTCTGTACCTGCTTGGGGAATAAGATATAAATGTTTTAACTAACTAAATAAGCAAATAATTTTACTTAAACTTGGCTTAAGACATATTTGAAAGTTATAGCACTTGCCATTTTGGCCTTTTTACATCTGCACTGATCTCTAATTTTCTCTTTTCCCCTCTCACATGGTTGTGAAAATACCAAACAATATTTTTGCAAGTGGAATCCAATGGAGTACAAACAACAGTGTTTTCTTGAGAAACATCACGCCTGGCCTGTGGTGGCGCAGTGGATAAAGCATCGACCTGGAAATGCTGAGGTCGCCGGTTCGAAACCCTGGGCTTGCCTGGTCAAGGCACATATGGGAGTTGATGCTTCCAGCTCCTCCCCACCTTCTCTCTCTGTCTCTCTCTCCTCTCTCTCTCCCTCTCTGTCTCTCTCTCCTCTCTAAAATGAATAAATAAAATTTAAAAAAAATTTAAAAAGAAAAAAGAGAAACATCACGACACATTAGTGAGGGATTTAAATTCTGCATGGGTTTTGTTTACACACTCAGCTACTAATTGTCAGTCAGTTCAATATGCACAGTGAACAACCACAGCAGTGGAAATTGCCAAAGCAGAAGCACCACACTGATTAGACTGATTCCCAGTGTGGCTTTTGGAAGCATTCTCAAATGGCCAACCCATAGTGCAGGCTTCCAAATCCCTGCACCCAAAGTTGCTGGGACCAAACGGTCATAGGTTGTTTCAGTATCTGAGTTCATGCTCTGTTAATTAGGCACCTGTATTCAGCTCTTGGGAAAGTCAAAACTGAGCTGCATTTCCTGTCTTCATCTACACAGAAGCAAATAATGTCTTTTTTTCATTCAACATCATTTCTTTCTAATATTGATGAGAAAGAAAATGAATCCCACATGGTGGCCACTGTTCATGTGGAGTGTGTACATTGTCCTCGTGTCTGTGTGGGCTCTCTCTGGGACTCTGGCTTCCTCCCACATGGCAGAGGTGTGAGTATGAGGTGAACTGCTGCGCACACATTGTCACAGTCTGAGCAGATGTGGGTGGGGGTTCCTGGCCCTGAGATGGAAGGGCGTCCCTTCCTGGATGGGTTCCCACCCTGTGTCCTATGCTGTCTTGAGGGGCTGTAGCTACCACAGCCCTGAACTAGAATAAGCTTGTTGAAAAAGAATTCTCTTCCTGATTTTTATCTATCTTTCTTAAATGCATGTATATCTCAGATTCACTGCAATGTTTCATGTTTAAGTGTACTGGATCATAACAAAAACTGTATGTCCTCCTGGGATCATAATTTTGAAAGCTTGAAAAACATAGCTCTGGTGCACAATCATGATTTCTAAACTCTTATAAGTCTAAAATGACCACTGGCCCCTCGCACAGTTAATACAGCCAACTCTCCTGTACATTTTATTAACACCATGTCCCCAGACCAACAGCACTGGTACATACTAGGAAAAATAAAAGAGCTCTAAAGACTCCAGTCTGTAGGAAATATAAAGAAAAGGGCAAAATGGACAATAAGAGGAAGAGCTCTGTGGCTTCCTGTCCTTTTAACTTCCCTGTGATGTCCTTGAAAGCTTGGGACTATGGCTACATGACGTGTCTTCTCTGTTGTGGCATGTTGAGGTGCTAGGGTAAAAAATAAATGGACCATGGATCCTCCTTAAGGTGCTCCCAGATTGGTAGCAAAGACAGACATTAAGATAACATCATAGCAAGGCAATGTTTTAAGTGCCTTGGTGAAGGTTAAGAAAATGGGGTAGCTGCTATCATGGGAAAGACCTGAGGACCTTAATGAAAGTGTTGGGAAAGCAAGGAGAGAATTAAAATAGGAGACTGAAGAGATAGAATCAAGAGAATTTGGAGACTAGTGAAGAAGCAGGAGAAGTCTTAGATAGCTCCCATCCTTCTCGGTCGGGTGTCTGGGAGGTGGTGGTACTATCCATCAGGACAGGGATGTGGGAGAAGAAACAACACCACGGGGTGAGGAAAATTCACTTGGGGCCAAGCTGAATCAATGTGCCTAGAGGATATGCTGGTGAATTAAGATGTCAGATAACTGTATATGGCGCTCTCTTTTGTTTTCTAAGCTAAAGTGCATTCAAACAACCCAAGAAATGTACAGGCCTTCAGTCAGTCAACCCCTTCCTTTAAAGTCACCAGGCAGTGGTTTCTACCACAGTCCTTGGAAATATGTTTCAGAGGGAGAAACAATTCAGTATGAAATGAATACAAGAAATTCTAGAAAAATTAGGGCACCAATGTTGGTATTTTCAGATCTAGGTACTGCTAAGACTTGAATAAACTCTCTTTATTCCAATATGACAACCAAGCTTCATTCTGAGTCAAGATATTTGCATTGGTGGAAACGAGTCAGTTAGCATTCCATGGCGCTGATCTCCTGAATTTGTCTTTGACTCCAAGAAACCTCCTGTTTTGTATACACCAAGAGTATCTGGTTACAAATGATTCAGGTTGGTGCTCTCCTTAAGGGAATGACTTTTATTCCTAGAGAGAAGATGTACAGATCAGCCAGGGATTTCAAGACCTTTCTGTCGATTAGCCACAGGTATGTATGGTGCTGGGCCAAAGCAGAGTTGCTACTTGGATTTCAGCAATAAACTTGCTGCTAGCAAATGTTATTGCAGAATAAGACTCCCATTTAGTCTATTGTCTTAAAGACTGCAGGAATTTCTTTCACCACTCAATATTTTAAATGATTATCATGTGTTTCTTTATCAATAAAAAAATTACATTTGGAAATGCCTTTGAGTTAAATGACCTAGGAATATTGTTTCGGGTGTGTACATGGGGCGGGGCGGGGCAGTGGGTGGAGGCAGAGGAGTATTAGGAAGAAGAAACGACTGCCAAGTTTTTGGGGGGAGGAAGGGGAGCATTGCGTAGACACTGCTAAAGTTAAAATAAGAAAAACATTAAAGTGTCAGAAGTGAAAATTTAGCACATTTCTGGCTCCAAATACCATCCTTCTTTTTCATCCATGGCACATAAAGATATAATTCTGCTGATATGGGTTAGATTTCACCCTCTTTCCCAAGTTCATTACTTACCTCGATCACTTTGCAGATTGTGCAAGAACAACCTGCCTCTGCAAATTTTGACAGGGTGCCTTGTAGAATGTAGAACAAACTCAAAATGCTAGGGTCTGCTTCTCAGCTCCATCCCACTTAACGGAGCTAAGATATCAAAGGCAAAATGGGGTTGGGCAAAAGGGATGAGACTTCTCCTATATCTCCCTAACCTACAGCTCCAGTCCTGATCACACCCAAAGTCCAGTCTTGACTTCTTAGTAGCTTTTATGTCTTTCTGTTCACTCAAACTCCATATGCTTAAAATTACATTGTATTCATCATCCCTTCTTCTCACCCTACAAACCACTACATCTCTCTCTGTCTTTGAGCCCACCCTTCCAGAAATTTTCCTAATCCCCCCAAAAGTAGATGAGTCTTGCTCATAGGCTACATGATTTGTTCTTTTTCTTTTTCTTTTTTTTCCTAAAGCTTGAAACGGGGAGAGACAGTCAGACAGACTCCCGCATGCGCCCGACCGGGATCCACCCGGCACGCCCACCAGGGGGCGATGCTCTGCCGCGACCAGAGCCACTCTAGTGCCTGAGGCAGAGGCCAAGGAGCCATCCCCAGCACCCGGGCCATCTTTGCTCCAATGGAGCCTCAGCTGCAGGAGGGGAAGAGAGAGACAGAGAGGAAGGAGAGGGGGAGGGGTGGAGAAGCAGATGGGAGCTTCTCCTGTGTGCCCTGGCTGGGAATCGAACCCAGGACCTCTGCACGCCAGGCCGACGCTCTACCACTGAGCCAACTGGCCAGGGCTGTTCTTTTTTTTTTTAAATTCTCCCATTGATATGAGAGTGGAAGAGAGAGAGAGAGGTGGGGAGGAGAAAGAGAGAGAGAGAAGCATCAACCTTTTGGTCCACTTAGTTGTTTCCCTTATTTACACATTCATTGGTTGCTTCTCATATATGCCCTGACCTTAAACCTGTGACCTTGGCATGCCAGGACGACACTCTACCCATTGAGATACCCAGCCAGGGCTACATAATTCATTCTTCACCAATTTTTCACCTCTTAATTTGTTTGTACCTTAGGACTGTCATGACCCTCAAGAATATTTCAAAGCAAGTATGCTAAATCTGTGGTGCCTGCAGCTGTGGGTCTACAGCCGTCTAATCAATATCTTCATGAGAGTGTAACTGATACCTCAAGCTAACCATTGCCATAACTAAATCCATTATTTCCCTCACTGTTCCCCCAAAGGGCTCTTCCTTCCTTGTTTCCTTACCTCAAAGGCTGCATCATGACCCCTGAACTGCTCCAGCCAGGTGCGTCCTCTCAATGACTCATCTGCCCATGCAGCTGCCAAGCCCCTCAATTCCACCTCCTCAATAGCTCCCACATCCATTTCACTCTGTTATCCCTGCCCTGCCACAGTCCAGGCATTTACATTTCTTATTAGAATAAAAGTCGTAACTGTTCTTCCTGACTCCACTCTGACTATGGCCCTCTGACCAAAGCCAGCCTGATCTTTCTGGATTGTAGTTTTGAACATAACATTCTCCTCCTTTGCATCTTTCAATAGCTTCCTTCTGACCACATGGTCCTTCCCAAGAGCTTTCCTTGTATCCTGAGCACTGTGATCCCATCAGCTTCAACTCAGTAACTCTCCACTCTCACATGTTCCTCCTCCTGACCACAAAGTGCACTCCCCCTTATGCTTCTCAAATGCTTTTTATTACTTTCTCCTTGTTCCAGAAACTAGAAACTCCCATTCTTAACAATGTGATCAGATTAAAGAAAACATTCATCTAAAGGGTGCCTACCTGAGTATATGGCCTTGGTTTGGCCAAATGTCTGGCTGGAGTTTATAAGATGAAAAAGCAGGACCAGGGGTTAAAGATTGGGAAAGTCCAATTGTAGTACATACTAGAGTAACAGTAATTATGGTTTCAAAGGAGTTGGGTGAAGTGAGTTTAACAGGGAGTGAGGGCCTGGGAAAGGAAGGAGGGGGATATGTGAGGAGAATGTGAAAAGGAGAGAGCCCAGAATCACAGTGATGTGATGCAGTCTGAAAAGAAAGATGTCCACTGAGCAACTCCCAGTGACGGGCATGACCACGGGACTCCTGAGTACTGAGGTGCTTGTGATTCAGTTTTACATGGCTTGTCTTGACTATTCTGAGTTGTGATGTTCTTCAATGTCCCCAATTCTTCCAAAAAAATCTATTACAGTAGCACTCCGTGCTAGTGTACAATAGTGCTCCAAACCAGACGTGGAACAGACATGGAGAGAGCATAGCTGATGTGGACAGAAGACACTGGCTACCATGGTTCAGGGGCAAGAGGGAAACAGGCCATAGTGTCAATGAACCACAAGAAATCAGAGGCACAGAACTGCCCAGACATCTTGGTCAGCATGTTGGGTTTTCTACCACCTCAGGGATTGTATCTCAGAGCAGTTTACTTGACAGCAGAGAAAAAGGAGACCCAATTCCCATAAGGTAGAAAGAACTAGGGACTCCCAGGCAGCTGACCCTTGGTTTATAGTTGGACCTCACTCAATGAAGTTATAGGATTACTATAAAGTAAATAAATTCTTTTGAGTAAGTAAATAAATGCAATAGTAAATATGCTAGTTTAAATGGATACACTTAGAGAAAGGGGTTGGTAAAAATCATATTGGATTGTAAGTATAAAGTAATGTTACAAGAGTACTCATGACAACTTTGAAAGATTGGTCTTCAGTCTCTGGCTCCTTAACTTAGAAAAAAAAAGAAAGGTATACTATTTCCAACAGGTCACAGAAATAATGACATGGCACTGATTCAAATTAGGGAGAAAGACAGAGTGAAGTGTGTGGAAGAGAAGAGGGAGAGGTTGCATATTACTGTCCTAGAATTTTCACAAGTTCTAACTTAGAAATTCAGGAAACTAAAATTTATATTATATCTTACATAATAAAATTTATATAATAAGCAGGTAAAAGTCATCAAGCTTGAGATGTCACAATTCAGGACATATTTTAATGCCAACAGAAATCATTTCAGACATAAAGTATATTTCCAAAGCCTAAAAAAATATTCCTTCACACACAGCCCCAACAAGTATATATGAGAACATTTGGTGCTTATTGCAGAGTCATGGAGTTTTAGAGAGACAAACATCTCTCTAGGACCTCAGTGTTAATCAGAATTGCAGAAATCAGTGTTAATGAATATGTATGTGAGTTATTAATATGCTTTGATTCCCAAGGAAGGACTACCCCAGAATTTTGGGGGTCCAAGAATTTCAAAGTCCTTGCTAATTAACTTGGATGTATTAGATAGGATAAGTTAGAATGTACTACAGTAATAATTCTAAAATTCTCAGGGGTGTAGCATAACAAAAGATGATTTCTTACTCATACGATGTCTTTAGCAGCTCTGGGAGACTAAGCAGAATTGTGTATCTTCACGCATTGGTGCAGTTTCCATGTTGTTTTCATTTTACGGTTTCCCCACACCAACGTACACTCCCACGGTGGCTGTGGCCTAGGAAGAAAGCATGGAAAATCACAAACTGGCTTCATCCATAACTCACATTTCAGTCACATGACATGACTACTCTTAACTTCAAGAGGGCATGTGTCCTCACTCCCATAAAAAGAGGATCAGAAATCTTGATGGCAAACATTAATAATGTCTTCTATAGACATGTAGCAAATCTTTAGATTTTATTGGCATTTCCATAGGAAATATAAAATGAAAGGTTTCCAGGTCCTCTCAAGCATCAGCAGCTTTTTTTTTACTTTCCTCCCATTTGTTTCTTGCTTTAGTATGGTGTGACCAAGAAAAAAATAGACTTCAAAGAAATTATTTATTTTAATCCAACCCAGATCAGTAGTGAAAAACCAAGGGCTTTCTTTTTTCTATTATAAGGTTTCTTAATCTTGGCACTACTGAAATTTAGGCTCAGATCATTCTTGGGAGCTGTCCTGTGCTGCAGGACATTTAGCAACATCCCCAGTCACGACCCACTGGAGACAAAGGCATCCCCTCTTCTCCAGCTGTGAAAACCAAAAATGTCTCCAAATATTTCACCCTAGTGGGTAAAATTAATCATGGTTGGAAACTACTTTTCTATTTGCTTCCTTTGACCACTAGGGATGGTACAGGCCATCTAACACATGAAGTGACCCAGCATTGAGGACTGGTAGGAACAGACCAAAGACAACAGATTGCCTTCCCCCAGATGTACCATTGACACTTTGGGCAAGTCTCTGAGTCTTTTTTTTTATTAATAAATTATTCTCCGTAATTTATCTCTAAATTATGGAGAGTGATGTTACCTGGTTCACAAGCTTATCGTAAGAATTAAGTGAGGCACTAAATAACCCATCCTTTTCTCTCTCTCATGGGAAACTAATTCTGCATGCACCCAGGTCCTATATATACATGGAGTCGATTTATGGACTTTCTCTTGTCTGACTTGTCCATCTGCATATTCCTGTGTTGATCAACCATTATTCTTTATTAAGCCCTCTATTATCTATAGCTAACTTGCCTAGGAAACTCAGCCATCAGTAAAGGGACTGAAAACTGAGAAGTAAAGAAAAAAACCTGCAGAAGCCCTTCACTAAAGTTCAGAGACTTTTGAAATTGTGACGTCCCCCAAATTTATTAAGATGGCTTATAAATTATTTCTTCCTCAGCCCCGTACCACCTTGTGTCTCGCACACAGGACCCAGCACCCAATGAACGGCTGCTGAGGAACTAAATGACCAATTTCAGACATAAGTCAAACTAGCTTAACATTACTGGGCTTCCCCACATCACCTCAAAAGTCCCATAGTAGGTGAGATGGAGACAGGGAAGCTATTAATATAGCCAGGACTGGCATTGGCAATAAGTGAATGGTGACAGTCTGACATCAAGAGAGGAAATTAAGGGGCAGATGTTAATTAAAAAATAAAAACCACATGCTCTGAAAAGCAAGCAGCCACACACATCACAATAACCCCTTAGCTGTGTTACATTGTCAGTGCATAATGACTAGCATCCTTAATAATGACTCTGACATTTTTAAAAATGCTAATTTCTGCTCAACATGTTCTATTTTTAAAAATTTGTAGTAGTGTGTAAGGCATTTGAGAAAGGTTTCCGTCACAGACTTATAAAGTATGTGATTTGCAACATACTTTAGAGATTACCTACACTAGCTGTTTTCTAGATGCAGAAAATCAGTCCTGGAAAGTGACCTTGTACTTGTTCAAGGTCAGGTGCCCAGAAAGGCAGAGCTGAAACTCAAGTCTTAGTTTGCTGACTCTAGGGCAAGTTCTTTTTCTTTTGTAATTTTTAAAGACTTTATTGATTCATTTTAGAGAGGAGAGAGAGGAGCAGGAAGCATCAACTCCCATGTGTACCTTGACCCGGCAAGCCCAGGGTTTTGAACTGGCGATAGCAGTGTTCCAGGTTGACGCTTTACCCACTGCGCCACCACAGGCCAGGCCAGCAAGTTCTGTTTCCACTATGGCACATTTTCCAAAAATGTAAACATATTCCTTTAATTAAATAAAATAATCAATGAAATATTTCACAGCTCAGTAAGGGTACAATTTCACCTAGATGAAATTTTCCTACACTGAGCTATTAATCAACTGACCCTTACTGAGCCTTTGTGTTGCTCAAATAAAAAAAATAGTTGCTTAGATCTGGTAAACATATCAAAGGAAGGAAAGAGTATAATGCTTGATTCAAGTGACTGAACTTTCTAGACGAGAAAGGAAAATTTACATGTTAAGAAGTCAGAAAAATGTCCAACAGTATGGAGTGTTGCAATCAGTTTGAATGTGTGGAAATTCGCTCTGGGTGTTCTGGGAATTGAGAAACAGGAGACATCACCCCATGGCAAACGGTCAAGGATGGCACAGGAGTGGAGTAGGATAGGTCACCTGATAAACCCAGAGGTTATGTAGACTTTGGAAAAGAAAACAAGGATGTTCCAAATGTGAAGAACAGCATTGGAAAACACTTGAAGGGGGGTGGAAGCCTGGGTCCTATTCTCTAAGCCACTCATTTGAACAGATTATCTAACAAGTATGAGTTATTTATGAAGATGCGGGGGTTATAGAAAATATTAAAAATTTAGCCTGCCCTAGAAAAACCTAAGTTAAAAGAAGGAGAGAATGGAAAAATGGCCCCATTATTCTAGAATGGCAGTCTGATAGAAATATAATGTGTGTCAAACATATCATTTAAATTTTTCTAGTAGCCCCATTTGAAAAGCAGTAGCAACAGATTAAATTCATTTAAAAAATACATTTATCTAACTCAATATATCCAAAATGTTATTATTTCAATATGCACTCAATATACAAAAATATTAATGAGATATTTTCCATTCTTTGACCAATACCTAAGTCTCTGAAAGCTAATGTGCATTTCACACAAAATATCTTAATTTGGATCCTAAATAAATCAGAAATATTTGATCTGCATTTAGATATTATAAAACTGACAAATGAAAAGATGAATTCACATACTCAAGTTGTTCCAGACATAGCCTAAATATCTCCCAGTAACTGAATCAAATGCCCAAAATCATTTTCTGTAATATACACATCCACATTGACAAAACTCCTTCAGTTTTTAAATTTAAATGCCAATCAATTAAAAACACATAAAATTCAAACCTTGGGTCTTCAAGACAAGTTCCAGTGGTTCTAGCACACACGGGGCGAGTGGCTATGTGTGAAGACACACAGGCCTAGAGGTGGGTCTCCGAGGCTGGAGGCAGGGTTGCCACGTGACATAAGGCCCTTAGGTGGCAGCCTCAAGAGCCTGGAGGGAGACCGACCACACATAAACTCGGACACAAAGAGGAGCCACTCCCTACTTATCTCCAAAGAAAGGAGAGAGCAAGACAAAAAAACAGATTTCGAGGAAGACGCATCTGCAACAAAACAGAGAAAACAAACAAAAAACCAAAGCAGGAACCAGTGGACAGTTTTGCTGTAGTAAATCCAAGGACTGATGCTGAAGGTGGGAAGGAGGAATGGGGGGGGGGTGTCGCTGATCCGAGAGGCTGTTTGCTGCAGAAGAACTGGCAGAACTGAAGACTAGAGAGGACGCCGAGAGCCCCTCGCTGAAGATCTCACAGGGACCTGGCTTTCGTTTGTTTGTTCTGTGTTTGTTTAAGTTTAGGCTCTGGTTTTGTTTTTTCTCTACTCTCTCTTCTATATGTGTTTAACAGGAAAACTTAGAATGCACAGTGGTTTTCAGGAGTTTAAGGATTATTGAGGTAACTTTGAATTCTTCCTGGGAAGGTAAAGGGTCTGATATTATGGACCACAAGAGTAGTGGAGAGAGTGGATGGGAGGGGGGAGGAAATGTACAGAGAGGCTATACATTTCAAACTTAGGGTTTACCAATAAATAGATGATAGCTCAAACCACTTCAGTGCATGAGACTCCCAGGCAGCTACAAAGAGTGAGAAGACAGGGGCCACCACAGGGAGAACACATTTCTAGAGATGGAGAAGCCTCAAAGGAACGTTTCCAAGCTACAGAGACTGAATCGGACAACCTAGCTGTTTGCTCCATGGCCTCATTCACTGAACTAACATTTATTGAGATCAAGACCTAGGTGCTCACATTCTGGATACAAGCAATGTGGATCGCCCTGGAAGAGCGCACTGCTAGGGTTCCAGCCGGGACCGAGCCCCAGACAGGCTCTGCTTGCAGCAAGGTCTCTGTCCTGCACCACAGTAAAATACAAGTCATGCACAGTGCTACTCGCAGGGTTTTGGCCTTTGAGATAGATCAGCCTAAATTATATTCTATTCCCTTCAAGTGTCATTCGTCATTCTAAAAATGTTCTTCAAGGAAGAGCTTACTCTTACTAACCACAAGATCATGAGAGTCATACCTCAAAAGGAAAAGAAAGAATTCGGCTGGGTAGAGTCAGGATGATGGAGAAATCTTGTTTGTAGAAGTAAATGGTGCTGGAGGCAGCACAGGGCTTTGGGGAGGGATGTAGGTGTTGTTTTGCCGTCCATGGCTGCAGCAACAAGATAGCTGGGGAGGTACTATAAAACATTAAGTAGAGGCCCTGGCCGGTTGACTCAGTGGTAGAGCGTCGGCCTGGCATGTAGGAGTCCCGGGTTTGATTCCTGGCTAGGGCACACAGAAGTGCCCATCTGCTTCTCCACCCCTCCCCCTCTCCTCCCTCTCTGTCTCTCTCTTCCCCTCCTGCAGCCAAGGCTCCACTGGAGCAAAGTTGGCCCGGATGCTGAGGATGGCTCCATGGCCTCTGCCTCAGGCGCTAGAATGGCTCTGGTTGTGACAGAGCGATGCCCCAGATGGGCAGAGCATCGCCCCCTGGTGGGCATGCCGGATGGATCCCGGTCGGGCGCATGTGGGAGTCTGTCTGACTGCCTCCCCATTTCCAGGTTCAGAAAAATACAAACAAAAAAAAAAAAACCATGAAGTAGAATGCAAGAAAATTCAGAGCATATTCAGTTCAATATGAACTGGTGACACCTTACAAAATCTTTTTTTTTATATTTTATTTGTTCATTTTAAAGAGGGGAGAGCGAAAGTGAGAGCAAGAGAGAGAGAGAGAGAGAGAGAGAGAGAGGAGCAGGAAGCATCAACCCCCATATGTGCCTTGACCAGACAAGCTTGGGGATTTGAACCAGCAATCTACGAATTCCAGGTTGATGCTTTATCCACTGCACCACCACAGGTCAGGCCAACATTTAACTTTTAAAAGGAGTAGTGTTCAAACTGCATTAGGATAGAAAGGTCAACCTTTGTAACTTCTCTTCCCACAGAAATGTCACAATATTTGCCATTAAGGATCAAAAGGACCACTGTATTTTTACCTGCTCTAACAACAGATTAGATTTTTATGTTTCCCTTGTGAACAATTATTATTTTACATTTGTTAGTTATGAAACTTCTATTTCCTCTAATTTGTAATTTGGAGGAATGTTTAGTTTCTGGTTTCAACTGTGAAATACAATAGAGAAAATTACCCACCTTAGAAGCATAATTCCTTTTATTGAATAGTTGACTTTTTAAAAAGTCCTTTCTTAGGTATTTTATTTTTTTGTTGTTGCACATAAAAACGAGACTAAGAGTCATGGACAAGAGTGTGGTGGTTGAGGGGGAGAGGGAGGGAGAGGGGAAGGGGGAGGGGGAGGAGCACAAAGAAAACCAGATAGAAGGTGACGGAGGACAATCTGACTTTGGGTGATGGGTATGAAACATGATTGAATGACAAGATAACCTGGAGATGTTTTCTTTGAACATATGTACCCTGATTTATTTATGTCACCCCATAAAAATTAATAAAAATTTATAATTTAAAAAAGCAAAAAAAAAGTCCTTTAAAGGGAGAATTTATTTGTTAAACCTAACCATTTGAATAAAACAATGCTTTCCCTCAAGTCCTTAGTTTTTTCTTCCTATTCCTTCCCTAAAAGGTAGAACTCAGTCTCATGAACTTTACTGCCTCTCAGGGACATTCGAGATTCTGGAATAAGAGAACCACAGAACATGCAGGAAGAAAAAGCATGTTCCTTTCCCCCTCCACCTGACGTCTCCTGGACATGAGCTATGTGCCAGCAGAAACGGCAGCTCTGGAAAAATGGGGCTGCTCCATATGCAGTTCTCTGTGCCCTTACAATGCCTCTACTGTCTTGGAGAAATCTGCTGACCTGTTTATTTTTTAAGCTATTTTCCTTTTTTTATTTTTCAATCACAGTTGACATTCAGCAGTATTATTTTATATTGGTTTCAGGTGTGCACCATAAAGTTAGTTATATGCTTTACAAAGTGATCCCCCGATAAGTCCAGTACCTACCTGGCTCCATCCACAGTTATTACAGTTTTATTGACTGTATTCCCTGTGCTCTACTTTACATTCGACGATTTTCAACTACAAATTTGTACTTCTTAATCCCTTTATTTTTTCATCAAGCTCCCCAACCCTCCTCCCAACTGGAAACTATCAGCTTGCTCTCTGTATCTATGAATCTGTTTGTTTGTTTTATTCTTCAGGCTCCACATATAACTGAAATTATATGGCATTTGTCTTTCTCTGATTTATTTCACTTACCATACTACCCTAAGTCCATCCATACTGTCTCAAATGGTAAGGTTTCATTCTTTTTGACAGCCCAGTAATATTCCATTGTAAATATGTGTAATGGCTTTATCCACCATCTATTAATGGGCACTTCGGCTGCTTCCATAGTTTAACTGTTGTAAATAATGCTGCACTGAAAATAGGGGGGCATATATATTTTCCAATCAACATTTTGGATTTCTTTGGATAAATTCCCAAAAGTGAAATTCTAGGTCATAAAGTAGTTCTTTTTTTTAACTTTCTGAGGAATCTCCATAGCATTTCCCATACTGGCTGCACCAATCTGAATTCCACCAACAGTGCTAGTGTTCTTTTTTCTTGGAACAATACTTGTTTCTTGATTTGTTGATGAGCGCCATTCTGACAGCTGTGAGGTAATATCTCGTAATTTTAACTTTCATTTCTCTGATTATTGACACTGAGCATCTTTTCACATGTCTATTGGCCATCTGTATGTCCTCTTTGTAGAAATGCTTATTCAGGTTCTCTCCATTTTTGAACTGAATTTTTTGGTGTTAAACTGTATGAGTTCTTTATAAATTTGGATATTAACCTCTTGATGTATCACTGGCGAGTATCTTCTCCCAAATGGTAGGTTGCATTTTAGTTTTGTTGATGGTTTCCTTTGCTGTACGAAACGCTTAGTTTGATGTATTGAATAGTTTCATTTATTTTTTTTTCTTTTGTTTCTCTTACCCAAGGAGCTATATCAGAAAAAATGTTACTAAGAGCAATGTCAGAGAATTTACTGCCTATATTTTCTTCTAGGAGTTTTATGGTTTCAAGTTTTATATTTAAGTTTTTATCCATTTTGGGTTTATTCTTGTATATAGTGTAAGAAGGTGGTCTAGTTTCATTTTTTTTTTTTTGCAAGTATCTCTAGTTTTCCCAACACCATTTATTGAATGGACTGTCTTAACTCCACTATATATTCTTGCCTCTTTTGTCATAGTTTAATTGACCATATAGGTGTGGGTTTATTCCTGGGCTCTGTATTCTGTTCCATCAATCTCTGTATCTGTCTTTATGACAGTACCATGCCACTTTGATTACAATGGCCTTGTAGTGTAGTTTGTTATCAGGTAGTGTGCTATCTCCAACTTTGTTCTTCCTTCTTAAAGTTACTGCGGTTACTGGAGTCTTCTGTGGTTTGATAAACATTTTAAAATTATTTTTCTAGTTCTGTAAAAATGCCATTGCTATTTTGATAGGGATGCATTAAATCTGTATGTTGTAGATTCCTATCTGTGAGCACAGTATATGCCTCCATTTATGTATATCTTCTTCAATTTCTTTTTGTAATGTCGTATGATTATTTTTAAGTGAGAAGAGAGGAGATAGACTCCTGCATGCACCCTTACCTGGATCCACCTGGCAACCCTCATCTGGGGCTAATGCTCAAATCAACTGAGCTTTCTTCAGTGCCTGAGGCTGACACTCAGACCAACCAAGCTATCCTCTGTGCTCAAGGCTGATGCTCGAACAAATCTAGCCACTGGCTGTAGGAGGAGAAGATGGAGAGAAGGGGAAGAGGGAGGGGGGATAAGCAGATGGTCACTTCTCTCGTGTGGCCTGGCCAGGGATCGAACCTGGGACATCCATACACCAGGTGGACACTATCCACTGAGCCAACCAGCCAGGGCTCAATGTCTTATAATTTTTTAAATAGAAGTATTTTACCTCCTTGGCTAAATTTATTCCTATGCATTTTCTTTTATTTGTTAATGCAATTGTAGATGAGATTGTTTGCTTAATTTCGCTTTCTGACTGCTGGCATTTTTCCTACGTGTGAACACATCCATCTGTGCAGTTCCTCAGGGAAGGAACAGTATCATGCACATCTTTGTTTCTCCAGAGATTAGCCCAGTAACTGATCTAGGAAGTACCCAATAAATATTTGTGTAAGAAATAAAAAACGGACATATAAATGAACAAGAACAAGCAAATGGCTGAATTATATAAACTGGATTTATAACTAGAATTGTTATTAGCTGAACTACCTTGAGCCACTCTGCTTCTCTGAGCTTCAGTTTACTCATTATAAAAAATGAGAAATAGTGGACTTCTCAGGGCTTTGGAAAGCATCATGTATAATTATATGTGTGAAAGATCTTGATAAATGATAAAGTACTATACAAATGTTATGTATTGTTTGGTGTCTGGGGAGAGACATAAAAACTTAGCCAAGTGTAAGACAGGGATAGGAAGCTAATTCCACGAGTCTGGGAATGGTGTCATTGTTGACTCAGATCCCAAACAAAATCCTGAGAAATATCCCTGGCTTCTACCCCTAACACTCAATAAGAACCCTTATCACCTGTTTCACCATCACTGAGAATACAAACATGAATAATTATATAGTCAAGGCTCTATCCCTTCTAGTAGCAGCAAAATAATATCCTGTATCTATATCACATCTTCCCATATTTCACCATGACTTCAAGGCACTACCCCATTCGAGAGGTGGGTTCAGCATGAGAAGGATGGTCTTGGCTCTTCAGACAACCACCAAATAGAGAACTGCTAACAGAATTCTCACATAATCCTCCTGTTACAAACAAGTCCTATACAGCTGACTGATCTGGAAAGATTAGTCAAGTTCCCATCTCAGGCTGCAAGGCATGTCTCATCATATAATACAATAGACCAGGGGATTAAGGCTGGAGAAGCCTCCAGGATCAGCCACAGACTTGGCCCAAAACCTTCTCCATAAGAACTCTCCTCTACAGTACCCAAAATTCTCGTCTCAATTCCTGGTCAGCAGTCCCCTTCTTCAGTCTGCATTTATATGATCTGATTGCCCATCTCTATCACTAGGACTCAGAAGACATCTTTCCAGCCTATTTACAGGTGTCCCTAACTTTGAATCTTGAGAAGCAGCTATGAACTTCTGGTATCTTTTCCCATATTGAATAATGGGTGCTTTCGCCTCTTATATTTATATAACCAAAGAAGTTCAGTAGATTTTATGGGACAATGAATATCAAGTTCAAGGACACCACTTGTTACAGGCACTCCAGTCAATATCTGCCTTGACAGGTAATCTATTACACAAGCAGTCACAAAGTTCTGCCATTCTGAGAGCCAAACTATTTCTCACTTTCCTTCATTTGCTTTGCCTTTGTCCTGGCCACATCTTTCAATGGGACTATTGTGGCAGCTTCCTAATGCTGCCTGCTTGGTATTGCTCTTTTCAACCCACTCTCCAAACGGTAGCCAGAGTACTCTTCCCAAATACACATCAGACCATGGCATCTCCTTGTTTAAAACAATTCAGATGCCTCCATTGTCCTCCTAGTGAACCCCTGACTTATCTGATCCACTGATCAATAGCTTATAAAAGGAGATACTTTTCACCATTTGTAAAGGCCAATTTGCTTCTATCAAAATTGACCATGTTCTAGTAAAACAATCTTTTTAGAGGATATTTCAGAGAGACAAAGACCTGGCAATTTCATCTACTGGAGGAAAATTAAAAAAATGAAAAACCTTCCTCCAAAAAGACTCCCTTCAACTTTGCTGAAAAGGCTCCTATCAGTTACTACTAGCCAATATTTGTGCCATAAAACTTCAAGGAATAGACTCTTGGGTTCATATGACATGAAAGAAAGTACTAAACCCTGACAGAACTTGCATGTCATCTGTTGACCTGAAAGTAAAGATTTCCTTGAAATTGAAGCAGACATCTGATGACACAGCTTTCCCAAGAGATTTGGACCAGATCTATTGAAAGTTATCTGCCAAACCTTTGATGCTGACTTTAGCTCCTTAAGCTGTAAAGTTGTTTGAAATTTCTATTTTTTCTTAATGTAGGGATTCATTGCCATAAACTTCCCTGTTAGCACTACTTTTATTGCATCCCACAAATTTTGGCATGTTATTTCCATTTTTGTTTGTCTCAAGTTATTTTCTGATTTTCCTTTTGATTTCTTCTTTGATTCGTTGGTTGTTCAGAAGTGTGTTGTTCAATCTTCTTATTTTGTGAATTTTCCAGATTTCTTCCTGTTATTGGTTTCTTGTCTCATGCCATTGTAGTTGGAAAAATACTTTACATTATTTCAGACTTCTTAACTTTGATAAGACTCTTTTGCAGCCTAACATATGAAGAATGTTCCATGAGCCTTTGAGAAGACTGTTTATTCTGCTCCTGTTAGATGAAATGTTCTGTATATTTTAGGTCCATTTGAAATAAAGTATAGTTCAGGCTCAATGCTCTTACTGATTTTGTTTAAATTATCAATTCATTGTTAAAAATAGAATATTAAAGTCCTCTACTATTATTGTATTCCTATTTCTCGCCTTAGATCTGTTAACAATTGCTTTATATATTTAGGTGCTCTGATGTTGAGTGCATATATATTTACTATTGTTATTTCCTCCTGATGCATTGACCCCTTTATCATTATATGATGATCTGCTTTATCCCTTACAACATTTTTTTACCTAAATTCTACTTTTTCTGATACAAGTAATACTATCCCTGTTCTCTTCTGGTTTCTATTTGCATGAAATGTCTTTGTCTATCTCTTTACTTTCAGTTTAGGTGTGTTCTTAGCTGAAGTGAGCCTCTTGTAGGCAGCATATAGTTGAGTCTTTTTTAAAAATCCATTCAGCCACTCTATTTATTTTGATTGGCAAATTTAGTCCCTTTATATTTAGAGTAATTATTGATAGGTAAAGACTTACTGCTGCCATTTTGTTGTTTAATGGGAGATACTTTGTTCATTTCTTCCTCTCTTGCTTTCCTCCTATGTGATTTGATCATTTTCTGTTGTGGTATGCTTTCATTCCTTCTTTTTATCTTTTTCTATATCTACTATAGGGTTTTGCTTTTTGATTAGCATGAGGCTTACATAAAACATCTTATATTTGTAACAGTCTATTTTAAGCTAATAATAACTTTGTTTGCATACAAAAGCTCAACCCTTTTATTCCCCACCCCAATTTATATTTGTGGTGTCACAGTTTACATTTTTTATACTGTGTATTCATTAACAATTTATTTTAGCCATTGTTATTTTTAATACTTTTGTCATTTAATCTTTACACTAAAGTTAAGTGACTTATACACACCACCATTACAATGTTCATGTATTATAAATTTGACTACATATTTACCTCTTTCTCTTTTACACTTTCTCTTTACTTTTATACTTTCTGATATTTCATGTTACTAGTTAGTGTCTTCTCTTTTCAACTTGAAGAATTCCCTTTATCATTTCTTGTAAGATAGGTCTAGTAGGGATGAACTCCATCAGCTTTATTGGGGGGGGTCCCTTGTATGTGTTGAGCTTCTTTCTCTTAATGCATCCAAGATGTTTTGTTTTTAATATGTAAATTTTATTATGTGTCACAGTGAAGTCTTCATTGGGTGTGAACCTGACTGGGAAACTTTGAGTTTCATGTACCTGGATGTCCATATCTTTCTCTAAGATTTCTTCATTCCTATTCATTCTTTATTTTTTCTTTTTCCCCCTCTTACAGGATAATTTCAAATAATCTCTCTTCTAGTTCACTGTTTATCTTGCTTGATGGAATCTGCCATTGAAGCTATTATATTTCATATTTTAAGTTTTTGTATTTCTCAGCTCAAAAATTTAATTGTTCTTGGCCCTGGCCGGTTGGCTCAGTGGTAGAACGTCGGCCTGGCATGCAGGAGTCCCGGGTTCGATTCCCAGCCAGGGCACACAGAAGACGCGCCCATCTGCTTCTCCGCCCCTCCCCCTCTCCTTCTTCTCTGTTTCTCTTCTCCTCTGGCAGCCAAGGCTCCACTGGAGCAAAGTTTGCCCGGGCGCTGAGGATGGCTCCATGGCCTCTGCCTCAGGTGCTAAAATGGCTCTGGTTGCAACAGAGCAACGCCCCAAGATGGGCAGAGCATCGCCCCCTGGTGGGCATGCCGGGTGGATCCTGTCGGGTGCATGCGGGAGTCTGTCTGACTGCCTCCCCGTTTCTAGCTTTGGAAAAATACAAAAAAAATTAATTGTTCTTGGTAATGTTCTCTTTGTTAAACTTCTCATTCTTTTC
Organism: Saccopteryx bilineata; assembly: GCF_036850765.1. Lineage (NCBI taxonomy): Eukaryota > Metazoa > Chordata > Mammalia > Chiroptera > Emballonuridae > Saccopteryx > Saccopteryx bilineata. Next base: position 136,995,230 of record NC_089502.1, on the reverse strand, counting down.
TTGAACTATATTCCTGATTTTGTTAAAATGTTAATGTGATCTCTTGTAACTCTCTGAAGTTTAGCACAATTATTTTGAATTGTCAAGAAATTTAAGGATCTCCATTTTGGGGTGTTAGTTACTGGAAGTTTATTGTGTTGCCTTGGTGGTGTCTTGTTTCCTCTACTCATCATGATATATGTAGCCTAGTCTATGTCTTCTCATTTCAAGAAGCAGTCACCTCTTCCAGATTTATGGACTGACTTTAGTAAGAAAAGAACCTTCATCTGTGGGTCATGGTATGCTGCAGCATGCTGTGATCCTTGGTCTAGTGGTATAGGGTACCAGTGTGCAGGCATGGTGTCTCACTCAGGAAGCTGGCTCAGGAAGCTGTTTTCTACGACACTGATAACTGAATGATACTGTGTGTTAAGAGCTGCAGGGTGCCTGTGCTGGCTGCAGTGGATGCTGGTGTCCTTGGCGCCGCTTCCCTGTGAGGAAATGCATCAGGAGGTAGTTCTGGTCCGAGCTGGTCGTGTGCACATGGTCAGTTGTGGGTGCTATATGTAAGTGCCAGGGGCATGCAGATACATGGCTGCAGGGCTTAGCTGTGCCGGGCATGCGCATGGCAGTGGAGTCCTGTGACGGGAGTTGGGCTGTATCCAGACAGATAAGCAGGTGCTGGGCTATTGACATGTACTCATGCACCAACAGGGGCAGCTGTGGGCATGTGCATGGTAGCGGAGGGCAAGCCACACTAACCTGAGCTACCACCACGCACCCACACAGCCACAAAGGTCAGATGTGGTTGCCAGTACAGCAAGACGGCTGGGGAGATGGAAAGGGGAGTAGGGAGGGAATCATGCCGCTGGTGTCTGCAAGTTCAAACCCCATGGGGCCCTCAGTGGTAACAGCCGGAAGGGGTCTGCAGTAACTGTGTGGGCGGCTGGGTTCCTGGGTGGCAAAAGCTCAGATTCTCTGTAGAGCAGTCTGCCGGGGTCTGTGAAAAAGTCCTCAGTGATGAAAACTGCAGGAGTCCACAGATTCTACAAGGCCCACTGGGGTCCTCAGGGACAAAGGCCACTGGGGTCTGCCGCAGGCTCTGGAAACAACCTTAGCCCCCTCTGGTAGTCCTGCCCATCCTCCTCATTCCCAGCCGTCTCCGGATGTCTCAGCTACGCTGCTTTGGGGTGGGGTAAAACCAAAGTGGGCCTTTCATGCCGGGTCCTACAGGGCTGGGGAACCCGGTTGCTCACTTTTCCTTTTCCCAGCAAGGAGAATTTGGGCTAAGAAGCTCTGAACAGCACTGACCAGCCTCTGGGATGTAGGCGAAATTAAACTGTCTTCCTACCCTTCTCTGTGCTGATATTTTCAAGTGTTTTTGGTCCGCTGTGTTGCCAAGGCTCTGTAAGTGGACCTCTGAGCTCTCCCAGAGCTGTTTTTGTTTGTGGATAGCTAATCATCTTTCCTTCTGAGGTGCGGGGGACACAGAGGTGTGGGTCTCCTGCCCCACCATCTTGGTGATATCAATCCCATTTTCCTGTACTTTAATTCTACAAATAATTTAAACTCAAGAATGACCATCACTGTTTTGTACGATATTTATTGACATATATTTACTGGGGATATATCTTTTCATGTTCTTCATTCCCTCCTGCATTTTCATGTTTCCAGGTAGTATCATTTTGTTCCTCCTCCAATATTTCTTTCAGAGCAAGCCTGTTACAAAGAATTTCCTTCATCTTTGTCTGAAAAATGTCCTTACCTTTATTTTCGAAGCACATGTTTTGCTACCCATAGAATTTTAGGCTGTTATTTTTTATAAGCAGTTTAAAAAACGAAACTCTATTGCTCTCATATTTCAATTGTTTCTGATAAGATACTGGCCGTTACACCATTGCTTGTCAAAGGTAATGTGTCTTTCTTCTCTAACCACTTTTAAGCTTCTCTAACTGGCTTTATTTTTATCAACTGTTTTCCCATGATGTGCATAAGTGTGGTTTCCTACTTCTTTATCTGCTTAGAGTTTTCTGAGCTTCTTGAACTTCTGGGTTGATATCTTTCATCATTTATGAACAAATTCTCAACTATTACCTCTTCAAATATTGTTTTTGCCTCATTCTCCTCATCCTTTTCTTCCAGAATTTCAGGTACATAAATGTTAATTAAGTCATTTAATTATGTCGCCCTTGTCTCTTTTACTCATATCTCTTTTCTACCCTTCCTTTCTCTGCTTCGGTCTGAGAATTTTTGACCTGTATCCCAGTTCACTAGTCCTACATTCTGCTATGTCCCTCTGCTGCTAAACTTATGAACTGAGTTTTTAAATTTCAGATGTTACATTTCTCAGTTCTAAGTTTTCTCTTCATTATTTAGATTCCAATTATTTAAAATTTCTCACCTTTTCACCTATTTTGTCCTCTTCCTCTATTTTGAATATATTATAGAACATATTTTAGAGTTACCTGCTAATTTCAGTATCAGTAGCATCTCTGGATCCATATCTACTTTTCCTCTTAATTACCAGTCTTACAGTCCTGTCTCTTTGCATATCTAGAAATTATTTTATTGTATGCCAGTGTGTATAGAAAAACCATAGAGATTCCATGGAAAAGAGAGTGTCTCGTTAGTCAATTAGGGTGAATAAGCTAATCAACACAATCCAATCAGAAACTGGGCTTGATCAATTACTACTTACTACTACAAGGTTAGTAAGACTGAATCTACTGGTTTGTTCATGTTCCTAGGTTCTGGAAGCACAGATACCCTTGGACCTGGACACTTACAACGGACAGTTCTGACCATCAGGAGTTTCCATCTTAGCACTTTAGCCTCCTACTTCATTCAGTTTCAAAACTTTGCAAATGTCTTGGAGGGGAAACCAGGCATGTTTGAAGGCGAGTTCCTGCCGGGCAGCACTGTACAAGTGAGAGATTTCAGGACGCCTTTTAGGATTGCGTGCTAGCTCCCCATTTCCTGTGCAGCCACAGAACTATGAAAAGACCCCAAGGTGAGAACTGTATGCATTTAAGTTTCATTAATGTTTCAATGTGTCATTACAGCACTATGCAACAGCTAAAAGACTGCTGACTTCTGTCCCCATGCAGAAGCCCTTTGTCTGAACCAAGCCTCATCCACAGCCTGCTCCCAGATAAACTAAGGCTGGCAATTAGCAAGTTACTTTGGAACAATTCCTCCTTTTTAAAATGATTTTAGTTCATCCAGTCCTTGTTCCCACAGTTCTCTGAGTCCTTTGTAATGCATCCAGTTTTCTCTAATGGGAGAACGAGTCTGTGGCAACCTATTTCATTTTACTAGTACAAAGTCCCGTTTCTGCAATGCAATTTAATTTCATTTTGCTCACTGTGTGAAGTTGCACGTGTTGTGAAATGTATATTGGCATTTTCTTTTCCATTACATTTAAAGTTTTTCCCCCTTTTTCTTTTGATTCTTTGCCTTCAACATTTTCAAGACATTTTCTCTGTATTGTAGAGATTACTCCCTATTTTAAGGTATTAGTCACAGATAATGTTGTTCCAGTGTTACCTTGTTTTTGGCTTTATGCCTTTTTTCTTTAAAGACATTTCAACTTTTTTTTTCTTTTAATGTGACTGAATTTTACAGCTTCTGGATTTTGTGAAATAAGTCTTCCCCATTCCAAGTTAACACAGAAGTTACCACTTGTTTCCAGAAATATTTTTATTTCTTTTTTTTTTATATACTTGAAATTCTGGTCCATGTCTAACTGATCCTGGTAAGTGGCACATTCTCCCATCCCACTGCACCCCAGATCACTACTCCGACTTTCTAAGGCCACTTTTTCCTAACTGAAGTAGGATGTCATTATAATATACTACATTCTCATGTTTCCGGTCCTATTTCTAAACTTTCTATTATATTGTGGTGTTTGTCTATTTGTAATTAGAAACACACTTTTATTTACTGATATTTTACTTTATATCTTAAAATCTTGTAGAGAGAATCTCCATTTCCTGATGTGCTTTTCTTTCTCAGGGTTTTCATGGCTTTTCTGGCTAACAGAATTTTCCTTAAGAATTTTAGAATCAGCTTGACTTATACCAAAGAAAATCTATTGGTGTTTTTTATTGGGATTGGGTTAAAGCTATAAACAGAAAACTGACATCTTAACAACATCGAGTCTTTCTATATAAGACTATATGTAGTCTTTTTGGAGATCCTTTATTAGTATTTAAGTGGTTTTTTTACTTTATATCTTCCACATTTCTTGTTATGGATACTTTTTTTGTTGTCATTACTATAATTAAGTTTTGTTTCTTATGTAGTCTCATTTTGAAGACAACAGATTGGACTGAAGTTTATAATACTTGAAAATGTGACGGCTCTTCTGTACCTAAATGTAGCAGAAGAGCTTAAGGGGGTACAAGAAATACTGTTTGAGTAGAAAAAGAAGATTGCTTTTGAGTTCAGCCCATTTAATAAAAATGGGATAGATTCACTAAAGGAGTTCAAACTACTATTCTCTAAATTCCCTACTATCAATAACCCAAAATAAAAATCTGGGAGTCCTCCTTGACTACCCTTCTCCTTACGCTGACCATCTAACTACTGTTTTTATGGTAAGCATCAAAATCACACTTGTAGTTATAAAAATGCATATAAGCCAGGTTCTACCCTTGACCATGCAGGATCAGGTCTAGGGCAAGTCTAAGCATAAATGTATATGCCTGCGTGTACACACACACATTTAACTCCAGTGATTCTAAACCCTCATCTTTTAAGAATCATTAATAATTACAAACTGAGTCCTATTGACCATACATCCTAAATATCTCTGCAATACATTTCTTCATTTTTACCCTTTCCAATTTAAATCAATACTCCATCATCTCTTACCTAGACCACTCTAGTAATCTCACTGCTATTCCTAATCTACTCTTTGTCCCTTACAATCCAGGCTCCAAACAACTAACAAGATTATGACTATGCCACTTACCAACATAAATGCCTTCAAAACTTCCCATCTATGATTCCTAAACATTGATCCACTGACTAGTGTTGGCCCACAAGTTTCCAAATCGGTGTGCTGCAGAATGAGACTGAGAAAAATAAAGCCAATGTGGTGATTATTTTTTTCCACAAAATTAAATGCATTCAGTTTAAATCATCTGTGTTCTATGATTCTATATTTAGTATCAATATATTGTTTTATAAAATTATAGTGTGACTTTTAAGCATACTTACATAACAAAAGAAAAGGTTGTTAAATCTATGCTGGCCTCCCCAAATATTAAAAGTATATGGGCCCACATGATCAAAGTCTAGGAACCACTGATTGAAGAATTAAGTACATACAAGCTCCTTCATGTGATACAAAACATGGAAATTCTGCCTGCGCGGCCACACACATACACACCATTATCTCTTTACTTAGATTTTTTAAAACTATACTTCATTCATTAGTGTCTTTTGTTAAAAATTACACTAATATTATTTAAGCAGCAGTTATGTGCAAAGTACCATGCCAGATGGCATGCAAAGGTAATCAAGAAATGTAAAGGACCCTTACCGATAAGGACAACAGCCCTGATTTCAAATTTGAGTTAAGTATAATACTTGCCTATAATTAGTTAGCTACTAAATTCTAATTATAGTCATCAGAAAGAAGTATAGTATACTACAAAAGTACATACCGGGGGACTTGACCTGGTCTTGGAGGGTCACAGGTTTCCATGAGGAATGGAATTAAGAACTGAGATTTGAAGGACTTACGGGCATGAAACTGGGTGAAGAGCAGGATGGGCCAGAACGGCTAGGGTCATAGGAATAGCATGTGCAAAGCTTGAGTAGGAAGCAAAATGCTGTGCTTGAGGAATGGATGGGTTGTTAGTGACTAGTGTCCACAGGGACAGCAGACTCCTAGCGAGGCTCAAGAGGTAGGTTAGACGACACTGCACCTTACATGCCACGTATGGATTTTGATCTTTAGTCTAAAAGTAATGGGAAGCCACTTAATGACCACTGAGAAAATGAAAAGATGATGAATGGCTTTTCAGCAGATAAGATCTGAGCTTTGAGAACTGTGGCTACAATTTTGTGAACAGGACTGTAAGACAGAGTAAAAAATATGGACACAAGTTAGAACACTGCTTAAATAGTCCAGTTAAGAAACAATGGTAGTATGCATGGAAAAGGGAGGTAACCATGAAAATGGAAAAAAGCTTGATAAACATAAAAGCTACTTAGGAGGACAGACTGACGGAATCTCATACTTTAATACTAACAACCATCTGTTTTATAGTCCTATGCAAACATCACGCTGTTTTTCATTGCCTTACAGTGACCTATTCTCCTTCCTCTAAAATACCCTTGATTTTTTAACTTTCAAAACTAATGTCATTGCTAAGCATATTAGTTCCCTAGGGCTGCTGAAACAAAATGCCACAATGTACTGTTTACAGTTCTGGAGTTTAGAAGTCTGAAATCAAGACATAGGCAGAGTCATGGTCTCTCTGAAAACTGAAACCTGTAGGGGAATCCATCCTTGCCTCTTCCTAGCTTCTGGAGGTTTGCTGGCAATCTTTGGCATTCCTTGGCTTGCAGCTACATAACTCTAGTCTCTGCCTACATTCTCACATTTCATTCTCCCTGTCTCTGCCTTCGCATTTTCTTATATAAGGACACCAGTTATATTGGATTAGGGGCCTAGACTACTCCTGTATGACCTTTATCTCAACTTAACTAATCACATCTTAAACTTCCAAACAAAGTCACATTCTGAGGCATAGGGTTAGATCTCAACATATCTTTTGAAGAGACACAATTCAACCCAGATCAAATGCCTATGTCAAAACATTTAAGTAGTGGTAAACAGTCAATGGTCAAAAGTCTCCCTCTCATCACCCAGGCCTAAGCCAATCAACAAAGGGTATTCAAAAACAGCATCAACCTCACCTGTGAGCTTGCCAGACAACAGTATCAGGCCGCACCCCAGACTTGCAGAATCTGAATGCAGAGTTGAACAAGATCCCCAGATGATTTGTATATACATTAAAATATGAGAAAATTGGCATATTGCATTAAGAGAAAGATGCCATTAACAACAACAACAACAAAAAACTTATTAAGCCATGCCCCCTGAAAAAGTCAAGTTGATGTGTTGCTTGTGGCATAGAGATAGCTCTCCAGCCTGGCAGTGCATCAGAATGACCTGGGGACCTTTTACACAAATGCCAAGGCCAAGGCAGAACACAGACCAGGTAAATCCAAGTCTTCGGGGTGGGCTTAAGATGAACAAATCCTAAGAAATCCTCAGGTGATTCTTAGGTCAACCATGACTGAGAATGAGGGTAGAGCAATGTCTGGAGGGAAGTGAAGGGAAAATTAACGTTTAATAGGTATAGAGTTTCAGTTTTGCAAGATGAGAAAGTTCTAGAAACCTATTGCATAACCATGGAAATATACCTAATACTAAACTACACTTAAATATGATACATTCAATGTTATATGTTTACCACAATAAAACAGACAAAAATCAGACAATTTAAAAAGTATTCACTTTAATGTACATTGATATTATTTTCATTTTTTAAACACATTTTGTTTTCTAAAAGGGTTTTAAATATAACTACATTGTGGGTTCACAATATAATAAAATGAATTTTTCAATCAATAAATATTTCAAAATCATATGACTTACATATTTTAAACCCCCTTTTACTGTCCCAAGTGCTCTGGTTTGAACTTCTCTGTGTATACATTTCTCCCTAGGCCATTCTTCATGGGGCAGCACAAGGTCTGGCAGACAATCCCTGGCCATTGCAAAATGCTATTTATTCTATTTCACCGCTTAGTGCACAACCACCCCCAACATAAATACCCTGAGCCTTAGATCCCCAGTGACTACAATTCATAACCCCTGCTCGCAGATGGCATCCCTACTGGATATAGTGGTATTCCAATATGGCTACTCCCATGGAGCCCCAGTTCAATGCTTTTATGAACTCTCTCCGTGTGGCATACAAGCCTGTGCCACTGTCTCTCCCATTGAGACTGAAAGCTTTTTGAAAGCCAAGAAGAGGCATATGTATCTTTTGGTCTCTAGCACCTACTGGTACACCTCGGCACAGCAATGTTTTCAATGAAACACATGACCAAATGAAAGGACTCTATCTATATCCCCTGCCACTTGATACACCACCGATATCTTTCAAGAGATGAAATGTTTTATCAGGACATCATTTGGGAGGATTAGAGCACACAAAGGGTGAAAAAAGAAATCAGAATTCTGCTCCTTTTCTTCTCAAGTGCTATAGTTCTCATAGACTAAAGATGTACATTTCCTAGACTAGACAGCTCACAACTTTTCCTGGAATTCTAAGCTGTAACATTTATTTCCAGGCAATGATAAATAATTCAGAGAATCTCCAGACCTCCTTAGAGATGTCTCAAAAAGAAGTTACTTAAGGGTTATTTAAGGAACAGACACTACATTTCGGAAACCCCAGAATAAGAATGAGAAATGGTAAATGCAGTAATTCTGGAGAGTGCTGGTTCTAACGAAGACAACTAAAGGAAACAAGGAAGAGAGGCTGAGGCATTTAGATACACTTGAAGGGAAGTAGTCAAGAGATAAAACTCAGCTGAGGCCATCAATCAACATGAAGAACTTGCTCACTACAAGACTTAAGAGAGCATGGCCCACATTTTCCTCAATATTTCAATTATATCAAATTTATATTTTTCTTGAATTGTACATTTCTTGTAACTTATTTTTCTGCAATAAGTGCATTTTGTTAACATAAAAGAGTCAGAGGACATATATTCTTTTATTTCAAACTGGCTTTATAAGCCGAGTAGCACATGGTACAACATCTGTGTACTCTGTTCCTTACTAGCTACGTGACCTTGGATATGTTATTTAACCTCTGTGGGTTTCAGTTTCTTGATCTATACACAAGAGGTTGTTAATGGTACACACCTAGAGCAGTATTAGCTAACAGAACTTTCTGTGACTATGGAAATGTTCTATTCTATACTGCCCACATGTGGCTATTGAGTATTTGAAACGTGGCTAATGTAACTAAGCAAAAGAAATGTGAATTATTTTCAATATCAGTCTAAAAAGCCAGTGGCTAGTGGCTACCACCCTGGAAAGCAATTTTATGTGATTATAAGGATCATGTGGGCTAAGCATTTAAATCCAAGTCTGGCACAGAATTATCAATAAAGGTGAGCTATGGCTATTTCTCAGCATGCCACATCATAAAAAACTGGGTAACAGCTTTGTTCAATTCTTTGCCTAAATTCTGTGGATAATTATCTTTCCTACTACTTACACCTCTGGCTAATTCTTTCCCCTTCCCGTTGGCACTGGCTTCAGAAATCCCGGACTCATCTGCACTCCAAGCCCCGCCCCCCTTCTTGGGCCAACATATGCACTGCAGGCTCACTCTCTCTGAAGAGCTGGCAGACTATCAAGAGCACGTTTGGTCCTGGCTCCCTTCTGATGACACTTCCGCCACACTCCCAATGTTTTTACTACATTTACCAGAATCTTTCAAATGTCAGAGCACATTCATTTCCTGTTTTATAAAATGTTCCATCTATTTTAGAGAGAGGGAAAAGGGAAGGGGAACAGAGAGAGAAAGAAGCACCAACTCGTCTCACTTAGTTGTTCCTTTTAGTTGTGTACTCATCAACTGCTTCTCCTACGTGCCTAAACCAGGGATAGAACCCACAACCTCAGCATGCTGGGATGATACTTTATCACTAGGCAACCCGGCCATGGCCTTGGCTAACTTTTAAAAGGATTTTATTATAGCGCTTGACATACCCAAATTGCTTCCTCATTCTAAACCTTAAAACATCTCATCAGGTTTCTATCTGTTACCTTTGGAATACTACAGGCTCTGAATTAATAAATGCCATGCATCTCTTTCAACACAGGAATACTACTCTATTTCTTGAATAGTTCAATAATATCAAATCAGCTTTTTTTCGCACAAAGATTCCTAGAACAATCAAAACTGATAAAGATTCCTTTCTACTGAACAGGATATAGCTGAGGATATGAGAACAGTTGTTAGAAGAGACTCGCAGTCTGAATTCTTCTCATATCTAAGAAACACAAAAGATATGATCCTGCCATTTGTAATTTTATATTCTAATACAGGAAATATAAAGAAATAGGTCAAATAATCTGACATATACCCTTAACCCAATGAGGAAGGTGTAATTGAACAAGTAGCCTTGTATAATATCAGAGGGAAGCTAAGGGACACAGAAGAAACAATTAAAAAAAAAACTTTTAGAAAAGCTATCTGATATAAAATATTATGAGAACTAATTTGAGTTGTTAAAAAAACAACCCAGCCAAGAGAGAAGCCCAGCGAGCCAATGAAAGGTGCTCTGCAGGCAGAGTGGGTGGCTCTTCCCTGCTCTTCCTCTAGGAGGTGCAAGCATCCCGTCTCCATAGCACACTGTTCCTATTCTGGGACGCCATGTGTCCAACAGTCATCTTCATTCTCTGGGATTCTCTTCCCTTTTTCTAGCAGTGAGAAATCATTTCACATGCAAGCAATAGAAACCTTCATTCCTGTTACAAGTTATTTGTTTCTGAATAAGCAATCCTCGGCAGAGGGTGAGATTTAGGTTTGCTCAGAGGCACAATGAAACAATTATGCAACTACAATGTCAGATTCATTCAAAAGGCTAATTTCCTGTGATTAGACGGTAACGCTCAACTTTTAAAATTAGGGCCACCCACTTCTATCTGGACAGGAAGAGAACCCCTTCTTCATTAAAGAACCAAGCTCTTCGCCCCATGTGATTCGGCCCAGTTTAGGTCTTGCGCCCATTCCAACCAGTAACAGTTGTCAGAGAAGTGAACTAACTGGATTATACAAATCAGGAGTAACTTCCGGAACTGGGAAGGTCCACTTTCCTAATCTCATGAACTGCAGGAAAGAAAGTTTCTTTCTCTTTCTTTTTTCTTTCCTTTTTTTTTTTTTTTTTTTGGATAGAGACAGAGAGAGAGTCAGAGAGAGAGGGACAGATAGGGACAGACAGGAAGGGAGAGAGATGAGAAGCATCAATTCTTCATTGCGGCACCCTGGTAGTTCATTGATTACTTTCTCTTATGTGCCTTGACCAGGGAGCTACAGAAGACTGAGTGACCCTTTGCTCAAGCCAGCGACCTTGGGCTCAAGCCAGTGACCTTTGGGCTCAAGCCAGTGACCACATGCTCAAGCCAGATGAGCCCACACTCAAACCAGCGACCTTGAGGTTTTGAACCTGGGTCCTCCGCCTCCTAGTCCTACGCTCTATCCACTGTGCCACTGCCTGGTCAGGCAGAAAGGAAGTTTCTTGAACAAAATGAGAGTTGTGGTATGAGGAAAGGAAGAAATCAATGTGCAACAGGCAATCAACAGAGTGCATTACATACTGGGTATCAATCTAGTACTAAATGCTTTGGGTGATTACTAATGGTATGCTCTACTGGCCTGTAATACTACTTCAACCTTCAGAGTAAGTGACTGCTATTGTGGAGAAATGGATAATTAAAGATGAAGTTAAAGGTACTAAGGAAGTGTCCTAGCCGGACTCAGGACATCATGTTGACCTACAACCACGCACACAGGTACTCTGTCCAGTGTAGCCCTTCACAAGCGGAGCACAGGAAAAGTCTGAACAGTGCAGGCGCAAAGGTGTCTGATTTTCTGGCCTCATGAGCATTCACTACCTGAATAGTGCCGCTACCCTACTGAATAAAAAGCCAACAGATTTACTGAAATAAAGCCTAGAAAGTGGCCAGGCCATTAGCACTGTAAAGATTCAACACAATAGGATATGGCTATCTGGTTAAGGCAGTAAGCAATTCAAGTAATAACAGATCAAGGAAACTCTAAAAAGGAAAACAGAGCAAACCCATAAAGAATTCAATGAACCAGCATTCTTTCCACTGAACCACACTGTCTTTAGCAGTAAAAGCCTAAAGTTCTCAAGATGGGGTTATCCAAGACAGAAAACTGAATCATAACAGAGTGGTGAGGCCATCATTTCCTCAAACTTTGGCTTTTCCAGTTGATAGTAAGGTAAGAAAGATACACTGAAGTACTAAACTCACTTGTAAAGAGGTTATTTGGTATATCTACATTAATAACGTTAGGCTGCTTTTATAAATAAAAAAATAAGCAAACATTATTATGCTAAGTTTCTTGTGGATAAATGATTACAATTAAATTCTATCTAGCTTCAGACAGCCCCCATCTTCCAATTTAGTCTCTACATTTTACCCTTGGGTTGTTCTTTCAGAACACATCATGGACAGTTTTACTATATCTACTGACACATACTGCTCCCAGATTGCCACAATTAGCCCTGGAATTATTCCATTTCCACTTCCAGAAAGTCTGAAATATTTTTCATTGACATTTCATAGAAATAGAGCTGTCTCAATTTGCAATGAATTACTTTTTTAAAAAATCTAGTACATTATACTATCATAAAAACTGAGACAAGAAAATAACCTATGTTCTCTAAAACCCATTTGCACCATCAGATCATGACGTTCAAGCACTTCTAAGGCATGGGGGGAATTAGCACTTCATAGCTGAACGCATGAAATGCCACTTTCTATAATCAACTTTATTTCTTCCATCTCACATCAAAATTTTAGACCAAAAAGGATCAGAAACATTCCTTTTGGCCAGTATCCTTTTTGAGTCCTTTTCTCTCTCCTGACATTTTCTTATTACTCCAGAATTCTTACTGCCACCCACACACACAAAAGGAATATAATGAATTTTTAGCCCTTTGAAATTCTTATTAAACCCCGTGAAATCCACTTATTTAATTTTTATTAAAATTATTGGGGTGACATTGGTTTAATAGGATCATATAGGTTAACTTCACTAGCTATTAGAGAAATACAAATAAAAAATCACCTTTTGCCCTGGCTGGTTGCCTCAGTGGCAGAGCATCAGCCCAGAGTGTGAATGTTCTGAGTTTGATTCCTGGTCAAGGCACACAGGAGAAGTGCCCATCTGCTTCTCCACCCTTCCCCCTCTCCTTCCTCTCTGTCTCTCTCTTCCCCTCCCGCAGCCAAGGCTCCATTGGAGCAAAGTTGGCCCGGGCGCTGAGGATGGCTCTGTGGCCTCTGCCTCAGGCGCTAGAGTGGCTCTGGTTGCAACAGAGCGATGCCCCGGATGTGCAGAGCATTGCCCCCTGGTGGGCATGCCGGGTGGATCCCGGTTGGGCGCATGCAGGAGTCTGTCTCACTGCCTCCCTGTTTCCAACTTCAGAAAAATACAAAAAAAAAAAAATCAACTCTTGACTGAAGTAAATTTTCAGTTATTTAAAACTTTTTCAGTCCATGAGAAACATCATATTCTGTAATTATTCTAGTTAGAATACTATATTTTAGCTTGGCCTAGAGTTAGAATTTAAGGTGGCTTAAAGCATTTTTAATTTTTTAAAAAATAGTAGCCTATGAAGTATGCCTAACATTTTGAAAGAGAGATGCTTTTCAGAGAAATGCCCTAAAATTCTTACATTCTTAAAGCCTTAAACAATTTCAGAGCAACTTTCTAATAAACTTGAAATTAACAAGGTTTAAAACACTTTCATTTTTTTAAGCAAGAGAGACAGAGAGAGGGACAGATAGAAACAGACAGGAAGGGAGAGAGATGAGAAGCATCAGTTCTTCACTGTAGCACCTTAGTTGTTCATTGACTGCTTTCTCATATGTGCCTTGACCGGGGGCTACAGCAGAGCGAGTGACCCCTTGCTCAAGCCAGTGACCTTGGGCTCAAGCTGGAGACTTTGGGCTTCAAGTCAGAGACCCCCGGGCTCAAGCCAGTGACCATGGGGTCATGTGTATGATCCCACACTCAAGCCAGCGACCCTGTGCTCAAGCTCAAGCCGGCGACCTCAGGGTTTTGAACCTGGGTCCTCTGCATTCCAGACAACACTTCTATTTTAATGGTCTCACCCAGAAAGCCTGCCCTTTACATTCCCACAGGAGCTTGGTCTTTACAGAAATTTTCGAATTCTGACAACCTTGTCTGTTTGAAGTTAATTTTTATAAGCTAGATTTTACTAAGCGAAATATAATAAAAGGACTATTTAAGCTTTATTTTTTTAAGATTTACACCAAAATACTGTTTGATGACTTCTGCCTTCACTCAAATGGTAACTCTCAGGCAGGATTTCTCAACCTCAGCATTTCAGATTGGATCATTCTGCTTAGGGGGGGGGTTTATCTGTGCAGACTAGGGTATTTAGGAGCACCCTCCATCACCATCCCCTCTCTCCTTGACAACCAAAACATGTTGCCGAACAAGCCAAGTACCCCTGGGGGGGGTAGCGGGGAAGGCTGGAGGGATGCAAAATGGCCACAGTTGAGAACTGTTACTCTAAGGCAGAGGTCCCCAAACTTTTTACACAGGGGGCCAGTTCACTGTCCCTCAGACCGTTGGAGGGCCGGACTATAAAAAAAACTATGAACAAATGCCTATGCACACTGCACAGATCTTATTTTAAAGTAAAAAAACAAAATGGGAACAAATACAATATTTAAAATAAAGAACAAGTAAATTTAAATCAACAAACTGACCAGTATTTCAATGGGAACTATGCTCCTCTCACTGACCACCAATGAAAGAGGTCCCCTTTCCGGAAGTGCGGTGGGGGCCGGATAAATGGCCTCAGGGGGCCGCATGCAGCTCGCGGGCCGTAGTTTGGGGACCCCTGCTCTAAGGCATGCTATTTAGTGTGTCATCAAAACCTAAGATTCTACAAAAAGCCTCATCTTTTTTTATTATTTTTACAAAGGAAGCATATAATGTAAAATTTAAAAAATGGAACCAAAACATTCTGGCAGGGAAAATATTTTAAAATATAATATAATCAAATGGAGATGATAATTATTACCCACTCAGTTTCTCTGCAGCAAGGTCTGATTTCATCTGAATCTCGGCTAATTTCAAAGTCATTTCTCTATAAAGGGCACCACTCACTTTTACACTTGTCTCCAATGTTTGCTTTTCTCTCTGAAGTTCTTCTCTGTAGGGCTGGACGTTTTCTTTTCTGTCTGACAAAGCACTGCTCCTTTCTGTGCTTGCTCCACATGTCTGCACCAAGTTGCTTTCTACCTTCATTAAGGCACAAGGAAGAGAAGAAAGGATAACCAGTTCCTTCTCCAGAGCTGATGCCAAATGATCCCTCAGGAAATCCTCACTTCCTGATTGTAGATTTTTGAAGAAACAGTTTATAGGGAGAACTCTGGTGAGATTATGAAGGCACTGGAACAAAACTGTTTGATTCCTGGAACAAAAAAACCAAACAATATCATAAAACTCAGGAAAGCACAAAGTGGCTGTGTACAACACAGTCTAGCAATCGATTAATATCCATGTGTAAATACTAGAGCAATGAACAGAACCAATAATGCATGCACATACTCATTTATAGAATTCAGACTGTAGCAATCAAAAATACATATCCACACCAAGTCAGTTAACTCATGAGGTTACGTACTCATACATTTTTTAATCTGAGTAAAAAGATCTTTTTTTTTTCTTAGCAAGAGATAGAGAAAGACAGAAAGGGAAAGAGATGAGAAGCAAAAATTGTTTGTTGCGGCACCTTAAGCTGTTCATTGATTGCTTCTCGTAAGTGCCTTGACCAAGGGGCTCCAGCGGAGCCAGTGACCCCTTGCTCAAGCCAGCAATCTTGGGCTCAAACCAGCGACCTTTGGGTTCAAGCTAGGATCATGTGATTACAACGATGATCACATGCTCAAGCTGGCAAGCCTGCACTTAAGCCAGATGAGTCTGTGCTCAAGCTGGCGACCTTGAGGTTTCAAACCTGGGTCCTCAGCATCCCAGGTAGATGCTCTATCCACTGTACCACCACAAGTCAGGCTAAAAGATCAATACTAAATTTTACAATTTTCATTGTGGGGGAGAGGTAAGGGAAAATCTTAAAATAATAATTAGGTCCTACTCAGCAAAAAAGTAAAAACAGCCAAAAAAACCCATAAATTTGAAACCAGTGCAGCTGTTAAATGAAGCCATGTGTCCACTCATGCTATCCCAGGCAACGACCCAGACATGTCCCACAGTGGCACAGAACCCTACCGCAGGGATCACTGTGGGACACACGTTCATCACACATTAACTCTGCTGGACCCACTCCAATGTGATGCGCATTACCTGCAATAGACAATTAAAACCCCTTCAAATGGTGTCCTTTGTTGCCAGTGGAAGAGTGTCCCATACAAATTTTCTGGCTCTGTACAAAAGCAGATTTCTGGAAATTCTTTGATTACTTCACATTTCATGAGTTCTAAGAGCCACGCCTTCATTGGAGTCAGGGCATACCTGGGTGATGTGACTTGTAGACAAGTTTTGCGCAGAGCTGCAAGAAGTGCAAAGAGATCTTCCATGTGTTCTATGAAAAAAACATGTCACAAGTTCTGTCATTAAACTCCATTACCAAACAAGAGAGTTCTTAAAATTCTCTGACTCAGTTAGGTGTATAATTAAAAAGTACCAGTAACAATTACCTATAGGTTTCTTTGGAAACGTCACTAGGTGTTTCCCACTTGACAAATCTTCTAGACTTAACACAAGTCTGCCACACGGAATATAACGACGGTCAGAACAGCTACCATTCCCTTCCTCCCTAATTTGTAGCAGCACAATGCAACAAAACTGACGGAATGCTAAAAGTGGAGGAAGATGTGTCACAGCAGTAATTATCTGGACATGCTCTTTCTCAGATGGTTGGCCACAAACCCAGCTCTTCGCTTCCTCTTCTTCACTATCAGCAGTCACCTTGATCCTTTTCGCCTCTGCTCCTAGTTCACGTGGCACTGAGCATGGTGCTGTAAAAGAGTCCCTGCTCAACTTGATTACCCTACTTTGACATTTAATAAGCCGAAAGCTGGAGCTACGGGGTTCATCCATTAACAACGATAAAGTCACCTGGTTCAAGGACCTGTAAAACATCCAGATTTGGTTTAGTCTAAAAGTTCATTCTTTAAAATCAAATAGATGATTAAATGTAATATAAACAACAAAACATTTTATTCTCTCCTCTCCTAGGAAACATCATTTCAAAAGTAAAATGTATCAGAAAATTAAGCATAAAAGCCAAATACAATTTTTTAAGCCTGTAATAACATTTCTCTTAAAATAAGAAATAAAAACACTGTAAATACAGTGGTATCTTGAGATACGAACAGACCAACATAAAATTTTTTTTAAGATATGAGCTGCGACTCAATCAGTATTTTTGTTCAAGATCCAAGCGAAATTCCGAGATATGAGTCGTGATTCAGGAAGCTGCCACGAGTTGGCGCACGGGTCCAGAATCGGCAGTTTGATATAGGAGTTGACTGACTTACAAGCTCAGTTACAGAACGAATTAAATTCCTATCTCAAGGTACCACTGTATGCTGGACTTTGTGAAAGTAAATTTTTTAATGGGAAAAAATGGTAAATTAATGCCTGGATTTATTTTTGAAGTAAGCACTACCCTCCTTTTTTGTGGCATAGACAGAGAAAGTCAGAAAGAGGGACAGACAGGAAGGGAGAGAGATGAGAAACATCAATTCTTCATTGCGGCTCCTCAGTTGTTCACTGATTGATTTCTCATATGTGCCTTGACCATGGGGCTACAGCAGATGGAGTGACTGACCCCTTGCTCAAGCCAGCGACCTTGGGCTCAAGCTGGTGAGCCTTGCTCAAAACAGATGAGCCTACACTCAAGCTGGTGACCTCGGGGTCTCGAACCTGGGTCCTCCACATCCCAGTCTGATACTCTATCCACTGTGCCACCACCTGGTCAGGCCCCCCCCCATTTTTAAACAAGAAAAACACTATTCATTTTTTAAAAGACTTTATTTAGGCAAAAATTTAGAATGCAAACACTTCTAAAGTAAAAATTGCATTTTATAATCCCCTAAATGACTTGAATAAAATCTGCTTTTTAATACAGAATATTGTTTATCCCTCGGCAATGATCATTTTGGGGATATATTATTAAAGTTCATTTCATTTGTTCCTATTTACATTATTTAATATAGCTACTAGAACACTGAAAATTACATATGTGGCTTACGTTGTATTTCTGTTGGGGCCTGCTGCTCTAGAGCATCAAGATAATGGTATCTGTTAGAATTTACTTACAGCTTCAAAGATGTGGTTTCCACTCCCACAACCAAGCTATCATCTATCACCCGGTACCAGATCTTCTCTACTAGCTGCTCTACTGGATCTGGAGAACTGTCTGGTAATTTGTCATCACAAGTATGGACAGGATTTTCTTCTTCACCGCAAAGAGTAAAAAGACATTCCTTAAAAAAATGTTTAAATAACTGATTACTAAAAAAATTATCAAATGCAGCAAAACTAAATAGTAATAATAATAATAATAATAATAATAATAATAATAATGATGATGTAAACCAGCTTTTGGCCAGGCCTTAAGGTTTACATATTTTAAAATAAATTATCTATCATATTACAGCACATATACAATTCACTGAAATAAAACTTATAATACATAATTAACTATTTAGTGACATCAAGAAGATGGCCTGATGGGAAACAAGACAGGGTATCCAACACAGCAGGGATGCAAACCTGGGGTCCATTTTGAAAATAATCTGACAATACGTACCCCAGGCATCCAGAAAACAATCCAATCTTTATCTCATCAGTGACCTACACTGATCCTATAACTGTAAATTTTTGTACGAATAAAATGATTATCTTTGGACTAATCAATCATTCCTAAAACTTTATTTTTAAAGTCTAAGCCACACTCACTCATTTCCATACCCATATGGATTTATAACAATAGAAACAAGAGGAGGAAGAAGAGCAAGAGCAGTAAAGATAATAACATACAACACTGACTGAAGGCTTCCTTTAGGCTAGGCACTGTTCTAAATGCCACTTGTACATTCATTTCTTTTACCTTTATAATAGCCCTAATGCCCTCGGTCCATAGTATTATTATCTACATTTTCTAGTTTTAAAAAAAGTGAAATTCAGGGAGGTAAAGAACCTTGCCCCAGGTCACAAAGCCAACAAGGGGCAGAGCTGGGATCTGAACCCACACAGAGTGGATCCAGAGCCCATGCTCTGTCTTAATCACTACCGTGTCAATTGTCTTCCTCCACGTGGAACTAATGTGCATAAGTGCTATTTTTAATTAAGTCAACGCAGTTTTTGCTAACTTCCTATATTACTGTAGGCTTAAATAACTACAAAGTAACTGCAAGGAAAACTAGGGTAAACTATAAAAAGCAGACATAGGGCTAAAAAATCAGAGCAATACTTAGGGATTTTAACCAGAGAAATAAATATCCTTCAAAATGACACATGCAAGAGACTAAAAGAACAACTATTATACTAATGATGAAATCATTTCATCATCAATATAAGGTTAAATAATGTTCAGTAATTCTGTGTAAGAAGTCAGAAGGTACATAATTTATTTAGGAGTAATTTCTATTCAAATGATACAAATAAGTTTAATTCAATTTTTTAAAACAAAAGGACTTATTCTCAAGGTTCCTGACAACTGAGATTTTAATATTCTACCAAATAAGAATAACTTGCAAATTGGTAAAATATTGGCTTCTTAATCACAGATTTATCAATGTCATAAAAGCCTACCATTAATAATCCCTGCCACTTTGCTTCCTGATCTGTTGAGCATTTCTAATACAGTCCAATTTCCAATTTAAATAACTCTTCAATAGGTTTAAAGCCATAAAATGATAAAATGGTCACATGATTAATTTTACCTCCGCAGCAACTGATGTACTATCTTCTTTTCCTTGAAGCAGGTTCATTAAAGCTTTGTAAGATTTTAAAATAACTTTTTCCTGCAGCAAAAGATGCTTCTGTAATTCCTGAATAGAAGCCAAACCAACCTGTAAAGTAGAAAAAAAAATCATTGCCAGAGACATAATTTCAAATGAAACCAGACATACCATTAATCCAGAGAGTACTCTCTCCAAATAGAATTCATTTTCCTACGGAAAAGCAGAGAATACTTCTCAGAGCAAAACTATTTTACTTGTGAATTTTAAGTCTCTAATTACAAAGGAAAATAACACAGCAAATAACCACAATAAATTTTTTGTATCAAATTGAGAAAAAGCCAATGTATTAGCATTTGCTTCACTACTAAGTTTAGTAATCAATTATAAGTAAATCCAAGCAATACATATAAAAATCAAAGCCTAGCAATACTCCTACCCCCACAAGCAAACTGTTTTTCTTATTGAAATAATTTCTACTTCAAAAAGCAAAAAACGTCATTATGAATAGAAATAGTCACTTTTAATTTGATACTATTTGAAATCCTCTGTTCATATAACCTTTATAAAAAATTTTAAAGATCATACATAACAGCTTTGAAACTGTCACACGTTTATTTTTGTTCTAATAAACTCAGTGTCAGGATTGACTCTTAACTGCTGGAGGAAAAATTGGCTCTGAACAGGCATACAGAAATGTGTTCCATTTATTATACCGGATAAATCGATTTCAGCATGAAGGATAAAACAGTCAGGAAATACATTTTGCTACTGAAAATTTAAAAATAGTCATGTCATTGAACTGATAGAACCTGTCTCGTTTCAGATGGGTGTTTGAAACTGTTTAAGTATTAATCTAGATTTTAATATAAATGTTTTGTTAGATTGTAAAAACAATGCATCCTGTTTTTTAATTCTTTTGAATTACATTGTAAGGTAGGTAAATTCTTTCTTTGTATCAATGAATAGCAGTTGGAGAGTGATGATGGAATTATATTCTACTTTGTTACACAAAGTATGTAAAGTGTCTAGCTAACATTTTAAAACTTCATCTGTTGACCGACATTTTTTTTTAATCGAGGGAGAGAAAGACAGACAGACATCAGGAGAGAAAGATGAGAAGCCTCAACTCAGAGTTGCGGCACCATAGTTGTTCATGGATTGCTTTCTCACATGTGCCTTGACCGGGGGTTCCAGTTGAGCCAGTGACACCTTGCTCAAGCCAGTGACCCCGGGCTCAAGCCAGCAACCATGGGGTCATGTCTTTGACCCCACGCTCAAGTTGGTGAGCCTGCACTCAAGTCAGAGAGTCAAGGTTTCTAACCTGTGTCCTCAGCATTCCAGGCTGACGCTCTATCCACTGCGCTACTACCTGGCCAGGCTGTTGACTTAGTTCTGTGGGCTCCACATCACTCACATTCCACCACTCATTTACTGAGTAACTCGTAATTTAGGGGAAGGGAGCTATACCCATCAGAGGTGGAGCAAATCTGAGCCTGCTGAGGGGGAGGGAGTGAAAAGAGGAATATTTGGGCAGGCTAAAAATAAGTACCCCCTCAGAAATGATCCTGTTCTCTCTTCCCTAAACCCTGAACATGCCCCCTACTCCAGCACTAAATGGTGACTCACTAGACCATTCAAATAGTATCATGAAGTTTTGCTATAAAACACATGGTAAAGCACCATGGTACGACACTTAAATAACATAAAAGTACATTTCATCTTCCCTTCCTAGACCCTTACTTCCATCTTTACAACAACAGATTACTTACCTTTCCACAATTTTCCCAAGTACTGTATGTTAAGGAATGTTTTCCTTCTAGCAAACGAACAAACAAAACCCACTCAAAAGCAAATATAGGAGCATACTACAATGCATGATAGCAAATCTTGCTTTTCTTTTACTACGATCTCTCTCATGCATGCAGAAGACTGCATAATACAAAGAACAGTTTACAGACAAATAATGAAGTCATCACCTATGTAACCACATCCAAGTCACAAAATAGCGCTACCAAAAACAAAACAAAACAAAAAACCAGCATCGCAGGAGCTGCCCGGGGCCCTCCCTAATTAAGAATCTCTCTTTCTTCACTGGAGGCAACACTACCCTGGCCTTTAAAATAACTTTCTTGTTTGTCTTCATAATTTTACCATCATTGTATGAATTTCCAGAGAATAGTTTTAGTTTGTGTCTTGCTTCTTCTGGACTTTTTACAAGTTCAATCATTCTGTATGTACTAGTTTTTTGTCATCCATCTGTCACTAGGAGCTGAGCCGTCTCCCAGCACATGACTATACCAGTTTGCTTCTCTAGCCTGCTGTTGAGACATCTGGCTTGCACCCAGCTGTGCGGTATTACAAACAATGCTGCTGTGAACATTCCTGTACATATTCACAAGTTTCTGCAAGGTCCTGGACTCCCAATTCCCCTCCAATAACTGGTTGGAAAACAAATTTCACAGGGGAAAGAACAGTGAAATGGTCTCTAGAATCTAGTTCACGCTCTGCAAGTTCCTCAATCTTTCTGCCTCCCCATTTGTTACTACATATGGAAAATGGGGGTGAGGGCAGACTTGTGAATCTCTCAGAGGCCTTCTGACACTTGGAAATCTTTATAACCAGTTAGAGCTACTGATACTATGTGGATACCTAAGGCAAAATGGAACCTAGCTATCTCGTATTCCCCACCTCAATGTCCCTGGCTTCCTTTTATATTTCTTTCGTATTTTTTTCTTCTCTGTGCTACCTTCTAAATAATTTTCCTAACATTGTCTGATTTTCCAATTGGCTCTGCATGTCTTTGAGTCAACTGTTAAACTCATCTGTTGAGATTTTTTATTTCAATATATTTTTAGTTTCTAGAAATGCTATGTGGTTATTGTATGTGAGTAAATAATGCCTTGCTTATGTGCTTAGTTATTCTGTATGTGGCTCATTTTCTTTGAAAATTAACTTGTGAGATTAATATGAGGCCAAAATACCTTTCTGCTCACAGAGAAGACTTGCTGTTTGTTTCTGCCAAGTGCCCGCATCACTACTGCTTTCCGTTAACTTCACATGGCCCTGGGCAAAAGGAGCACCAGTGCTCTGCTCATCTCTAGGTTCTACCCTCAGAGTTTGGCTGGATAATTTATTCTTATATTTTCAGCTTTAAAAACTTTTTATTGACTGATTTTAGTGAGAGAGGGAGAGAAAGAGACAGAAACATCAAACTGTTCCTGTGTGTGCCCTGACCAGGGATCCAACCAGCAACCTCTGCAATTTGGGATGATGCTCTAACCAACCAAGCTATCTGGCCAGGGTTGTTTTGAAGCTTTTAAAAGTATATTTCAGTTATCATTTTAAGTTACTTTATCAGGACAGTTGGTCCAAAGAAGTTAGGTGATATATTACCAGAAGTGGAATTTCTGAAAGTCATTGCTTTAATAAATTAAATTATTTTGGCATCATTTCTAAATTGGTGCAAATATCTACCTTATTCTTTTGGTGGCTGCATAATATTCCACAGTTCAGGTATATACTAGTATTCACTTATTTACTATACTCCTAATGATGATATTTTGATTCTGACTAATTTTGTTATTTTATTAACACTTTGAGTAGTGACTTTTGTTTTCATGTTCACTGACCCCCAGGAGTGAGTTTTTTTCTTTTTCAAAAAATGAAATCAGTTCCAGTTACAGTTTTATTAACTTAAAATCATGTTTGTTTGATAACCAATTTATGGAAACAATAAATTGTTGCCTTATACATTTTTAAAATAAATCGATCATACTCTGGATGGTCAGGAGGCACGAAGATGTACATGAACATTCATATTACTCAAAGGGTTAATACAACATAAACGGTTTGTTCGATCATCATTGCTTATGTGTATCTTATCCTCAGAACAGACTTCTAGATGTGAAGCTAGAAGAACAAAGAGCAGGTGCAATTCACATTTTAGTAGCTGGAACTATTTTCCCTCTGAGGGTTGGACCTCTTTACATTCTCAACAATATTGTTTTAAAATGCGTATTTACATTAAGAAAATTAATCCTGTCACCTATTACAATTTTCTTTTTACATAACTTGTCTTTATGTAACAAGTTAATGCAATCAATCTTTTCCTTTATGGTTCTATGTCCATTATGATATTTTATTTAACTATTGTTCACATGCATATCTTGTATGTGTTTAGTAAGCATTTGATGAATTTGCTTTATTAAAGTAGTTATAAATCATTTTAAAAGTGCCAGCAAAATATAAGTATTTATTATCCAGCCTTTTACAGAAAAGTTTGCCAGGGAGAGAGGAAAAAAGGTAAAGGATATCACAAAGAAACAGACAAATCCAAAAGAAGGAACACCTCACCTGGCCTCTGCATGAGTGTCATTTAAAAAAGAAGAGAAAGGACATTATTCTACATAAAAAGACCAACATATCACAATCAAACGCAAGTGTAAACTTTTATTGGATCCTGAAACAAGTAACTATAAAAAAAAAAAATCTTTTTTTTTTTTTTTTTTTTTTGGTAGTTAGACATCTGAATACGGGCTGAACAGTAAATAAGATTAAAAAATTTGTATTAACTTCCTAAGTGCAATAATGGTATTTGGTTACATAGAAGAATGTCTCTAATTTTAGAGATTTTTGCCAAAATATGTAAGAGTGAAGTATTATGATATTTGTAACTTTCAGATGATTGTGTGATAATGGTATTTGGTTACATAGAAGAATGTCTCTAATTTTAGAGATTTTTGCCAAAATATGTAAGAGTGAAGTATTATGATATTTGTAACTTTCAGATGATTGTGTGATAATGGTATTTGGTTACATAGAAGAATGTCTCTAATTTTAGAGATTTTTGCCAAAATATGTAAGAGTGAAGTATTATGATATTTGTAACTTTCAGATGATTGTGCAAAAACGTACCCACAGATGCACACAAGCACAAACAGATGAGACTATTATGATTTTTTCAAAAGCAACAGTGGTTGAATCCATATAGATACTAGAAATAATCACTATCCTATTCTTTGAACTTCTCTGCATATTTGAAAAATGTTACAAATGGAAAAGGCAGGTTACAAAAGTACATCTTATAATCACATTTCCATGTAAATCTGCATATATTCATTTAAAATATCTGCAAGACTATACGTGCCAAAGTGTTAAAACTGATTATATCTCAGTAGCAGAATAAAAAGTAATTGTTAGTTTCTTTTTAATATTTCTTTGCATAGTCTGAATATTTTACAGGAAATGTGAATTACCTTTGGACAACAGAAAAACTCCTTTTTAGAGAGCTTTATATGGAAAACTTGAGGGTGAACTGCTGATGTTTGGAACATGTTATGATTCATCACATTTGTTGTCCCTTAAAAAGAGATACCATGCTATGCTGATCTTACAGAGCAGAAGGAATGTGTTTTCAAAGTGAAGTTCTTACGTCTTATCTTATGAGGACTATTAAACTTATACACTCTTACTATAAAAAGGTATCATTTTTAGAAAATACATTTATAAGTGATGTCATCCTAGTTTTTACACAGGTACAGAAAAGGTAAATATCCTTTAAATGCCATTTTATCCCAGTCGCTGACTGAGTGCCTTATATTTTAAGGATGTTTCTTTTCAATGTTCTTTCTTTCATTTAAAAGAGCACTAATCTAAAAAAGCAAAAGCCAACAGACACTGACTTTCATTCTTCTTTCCAGAGCTGGAAGCACTAAAGAACGATTATCTTGTTTGTCTTCAAATAAGTCATCTTCATTGCAATCCAATGTCTCACTCTAATAAATAAAAAAATATGCTGAAATTAAATTTTGAAATAAATTGAAAATTCATCATATTAACAATATACAAATAAAGCTGGACCAGTCAGACAGAGACTTGACTTGGCGCGGTGACACACAATACAGTGTACAGAGATGTGTTGTAGAATTGGGCGCCTGAAACCTATATGCTTTTGTTAACCACTGTCACCTCAATAAATTCAATAAAAAGAAAAAAAGTTAATCCAGTCAAATGGTACTTTTCTATGTTAGACACTATAATATAAAAGATAGAAAAAATATATTTTCTCATCTTCTTATAACTAGAAAATATTACCACATATGTCACATCTAGATACAGCTTCAAAAAGTATCAGCTTACTAGACTTTCATAAAATCATAAAATCTCATAATGAGAGAAAATCAGAATTACCCACATTTTACTAATGAAAAAAAAATTGGAGGCTGAGGCACTTTATATAGATCTAAAATTTCAGGGGCATTATTTTACTTATGCCCAAAATCTTAAGATATTATAAACTGTGGCTCATTTTTAAAAAGCAGCTTCACTCCATTTTATTCCTTAATTAATCCAATATTATCACATTTATTGGTATGAGAGGATCTTCAGAGCAACAACAGGTAATTTTCAGTGTTTCTGTGACTTGAGTGACTACCAGATATATTACATTCAAAAGCAGTCAGTTTGGATGACATTTGTTGAAAGGACACTCAGTGTATATAGTCACATGCCATAGGACATTTCCGTCAACAACAGACTACATATAAAACTGTGGTCCCAGATTACAACGGACCTGAAAAGGTCCTATCGCCTAGTGACACGCTGGTGTAAACAAACCTCTTGTGCTGCCAGTCACAGAAAAGTACAGGCACACGTACAGTGTATAGGACACAGAATTACGTCTGACACTAACACATCATGACGATCATGAACAACTCTCACTGCTTTATGTGTTTACTACACTAGACTTTTTATTGTCATTTTAGAGTGTACTCTTTGTACGTGTAAAACAGTTTGCTGTAAAACAGTATGCCATATGATACCAGCAGCAGCCTCAGACATCTCATGTTTACCTCATCTTGATTGCATCGTTTTATGTTGTGCTTGACTTAATCTCACGTTGCTTTATAAATTTAGTGTGGCCTACATCGTACAGTATTTATAAAATCTACAGTAGTGTCCTAGGCCTTCAGCCCCGCCCCGCGCTCACTGAGGCCCCCAGGGCAGCTTCCGGTCCCGCGCCTCCATTCATGCTAAGTGCCCTGGACAGGGGTGCCATTCTGCATCTTTATGCCGAGTTCTTCCTGCACCTTTTCTGTTTCGATACATACATAGCACTGTGCTACAACTGCCTGCAGCATGCAGTGCAGTAACATGCTGTACAGATCTGTAGTTTCAGAGGAAAAGGCTAGACCACATAGCGTAGGTGTGTAGTAGACTATACCATCTAGGTCTGTGCCAGTGCATGCTGTGAGGTTTGCACGACAAACGGCCTAATGACACATTTCTCAGAAAGTATCCCGTCATTAAGTGGCATATGTCTGTATTTTTAAAAAAATTCAATCCAAATATTTTTTTAAAAATTCAATCCAAATAAGTAAATTATAAAATCACAAATATTTCAATAATAGGTCAAAAGTTTTAAAGCACTCAAATTTCCTAAAATGGTTCTTAATGTATAAAAAGTAAACCGAACTTACTGAATAGTTGATGTTGTGCAGATCTGTTATTTTAAATGAGCTCAGGCAATCTGAACTTAAGGAGTCCTGAAAAAGCAGCAGTACTTGTTCAGTTCCAGCTCCAATAAAGTCATCTATGAGCACCGAGCTAGTCTTTTCCCACTTAGCAGCAACCTGAAAGAGTGGCAGAGATAACAGAGAAGGGAAAAAATCAGATAGGAACTGAATCGTCCATTGCCTGGAGTTGTGATCTGTCATCTTCGATCTTATACACAAGTAACGAAAATGGTGGAATAAACACTAAGAATTAAAATAAACATATCGAGGCATCAGAAAACATAAGGAGTTATAACTATAAATGCAAGGTATTTAAATTTAATATTTTATCAGTGTTTGTCCAGCTGTAACATTGCTGACTTCTATATTCAAATTTGATGACAATTTATAAATTCTAATACTTCTCAAGACTATTTTGGAAATTCTAACATTTCTCACAAGTTAACTCTAGTGAAGGTTCTTTCTCTAATATGGTTAATTTAAGGATGACCCTCACTCCCATAAGCCTTGGTGGATATACACAGGGTGAGGCAAAAGTAGGTTTACAGCCCTGGCCGGTTGGCTCAGCGGTAGAGCGTCGGCCTGGCGTGCGGGGGACCCGGGTTCGATTCCCAGCCAGGGCACATAGGAGAAGCGCCCATTTGCTTCTCCACCCCCCTCTCCTTCCTCTCTGTCTCTCTCTTCCCCTCCTGCAGCCAAGGCTCCATTGGAGCAAGGATGGCCCGCGTGCTGGGGATGGCTCCTTGGCCTCTGCCCCAGGTGCTAGAGTGGCTCTGGTCACGGCAGAGTGATGCCCCGGAGGGGCAGAGCATCGCCCCCTGGTGGGCAGAGCATCGCCCCTGGTGGGCGGGACGGGTGGATCCCGGTCGGGCACAAGCGGGAGTCTGTCTGACTGTCTCTCCCCGTTTCCGGCTTCAGAAAAATACAAAAAAAAAAAAAAAAAAAAAAAAAGTAGGTTTACAGAATAAACTCTGCTTCGCCCGGAATTGAAACCTTCTATTGCCCCAGCCTGTATTTATGATCAAAGAGTTCAGCTGTAGTAGGTAACTAGAAGGTACGAAGGTACGAGCAGACACTTTAAGAGCTCTCAAAGCAGAA
The DNA here is from genome assembly GCF_036850765.1 of Saccopteryx bilineata. Taxonomy (NCBI): domain Eukaryota; kingdom Metazoa; phylum Chordata; class Mammalia; order Chiroptera; family Emballonuridae; genus Saccopteryx; species Saccopteryx bilineata. The sequence continues at coordinate 136,966,814 of NC_089502.1, read as the reverse complement.
GAACCTTTAAGAGTCAAGATGAGAAAAGGAGATCTGACTTTGGGTGGTAAACACACAATGCAACATGTAAATAATGTATTACAGAACTGTTTACTTGAAACCTATATAATTTCATTAACTAATGTCACCCCAATAAATTCATTTTTTAAAAATTTAGGCTCTGGCCAGGTAGCTCCATGGATTGAGCATCGTCCTGGTGCGCTCAGGTCATGGGTTCAATCCTGGGTCAGGGCACATACAAGAAGCAACCAGAAAGTGCATGAATGAGCAGAAGAACTAAGTGGAACAATGAGTTGATGCTCCTCTCTCTTCCTCTCTCTCTCTTTCCCCTCCCTTCTTCTCTCCCTCTATCGCTCAAATCAATAGAAAAAAAGTTTAAAAAAAAGAAGTCAAGATGAAGTTAATACCCTAAACTCTGTTTGAGGAGAACACAGCCATTATCTAAGCTACAAAAAGGGAAAGGCTTCTAACAGTGGGGCACCTAGAACCATCCTAGCCTAATGGAATGACTTGATCAGTTTAGACTAGATCGTGAGACCTCAAGTTAAGAAGACAACTTCTTAAAGGTCCAAAAGCTGCAAGCCCGGATTGGTCCCCTGGAAAACCAACACCATGGGGATCAGAGACCCCTTCTCCCTCAGGCAGAAAGCTAGACCCCCACTCAGAATCCCAGGAGCACAGGGACATCACATCATCTGTTATACAGAAGGGCAGCTTGCGTTAGAGCAAGAATATAAGGAAGATTTTTCAATCTATATAACCAGATATCAGCCTTTCCCCTAGAAGGTTAATTTCTAAAGCAGTGATTCTTCACTTATGCAGGCAAGGAGCGTATTTGTAAACCCATGTCCTCTCTTCCTCCCACCTCCCATTAGTATCATGGAGTAAAATAATTATTTAAGAGACTGTGTATATAATAATTCTGTATTAGTAATAGGAATGTGCTCAGCATGTAAACACCATAGAGCTGTGCATACAGACATGCACATACACATCTATAATCCATAAATCTAGAATAGTGTTATCCAAAGGAAATATAGAAAAACCACAAATGAAAGGCACATACATAATTTTACATTTTCTAATAGGCAATCAAATTCTCTAGTAACAGTGAAAAGAAAAAGGTAAAAGTAACTTTTACTGTATTTTATTTATTCTAATATATCCAAAATACTATCATTTCAATTCAATATAATCAATAAAAATTGAGATATTTTGGCCCTGGCCAGATAGCTTGGTTGGTTAGAGCATCATCCTAAAGCACAGAGGTTGCTGGTTCAATCTGCAGTCAGGGCCCATACAGGAACAGATCCATGTTCCCTCTCTGTCTCTGTTCCTCCCTCCCTCCCTTCCTCTATTGCTAAAACCAATAGATTAAAAAAACTAAAGCAGATAATCTTTAAAATAACTGAGATATCTGACTTCCATTTTTCACTTAAAATAACTGAGATATCTGACTTCCATTTTTCACTAAGTCTTTGACATCTGGTGTATATTTGACCTTTCTCACACATTCTAATTCCGACTAGCCACATTTGAAATGCTGAATAGCCACATGCGGCTAGCGCTATAGCATCACACTGAACACTTCTAGAACCTCTTTCCGTCTACACACACCAGTATCTGTTTCAGGTATTCTTGACAATGATCTCAGTTTTGAAACACCTGCTACATAGATTCTTGCCAAAACTTGCAGAGACAATTTCTACTGGAGAAAGTGTAAGAAGACAAGAGTTACTCATGTATTTCCCTAGACTCAGCTCTCTGTTTCAAGTCCTGTCACTGGATAAGACCAAACGTTATGCCTGGGAGGGCCAATTTGAGAACACACTGACCTTGATTTTCATTACTTATTTCTAACTTCTGCTTGTTTGTATATAATCTCTCGTTGTAAAAGCTGCCTCAACTCCTTTTTGGAATGAGGTACCAAAAGAATGGATGGGTAAGTCCATAACTAACCCATTTGCTATCACAGCTACCATTTTATTTTTTTAATGTACTCATGTTATTATTCAAAGCCTCTTATATAGTACCACACACAGTAAATTCCACTCAGAACTCAATGTTAGAAAATATTTTTCCTTGATAGTGTATGTTCCGTTCAATTATTTTATTTATTTTAGAGAGAGCGACAGGAATAGAGAAATGAAAAGCATCAAATCGTAGCTGCATCACTTTTAATTGTTCATTTATTGCATCTCATTCGCGTCTTGATAGGGGTGGGTAGGAGGAGCTCAAGTTAAGCCAATGACCCCTGGCTCAAGCCAGCGACCTCAGGCTTCAAGTCAGTGATCTTTGGGCTCAAGTCAGCGACCATGGGGTCATGTCACACTTAGGCTGCTGAGCTTGCGCTCAAGCCGGGGACCTTGCGGTTTCTAACCTGGGACCTCAGTGTCCCAGGCTGATACTCTATCCACAGCACCACCACCAGGCAGGCTGTTCCATTCAATTATAAAACCTTCTGTATTTACTTTTTTGGTCTTAACTGTTAAAACTAAGCGTAATCGCTCATAGGCAATTACTTCCCTTAACTCTCCTCCCCATTTATTTGTAAATTCTTAGCATTTATTCCTGCATTTAAAGCAGTCAAATATTTTACCCTAAGCTATATCCAATTTTTATTATAAATATAACACCAAGATAGAGGCAAGAGCTACGAAAGTCCAAGGTTACTGAGGCGATTTAGTAGCATTGAACTTGATAGATATGAGGGAGTAGCGCCAGGGCTTTCCGTTCAGTCTCTGCAGACAGTGCAGCACAGCCCTGGCCCACAGAGCAGAGGGGGCCGCCCCAGCTCAATCTCTGCAGACAGTGCAGCACAGCCCTGGCCCACAGAGCAGAGGGGGCCGCCCCAGCTCAGTCTCTGCAGACAGTGCAGCACAGCCCTGGCCGGAGGGCTCAGCTGGCTACAGCACTGGCCCACAGAGCAGAGGGGGCCACCCCAGGTCAGTCTCTGTAGACAGTGCAGCACAGCCCTGGCCGCAGGGCTCAGCTGGCTACAGCACTGGCCCGCAGTGCAGAGGGGGCCGCCCCAGGTCAGTCTCTGCAGACAGTGCAGCACAGCCCTGGCCGCAGGGCTCAGCTGGCTACAGCCCTGGCCCGCAGTGCAGAGGGGGCCGCCCCAGGTCAGTCTCTGCAGACAGTGCAGCACAGCCCTGGCCGCAGGGCTCAGCTGGCTACAGCCCTGGCCCGCAGTGCAGAGGGGGCCGCCCCAGGTCAGTCTCTGCAGACAGTGCAGCACAGCCCTGGCCGCAGGGCTCAGCTGGCTACAGCACTGGCCCACAGAGCAGAGGGGGCCGCCCCAGGTCAGTCTCTGCAGACAGTGCAGCACAGCCCTGGCCGCAGGGCTCAGCTGGCTACAGCACTGGCCCACAGAGCAGAGGGGGCCGCCCCAGGTCAGTCTCTGCAGACAGTGCAGCACAGCCCTGGCCCACAGAGCAGAGGGGGCCGCCCCAGGTCAGTCTCTGCAGACAGTGCAGCACAGCCCTGGCCGCAGGGCTCAGCTGGCTACAGCCCTGGCCCGCAGTGCAGAGGGGGCCGCCCCAGGTCAGTCTCTGCAGACAGTGCAGCACAGCCCTGGCCGCAGGGCTCAGCTGGCTACAGCCCTGGCCCGCAGTGCAGAGGGGGCCGCCCCAGGTCAGTCTCTGCAGACAGTGCAGCACAGCCCTGGCCGCAGGGCTCAGCTGGCTACAGCCCTGGCCCGCAGTGCAGAGGGGGCCGCCCCAGGTCAGTCTCTGCAGACAGTGCAGCACAGCCCTGGCCGCAGGGCTCAGCTGGCTACAGCACTGGCCCACAGAGCAGAGGGGGCCGCCCCAGGTCAGTCTCTGCAGACAGTGCAGCACAGCCCTGGCCGCAGGGCTCAGCTGGCTACAGCACTGGCCCACAGAGCAGAGGGGGCCGCCCCAGGTCAGTCTCTGCAGACAGTGCAGCACAGCCCTGGCCCACAGAGCAGAGGGGGCCGCCCCAGGTCAGTCTCTGCAGACAGTGCAGCACAGCCCTGGCCGCAGGGCTCAGCTGGCTACAGCCCTGGCCCGCAGTGCAGAGGGGGCCGCCCCAGGTCAGTCTCTGCAGACAGTGCAGCACAGCCCTGGCCGCAGGGCTCAGCTGGCTACAGCCCTGGCCCGCAGTGCAGAGGGGGCCGCCCCAGGTCAGTCTCTGCAGACAGTGCAGCACAGCCCTGGCCGCAGGGCTCAGCTGGCTACAGCACTGGCCCGCAGTGCAGAGGGGGCCGCCCCAGGTCAGTCTCTGCAGACAGTGCAGCACAGCCCTGGCCGCAGGGCTCAGCTGGCTACAGCACTGGCCCACAGAGCAGAGGGGGCCGCCCCAGGTCAGTCTCTGCAGACAGTGCAGCACAGCCCTGGCCGCAGGGCTCAGCTGGCTACAGCACTGGCCCACAGAGCAGAGGGGGCCGCCCCAGGTCAGTCTCTGCAGACAGTGCAGCACAGCCCTGGCCCACAGAGCAGAGGGGGCCGCCCCAGGTCAGTCTCTGCAGACAGTGCAGCACAGCCCTGGCCGCAGGGCTCAGCTGGCTACAGCACTGGCCCACAGAGCAGAGGGGGGCCGCCCCAGGCCAGTCTCTGCAGACAGTGCAGCACAGCCCTGGCCCACAGAGCAGAGGGGGCCGCCCCAGGTCAGTCTCTGCAGACAGTGCAGCACAGCCCTGGCCGCAGGGCTCAGCTGGCTACAGCACTGGCCCACAGAGCAGAGGGGGCCGCCCCAGGTCAGTCTCTGCAGACAGTGCAGCACAGCCCTGGCCGCAGGGCTCAGCTGGCTACAGCACTGGCCCGCAGTGCAGAGGGGGCCGCCCCAGGTCAGTCTCTGCAGACAGTGCAGCACAGCCCTGGCCGCAGGGCTCAGCTGGCTACAGCACTGGCCCACAGAGCAGAGGGGGCCGCCCCAGGTCAGTCTCTGCAGACAGTGCAGCACAGCCCTGGCCACAGGGCTCAGCTGGCTACAGCACTGGCCCGCAGTGCAGAGGGCTCCGCTCCAGTTCGCGGGCAGGGCACAGACAGAAACAGGTTCCTGTCCCTCCCTCTCTCTCTCTGAAAATCAGTAAAATAAGCATTTTTAAAAAGCACAGCCTCCCTGAGAAGGCAGCCTGAGTGGTATGGCAGCCAGGGCTTGGGTAAGTCCTTTGTATTTAATTCTCCCCTCCTCGAGGGGGAATGAAATCAATTTCATAAAGACCAAAAAAGGGTTCACAAAAATGAAATACTTCCCTTAAGACTACTAAGGGGCTCTCTTGGGATTCAAACCAGATTAAGTTGTTCTTTCATCACCCTGACCCCAACAAGGAGTCCGGGCTACAGCAGATGTTTTCCAGCACCGTCTCTTGAAAGAAAAAGCAGTAGAAAAAGACAGATGTTACCTTCCAAACACCTTCAAATTAAAAAAAAAAGTAAAATGTGCTTTTAAAAGACTACTTTCACTTTATGAATTTGACTCCAAAGGCAAGGGAAGTGAAGGCAAAGATAAATGAATGGGACTACATAAGACTAAGAAGCTTTTGCTCAGCAAGAGAAACTGACAACAAAACAGACAGCCAACTAAATGGGAAATGATATTTTCAAACAACAGCTCAGATAAGGGCCTAGTATCCAAAATATACAAAGAACTCATAAAACTCAACAACAAACAAACAAACAATCCAATAAAAAAATGGGAAGAGGATATGAACAGACACTTCTCCCAGGAAGAAATACAAATGGCCAACAGATATATGAAAAGATGCTCATCTTCGTTAGTTATTAGAGAAATGCAAATCAAAACTGCAATGAGATACCACCTCACACCTGTTAGATTAGCTATTATCAACAAGACAGGTAATAGCAAATGTTGGAGAGGCTGTGGAGAAAAAGGAGCCCTCATCCACTGTTGGTGGGAATGTAAAGTAGTACAACCACTATGGAAGAAAGTATGGTGGTTCCTCAAAAAACTAAAATTAGAACTACCTATGACCCAGCAATCCCTCTACTGGGTATATACCCCCAAAACTCAGAAACATCGGTACGTAAAGATACACGCAGCCCCATGTTCATTGCAGCATTGTTCACAGTGGCCAGGACATGGAAACAACCAAAAAGCCCTTCAATAGAAGACTGGATAAAAAAGATGTGGCACATATACACTATGGAATACTACTCAGCCATAAGAAATGATGACATCGGATCATTTACAACAACATGGATAGACCTTGATAACATTATACGGAGTGAAATAAGTAAATCAGAAAAAACTAAGAACTGCATTATTCCATACATAGGTGGGACATAAAAATGAGACTAAGAGACATGGACAAGAGTGTGGTGGTTATGGGAGAGGTGAGAGAGGGCGGGGGTGGTGGGAGAGGAGGGGCACAAAGAAAACCAGATAGAAGGTGACGGAAGACAATTTGACTTTGGGTGATGGGTATGCAACATAATTAAATGTCAAAATAACCTGGAGATGTTTTCTCTGAACATATGTACCCTGATTTATTAATGTCACTCCATTAAAATTAATACAAAATAAATTTAAAAAAAGACTGCTTTCAAAAAAAACAACAGGATAGCTTTCTAATTATTTTCCTTTTAAGAATTTAAGTCCTCTATCTGTAACAAAGGTGGAATATGGTTATATAATCCCTGTTAACATAAAGGAATTTACAAGGCAAAGCCTGATAAAACACAATTTCAATCTGACATTTCTACATACACAACGTAACAATTAACATAAAAAATGCCTCTTGAACTTTCTAAATAACTTTTGTCCTAATGAAACTATACCTAGATTTTCAATCTCTCCTGCCCACTCAATAGAGGAGAAGTTAAAGGACACAGTATTAATTTTGTCTGTCTGGGAAGAAGTATAGGACGTTCCGACATGTTTCCACAAAATTAAAGGGCCATCAAAGACCCTCATGTCATCCTTCAACTCATAGTCTACTGTAAAACTGAAACACTTTTCAAATTTATTGTTACTGTGAAGAAATAGTAGGAAATATTTGAAAACATTATTTTTGCTTTTGCATTCTATCATAATAGAAGGGAAGTTCAATCCAGTTCTGTAATCTGACACACATTTGCAACACAAAATTTTTAAATAGGCATTTTTTTCCTTTATGCTAAAGAATCCAGTGGACTTCTGAACAAATGCATTTATTTCTCTGTCAAATACCATTCTTCTGGCATGTCATGTGGGCATTTCTGAGCAATAGTGAGCAATATTCCCTATCAAGGTGATAATCTTGTGCCAGAACTTTTAATTGCACTTATAATGAAATGGGTAGGGCACACAAAGTAAGGAACTATCTGCTTTGTCCAAAATAGCACAAAAACTTCAAAAGTTGTATCATGACAGAAATGTGTGCTTCATTTAGAATAGCATTGTCCAAGAGAAATACATAATATATATTAGTATACATTACACAGGGATGGGCAAAAGTAGGTTTACAGTTGAGTTTATTCTTGCATTATTATTTACTAATTATTATATTATTTACCATATAATAGATGTGAGTTTCATAATATAACATCATAAAATTCTCTGTGCGAGATTTTAGAAAATTAACACTTATCGCTCTTCTCTATGGAAGTTATTTGTCTCTTAAGGACAACGACACATTTCAAGGAATTCCTTTAGATTTCAATTTGTTTTAATAGATAATGACCAGCTTTTAAAAAGTTCAACTGATTTGAGTTTTCTAAGACTTATGAAGTCAGATCACTTATAAATTTATTCTAAGTAAAAAATAAACATCCAATTATCACAATAATAAAAACTAGTCATATTAAAAAACAAATTAATATGTAAGCGGTGGTTATATATTTATCTATTTTCAAACAACTGAAAGGTTTTATGACTCAAGATGGCAAGGCATAACCTTTATCAGGTAGTATCCAGATCACTCTAAGAAAAAAGAGTAATGCAACATACATGATTTTCTTTTAAGAGCAGCACTGAAAATTGATTTGGATAAGATTCCAGGATGAACGTTATGAAGTGTAAGGATGCTTCCTAGGTCTAAGACTGTAGCAATTGAATGATTATGAGAATAAGTACTGTACCTCAAAGTTCTTTTCCCAAACAGCACAAGCACTGGACCTAAAGGATACAATGAAAAGGGGGCCTTCACTTGAATCCATAAGTTGAACTGCACAAGGATCTCCAGATGGAAGCTGGCACACACTTTTAGGACTTCCATTCTGGAATGAAATCAGCTGATTCTTCTGAGTAAGGGCAATCAGAGACATTCTGAGCTGGCTGTTGACAAGCTCAGCTGTGCACACATGCAGGCAAGTTATCACACTGCTGTAAGCAGGAGGGATAATGTATGTGTCACTTAAAACTTCTTCACTTTCAAGGACGTATGCACAAAATGTGGTATTGCGAAATGCATAATCTGATTTTGAAGACTTTAGGGTGCCTTCCTCCTCAGATAAATGGCATGTCTTTTGTCCTAATAAAACTATACCTAGATTTTCAACCTCTCCTGCCCACTCAATAGAGGAGAAGTTAAAGGACACAGTATTAATTTTGTCTGTCTGGGAAGAAGTATAGGACGTTCCGACATGTTTCCACAAAATTAAAGGGCCATCAAAGACCCTCATGTCATCCTTCAACTCATAGTCCAGTGTAAAACTAAGACACTTTTCAAATTTATTGTTACTGTGAAGAAATAGTAGGAAATATTTGAAAACATTATTTTTGCTCTTGCATTCTATCATAATAGAAGGGAAGTTCAATCCAGTTCTGTAATCTGACACACATTTGCAACACAAAATTTTTAAATAGGCATTTTCTTCCTTTATGCTAAAGAATCCAGTGGACTTCTGAACAAATGCATTTGTTTCTCTGTCAAATACCATTCTTCTGGCATGTAATGTAGGTATTTCTGCAGGCCCTTTATCTGCAAAATTTCCTTTAGACAGTTGAAAAACAAGGACTTCCCCATTATAACAAAGGAGTTTTTCTTGATCATTAGATGACATTGCTTGGTTGCTTGTCATTCCACAATATCAAGTCTTTGTGTTGGTCCAATTTTCTAATACAAACTGATTGCATTTGATGCTTTTAAACCTAAAAATGAAATGAGAGAAACTGCCATGAAGTCAACACAGTTGAAGAGAAAACACTTTTTTGTTAGAGAACTATTATTATCTTTGTTGGAGAACTATACATTTTATTAAGTTAACATTTTAAAGCTTTTTATGCTACCTTAATGTCACACTGAGCAAAATACACATCCCTACTGTTGTTACTTCTGTGCAGCCCTCAACACAGTTGGCCAAGAATGCAAATAACCACATTCACAAACACAATAATAGAATGTGTTAAGAGCAACTATTAAAAGCTGTAGGGCTCTATTAAGTAGCTACAGGTATTCTTTCTGCTTCAGGGAATTTGTTAAGAGTTCCCTCCGTCTCTCTTTCAAACCTACTGACCTAATCTGGTTTACCCACTTCCTTTATTTTTATTTAACAGAGACAGAGAGATAGTCAGAGAGAGGGACAGACAGGGATAGACAGACAGAAAGGGAGATAAATGAAAAGCATCAATTCTTTGTTGTGGCACCTTAGGTGTTCACTGATTGCTGTCTCATAGGTATGTGTCTTGACCGGGGGGGCTGCAGCATAGTGAGTGACCCCTTGCTTAAGTCAGCGACATTGGGCTCAAGGCAGCGACCACGGGGTCATGTCTATGATCCTAAACTCAGGGCAGCGACCCCACGCTCAAGCTGGTAAGCCCATGATTAAGCCGTATGAGCCCGTGCTCAAGCAGGCAACCTTGGGGTCTTGAACCTGGGTCCTCCACTTCCCAGTCCAATGCTCTATCCACTGCACCACCGCCTAGTCAGGCCCCACTTCCTTTACAATGACAATTCACTCTCAGTCAGCAATTCAAATTAGACTGTTCCTAAAGCCCAGGCACTTGGGCCCCTGCCTCCCTGAGGAACAAGCTCATACAGACGCTATGACCAAAGTGAAACCCCAGAAAGAAAAACAGAGGATGCTAAAACATGGCTTTAGAAAGATCTCCACAGGAGTAATACACAGAAATAAATCTGAACTCTTACTTTGCAAAAACAATGCAGCTTTTAGACCAAAGTCACTACTCTTATACAAAGTGGAAAAAATAGAGGATTAGTACTATTATAGTGGACATAAGAATTAAACAACTATCAATTATTCATACTCATTATATAGCAGGTACAATACATACATTATTTCATTTAATACTTACAACTTTTCCTTTAAAGTACTGTTATCATCCCACCTTTTAAATGAGAAAACTGATTTTAATAAAGGTCAGAAAATGTTCCCAGGTTACAAGGTTAATCAGCAATGGCACTACCTTCGGAAGAGTGGCCCTCTAATCCCAGAATTTACACTCATGACCACCACAGTGTCCTGGCATGCATTCCCTTACTCTAAACACCAATTATAAGAAAAGGCAACTTGAGAGAATGAACAAAGTAGAACAAAGAACAAAGGAACACCTCCCACACTGAACATACATATAAGAAAAAATGTTGATCTCCCCTTATTTAGTGGCTCTATTTGCTGAATCACTCCTTTAAAAGTTGCTGAATGCTTAGCTCAAGCTAAGCAGAACTGTATGAGGTTAGAGAACCAGGTGAATGCTGGGCCTGCCTTTTACTAGATTCATGACTTAGGGCAAGTTACTTAACCTCTTTGTGCCTCAGGTCCACATCTATATAATGGAGTAGAGTAACTGTATCTACCTCGCAAAGTACTGGAATCAGCTAATATAACCCACTTGAAATAGAATCCGGCACACAGAAAGTGCTCAATAAAGGTTAGCTCCTATCGCTACCGTCTTCATCATGGTCAGCTCTGGTTTATATAGTACCTAACCTTAGAAACACCAGAAAAACAGTTGCATACTTTTAAAACTTTGTGAATACTGAAAGATCCCTCTCCACTATAAATTACTAATTCATACTCTTTTCCCTTACCTATGGATCATTTATATCAAGGAATTCAATTATTTCAGAAATAAATGAAAACAAGGTCAGTCACAAGTAAATAATGTTGTTTTCGTCTGTTGGATGAGAAGCAAACTCCAAAGGCTTAGGTTTTGGTCATTATAAATATCTACCAACAGTCCAACTAGAAAAAAGCATCACTGAACCATAATCTACAAGTTTAATGTAGCCTGTATTTTAGAGAAATGACTGATTTAGAGGAGATTCTACTTAAAAACAGACTATTTAGCATCTACTTTCAAATCTTATTGTCTCATTTCCAAATATATCACTTGTGGTTTTAAAACATATTCACAAATTCTTTGAAACGCCTTTCATTGAAAAATGCCACTTAATTATCTCGTTGAGTGAGGGCTGGTCCTTATGACTCCCTTTTAGCCAACAGAATGTGGCAGAAGTGACAGCGTGTGACTTCCCAGACTGGGTTATAGAGTACTATGGTTTCCCAGTCAGCCTCTTCCTTGGATCGCCTGCACTGGGAAAGCCACCTGTCGTATCAATGACACACTCAGGACACCCTGTGGAGATGTGCACGCGGAAGGAATTACGGCTTCCTGCTGATGGACAGCGAGGGACTGAAGACTTTTACCAACAGCCATGCGACCAAGCCTTCTTGGGGTCAGACCTTCCAGTTCCAGTCAAGCCTTTAGTTAACTCAGCCCCTTGGAGAGACCTTGAGCCAGAACCATCCAGCTGAGCTGCTACCAAAGTCGCGATTCTCAGAAATTTTAAGATCATAAATGTTTGTGGCTTTAAGCTGTTAAATCTGGGACTAATTTGTTGTGCAGCAGCAGACAAATACATTACTCTATGGCTTTTTTATTAAATCGATGACATTGTTTTTGAGAATTTCACAAAACCTAGGACCTGAAGAAACTGAAGATATTGTATCGTAACACAAACCAGCAGAGGTAACTGGCTTATTGGTGTTGTTAGGCAATTAATGTCAAAGATATGGGACAAAGTAGTTTCAGCTTCCGTAGTAAAAACTACAGGCAAGTAAATCTAACGTGTGGTTTTACTGATGAAACTAACTTTACTTTAAAGTAAATATAAAGTATTGTAATGCTAGTTATAATACACCAAAATGTATGGAGAATAATTTCTGTATTTCAAATTTCCCACAGACATGTCAGGTCTCTTAGAAGATTTCCAAAATAGGAAAAGCATAAAATGACATATTCAGAGTTAAAGATCTAAGAACACACTGTCTTTTACTACCTACTCAAATATTTTTCCAGATTTCTTAATAGTGCCAAAAACAACCAAAAATAACTTCTGTACAGAAAAGGAATTTGTTATTTTAATATTAAATGTCACAAGCAATGTTTAATCATCCCAGTGCTCTGACTCACTAACATCCGACTGTGACAGGAGTCAAGACAATCTGATAGCTAAAAGGTCAGTATAATCTCACTTTACAGTATTGTTGCACTCTGACAAAGTTATGACTTAGGAAAATCAGGCCCCTAAGATTCTGGCCTTTTAACATTAAAAAGATATATATCACCAAGTGCCTTAACTTAGAAACCTCCACCTTCAAACCCTGTTCCAACTGCCACTATGACAGCCCAGGATTTCATCTCTCACTTTGGATGAGGTAAAAACACCTTAGTTGGTCCTCCTTACTCTAGTCTCCCCCCTCTCCAATATACAAATTTATTTGTGCTATCTCAGTTATTGTTCTAAAACACAAACTTTATCTCGTAACTGCCTTCTAATTTAAAAGCCTTGCATGCACACCCACACCCTTCTCGATAGATCCATGATCCTTGAATTACTACCTGGAAAGACAGATGCTAAACATTGTGTATTGAACATATGAATGATATAGAGATAAAATGTTGAAAACCACTGTTATAAAGTTTAGTGTGGTTTTCAAAGCCCTACTATAACCCTAACCCAACATTCTTTCAGCATGAGCTCTAAGCAAAAAGCAAACTTATCCTCATGGGCTTAGACTCTTAATAGATAAAAACATAAATTTAAAAACATAAATGACTATATAAAAGGTCATTATTTTTTATTTTTAAATACTATTACAAAAAAAAGACATATTTTCTGTTACTCACATGGGCCACCAGAAGCTACTAATATATTAAGGTATTTATGAAGATAAATTTTTTTCCTCAAACTTTCTATAATCTTAAGGCTTAAATTCATATATATGTGTATATTTTATTTTATATTAATGCAATATCTGTTTTAAAAGTAAAAGCTCTTATCGTATGGTCATAAAATGAACCTTTAAACCTATGGAATAAGTGGTAATTTTTTTTTTTTAGATAGAAATAATCCGGAAACAAGTGAAACTAAGGTTCAATATAGAGATTCCTAAACCAAATAAAAAAGCCCTGATTAATCAATCACTGATTATCAGAACATTAGGCTTACTATTCCAGCCTGTTGGTCATTTGACTTTTTACTTAAAACTGTTTTAAAAAGGCTAAAGAAAAACAGTGGTAGCGCAATCCGGTTAAATGTTACCTCCTGCTGCAACTATTAGGAGGTGGAGGGGGATTTGGAAACAAATGATTTATAAAATAGTATATAATTATTATGAGCTTTTCCTGTCCTGTATTACCTTACACCAAAGTTGACTGTGTATATTTTATACATAAAATGTGAGTATACTAGAAAAGCAATACATATTATGTAAATATAATAGGTTGGCAACAAATTATCATCTTTTTATTCTCTTCTCCACCAGCCTCCCAAACAAATATACCATGTTGCCTTTAAAGACTATTAAGTTCGTTTGGGCACTGTGAAGTTCAGAACTCTTTTACTGGTCTGATTCAGGCAGATCAGAAAACAGCAGAACTATATTATCTGCAGATGAAATGTAAGACTCTAAGAATTGCACCTAATCATTGTTAGACTGCTCAAGGAGGAACAAACAAGGCCTGAGTTTTATAAGAAATTTATTCATGAATCTGCGAACAGACAGGCTGAGTCCTAAAATGACATCATCCCCGAGTGTCTGGGGATTCAAGCCTTTATGGGGCTAGTGAAGGAGGTTAGCCTTGAAGGGGAACCCTGGGTGGGGTGATGGTTGATCACTAAGCAACAGAATACAGTGTGTCCGTAAAGTCATGGTGCACTTTTGACCGGTCACAGGAAAGCAACAAAAGACGATAGAAATGTGAAGTCTGCACCAAATAAAAGGAAAACTCTCCCAGTTTCATACTTATTCAGTGCAGTTCGATGTGGGCTCACGCATAGATTTTTTAGGGCTCTTTAGGTAGCTATCCCGTATAGCCTCTACAGACTCATCACTGACTGATGGCCTACCAGAACGGGGTTTCTCCACCCAACTGCTGGTTTCCTTCAACTGCTTATCCCACGTAGTAATGTTATTCCTATGTGGTGGCGGTTCGTTATAAACGCGCCGATATTCACATTGCAGTTTGATCACGGATTTGAATTTAGCGAGCCACAGAACACACTGAACTTTCCTCTGTACCATCCACATCTCGACTGGCATGGCCATGGGCTGCCCCGCTGTATACACGGTGTTACGTCATCATCTGCACATGCGCACATGCTGCCACATCATCCTACAGAAACTGGGAGGGTTTTCCTTTTATTTGGTGCATATTTCACATTTCTATCGTCTTTCCTGTGACCGGTTAAAAGTGCACCATGACTTTACAGACACACTGTAGATATTTTAAGTGATAGGCAGAGAGCTACAGGAACTGCCCTGGAGCCAGATCACAAAGTTTCTCCTGGCTAATTGAGGTTTCCACAAGGGGCCCTGGACCGGAACCTTGTATTGCCCGGGTTGTCACAGGATCAGTTTTTCCTCGGCTTGGATCTCCGTGCCACAGCCTGGTTCGGCCGTTTATGCCACAGCCTGGATCTATTCACCCCCTTTGCCTGCCTCAGTTTCTACATTCACAGTTACCAGAGAAAGCTGCCCTGTTTAGGTTAGTGAGGAAGGCGGAGCATTTCTTACTCCCTTTTTCCTTCGGGGTTTGGTTATATATTTAGCCAATTTTTCACTCGACCATACCTTCGGGTGTATTGCGAAGCATCTGGAGGCTCCAAGGATAGGTTTTTCTGTTTCTGGTTGAAGATCTTGTTGAGTTTTGGGGGAGATTTATCAGTATAGCTTCCTACCCCGCCATTCCCTGGACCGGAACCTAACAATCCTATTAAACATAATCTTATGACCATAATACTGATAGAGGTCTTTTTTTCAACATATAGGACATTGTTACCTAAGGCAATTACCTTGGCTGTATAGCACAGGTCTACTGCTAAAGTTTTTTTCTACCTGGATAACTGGAAGTCATTTGTTGATGCCTCCCAGAATCAGTCTCCCTTTTCCCTTTCCTAACAATACGGGGTGGACCTGAAATGCAGGTGAATATGGGGAATGGTTGTTAGGAAAGATTAAGTTAAGGAAGGTTTTCTATGGCATACTATGGACTTCTAATTTTCTGTAAGCAATGATAAACCACTGCAAGCCTTTTTTAAAACAGAAATCACAGTATAATGCTCCTGAATTATAAAGATCCTAGTGACAGTGTTGAAGACAAGGTGAGTTGAGATTGTAGGCAGAGTCATCAATTAGAAAATAATTATGACCCTGGCCGGTTGGCTCAGTGAATAGTGTCGGCCCAGCATGCAAATGTCCTGGGTTCAAACCCCATTCAGGGCCCACATGAGAAGCGACCATCTGCTTCACTTTCCCTCCCTCTCTCCCTTCTCTCTCTCTTCTCTTCTCTTCTCGTAGCCAGTGGCTTGACTGATCAAACGTAGGCCCTGGGCACTGATGATAGCTCAGCTGATCCGAGCCTCTACCTCAAGCACTAAGGATAGCTCAGTTGATTCAAGCACTGGCCCAGTTGATTCATAGCTAATTTGATTCAAGCACAAACAAGGGTTGCCAGGTAGATGTCAGTCAGGGTATATGTGGGAGTATCTCTATCCCCCTTCCTCTCAATTAAAAAATAAAATAATAATAAATTTTAAAAATAAATTATTAGAGTTCTTAATTAAAGGGAAAGGTGACTTTGGAAGGCAATATGGCAATTAATAGAAACGCATATATACAGCAATGTAATTTCTAGACAAGAATCAAGAGAAATGATCCTGCATAATTCACAAAGACATTGCTGTAGAATGTTCACTATGCTATTATGTGTGATATAAAAAATAGTAAAAACTTCAATGACCACCAATAGTAGAATGAATGAATACAGATGGAAATGAATTAGATCTATGCATATCACCATGGCTAGATTACAAAAATAAAACGAGAAAAATTACGTTGCAGAAAAATGTATATGGAAGTACATTATTTATCTAAATCAGAACACATAAAACAGCATTATGTATATTCTGTTTACCTACAAGGGCTATATTCCAAGTGCTTTCTCTGTACCAGGTACTGATAGGTACTTTGGAGCCACTCATTTATTCCTTACAACATCCTTATGCCATAGGCACTATTATTACATTTTACAGATGGGAAAACTGAGGCATGGAGTTTTAGGATCTTCTCAAAGGCCTACAGGAAGTGACAGAGTCAGGATTCAAATCCAGGCAGCCTGGTTAAAAAAAAAAAAAAAGAGAGAGAGAGAGAGAGAGAAAGAAAGAAAGAGAAGAAAAAGAAAAAAGAAGCAAAGCTGTAAAGATAATGCCACATTCCGAATGTTCATTCTGGAGAAAGAGAAATGGGGCCAGAGGAAGACCTCAGCTATACAGACACGCAAGACAGACACTGTGGGTTCAGTTTCAGACCAGCACATGAAAGCAAGTCACAATCTTCCTGCTGGTGCAGGGTCTTGCCTTCAATTTGTAAAAATGCAACAGATGTGAAGCACAATAAAGCAAAGTGCAATAAAATCAGGTGTGCCTATACATAAAATATTAAGAATGTATCCCAATAATTTTTAAATAATGTATTCCTTTTTCCCTATAAAATGTAAACAAAGTCTGGGTGAAAGATGCTCAAGTGTCATTCATGGTTGACTATGGATGGTGGGAACATGCGGGCAATTCTCATCCTGTGTTTGGTTTCCAGTATCATTCAATTTTTTAAAAAGGCAGTATCACTGAATGTGAAACGATTTCCTTTCGATTTTTTAAGCAACAACCATAAAATCTGTTCCAGTAAGTTAGGAATCAATCTTTCTCAACTTTGGCCCTTACTGGTATTTTGCACTGGATACCTTGTAGAAGCACCCTTGGCTTCTCCACACCTCATAGCAGTGGCAGGTCCCCTCCTAGATGTGACAACAAACAACGTCTCCAAACATTTCCAAATGTATCCAAGGCGCAAAAATTGCCCTTCGGAATGAGTACAATTACGTTGATAAATTGTAACACGTTTTACATCTAACTTTAGAAAACTGTCTTAAAGATTTCAAAGATATAGTCCTTGTTAAGTATCTCACACTCCACGTGGGCAAGCTGTTGCAGGGGTAAGGAAAGTTTCAAGTGAAATATCCCCGAATACAGCAAACATTTAAAATCTAGTTATCATCCCACTGGACGGACACAGGCCCCGGGACGCCCGCTTCCTCTCCGCTCTCCCGCCAACGACGGGACAGGGACGCCACCCCAGCCCCACCACCCCCTCCAGGCAGGCCGAGTAAGGGCGCCCACGCCGGCTGTACCTCGGTGCGCCAGGCCCGCGTGCTAGAGTCGCCAAGTTCCAGAGACTCCGCGGGCACACCGTCCGCAGATGCTAAACCTCCCGCGCGCGCGCTGCATCCTGGGAGGGCTGGCCGGCAAGTTGCCCAGCGAGGCCGAGTGGGCGGGGCCTCCGAGCACATTGTAATTGTGCAAGTGAACGGTAGGCGGAGCTTACTCGGGCGGAGCTCCGCAGGGGAAGCACCTTCGATCCGAGACTGGCAGGGGTGGGCCCGCAGTGCAGGGGACGCTAGGGGCGGGGCGCGGACGAGAAGCGAATGGTAAGCTGGGGTTAGGACCTGGTCCTGCCTCCAGATCCAGGCGGCCGTATTGGATTGGGCAGCGCGGCGACACCTCCGCCCGCCTTCCGGTGTCACGCGACCGCCTCCGCCTCCCGCTCTTCCCTCTCAACCACCCGGCCGGCGAGGCGGGTGAGAAGGTAGTGGGACCGCAGAGGAAGAAGTGGGGACGGTGATTGGCATCACGTTTACGCCCGCGACCATGGCCGAGGTGAGAAACTGATCACACCGCAGCGCTGCCGGTTCTCTCCTCGGACCCGGAGTCCTGCTCTGGTCCGGGTTGGGGGTGGATGCTCTCAGGTGCAGGTGGGCTGCGCAGAGGGGAAGCGGGATGGTGCGCGTGGGGTCTAAGAATCTCCCGTCTCCCTTTCAGTCTCACGCCCAGAATAGAGCCAAGCTCATCTCTGAGATCCGACGGAGGTTCGAAGCCGAGTATGTGACAGGTGGGTACCGCGTTCTGAGTGCTGAGACAGGTATGCACTGAGCGTCCCCAACTTTGCAGGAGTGTTTCTGGGTGTCTCTGTGGCAAGCATTAGGGACCATTTCGACCCTCCTGGGGACGGTGCCGGGCGCGTTTCCAAGGTTTTCTTCTCCGTACCGTGGCATGCACACTCCAGTCGGGCAGGCGATGCGTCCAGTTCTTGCTAAAGGTTTAATGTAAGTTGGAAATCAGTGTTTCTAGAACTTGCAGGGTACTCTCCAGGCTGCAGTCCATGATTCCTCTGCTGGCATTTCACCAGCAGCTATCGGAAAATGACCCTGGAAACGGCCACAATACTATTCACGTGTACTTAATAGGTGGTCCAAATTCTTTAGATGTTTTGACTAATTCCACATGGTGCAACCCAGCATGCTACCCGCTGAATAAGCCTTCCAGTGCTGGAACACATTCTTATCTTTTCATCTCACACTGAATCTAGCAAAGTACCTGACTGTCCAGAATTGATTTATCACTTGAACATTCTATGTCCAGATGTCAAATACTTGAGTTGTCCAGTATTTAACTGATGATATAATTGTTGTGATTTTTAAAAACATGCAAGATAATTTATTATGAATATGGTATAAATATTCTAATCCTGATCCTGCCACTTGATAGCTTACTTGTCTTTTCTGAACCCATTTAATAGCTTTATTGTCTTTTCTGTTTCCATTGCTGTGAAATGCAAATAATAAGGATTAAATGAAAAAGCATACAGCAGACTAAACTGACGAGCATGGGGTTAGCATATACAGTAGTCTCTCAATTAATATTTTGCCTAGGTTGTCATTTTGGTGACTGTGAAAGGAGCTAACCTTGCACATCTTGACTGAGTGCTAAGTAGAGGTTCCCTGCAACTTTAGACTGCCCTAGATTATGTTAGTTGATAACCTAGAACAAATAAGGAAATCTGTTCCCCAAAAAAACCTGGTCAGTAAATCTTTTCATCCCTCCCTATCAATTTTCTTCACTTCCTAAACTTTGTACCAGAGAGTTGCAAAAGAACTTGGTTCACTTTTGGTCCAGACATCTCATTTCTCATAGTATAGCTGGTTCCAGTAACGAAAGGACTCTAAAATGTCATTCTGTAGAAATGTGACTCTTCCAGCCACGTACTTTATGTCTTAAGAAGTAATGCACGAGGCCCCAGTTTCAATCCCCGGCACCTCCACCAAAAAGAAGAAAAAAAAGAAGTAACCCACAACTTGACCTCATGTGCTAGTGTCCCCCCAGTAGTCATTTACTTCTGCCCAAGAGAGGAAGCAGAATATAGTCATAGAAGTGGAGCAGTAGACAAGATCTCAAAAGTCATCTTGTCCCAGTCTTTTTTTTATGAAGAAAGTAAGGTTAGAGAGATTAATTGACTTGCTAAAAATCACTAGTGGAAGTGGCTAGGCTGGAGCTGGTGTTCAGGTCTTCTGAATTTCACTGTAGCCCCATCCTGTAGAATCACATCATGTCACTCCCCAGCTTGAAACCCTTTTAGTACCTTCCTACTTTGTTTAGAATAAAAATCCTAATTCTTTGGTCTACAATGCAAGGCTGTGCATGCAGCAGTTCTTGCCCACCCCTCCACCCTCTATTCCTACTCTCTCCCTGCTTAGTACAGATTCACCACTGCCTGCAGTGGGAAGTGTAGGATACATTGCAATCCGGTACATGTGCACACACAAAACTGAAGCAAAAGTTTGTTAAAGAATGCTTATTCTGAAAACCTTTGACTTCCTGATGCAATGACCCACAAAATTATCACAACCTACAAGCGTGACCCACAGTTTGAAAAGCATGACCAGTCACACTGCCTCTGTTATGTTCTTCAAACAAACTGAATCTGTTTCCAGCTGACGACTTTCCCACTGCTCTGTGCCTGGAAGGTTCTTGCCCAGGTCGCATATGCATGGCTAGGTCCTTCTTTCCTAACTTGGTTTATTATATCTTGGTTTAATTCTTGTCTCTCTTGGTTTCAATGTATCTGCGAGGCCTTTAATGATTATTAAATAACCTCCCTGTCTTGTTTGTTTTGTCTCCTTTACAGGTCTTGCCATAACCTGTAATTATCTCATTCATTTGTTTACTTGCTTATTGTTCATTTCCTCCAATAGACTGTATATAGGTCGGGGGCAAACTGTGAACACTGAGGGCAAGATCAGACTCACCTCTGTATACCTAGGCCAGTTCTCAACACATACTCATTGAATGAATGAATATAGCAATGCTTAAATCTATACATAGGGAGGCTAGTCCAAGTCAGTATGAAGAGCTGTCCTAACCAACTTCCCTCCCCCACTGAAATCTGGCAAAGAGCAGCCCTCACAATATGTGTGAGGAAGACAGCGTTATTTCTAAGTAAAGCCCTGTGCAGCATTAAATATAGGATGGTTTTGTCCTTAAATACACTCAGTGGGGTATGTGTGAACACACACGGGTGGGTTATCTGCACAGCCTTGCTAAATATTAATTTAGTTAATTTAAAGACCTGCATGGAAAAGGAGAACAAAATCCTCTAAAGACTTTCTCCCCTTAAGGTTTCAGTTATTTCCTGAAATATAGCATCAAGTTGTAGGAAAGTGAAGAAAAAGAGTAGATTGGGGGAGACATTTTATTTTATTTTTTTATAAAAAGTGTTTTTGATTTGCCTGTGTTCTCCCTTTCAAATTTACTTTTCAGAAAGTAACTCAGGTTTTTAGAACATCCACTTTCCTTTTTCTTTAAACATCATTTTACCTTTTTCCTAATTTTTATTTATATTTTTAATTTTTTTTATTATTTTGAGAGAGAGAGAGGAATAAAGAGACAGAAACTTTGACTTGTTTTACTTATTTATGCATTCCTTCGTCGATTCTTGTATGTGCCCTGACTGGGGATCGAACCTGTAACCTTGAGGTATCTAGTCGACATTCTAACCGACTGAGCTACCCGGCCAGGGCTCATTTCACCCCTTTTATTGTCATTTTCAGAAAAGACTTAATTCAATGTTGTATCTAAAGGAAAATATTATATGCGACTACTGTATATCACTTTTAGCACAGGCTGTACTTCAGAAACTCTTTGGAGGTAGATTCTTGGGAATTCTGAGCACCTTTTTGTTTCCATAGAAATTAAGTTATCAATTACTGATAGATTTTTAGCTGGCAAAAAGAATAAGATACAAGTCCATTATTGTTTTATTATTAATGATCTTTTTTTCTCATTGTTTCTTTGAGAAATTCCATGCGGAGTCTCAAATGAGTAACATTTCCTGTTTTCTCTTCCTTCTTGTGGGCAAAGCAAGAGACCTAATGCCTTGTGACAATAACTTACTCAGTTCCTCAAATACTCAGTGTGTGCTTAATTCTGGAAAACAGTGGGTCAATATTAGAGAAAGAGCTGAAGAAGGATGGAGCCCATTCCTGAACTACTAGAATCTCGTTGGAGCATTAAAAAGGAGCTGTTGAAATCTTTTTTAAAAATGTAGGAAGAGTGCTACAATCATTTCTGTAAGAGGCAAACGCAAGGAAGAATTACAGCTGGTTGGGGTGGCTGAGTTAGCAGAGTTAGGCAAATTTCACAGAAAGATGGTGTTTCTCATGGACTTTGGAAGACGGTGGCACAGGGCCAGCTGGAGAATGTGGCCCAGGCGGAGCCAGTGGTGTGAGCTAACAGACCGAATGGGCAGGTGTGGGGACATGTTCAGGGAGCCAGAGGCGGTGTACTTTGAAGAGCCCAGGGAGGGCAGGCCCACGTGGCTCGGAAGAGTGGCGCGGTAGTGCAGAGGGCCCTGGGCACCTACGCAGTGCCTTTACACTTCAGTGAGTTTCCAGGGCTGCTGAGGGGCTTGTCAGCTATGTTATTTCACGTGTGTTTTCTGAGTTTTCAAGGATATGAATTCATTTCAGTGAACTTGGATGAGGAATGTCTGAGAAATCCCCCATCAGCTCATCATGCAGAGATAACTGCACTGTTTCCTGTCTTTTTTTCCTATACATTAAAAAAAAGTTTGAAAACCATTCTGTATGTAATTTTATATTGCATTTTTTTACTGACATCATCTTATTTCCCCATATTTATGAAGCAACATCTTATGTTGCCATTTATATTCAGTTCTATAAGTAAAAAATAATTATTCTTTATCGTAAATAGTCCCTTTTTGGACATTTCGCTTCCAGTTCTTTGTTAATACACTTTTTTTTTAAAGATTTTATTTATTCATTATAGAGAGGAGAGATAGAGAAAGAGAGAGAGAGAGAGAAGGGGGGGAGGAGTAGGAAGCATCAACTCCCATATGTGCCTTGACACCAGGTAAGCCCAGGGTTTTGAACTGGCAACCTCAGCGTTTCCAGGTTGACGCTCTATCCACTGCACCATCACAGGTCAGGCAAATAATACACTTTTTTATACAGTAGTTCATATTATTTTCATAAGACTCTTGGCTTAAAGTAGAATTACTGGTTTTCGTAGTGTGGTTTTAAGACACTTTATTTCACACATACTAAACTTTCCTCTATAGAAGTTACACCAAGATTCATTCCCATCAGCCCATGAAAAAAGTGTTTCACCATATCCTAACCCATGCCATCATTTCTTAACTGATGGTTCTGTTTTTTCTTTGCGTTTGATTACTAGTGAATTAAACTTCTTTTCATATGTTTACATCCATCTGTGATTTAACTGTTTTTACTACTATGGCCTTATCATTGGTTTGGGGTTTTGTCTATGTCACTTTCACATTTTCATTTTTTGAATGTATTCAAAATGACCCATTCCTGTGTGGTTTCTTCCATCGCTGTTTAATCATTTTCTGTCACCCAATAACTTTCTGGTCCTTTCCCTTTTGTTTTGTCTTGCTTTATTATTGTTTTTTTAAGTTTTGAGATATATTTACAAAATGTACAAAGCATGAATAAAGTAAACACTCATGTACTCACCACTCAGCTGAAGAAATAAATCTTCCCATGTGCCCCTCCCTGCTCAGCCCAGCAGCCGTGTGCCCTGCACTCGATCTTACCCATTCTCTTGCTTCTCATTAGCTTTACCACCTGTAATGTATTCCTCCCACTTCTTTCTTAAGTTGACTTATTGTTAAACTTTAAATAAAAGCTGAATATATTTTTCTATGGCCCACTTTTAAAGAGTCATCATTTCGTCTACTATAACCCTACTGTCACATCCCTTTTTATAGCTGTGCATTAGTTCAGGGAATGAATGTAGCTGTTAATGGATTTGGATTATTTCTGAGCTTTGCTGTTAAGCACAATGCTGCTGTGAACATTCTTCGGCTTATGTGGTGCTCAGACTTTGTCTAAGGCAGTGGTTCTCAAAGTTGGTGCAGGAACCATAGTTCTCTGAGACCATTTCAGAGTGTTTGAGAGGTCAAAACTATATATTTTCACAATAACTTGAAAACATCATTGACCTTTTTCGTTGTTCTCTAACAAGCAGACTGTACTGTTCCCCAAAGGTTACATGGTGTGTGATGATGTCATTGTTCTGACCATGACAGAATAAGGGCTTGTGTGTTCTTATGTGCAAAATTTTTCTCAATTTTAATACCTAATATATAACTACCAATAAATATAGCCCATATAAACAAAAAAGGTATTTGGGGTCCTCAGTTACTTTTAACAGTGTAAAAGGGGGCCAGAGACAAAGAAAGTTTGAGAACTGCTCTAGCGTTTGTACCCATCAGTGAAGTAGGTGGTTCATATGCTGTGCACACGTCACCTTTACTGGGTAATGCTGATCTACTGTACTTCACAGAGGAATGAACCAGTTTTCATTTTAACCAGTAGTATTTGAGTGGCCTTGTTTTCACACACCCTAAAATTTTGAATTGTTAGTTTTTTGGTTTTTTCTCTTTTTGCCCATCTGATGAGGATGTTGGCACATCTCCCTGTGGTTTTAATTTGCATTTCTTTGAGTAATAGTCACATTGAGCATTTCTTTGTAACTCTATGGGCCATTTAGTTTCTGCTTCTGTGAAAATCATTTCTTTAGGCTTTTCTGGTCGCTTTGTTCCTCCGTGTAAATTAGAGGATCGGCTTATGTTTCTGGGAACGCAAATTTTGTTGGGATTTTGAGTAGAATTATGTTAAATTCAAAGGTCAATTGTGCAAGACTTGACACGGTTATGGTTGAGTCTTTCGATCCAAGAACCTGGCATAATCTTTCTATCTGCTAAAGTCTTGTTGAAAGATTTATAATCTTCTCCATAAAGGTAAACCCATTTTTTTTTTATTTATTCCCAAAAAGTTTATATATTTATTCTTTTAATTTTTGAAAATGCTTTTTTATTTTTGTTGTTTAAATAGCATCTTCTAAGAATTTTATAAACAGGGTTTTTTGGAGTTTTTTTATTTATTTTTTTTACAGAGTGAGAGAGTCAGAGGGATAGACAGGGACAGACAGACAGGAATGGAGACAGATGAGAAGCATCAATCATTAGTTTTTCGTTGCATGCTGCGACTTCTTAGTTGTTCATTGATTGCTTTCTCATATGTGCCTTGACTGTGGGCCTTCAGCAGACCGAGTAACCCCTTGCTCGAGCCAGCGACCTTGGGTACAAGCTGGTGAGCTTTTGCTCAAACCAGATGAGCCCGCGCTCAAGTTGGCAACCTCGGAGTCTCGAACCTGGGTCCTTCCACATCCCAGTCCAACACTCTATCCACTGCGCCACCGCCTGGTCAGGCTAAGAATTCATTTTTTAAATGATCGTTGCTGGTTTATAGAAAGTGCATTTGACTTGTTTACATTAATATTGAATTCAGGATCCTTATTAACTTATGTTAATCTTTATAATTTATCTCTAGATTAGTTTGAGATTTATGCCTAGACAATAATATCACCTTGAAATAATGACAGTTTTCTTTCTAACTTTCCAATTTTTACATCAGAATAAAAGTAAAATGCTTTTACTTTACAGTGGCTGGATCCTTTCGTGTTGACTAAAAAGTGAAAAAAAGCCTACTTGTCTCATTCTTGATCTTAGAAAGATAGCCCCACCTGACCAGGTGGTGGGGCAATGGATAGAGCATTGGACTGGGACATGAAGGACCCAGCTTTGAAACCCCTACATTGCTGGCTTGATGGCCAGCTCATCTGGCTTGAGCGCAGGCTCACCATCTTGAGCATGGGGTGGCTGGCTTGAGCGTGCGGTGGCTGGCTTGAGCGTGGGATCATAGACATGACCTCATGGTCACTGGCTTGGGCCCAAAGGTCACTGACTTGAGCAAGGGGTCACTCAGCCTGCTGGAGCCCCCCAGTCAAGGCACATATGAGAAAGCAATCAATGAACAACTAAAGTGCCGCAATGAAGAATTGATGCTTCTTATCTCTCTCCGTTCCTATCTGTCTGTCCCTATCTGTCTCTCTCTCTGACCCTCTCTCTCTGTTTCTGTCAAAAAAATAAAAATTAAAAATAAAGATGGCCCTGGCAGTTGGCTCAGTGGTAGAGCGTTGACCTGGCGTGCAGAAGTCCCGGGTTCGATTCCCGGCGAGGGCACACAGGAGAAGCGTCCATCTGCTTCTCCACCCCTCCCCCTCTCCTTCCTCTCTGTCTCTCTCTTCCCCTCCCGCAGCCGAGGCTCCATTGGAGCAAAGATGGCCCGGGCGCTGGGGATGGCTCCTTGGCCTCTGCCCCAGGTGCTAGAGTAGCTCTGGTCGCAACAGAGCACACCCCAGAGGGGCAGAGCATCGCCCCCTGGTGGGCGTGCCGGGTGGATCCCGGTCGGGCGCATGCAGGAGTCTGTCTGACTGTCTCTCCCCGTTTCCAGCTTCAGAAAAATACAAAAATAAATAAAGATAGCCCCAAACATGTCACCATAAAGTACGGTCTCTGTAGAGATCTTTTATCAAAATGTTTCCTTCTGTTCCTGGTTTGCTAGTTTGAATTTTTATTTGTTGTTTAGTTCCCATCATGACTGATGGTTGAATTTTACTAAATGCATTTTGTTCATCCATTGAGCATATTAATTGCATCTGATGAGATGTTCACTTGATGTTTTTCTTTTAATAGTATTGTACATTGTGTTAACTCAGGTTTTTAAAATATATTGGTTGATTCAGTTAACTAATATTTTATTAGGACTTTTGAATCTGTATTCATAAATTGGCCTGTAATTTTTCTTTCTTATATTTCTTTGTTTTTGACATCAAGATTATGCAGTTTTCATGAGATTGGAGGCAAACATTACAAAAACATGTATTGTTCAGAAGAATAGAAATATTAACTGTAGATTTTGTTAAGTAAGTGTGAATATTTAAAATTAGGGTAACCACTAAGAGACAGAATTAAATATTTAATTTCCCAGTCAGTGGAATCTTGAAAGGGGGAATGAAGAAAACATAATCTCTCTGGTGAGAAGCTGGAAAGGAGGAAACGTAGCCTAGTAACTAGAAAACACAGAGCGAAGCAGCAGAAATAATCCAACTTTATCTATAGTTACCACAAATATATATTGTTATCTGAATAGAGTTTTTTTTGTTTTGTTTTGTTTTATAATTTTATTTTTTTAATGGGGTGACATCAATAAATCAGGATACATATATTCAAAGATAACAAGTCCAGGTTATCTTGTCGTTCAATTATGTTGCATACCCACCACCCAAAGTCAGATTGTCCTCCGTCACCCTCTATCTTGTTCTCTCTGTGCCCCTCCCCCTCCCCCTTTCTCTCTCCCATTCCCCCTCCCCCCCGTAACCACCACACTCATCAATGTCTCTTAGTTTCACTATTATGTCCCACCTACGTATGGAATAATACAGTTCCTGTTTTTTTCTGATTTACTTATTTCGCTTCGTATCATGTTATCAAGATCCCACCATTTTGCTGTAAATGTTCCGATGTCATCATTTCTTATGGATGAGTAGTATTCCATAGTGTATATGTGCCACATCTTCTTTATCCAGTCATCTATTGATGGGCTTTTTGGTTGTTTCCATGTCCTGGCCACTGTGAACAATGCTGCAATAAACATGGGGCTGCATGTGTCTTTACGTATCAATGTTTCTGAGTTTTTGGGATATATACCCAGTAGAGGAATTGCTGGGTCATAAGGTAGTTCTATTTTCAGTTTTTTGAGGAACCACCATACTTTCTTCCATAATGGTTGTACTACTTTACATTCCCACCAACAGTGGATGAGGGTTCCTTTTTCTCCACAGCCTCTCCAACATTTGCTATTACCTGACTTGCTAATAACAGCTAATCGAACAGGTGTGAGGTGGTATCTCATTGCCGTTTTGATTTGCATTTCTCTAATAGCTAAAGAAGATGAGCATCTTTTCATATATCTGTTGGCCATTTGTATTTCTTCCTGGGAGAAGTGTCTGTTCATATCCTCTTCCCATTTTTTTATGGGATTGTTTGTTTGTTTGTTGTTGAGTTTTATGAGTTCTTTGTATATTTTGGATATTAGGCCCTTATCTGAGCTGTTGTTTGAAAATATCATTTCCCATTTAGTTGGCTTTCTGTTTATTTTGTTATCAATTTCTCTTGCTGAGCAAAAACTTCTTAGTCTGATGTAGTCCCATTCATTAATTTTTGCCTTCACTTCTCTTGCCATTGAAGTCAAATTCATAAAATGCTCTTTAAAACCCAGGTCCATGAGTTGAGTACCTATGTCTTCTTCTATGTACTTAATTGTTTCAGGTCTTATGTTTAGATCTTTGATCCATTTTGAGTTAATTTTTGTACAGGGGGAGAGACTGTAGTCCAGTTTCATTCTTTTGCATGTGGCTTTCCAGTTTTCCCAGCACCATTTATTGAAGAGGCTTTCTTTTCTCCATTGTGTGTTGTTGGCCCCTTTATCAAAAATTATTTGACTATATATATGTGGTTTTATTTCTGGACTTTCTATTCTGTTCCATTGGTCTGAGTGTCTATTTTTCTGCCAATACCATGCTGTTTTGATTGTCGTGGCCCTATAATAGAGTTTGAAGTCAGGTATTGTTATGCCCCCAGCTTCATTCTTTTTCTTTAGGATTGCTTTGGCTATTTGGGG
This sequence comes from Saccopteryx bilineata, assembly GCF_036850765.1. Classification (NCBI taxonomy): domain Eukaryota; kingdom Metazoa; phylum Chordata; class Mammalia; order Chiroptera; family Emballonuridae; genus Saccopteryx; species Saccopteryx bilineata. Next base: position 136,938,422 of record NC_089502.1, on the reverse strand, counting down.
TTTTTTATAGTTCCATATAAATCTGATGATTTTTTGCTCTATTTCTTTAAAAAATGTCATTGGAAGTTTGATGGGAATTGCATTAAATTTGTATATTGCTTTGGGTAATATGGCCATCTTGATTATATTTATTCTTCCTAGCCAAGAACAAGGTATATTCTTCCATCTCATTATATCTTTTTCAATTTCCCTTAACAATGGTTTATAGTTTTCATTATATAAGTCCTTTACATTCTTTGTTATGTTTATTCCTAAGTATTTTATTTTTTTTGTTGCAATCGTGAAGGGGATTATTCTTTTGAGTTCCTTCTCAGTTGTTTCATTGTTGGCATATAGAAAGGCTATTGACTTCTGTATGTTAATTTTGTATCCTGCGACCTTACTGTATTGGCTTATTGTTTCTAGTAGTCTTTTTGTGGATTCTTTGGGGTTTTCAATGTATAGGATCATATCATCTGCAAAAAGTGATACCTTTACTTCTTCTTTTCCGATATGGATGCCTTTTATTTCTTTGTCTTGTCTGATTGCTCTGGCTAGAACCTCTAGTACCACATTAAATAAGAGTGGAGAGAGTGGACAACCCTGTCTTGTTCCTGATTTAAGGGGGAAAGCCTTCAGTTTAGTGCCATTTAATATGATGTTAGCTGATGGTTTATCATATATGGCCTTTATCATGTTGAGATATTTTCCTTCTATACCCATTTTGTTGAGAGTCTTAAACATAAAATTGTGTTGTATTTTATCGAAAGCCTTTTCTGCATCTATTGATAAGATCATGTGGTTTTTGTTCTTTGTTTTGTTGATATGGTGTATTACATTAACCGTTTTACGTATGTTGAACCATCCTTGAGATTCTGGGATGAATCCCACTTGATCATGATGTATTATTTTTTTAATATGTTGTTGTATTCGATTTGCTAGTATTTTGTTTAGTATTTTAGCATCTGTATTCATTAGAGATACTGTAGTTTTCTTTTTTTGTGCCATCCTTGCCTGGTTTTGGTATGAGGGTTATGTTGGCCTCATAAAATGTGTTTGGAAGTATTGCTTCTTCTTCAATTTTTTGGAAGACTTTGAGTAGAATAGGAACCAAGTCTTCTTTGAATGTTTGATAAAACTCGCTGGTATAGCCGTCAGGGCCTGGACTTTTATTTTTGGGGAGGTTTTTAATGGTTTTTTCTATTTCATCTCTACTGATAGGTCTGTTTAGGCTTTCTGCTTCTTCTTGACTCAGTCTAGGAAGGTTGTATTTTTCTAGGAATTTATCCATTTCTTCTAGGTTGTTGAATTTAGTGGCATAAAGTTTTTCATAGTATTCTACAATAATTCTTTGTATATCTACGGTGTCCGTGATGATTTCTCCTCTTTCATTTTGGATTTTGTTTATATGAGTTCTTTCTCTTTTTTCCTTGGTAAGTCTTGCCAAGGGTTTGTCAATTTTATTGATCTTTTCAAAGAACCAGCTCCTTGTTCTATTAATTTTTTCTATAGTTTTTCTGTTCTCTAATTCATTTATTTCTGCTGAATAGAGTTTTAAATCTTCATTCCATGCTGCGTATAATAGCCTAAGTGGTCAGCAAACTCATTAGTCAACAGAGCCCAATATCAACCGTACAACAATTAAAATTTCTTTTGAGAGCCAAAATTTTTAAACTTAAACTATATAGGTAGGTATATTCCTTATCAAGGTAGTGCCCGCACGTGGTATTTTGTGGAAGAGCCACACTCAAGGGGCCAAAGAGCCACAGTTTGCCGACCAGGGGTAACCTAAAACTATGTCGAAATGTTGAAAAGGCAGAGATGGAGAAAGATGTATAACACAAATATTAACCGAAGTCATCCTGTGTAATCTGTACTTTCATTAGACAAAATATTTCTTAGAGTGAAAAGCAATACATATAAAAAGGGATACTACTAGTGACAAAAGAAAGCCTAAAAAGGTAACACTTAGGAACTAAGAATATAAAAAGTAACAATGTAGTCTTAAAATACATAAAGCAAAAGCTCTCAGAATTATAAAGGAAACTCAAGAAATCCACATTGAATGATTTTAACAAACCTTTTCAGAAATACACAGAACAAGCAAACAAGAAGTCCTTATGATTTTACATTTTAACCCCACAGGGAACAAAGTTGATATGGATATGTATGTATCTTATATATGTGTGTGTGTGAGAGTGTACAGCCTCCCCTACCCAACATAGAGAATATATTCTTTCAAATATATATTTTGCTCTTGGAGCTTTTGCAAATATTCACTGCATATTAAGTCATAAAGTCTCAGAAATTCCAAAGCAGCTAGATCCTACAAACTATATTCTCACACCATTAAGCAACTATATTAGAAGTCACAATAAACAGGTACTTAAAAAAAAACTAAATGCTAGGTAACTGAAATAACACACCTCTAAATAACCTATAGGTTAACAACTTCTTTGCAATGTGTGCAGTTCTTCTGCTCAATAACCTGTGGGTTAGTGAGGCTATGACAATGGAAATTACAAAATACTTAAAGCTGAGCAACAACAAAATATCTTATATGCATTCATTAGAAATCAAGGCCCAGATTAAAAGCAGGTAAAGAATCAATTCAAAGAGCTACAGAGTGAACACAAGGTCAGACAGAGAAAGAAGGAAGTAAATAAGATAAGAGCCGATATTCATGGTATAGGGAAAAAGAGATAGTAGATGGAATCAACATAAACTAGTTTTATGAAAGGGTTAGTAAAGTAGACACACGTGTCTATGGCCATACCACCCTGAACACGCTGATCTCGTCTGATCTCGTCAGCTAAGCAGGGTCGGGCCTGGTTAGTACTTGGATGGGAAGTAGAGACACCTAAGATGACTGATTAAGAAGGGAAGGAGACAGCAAAGACATACCCTACGAATAAAACCAGATATATTATATATGCATGTGACAGATTTTTTAAATCGTAAGAGAGTAACACAATGACCAGCTTTATCACATTAAGTTAGTAAATTTAAATTAAATGTAAAACATTTTGGAGAAAGAATTGTCTCTGAGAAATAAAAATCCTAAACAGATCAGTGACTCTTAAAGAAGTTCAATTGGTGGGCATAGAGCTCTGGGATTCTTCCGGCCCCACCATCGTGCAGTCGCGCACACACGAGGTGCAAGCAGTGTTGTTAGTCCCAGGAATGTGAAGATGACTCATGTTCAGAAAATGCAGCAGAGGAATTCATCACATTAATGTAATGCTTTTCAATGAAATGTCTGAAAAGGTACAGCCCAACCATCAAGCTATAAGAAGATAAACATTGAGAAGTATCTTTTATCTCTTATACCTTTCTCCCTTCTCTTCCCTCTTTAGGTAATCATTTGTTTCTTTTTATTTTTTTCTATATCTGTTTAAGCCAATATGAACATACCATATTTATTAATAAAATTAAGTGGGGGGAAATGTTTATTTCAATAGAGAAAAATGACACTGGCTATAATCCAACTTTGTGAAAAGCAAACAAAATTTGTAGCAAACACGGAAAATTTTTCTTAACTCGAAGTGTATCTTGTAAAAACCTATGTAAGGGTCACGTTTAATTGTGAAACTTCAAAATATAATTCCCATAAAGTCAGCAAAAAAAAAAGATCTCCACTATTATTTCTATAACTCTACAGTATATAAAATGATCTACTTATCAGATGGCCAAAAACAATAGTTTGAGGTTTGCCAATCTGTCATTATTGTCTCATGATAGCAACACAAAAACCTCTAAACTGTGTAATAATCTAACAGAAGAAATGTACTTTTTCTTTCATGGGGAAAATTATAAAATGATACTAATTATTGAAGGAAGACCTGAATAGGTCAGCAGAGAGATGTGTCCACTAAGATACAGCTCTTACATATCCAGCATGTGAATCCAACTCTTGAAGGACAGGAGCTGAGGTGGAAAAGCATCTTCCCTCTACACGAGACCAGAGGTCAGCAAAGTCCTGTTTTTATACAACCCTGGCGCTAAGAACTTTTTTTTCTATTTTTTACAGGGTTGCTAAAAACAACAACAAAAAGGCAGAATAGCAACAGAGGCCGTATGTGGCCTTCCAAGTCCAGGATATTTAGATAGTTACCATCTGGTCCTTTACAGAAAAAGTTTGCCAACCCTGCAGTAGACTGAGTGGTGGTCCTCGAAGTGTGCTCCCTGGCCCTCCAGCAGCAGCAGCACCTGTAGGAACTTGCCTATGCAGGTTCTGGGATCCCACCTGTGAATTGATGAGCTAAGGGTGGGGGTCAGCAATCCCTGTTTTAACAAGCCCTCCTGGTGATTCTGATTCTTGCTGAACTTTTGAGAATCACTGTTACAAGCCAGTAGCTTAATCCCATCATAAAAGATGACCTGCTTTAGAGTCAGGGTAGGTGTGGCCAGCTACCAGAGGATGCCCTTCAGGGAATAATTTGTCATTTAGGCACCTGATCGTTCCCATTGACTCCCATTTACACAGTCTAGCCAAAGAAGAAAGAAAAATGAAGAGTTCTTAAAAGTCCAGTCCTTGAGAAGAATTAGACCGGCATTCTTAGCCTTAGAACTGGTCCTGAACGGTTATTAGTCAGTTGTCAGGCAATCTGAAGGATAGATGCCAGGTGGTTCAGAAGATGAGCACCAGATGATCTGGTGGTCTGTATAGGTGAGCCCCTCAGAGGGTTACCAGGAGGTCCAGGTATTGACACAGGACTGGAAAGTTTAAAAGTTCCCAGGCTAGTTAAGATTATAAAAATTTCCTCATGCCTCAATCTACTTGATTTATAGTATTTAGCAGCTTGACCATAGTGACTCCATTTTTTTCCCTCATTCTATTCCTCAAAACTAATCTCTTCCTAATCTGTATGCTTTAACCATTGAGAGGTAGTCTTTCAAAATGATGTCCTGAAGAGGTAGGTATATGGGGCGGTGTATGTGCACATGTGTTCTCATATCTTCAGTACCATTTGAGTATACACTTTTAGCTTCCTCCTATAATATCTGGACTTACCAAAGGACTGATTTTCTGAAAACTTCCTAGCACTTGCGGGTTCAGTTCTCTGGGGGTTCTGTGTGAAAGCAGTAAATTTTTTTATCATAAGCACAGTTAATATTACACTTGGCCTTGTGATCCCAGGACAAGTTTTCCTTACCTTGGATGCTCAGTTACTCTCTCTCTCTCTCTCTCTCTCTCCCTCCCTCCCTCTCTCCCACCACCACCCCCACCTCCTCTCCTCCCCTCAGTACTTTTCTCTGCCCCCTTCTGTCCCCATTTTTCTCCTGCCTGTCTCCTTCTTCCCCCACAAGACTCCCTCCCCAACCCTCTCCTTCTCTGTCTTTTCTGCCATTCTCACTTCTGTCTATGGGTGATGTTTAACAGATATTTCATATGTAAGTATATGTTTTATTAATACCAAGAATTTTATTATAACCAGAGATTTCTTTTTTCAAGAAAGAGAGAAAGAGACAGACACAAAGGGAGAGAGATGAGAATTATCAACTCATAGTTGTGGCACTTGAGTTGTTCAGTGATTGCTTTCTCATACATTCCTTGACCAGTGGGCTCCAGCTGAGCCAGTGTCCCCTTGCTCAAGCTAGCAACCAGGGGGTTATGTCTGTGATCCTGCACTCATGCCAGTGACCTTGCACTCAAGCCAGCAACCTCGGAATTTCAAACCTGGATGCTCAGGATCCCAGGCCGAAGCTCTATCCACTGCGCCACCACCAGTCAGGCTATAAATAGAAATTTCTAATTTCAAAGATCTACGATATATTCCTAAAAGCTATCCAAAAGCAGTCGGCTTTAAATTTCTCAGTACTTGTCGCTGACTTGTTTATGGTATCCTTGGTGGTTATACCAGCAGTGGTTGTAATAATGAAAATAATATTTATTCTTATGATTAATACCTACTGAGATTTTTACCACTTGCCACATATTATTCTAGGTGTTTGGTTCTCAGAGCTTAGTCTATAGACTCTTGGGGATGCCCAAGACTCTTAAGTTACCCATAGGGTCAAAACTATTTTCCTGAAATACTAAGTAGCCATTTGCTTCTTTCATTGTGTTGTAATTTGTGCTAATAACACAGAAGTAATGGTGACGAAAACTGCTGGCTTCTCAGCCCAAATCAAGGCTAGCACTCATTGTCGTCTTCAATCATCAGCATTTGCAGTTTAAAAGCCAATTTTATTTTAGCCCCTGATGAAGTGGTACATTTTATTAAATCTTGACCCTTGAATACATGTTTATTAATGTTCTGTGTTGCAACATTGGGGAGTGTGCGTTCAACACTGCTACATGCCTTGAGCTGCCAGCTGAATTAGTCACATTTTTCATAGAACATCACTTTTATTTGAAAGAACAACTGGCAAGGAAACTGTGGTTATTCAGACTCGGGTATTTGGCAGAAATTTTCTGCAAGTGAACGAAGTGAGCCTATAATTCTGAGAGCGCCGCGTTGGCCCAGTGGAGAGGGCTGTCCAGCTGCCAGGCCGCACGGTGCTTCGGGCAACAGGCGCTCCCGGCTCTCCGGATGCTACACGGTGTGAAGTCTTTCATATCCGACTCATGTTTATACATTATAATTCAAGAGAGGTTGTCTTTTGAATACTGATGATTTTTTCAAATAACAACTAAAAAACGTTTTCCAACGTTTACCTACTACAGAACCACTCATTGTATAGATCAGAAAAATAAAGCCCAGATATTGAAAGCCATTTCCAAGGTAACATTCAGCAAAAGCATGATTTATGTTCTAATCTTATATGTTATAGTGCTTTAAACTTCCAAGTACTTTCATATATACATTTTCATCTGATCCTTGCTCAACTCTGTGAGTATATAAAGCAGCTTAAAGATAGGAAAATTGAGACTCAAAGAAGATCATTCTCTGAATGCACTTTATATTCTTCCGCCTGTTCAGCTATTATCTCTGAGGGTCTGAAATACAACCTAGCAAAAGGAGAGGGATAGAATCAATGAGACTTGGTAACTAATAGATGCAAAAATAAAATGGAGATGAAGGAGCCAGAGAATTTTCTGAAATTTCTTGCTTGGGCCCCTGGGAGGGTATATTAACCGAGAAAATAAAAATAGAGAAGGACTAGATTCAGTCAACAAATATCCCCTGGAGGCCTTCTCCTCAGTACTACTATAATCGGCTTTGGGGGATTCTGAGAATGGATAGTGCTGTTACAGTCTATATGACGAGATATGGCATGCATGCCAGTGAGTTGGATTCAAGGGGAAAAGTAGTCAATGCCTTAAAAAAGGCTTAGTTTCAGGCCTATAGGTGGCCCTAGCCAGTTGGTTCAGTGGTAGTGCGTCGGCCTGGAGTGTGGATGTCCTGGGTTTGATTTCAGTCAGAGCACACAGGAAAAGCACCCATCTGCTTTTCCACCCCCCCTCTTGCTTCTCTCTTACTCTCTTTCTTTCTCTCTTTCCCTCCTGTAGCCATGGCTCGATTGGAGCAAGTTGGCCCTGGGCGCTGAGGATGGCTCCATGGCCTCTGTCTCAGGTGCTAAGAAGAGCTAGGTTGCTAAGCAATGGAGCAACACCCTAGATGCACAGAGTATCGCCCCCTAGTGAGCTTGCCAGGTGGATCTTGATTTGGAGACATGCTGGAGTCTGTCTCTGCTTCTCCTCCTCTCACTGAATTAAAAAAAAAAGGCCTATAGCTGTTTACAGGTGGGAAGGAATGACTTCTGGGCACAGGGAAAATTTTATGGAAGAGGAAGCATTTGAAAGGAATCATGCAGAATGGTAGAATTTATGCAGAGGTGGTTGTGAGGAGAAAAGGAATCTTCAGTTAGAGAAAAATAGTGAGAGCAGGGTATGGAAGTAGGAATATTAGATATACAGGTTTCTAAGAACATAGCATATGTGTAAGCAGATAATGAGACGTTATTACTGAAAACAGTTATTTCAGTAAATTATGGGAAATGTTAACTGCTGCATAATGGTCAGTTTTCTATTTTGCATTTACTTAATTTTTTTAAATGACACTTGCCAAACATGTCTTTTTAAGTACAGCTTAGTTCTTTACCTATAAAACGTCATTTTCCATTGAGTAGGGTAAAGATTTCACATTCAGATAACAGAATTGCTCTTCCCAAATGTTGGTTCATCATTTTAGAGTGTGTCGTGCAAGATATTTTCCTATAGTCTTCTTTTTTCGGTCTTTGGTGACTTATTTAAGTAAACCTGCAGTCCTTAGATAACTTGATTCTCTTCACACTTAGAGATTCAGTAACCGTCTGAGTTGCGTTTCCAGCGGAGCCGCAGCCCTGTGTCAGTGTTCAGACGCCTGCTCTGTCTTGCGGGTCTGTCTTCTCCTTCGGCGTTAGTGTCCTTATTCACTGCAGAATTGATCTGATTCGGGTATTTATTACTGTTTCTTCCCTAGAGAAGCCAGAGAAATATGATCCACGTGATGTTGAAAGGTTACAACTAGATGATAACTGGGTTGAAAGTTACCTGTTTTGGAGACATGATGTTGTGGACGAGACATTGAAGATGCTCGATGAGAGTTTCCAGTGGAGAAAAGAAATGGCTGTCAATGGTAAGCTGTTCAATTTCCCCTTCATAGTATACTATCCGCTGCATAAAAGTGACTGTTTTACTTTTATCTAATAGTGTATTTGCAAATTACCTGGGCTCTCATCAGAAACATCAGAACGTAATGTTTTACACAGTGCCAACAACACTTTGAAAGGAGTGTCGTATGACTGAGTCTAAGCTAGATCGTTCAGAACACAATGAGATCACCAGGGAGCAGAATCACACTCAGATTCTTCCCTCACAGCGGTCTCCAAGTCAGTGCTTGTTTAGTTCAGTACTATTAAACAATAGCAAGACGGCATCTTCGCCATCAGGCCTAGAGACAGGAGATCCTGTCTCCCTGTTTTCCTCTGTTGTGGACTTATGTCATTTTCTAGCCCCAGAGTTCCTTGTGCTAGTGGGGGGTTCCCAATAGAATGAATGAGGGTCCCCAAAAAGCAAGCTTATGCTCAAGGATGCCCTTGGCAGGCTTCTTCTAACTGCTTAATTTCAAGGCCTACTTCAATGTTGACACTTTCTCCACAAACGGGAGTTTTAGATGTTAAAGGGGGTTTTATAGTAGTCTTCAAGAAGGATTTCCTGACCTTGAGGAGTATAAACTGCGGTGTGATTGAGTGTGGAAACTTAATACAAAATAGTCAACAAATAAACCCAGAGCAGACGCTCTCCCCATTCGTTACACCTGTAGAAGGAATACATCAGAAGGGGAGTATTTAAGAAATAATTGATTGGAAATGTCAAAATTGGAAGTAATTTCAACAAACACTGAAGTGTTTCATTAATCAAGCAAAGCAATATAAATCTGGTATTTCTAAAATGTGTAAGTACAGAATGCACTTTTAAACTTAATAGTTTCTGTTAACGTAGAATTGCTTATTCTAGTGGCAAAAAGCAGCGGGGTGATAAAACGGGGTGGGGAAAGAGACGGGAATCTTTGCAAGTTCTTGGGGGAGCTACCGGTGCATTTAACAGATGCCTGGGCACTTGCCTTGCTCCTACCGTGCTCCTACCCTGCTCCATCCGTGCTCAGCCTCTCCGGACACTTAATAGGCTCTTTCTGCTTCTCCTGCTAAAGGCGTAAGCATTGTTTTTGAAGTATGTTCCGTTTGCCCCAAGATTATAAAATATATTAGACTCTACTGGATATCAAACTGTAGAAAAAGAGTTATTTGGCAAACAAAACCACATTAATTTCTTTTTATTAATTCTGAAGCTGTAATGTGGATATTTACTGATATGTTCTCTTGAAATTATCCAGTAGTGGTAATATTTGTTTGCAAGTCTTTATATGAAACTCACCCAGAACATGGAAATGTGTCCACCTAAATGACTGACTGGTCAAAGGGTTTATTGTCAGACGCTATATCCAGATGTTTGAATAAGTTTTATCTTTTTTTATATCAGAACTACTATATAACTTTAACCTTTGCATTGTGAATTTTTGTTTTTAAAAGACCCTTAAGTTATAATCACTCATCAAAGTTTATCACGTTTTAGATCTGACTGAATCTTCTATTCCCAAATGGTTATTGGAAATGGGTGGTATTTATCTCCATGGTTACGACAAAGAAGGCAACAAGTTGTGTGAGTATATTTAACTTGTGCACTGGTTTTTCAAGATGGTGAGTTACTTATCCACCTCAGCAGAATCAGTAATAGGCGACACTTTCTGCCTGTGCAGCACACAGCACGTTTCCTATAACTGGGGATTGTTGGGCGTCCTGATTCAGCTGCAGTACTCAGTAGTTACATTCAAACGGACAGCAAAAGCAAACACCACATGCTCTAACAGCCAAAATAATGTAACTCAGAGTCATTATTTTCTTTGTAATTTGACTGTGCTACTAAAATTCAACCTAGTATTTTTATGGAAAACCTTTTGTGACAGTCCCTAATGGTTGATAAATGGGCTTTTTTCTTTTCACGTTTCCCAGTCTGCTCCCCTAGCTTCTTCCTGTATCCGTGTGAGCAGGAGGAACAGTGCCACTCACCCCTGCTGCCCGATTACTCTTCTCTGTCCCTTGTCCAAAGGCCAGCCTGGTTTCATCCCCGGCTAAGACTCGCAAGAGGATCAGAGCCGCGCCCCGTGCACCGGCTGCTGTGGCGTGGGGTCTGTTCCTGTTTGAACAGCACTCTGCATTTTCCCCCTGTCGCTGACTCCTCTTTCTCCCTCTTTCCTCATTTCTCTTTCCACCCGTCCCTCAAATGGGCTTCCCTGGCCTCATTCCTTCCTTGGCCTCTTTTACATTCTAGCTGATGCAGTCCCTGGGGTGATCTCGGCTTCTTGACGGCTTAAGCTGCCTCCCCCAAACAGTAGTGAGGCCACACGCACGTACAGCCCAGCTACCCGCTGACCAGTGCCACCACATTGACTGCCAGCCGGCTGCTTTCAACACAACAACAGCTAAACATCCGCATCCCACCCCCTGCTCTGTGGCTGCACTGCCCAGCTTAGAGCAGCAGTCACAGGCTCTCCCCCTGACAGAGCTGCAATGACCCCTCTCCGTTTTTCCAGCACTTCCTCAGTTCCGTCCCTCGCTACCCCTGCCCCCTAGTCCCTTCCCAGGGCACCACCTGTCGGGTTTCCTTCTCAGCCTCTTCTCTGCCTCTTCCAACCTTTCTGTGCTGCTGCCTGAGAGATGTCGTCAATAGGAAAATCTCAATGCCTTAGCAGTTCATTCAGGGTCCTTCGAGCCCAGCCCTGTCTAGTTAGCTTCTCCTCTCACACCATTCACCACATTGTGTCTCAGCTGCCACCATTCTGGACGCCTTGCCACACTGCGCCCCCTTGCAGGACACCCCTCACACCTCCATAGCCCCTGCCGGGCTTTTCCTCTGGCGGAGCCTGTTTTCTGGCTCTTGACAGAACCAATGGCCTGTTCTTGTTAAGCTCAATGAAGAGCACTTGTAGATTATTTCTAACTGTTCTTTGTTCACCTGTGTTTGCTTCTCCCTTTACTCCATAGTGAAGTTTATTTCCTGAGTGGATGGGGGAAACAGTTTGCTTTCTGCTACTGTGTCAGGTTCCCAAGTACACACTACTTCTCACTTTAAAAACAGAAGAGATGTTTTTAATATGAGAAACAAAAGGAACTATAAATGGAAAAATGAAAAGGGAAAGAATGACATGTATAAAATAATATTATGCCATAAACATTTTTTCTTCTTTTTGTCTTATGTTCTGCTAAAAGTCTGGATCAGGGTGAAGTATCATATAAAAGACCATAAAACCATACTGGACAAAAAGAAGCTGATCGCATTCTGGTTGGAACGTTATGCTAAAAGAGAGAATGGGAAGCCTGTGACAGTGATGTTTGACCTGTCAGAAACTGGAATCAATAGCATCGTAAGCATTTTTTATTTTTAATTCTAGGTCATTGTTTATCGTGGTGTGCTCCCTCTCCTGTCCTTCCTGCCATTTCCTCCCAACCAAATATTGCTATAAAATCAAGCCAACCAAGTTATGTTGGGGATTTATTTCTGACCCCTGCATTGCGAGTGAAGTCAAACAGAATAAGGTTTGTGAAGCAATTTGCTTCGGTGTTTGGCATTGAAATTGTGTATTTCCTAAGAACGTTCCTCGTCTGATACATGGGATATAAAGGGAGGATGTGGAGGCTGGCAGGGTACTGAGCAGATGTGATAACTGGGAACTTGCCTATCAGAGCTCGTATCCGACAGCACCTGACTGTGCCTGTCACAGCCCAGTGCGCTCGGCAAACCCTGCTCTCCGTGCTACCATTAGATTCATACCGTGTTCTACAGTTGCGAAATGTTCTGCTGAGTTTTGCACATAGAGCGCTTTGTAATTTTGTTGGGGTGTTTTGTTTCCTTGTTTGGTTTGTTTTCTGTTTGATTTGGCTGGCTTTGGAAACCGGTTTTCTCCAGGTGGTTTTCCCACGCCTACAAGCCTAAGTAAAACCTATCAGTCCCTTATTTTGGGCCCTTGAGACCTACCTCCGTGGCAACTACAATCCCTCAGCAGGAGCGGGGATCCATTGGCACGTTTATTAGAATTGTTGTCTCTTACATTTAAACCTGGCTAATTCCGGTAGCAGTGAGGTGTCATTTGCACACCTGCCTGGGGCAGTGTTCAAACCTTTTTGAAAATCCACTTGACAAAAGTATGTTAAGAATCCTAAAGTGTTCACTTCATACCCTTTGTCTTTGTCTAACTTCTGGAAAGCTGAAGAAAGAATCCTGAGTACAGAAAAAGCATTATGAACCGAAATGTTTTTTCAGTGTGTCATTTAAAATAATGAAAAATTAGAAAAAATGTATATATCAACACAGTGAATTGGTAAATTATGGTGTACTAATTGATGGAGTATGTATAATGGTGCTTATAATGAAAAAGTAGTAATATTAGGATATACTCTTTTTAAAACTAAAGAGGCAGTAAGATTATATCATAGTGAAACCTAACCCCTAAAGAGGAAACCTTAGACATTAAAAATAAGTAAATAAATAAACAACACAAACTGGAGCAAGCCACTAGAGAGAACTAGAGATGAGTTTGGGTAGTGAAACCACAGATTTTTTTCCATCATTCTATATCTCTGTGTTTTAACAGTTCATTGCTCCAGATTTTTTTCAGTAGTTTCTGTGTCAGTGAGATTTAGATTACAAGAGTAAATTGTTTCATGGCCAAAATCTAAATCAAAATGCCTAGAGAAATATTTTATAAAAATAAATCGTCACTTTATCTTTTATGCATAATAATTTTCTAATTATTAACCTAGAGTCATGAAAAAAAAGTTAATGTTTTTTATTGTCAAATATAGGGGCAAAGAATTGACTTGAACTGTCTGATTTTTTTTTAAGCTACTAAAGGTATGCTATCTCATTACCTTTAATTTACAAATAAGGTTTACTTGCATGACTAAATATTTAAATCATTACTGTTTTAAAGTACTTGGATCTTATTGAATTATTTTTATACATGACCCTAATGATCTACGAAGCATTTAAGTTGGCTTATAAAGATGTATGCAGAATTACAAGGCAAGAAATTTAAAAAGGTATTTGTTAGTTGGGCCACTAATTTGGCTCTAAGCTTTCAGCTGCCTGCCTGAAAGAAATAAAATAATTTAAAATTATTCAGAGGCCATACATTAAAACCAGTATCTTAGGAGGACTGTATGCATTCTCTATACTTAAACTAGAGAGAAAAGTCTTTCCTGGGTCCTCAAGGGGGGACACAGCATCCTTGAAAACATTCTAACAGAATGCAGACCAATGGTTTCCTGGGGCTTTTTATGCATACCCACTAATACAACAGCGGCATCCTATAAAATCCACTTGAAATAACAGTAAGTGGAGATTTTATAAGCAAGGCCATTTGGTTACATAAAAGATGAAAACAAGAATAATGGATGAAGACGTTTTAGAGAAAGTCACTGGGAACCACAGATCATGTACTAGGTAACCAAATTTGTATACAAGCAGTTATTGAGATATTTGTTTGACTCCTACTTAACTACAATTATTAAGCTCTATGCACAGTGTATATATGATTAGTTATAAAGGTATTATTACATAGTAGGATCTACCTCATAATAATTATTTAATATAGTTAAGGATACATACTAACAGTTTACTGGAGTTAAAGATGCTACAACTCACATGCTAGGAATGGCTATAGATTTCATCTCTAGGATAACCCACCATTCAGCAATTGATGGGTTTAACTTTGCCTTCTTATATGTATCTTTCATCCTGTAGTCCTTGCAGGATGGCTGGTCAGGACTAGTAAATCGGCGTTTGGCCATGGAATAACATGAAATATAAATAAAATGATCCATATGAATAGTAACCCTGATAACCTAATTTCATGTTGCAGTTGAACCAACCAGACAGCTATGTTTATAAAGTCTTCCAGAGATAGAAGTCAATGAACAACACTTACATAAACTGAGAAAACCAAGTAAGAGGAAAGAAGCTAGAATTGAAATAGATATAGCAGGCCAATATAATCAGATTAATTATACAATAAAAATTCATAAAATATATTTTATTGAAGCTATTATGAGGTATAGAAATTAGCTTTGAAAAGCAAATAATACATATGTATTATAATCCAAGTAGTCAGGTAGTAAACTGTATATCTGTTTCAATATTTCTTTAATTGTTCAACAGGTTTTTCAGATTTCTCTCTGGGGAGTGCTTTTAGATCCATTTTATAATATATATAATGCCGAGCTACCTCAGTAGCGTGAGGTCTCTAACCAGTTTGCGGTAAAGTGAATGATGTTTAAGCTTCTGATTTCTTTAACTCAGTTTTAGTAGCTTTAAAAACATAAAACCTTAATCCTTGGGAATCTATATATATACTTATATATGAGCTTTATTTTTAAATAATTTAATAATTGTCTCACCTATATTTAATAATTTATCACCCTTAGAAATGTGCAGTTTAAAATTCTCTAATGTGGGCATTCTTACAGATTTAAATGTATCCTCTTTTTTTAGGACATGGACTTCGTACGTTTTATCATCAACTGTTTTAAGGTTTATTACCCTAAATATCTCTGTAAGTAACTTATTCCTTTATAAAAATATGAATTGTGGGAACTTTAAACAGTGTCTGAGAATGGTGGAGCTTTATATTATTACAGATTTTAATAACTGAAATATTGCTTTCTGATGAAGAGCTTAAATGTGCTCATAGAAGTTTGAGCACATATTGTAGTAGGTACAGGAGAAATTTTTCATAAATAATCATTGTCCTTTACAGTTAGTTTTAAGAGTTTAAGTTCTAAACTGTATAATGTCCTAAAGCATACATATGTACACGCACACATAGGGAATAAAAACACACTTATTTTCAAGATTATCAGATTTTTACTAACCTTTTAATTGAGAAATTCCTTTAAAATATTTATTATTTGGAATTTCTACCTACAAGAAACAGATAAGCAATATCAATAAAGTGAACTCTGTGATAAGCAATACTCACACGAAGTACACTGTGTTACTGATTGCTACTTATAGATTGTCCCTGAGAATAGTGACCATGAGTATAGTGTACTACATACGTTTGAATCTGGCATTCGGGTTTGTCGTAATAGTGATGATTCCGTTAGTTACCTGAATGAAGAACTCCTAAACCTTGCTCATTTTTGATCTGTTGGATTTATACGATGGTTTCCCCCTGAAGAAATGAAGGTGCCTTCCCACATGAACAGTCAAATATTTTTAACCTCAGTGGGTTGAATGTGAAAAGACAAAAGAGAGGCAACAGACATCAGAAAATGGAAAGTCACAGGTCTGCCTGGGCATACCCCTGGCAGAGGCCACAAGGGGGTTTTTAGGACGTAGGACTCAGGTGATACTGAAGCATCCAATCCCTGAATCATCTAACTTTGGCATGCTTTTACATGATTACTAACATGAGGTAAGGAACGGACAGAAAGCATCATGGATATCAAGGGTCAGTGTCATCGCTAGCCCTATGCTCTCATGTCTTCAGAGAGAATATTCCAGAATGTTTTTAGGAAAAGATAATGTCTGGTTTGGGGACCCTGTCGGATCTGCTGTTCCTTCTGAGTTCTCCCTGGATCTGTCATGTACCCTGATTCATTAAAGCTATCTGAGCAGTGCCAGTCAGTTGCCAGTAGGGAGTGACCACCCCAATTTTAGCTTGTTTCTCTTGTGTATTATACACAAAATGAAATAAAATACTCACTTGTTTATTGAACTATCTAATGGAGTTTGTGAAGAGCCATTTATAAATAGTATTATCATTACATCATAAAATACATCCAAGATTTTGTGAGAAAACTATTAATAAATTCATGGCTCAGTATAAAGACGAATTGAAATACTATCCATTCTAATCAATTGAAATACTATCCATTCTAATCAGAGATAATGTATGTATTCTACCTATATACTGTAGTTTTGTAGACACTGAATCTTGTATAATCTTAAATTAAGCTTCAAACTCTGTCATGAAGCATAGCTTATTTCTTAATCTCTTGAGTCCAAATCTTTTTAGACATATCCCAGATGAAGACTGAGGTATTAAGTAACAGACTATCTCTTTGCAGATACCTTGTTCTTTACATGTATTTTACTGCCCTACATTAATCATTCTAGGAGGTTCTCTGCTCAAAGGATGAACTTACATTTTGATTCTTCTGTAATACAAGAATCAATTGGATAACAAAAATCCCCTTTGTGGTTTCTGGCTCTTTCTCACAACTGTTAATAGAGATGTTTAATATCTTCATCTAAATATGCAAATAATACTTCTGTATACTTTGGATTTATTGGGTTCTTGGAGCTTATAATATTAAGAAGTGGAAATAATTTTTGTTTCTTGAAACATGATGGTTTATTAAAATGTTGGGGGCAACTGTGAGAATGGTTTTACAATCTAATCTTTAGAAAATAATATTTGAAACCATAAATTACACGTTGAAATTGTTTTTAAAGTTCAGTGGACTTCAGCAGTAATGGGACATGCCACATCCACAGACTCCATGTACCCACTTAAGTATTTTACTTTGTACCTTTCTGGAAACAACGAAAACAATAAACAAAAGGACAGGATACTTGCCAAAGGACAGTCATAGTTAGTGCATTACTTATTTCCCACAAGCTGTTCTCCTGGGTGGGCTCGTCACCACCCAGGAAGTTAACTGTAGTTCTAGCTCCACTCACCCTTCACTGACTTAGATCTGAGTCAGCCAGCTCCCTTTTCTTTGTTGTTGTTGTTTTTACTTTTAGATCATC
The DNA here is from genome assembly GCF_036850765.1 of Saccopteryx bilineata. Lineage (NCBI taxonomy): Eukaryota > Metazoa > Chordata > Mammalia > Chiroptera > Emballonuridae > Saccopteryx > Saccopteryx bilineata. Next base: position 136,921,141 of record NC_089502.1, on the reverse strand, counting down.
GTTTTTTCTAGGTCAGGTATAAGTGATATTACTACAGTGGTACTAAGTCATATTCAGTGAATTTTTTTTTTATCTTTCAGCAAAAATAGTGATCTTTGATATGCCTTGGATAATGAATGGTGAGTGTATTATACTTTCTAAAACAAAATATCTGATTTCCTCTTTTCTTTGCCAATTTAGCCATATTTCTATGGTTGTTTAAAAAATGTTTATATTGTGCTTGGTGTATAGAGACTAGAACCAGAACATTCACAGACTGTTCTGAAGCAAACTGGGCTAAATTTCTACTCCCTTGGGACACCCACTAGTCTTCTCTAAAAACAGCCTCAGGATGTTTAACCATTCTGGTGAAACCATAGTCAGAGCCTCAGTTTGTCACCTACAGATGGGGTCTTTCACAGAACACAGGCCTTGGCTAGGTGTTCTTATGGGTTGCAGGTGTTGAGGAGGAAGGCAGGATGAATATGAAATTTACTCCAAATCTCTGTAGTCACATAGTCCTTAGACAGTCATATTTTTTGATTAAAATATTTTTATAAACTATTGAAATACACTAGTATTCAAAACATTTCTCACAAAGAAAATCCCAGGTCCAAATGACTTCACTGACAAATTCTACCAAACATGTAAAAAAAAAGCAACACCAATCCTTTGTAAACTCTTCCAAAAAAATATTAGAGGGAACATTCTCAATTCATTTTATGAGCAAGTAATAATAACAAGCATCACAGGAAAAGTACAGACCAGCATCCTTATGCATATAGACGGACCAACCCTCAAACAGTACTAACAAACTGAATCTAGCAACATAAAAAGGATTACATACCATGAACAAGTGGGACTTTCTCAGGAATGCAAAGTCGGTTCAACATAAGAAAAATCAATGTCCAACATATTACTAGGCTAAAAGAAAAAAAATGATCATCTCAATAGACACAAAAAGCATTTGAGAAAATCAATACAGTCTCATGATAAATGTACTCCAGAAAGTAGGGAGAGAGGACACAAATAGTTGGGACAGCTGTGTAGTTAGGAGGACTGCAGTGGTCCACTCAGGACTACCGACACTTCTGACAGCAACTGTTAAGTTCAGGGGGTTCCCAAAACCACTCTCACTCAGGTTTTCTAGAGTGACTTACAGAAAAAACTGAAAGGTATTACACTCAGGTTTACAGCCTATTACAGGGAAGGGATTCAGATGAAAATTAACCAAGGGAAGGAAAACATAGAGCGAAATCCAGGGAAGTACCAGATTCGGAGCAAGTTGGTTTTCCAGCATTATTACGTGGCAGTACTAGGGGAGTATTGCCAAACAGGGAAGATCATCCAACCTGCAGTGTTCAGAGTTTTTATCGGGGTTTCATTCCATAGGCCAGACTGATTTACCACAATGTTTATCTCAGTCTCCAGTCTCTTCAGAGAGCTACTGATACTGTGTAATGCAAGCCCCCACCCTCAGTCATAGTATTCCAGTATGACCTCAGGCCCCCAGACAAAGACACTCCTGTCAGGCGTGAAGATTATTATCTCCCAGCAGCTGAAGGTAAAGACCTGATCTTTCTTTGATTAACCTCATTCTTTGCTACACAGAAGAGAACTCCCTCAGCCTGATCAACAGCATCTTTGTAAAACCTACATCTATGAAAAGCCACAGCTAACATGGAGTAATGCTAATATATTTGCAGGTGGCATCATCTAGATTCTAGATGCAAAATTTTAAGGAATACAAACACAAGAAAAAGTACTAGAAGTAATAAACAAGTTCAGCAAGGTGGCAGAATACAAAGTCAATACACAAAACCATACACTCGCAATGAATACACCCAAAATGAAATTAAGAAAATAATTCTATTTATAGTAGCATCACAAAGAATAAAATACTTAGAAGGAAAATTAATAAAAGAAGTCCAAGACTTGTACAATGGAAACTACCAAACACCACTGAAGGATATTCAAGACCTAGGTAAACAGACATCACTTATTCAAGGACAAAGACCTAATATTGTTAAGATCACAGTACTTCCTGAATTGATCCACATATTCAGTGCAACCCCTGTCAAAATCCCAGCTGCCTTTTTTACAGAAGTTGATAAGCTTGTCCTTAAATTAATACGGAAATGCAAGAGAATAATAAAAATGATCTTGAAAAAAATGAAATTGGAGGACTCACCCTTCTTGATTTCAAAACTTACTACAAAGCTATAGGAATTAAGACATTGTGGTACAGACATAAGGATAGATATATAGGTAAATAAAATAGAATTGAGAGTCTAAAAAAAAGCTGTAACATTCATGGTTAACTGATTGTTGACAATGGTACCAAGAGAATTCAGTGGAGAACTAATAGTCTTTAATAAATACTACTGGAAAAACTGAACATCTGCATTCAAAAGAATGAAGTTGGACCTCTACCTACCATTGAGTACAAAAATTAACTCAAATGTAAGAGTTGAAACTATTAAACTCTTATAATAAACCGTAGGAGTAAATCTTTTTTACCTTAGATGAGGCAGTAGTTACTTAGATATGACACCAATAAAGCACAAGTGACCAAAAAAAAGATACATTGGACTTCATTAAAGTTGAAAACTTTTATGCTCCAAAGGACACCATCAAGGTGAAAAGACAACTCTCCGAATGGAATAAAATATTTATAAATCCTACATCTGAAAAGAGACTACAAAATCCTACATCTGAATATATAAATAACTCTTATAATGCAACAGTAAAAATACATATAGCCCAATTAGAAAGGGTGAAAGAAAATGAATAGACATTTTTCCAAAGATATGCAAATGTCGATGCACATGTGACAAGATGCTCAATAATAATCATTAAGTCAAAACCAAATAAGATAGTACTTCACAACCACTAGATGACTGTAATCAGAGACAGTAACAAGTGTTGACAAGTAATGTAGAAAAATTGGAACCCTCATACATTGCTGGTGAGAATGTAAAATGGCAGTTCCTCAAAAAGGGAAACATAAAATAAAATTACTGTATGAGCCAGCAGTTCCACTCCTAGGTATATCCAAGAGAAATGAAAACATGCTGACACAGAAACTTGTACACAGATGTTCACAGCAGCATTGTTTATAGTAGTGCAAAGTTCAAACAAGCCAAATGTTTGTCAGTTGATGAACGGATAAACAAATGCTATATATCCATGAAATGGAACAATATTCAGCCATTAGAAAGGAATTAAATACTAATACATACTGTATCATGATGAACCTTGAAAACAGTCGGAGTGATTGAACAAAACAAGTAGAGAAAAAACATTGCATGACTATACGAAATGTCCAGAATAGGCGAATCTACAAAGACAGAACTAGATTAGTGTTTACCATGGGATGGGAGAAGAGAAGACAGGAGAGATTGCTGGTAATTGAGGGTTTCTTTTTGGTGTGATGCACATGTTCTAAAACCAGAGCGAGGTGATGCTTCTGCAACTGTGAATATACTGAAACCATTTATGTGCATACTTTAAAAGAGTACATTTCATGGAATGGAAATTATATCAATAAAACTGTTCTAAACTCAGATTTAGCACTTTAGATATTCAAGTAGGATAACTTCAAACATGTCAACTCAGACTTTTTAAATTGAAATTAGCAAAAATGTAAATATTATGTAAAAAAAATGTTAGGCTTAATTAGCCAAAGTAATAATTTTTGAACTAGTATTCAGCGTTTATTGTGCTGTTTTACTCCTTGATTTTTAATGGATGCTGTTGCAAATTAATACAGTATTCCTCTTTTAATTTCTTTAAAGTGTGCTTATAATGTCATGATGGAAACAAGGTTTAAAAAATCAAGTGTAAATTATAATGACATGACAGGACAGATTATAATTATTAAACAGCTGGGTTGGATAACAGTTTATTCCTGCAGACTGTAAATTCCTCGCAGTTACCTAAACTGCAGGGCTTGGGAGAAAGGCAGAGAAGTTGAGGGTTGGGGTGGAAGTCAGGGTCCAGCTCACACCCGTATAATGAGGGCTGTTCCTTCTCTCCCTGGCTTCCCATTGCAGAAGCTTTTTCAGACTGGGGGTGTTGGGCCAACAAGTGTGTTAGGCTTGCTCACTTGCACTTAGCCTGATTGGCGCACGGACATAGGGCAGCAGCAGTGTGGATAGTCTATGTAAGGTTGCGGGTGCTTGCCCTCGGGGCGGCAGACTGTACATTGTGGACTGCCTGCCACCAGTGGCACAGGCCAGTTGTTGCTATTGTTTGCCGGAAAGGGGTTTTTTCCTGCAGCCTGTTTTGCTTGTGAGTCCTGAGAGACAAAGAGAAGTGGTCTTACCTGCCTGCTTATTGTCTGCCATTACAAGACTGATAAACAGAACAGCCCACCATCCTCAGGCTCCACAGTTCTTTTCCCGTCTGCCCGAATCCAATGGGAGCCTATACGGCCCTGGCCATTGCCACCAGCCTTACAGGGGGGTTATCTGAAGCATAAGGCAAATGAGTCTTCCCATTCTATTGTGCAGTTATTCCTTGAATCACGATGCTGTTTATTTCAGTGTCTGGAAATCTAACTAGTTGGGATCATTGAGAGATTTGTGCAGAGGCCAAAACCTTGATGAGTTTATTAGAGAACATTTGGATAATTTAATCCTCCTGAATTTTCATGGAATGTTTGAAACCTGTAAGGGACAGTCACAGTGTAAATACCTGTAGAAATTGGAGAACCTTAAGTATCATGCCATGGGAAAATAAATATTAACAAATTTTAGCCCAAACTAATTTCAGAAGACCTGGGTTAGCACCTATAGTAAATTAACTAAGAGAATGAAAAGAATTTAACAGAGTGACTTTTTTCTGCAGCTGCTTTCAAAATTGTGAAATCCTGGCTTGGTCCGGAAGCAGTGAGTTTGCTGAAGTTTACAAGTAAAAATGAAGTCCAAGACTATGTCAGCGCAGAGTACCTGCCTCCCCACATGGGCGGAACTGTAAGTATAGTACTTGAACTTGTTTCTAAAATAAGACTGGCTCATGGCACATTAGGCTGTTTTCTTTCCTCAAGGGAAAAGGAAAAGCAATGTCATAACATCTAAAGAAAGATCAGAAATCCCCCAGTATAGCAAGTAGTGTTACATTTTTTTAAGTTTTCAACTTGTTACCTTGCTATACATAAATGGTCCTAAACGGCAAGATATTTAGTAAAAAGTACTCAGTATTGGGAAACAAGTGTTCAGTAAAAAGTTTTTTCGCTGCTGTCGCAATCACTACATTCCCCTCCCCAGTTCCATTTCTTATATTTATTTCCAGGGATCTGTATTGCCTGTATAAGCAACTATAGTATATATGTAACGTATGTATAAGCAAAATAGTGTATATATATATGTCTTAATTCTCATCTCTTTTAAACAAGTAGTATATTTATACATTATTGTGCATCCTACATTTTTCTTTATACCATGTCTTAGAGATTATTTCAAATCAAAATCTGAGAAGCTGTCTTATTCTTATTCCTAGCTGTATAGTATTCCAGTGTCTAGAAATGAACCACAAATTATTTCATTAATAACCATTAGGTATTTAGTTTCCTTTTGATGTGTCTTTAGTTTGCTTCCAATTATTTACTGTTGAAGTCTTTTTAATTTAAAAGATAACATACGCTATCAAGGTTTTATAGAAATGATTTTACTACTTACAAATAAGAGACCAGGAGTAAGTAGTTATGTGTTAACTTCTTAATATGTATAACAATGATATGTGTTATGATAATGACTTTATTTATACACTGTGAGACTTATGGTATGCTTAAACTGTATGCTTTGGTTTAGCTTGATGGATAATATTTATATTTGATTTTTATAATTCGCTTTGTATGCTGCCATCCTGGCAAAACTGTGTTCAGCCAGAACAAGAGGATAGCAAGATGAAAAGTTTTGCTGTGTCCCTTCTTTGTTTTCTTCGTTGAAAAAAACAAAACTTAAACTAATATTTTTAATTTGAGGTTTGCTGTTTTTCTATTTTGAGACACGGTATTTCATATTTTAACCTAGAAAACGCTTAGTATGGTTCATTTCGAGTACTACCCTTAGTTAAAATGGTGATTTGATTGACTGTCATTTTTTTATAGTTCGCCCATAGAATTGTTGTACCTTAAAATTAATAGCATTTAGTAAAATTTATTTTTATTTTTAGAGATATAAAGGGTTATTTTATTTCCCTTCTCTGATGTTAGTGGTATATTTCTTCAGGATTGTCATCAAAATTGTAATTAGGACTACTATTTCTTCACAATTTTGTTTTGTTTTTAGAAGGTAATAGAAACACCTGATTTGTTTAAAAACAGCAGAGAATACGAAAGCCTGAAAAGTATCCCAGTGCAGTGAAAAGCACGTCTCCCTGCCGATCATTGCTCACTGCCACTCCCCAGGGGCACTCAGTGCTTCCAGGGCTGCTCTCCTGCCGGAGATAACCTGTCCGTTTTACAGTTTTACGTAAAGGGCACATGTCGTATATATCCTACTGTGGGGTTTCTCACACCATTTCTTTTCAGGTTACGCCATATTGATTCATAGAGATCTAGTGGATTCATTAAACCACCGCAGGACATTCCATTGTGTTGATATGGCATAACTTACCTAATCAGTTCTCTTTTGAAGGTACATTACTTATTTTCTAACCTTTTGCCAATACTAACAGTGCTGCCGTGACTATCCTTATAAATAACTCTTAGTACATGGCTGCAGCAGTATATGGAGAGGACAAACTCCTGGAAATGAAATCGTAGGTCCATGGGTATACTTAGTGTTCAGTGTGTGTGTGTGTGTGTGTGTGTGTGTGTGTGTGTGTTTACAGAGACAGAGAGAGGGATAGACAGGGACAGACAGACAGGAACGGAGAGATGAGAAGCATCAATCATTAGTTTTTCATTGCGCATTGCAACACCTTAGTTGTTCATTGATTGCTTTCTCATATGTGCCTTGACCGCGGGCCTTCAGCAGACCGAGTAACCCCTTGCTGGAGGCAGCGACCCTGGGTCCAAGCTGGTGGGCTTTTGCTCAAACCAGTTGAGCCCACGCTCAAGCTGGCGACCTCGGGGTCTCAAACCTGGGTCTTCTGCATCCCAGTCCGACGCTCTATCCACTGCACCACCGCCTGGTCAGGCAGTATTCAGTTTTGATAGCTTTGCCAATCTGCCTCTAAAGAAATGTGCCCGTTTACCAATAATGTGTGAGAATGCTGCAACCACATTCTTGCCAACACCACACATTCTCATTTTTGCCATTCTTGTGAAAAACATTATACTTTTAATTTGCATTTATTTTACTCTACGTGTGATGCTGAACTTCTTTTAATGACTTAAAAGGCAGTTTTCATTGTTATCCTAGGAACTGTATTATTCCTTTATTCTTTGTTCTGGCCTTTTAAATTTTATTTTCATTTTCCTATGCTCAATTTTTCTCAGTATTTGCATACCTTCTAGGTTCGGTGCTATGCTTAAAAGGCTATCCCTGGTGGTGTCAGTTTTTTAGTCATTCTGTGTTTTGCTCTGGAGCTTATATAGTTTAAAAAAATACATACACACACTTGCAGACACACTTAAAAGCTTTCATTCATTTAAAATTCCTTTTGGTCTAAAGATGCAGCATGGTTGTTTCACAGATGGCTGACCAGTGGTCCCACCCCACTGATTACATTTTCCCTTCCCGGTTTGTTTTTCATTTCACTGTCTAATTCAGTCTGTTTCCTTGGCCAGAGGAATGGATTTCAACTTCACTAAGAGAACTCTTTTTCTACCCACCCTTTAGCAGGCTGATCAAAAATTCTTTTCTTCTAGGACCCTTTCAAGTATAGCTATCCGCCACTAGTGGACGACGACTTCCAGACGCCGTTGTGTGAAAACGGGTCTGTAGCCAGCGAGGACGAAGCTTCAAGCAGGGAAGATACGGAAAGTGAGGGCAAAGAAACCTTGGAAACAATTTCTAATGAAGAACAAACAGCACTTCTGAAAAAGGTAATTTTAAGAATAAAATGAAGTTAAGTCAAAAGCTGTGGCCTAGCCCCAGTTATACTAGTAGCTTGCTCTGTGGTTTTGGGTCATTCACTCACCTTTCTGTCTTTCTACATCTGTGTATGTAAAGAGAAAGAAGGGTGGGGCTGGTTCCTACTTTTGTATAAAAATTGGCAAAATGAACCTGGAAGGAATTGTTTTAGCCCAAATATTTTTATTTATCTGAAGTAAAAGTAATTAGAACTTTACTTTGATCCATTGCCTCTCTTTGTTTCATATTTTGAAAAGCATTTACCTGTCGTCTTGTAATCAGGGGCTTGATAGATACATTATAATTTATAACACATTTGAAGACTCTCGGCCCTGGCCAGTTTGCTCAGTAGGTAGAGTGTCAGCCTAGCATGTGGACGCCCCAGGTTAGATCCCTGGTCAGAGCACACATGAGAAGCGACCATCTGTTTTTCTCCCTGTCCCTCTCCCTCTTCTCTCGCAGCCAGTGGCTTGATTGGTTCCAGCATCAACCCCAGGCGCTGAGTGAGGATAGCTCAGTTGATTCGAGTGAGCATCAACCCCAAACAGGGTTGCTGGGTGGATCCCAGTGGGGGCACATGCGAGGGTCTGTCTCTCTATCTCTCCTCCGCTCACTTAAAGAAAAAAAAACATTAAAAACAAAGACTCTTAAGGGAAGAACTATGTTATATTTTCTAGTGACATTTACAGTAGGCCACTCAATTATATGTTAATGTAGCATTAATAAATTAAATATACAATTTAGATATAATAAAGCTAAGTTCATAGCTAATCAATATAATGTTTACTTGATGACATAATGACCTGCCCACTGTCGAGCATGAAACTAAATTTATCTTTTCTTTCTTCACATTTGTTTTGTCTGTAGACTAGCCTAACCGAGTCTACTTGCAAAACAGAAGAAAATGAAAAAGTTGATTCCAAGTTGAAAGCTTTCAAGAAACCGCTGAGTGTGTTTAAGGGGCCTTTATTACACATCAGGTAATAGTGGAAGGTTTTTATTAGCTATGCTTTCATAACATATTTTGATCATCTTGAGGGAACTGCAAAGTAAGAAAACTTCTATACTGTTTAGGAAACTGGAGAAATACAAAATTAAGGGTTATCTGAAGACTCACCTTGGTTTTTAGACATAGTGCCTATTTTTAGCTGTGTTTTTGTTACTTATCCCATTGGGTATGTTTAAAGGGCTCTCATATCATATCAGGTAGTAAAAGTGAATAGTCATATATTAAGAGTAAATCTGAATGACAGGTATTTTTCTCATTTTACTGGTCCTGTTAGACTTGCACAAGTTCAAAGATGCCAGAAACAGCATTGAAATGTAGGTGTTTATCAGTTTGACCTTCCAAAAGCTAAAGCTGAACCAGAAAAGTAGGTTTTTCACTAAAGCCAAATTTCAGCCCATCTCTATTTTTGTGTCCAGGTTATGCAATTCGAACAATTCAGAATTGTTTCTTTGTCATTATGTAAAGACCTTTTTCTCACTAATGACGGTTTCGGTTGGTAAATCTAGTTAGCCTTATATTCATATTGCTAGCCTATCTTTCTTTAGTGATGACTGAAGATATTTTCTTTCTCTTTACTTAGAACCTGTACATGTAAACTTTTTCGGTACGTTGTATGGCTCTTCTGACGAATACAGCCAGAGTTTTTAGAATTGAATCTGAGAGTTTCTAATTGACAAGATCAGTTTGTTTACACATATTGTGATCACTGTTATATTTGGATTTGTCCTGTCTGGGGGAGGGGGGGGAAGAGAGAGAGAAACAGAAATGCATGTCCATGTTCTGTTTTCCCTCGTTTTTCTTCGCTATTTTCCCATTTTGGAGTTTGTTTCCCACTTTTTCCCTCTACTGGTGTAGAAGTTAGGCACTCTGTTTTTCACTGGACGCCTGCCAGAAGCGTAGTCCTGGCTTATAAATATCAAGGGACATCTGGAAGAGCTTGGGAGGGAGAAAGCCATTCCCTGCCTCTGCCCAGATAGAGCACGGCACTCCCACGTGTGCCTGCGGACCAGCGCGCATCGGCCTCCCCAGAGCTGCTCGGAGGCCTGGGCTGGCGACCGAGAGCAGCCTGAGACCCAACGCCGCCCTGTCTTTCTGTGGCACGGTTCAGACTGAGTCCGGAGAGGAAGCTGGCAACCCTGCTCGCTTACAGTCTTGTGCAAAGCGGGGCCAGGCCCTACTGGGAGAGCGCTTCCTTAAAATCCTATGTTCTCTAGATAAATAAACATCTCTGATATGAAGACATTCCTGCTATAACATGAATCTATTTAAAGAGTTACCTTTTATCTGAAACAGAAACATGCTCCTTCCCATTGTCTGGAGGCACCTGCTGCAAATTGGCCAATGTAACTCAACTACACAGACTTTGCTGAAGTCGTTTGTTTTCATATTAGGTCACAGGCCTTACAGTGGCCAGGAATAGTAAAATCTGCATTTTGAGGCTCTTTGATTTATTTCACAGTTTGACAATATCTTTCTGCACCTCTCACCCCACTTTTATTTGTGCTTATTTTTCTTCTTCCTTATTAAATAGAAAAAAAGCCTTTATTAGTAAGAAATGATTCTGTTGCTTGAATATATGTCTAATGATCTTTCTTTGAAGTCATGCTCTTCTCTGCTGGTATAAAAACATGCCCCGCTCGAATCTGTTTGTAATTAGAGGAGGTTGAGACAGCAGTTCCACCTTTGCTTCAACTGTTACCTGTAACCTTCGGAAGAGCTTAAGGAAGTGCACCTTAAGTTGAAGCTGAATATAGGACTAATTCGGAATCTTCCTCGTTCTCTCCCTCTGTTCCTTCCCGTTTTGCTTTTGATCTTGGGGAAACCATAAGACTTCTTAAATAGAATGTATTGAATCAGTAACATTAAAATAAAAAATATATTAGGTAATTATTCTGTAATCTTCTCTTTTTTGGATAAGATCTCTTTATACAAATAAGCATAAAATATTAACCAAATGTTGTTCTTTAAGCTAGATTAGATTGTCATTTATTCTGAGTAATACAAATGCCTTATGTTTTTGTCATCACTTAGCCCAGCGGAAGAACTGTATTTTGGAAGTACAGACTCTGGAGAGAAGAAAACTTTAATAGTTTTGACAAATGTAACTAAAAACATAGTGGCATTTAAGGTAAATTTCTGTAAGGGAGGATACATTATGTATGAAAATTTCACACGGGAAGTGATTTTAGACGTATTTTAATTGAAAAAAATGGATCATTTTGATCTTGCTCAGTGGTTTTATTGGTGATCTTTGTAGGCATGTTATCCTGGCTTCCAGTTCTGACCAAGTGGCATAGCCAGTTTTTCCCGGGATCTGTATTTCAGTCTTTATTTGCAGTGATATAGGCTAATGCCCAAATTAACCCTAGACTTTAACATTTGTTGTAAATAAAAAAATCCAAGGAAAATCACCCTTGGTAATATAAATAATTCTTAATAACAGTGAAGAAATAAAACTATAAAGTCAAATGTGTGTTTTCCACCCAGTGTGGTATATTTAGGAGTACTAGTTTTTACTGGATATTAAGCTGATACTGAGCATTAAGTGTAAAAAGACTGAGTCCACCACCACCCCATATTGTAGGTATTACTTCCTTAAATCATCTATTTAACTTAACTTGAACCACTAAGATGTCTGGTTATCCTTTATCTGCTTTTTTTTTTTTTAATTTCTGAACACTTGTAACATGTGCATTTAGATTTTTGAATGTGTTATTAAATTTCAGGTAATTGGCAGATAATAAATATTTAACAAGTGGAGGAGTCATTTTATTTAAGAGGAAGGCTAAGTGACAATTGGACTTAAAAGATGAGTAAATAGTTTTTAAATAGCTTGAGTTCCTTTTTTCCTAGTAGTGGGGAAAGGTACATTCTATGCATAATCACCAAATTGATTATTAACTGCTGATTTTGTTAAAAGTCCTTTTTAAGCCGTTTCCCTCCAAAAAGCATAAAGGTTATTATGTGACTATTGTGTTTATAAACAGGTGAGAACAACCGCTCCAGAGAAATACAGAGTCAAGCCTAGCAACAGCAGCTGTGACCCTGGTGCATCGGTTGATATATTTGTGTCTCCCCATGGGGGTAAGTTGTCATGTGATAGCCATGGCCTTGGAGGCATCTGTCTTTCCACTTGTAAAATGATATAGGCAAATGGGTCTTCCAAGTCCTTCCCAGCATTAAATAATTTGTAATTGTTTTATAACGAGTAAAATTGTTTAAACTGATGCCAGTTGAAATTGTATTTCAAAAAAGAAGTCATTTTTAGAACTGTTTCTTTTTGTATGGTAGTTTCGTAGCCTTATCTTAATTTTTTTCTAGAATAATGCCTTAAGCTACATAGCTGATCCTCTGCAAACATTTCTGTTTATATAACGAGTTGCCCTTTCGGATGCAGGTCTAACAGTCTCTGCCCAGGACCGGTTTCTGATCATGGCTGCAGAAATGGAACAGTCGTCTGGCACGGGCCCAGCAGAGCTGACTCAGTTCTGGAGAGAAGTTCCCAGAAACAAAGTGATGGAACACAGGTCTGCTCTTGACTCGCAGGCGCTCGGGTGTGGGCGGGATCAGAAAGAACCCATGCCTGCATGGGGTTGACTTTGGCAGACACGGAGGCTGCCAGGGTGGGCCCTGAGCTCTGAGAGGCCGTGGGGTGCCCAGGTGAACAAGACCTGGACTTTCTCAAGATGGTTGCTAATAGCAGACGTGTACTTTCAGGCCAGTCAAGAATCTGGATGTGTCAAACGAACAGATCTTGTCTGATTATACTACAGTATAATCATGGGTGGGGAGAATATGACTGAGCAGCCGGTCAAGGTCCCTGTGAGTAGGGACTGAATGACCACTGATTTTTTTAACTCTTCTCTAAATTTGGTAGCTATCCTCTGAAGTGAAGGTTAAAAAAAAGCCTTATAGGCCCTGGCCAGTTGGCTCAGTGGTACAGCATCAGCCCAGCGTGTGGAAGTCCCAGGTTCGATTCCCAGTCAGGGCACATAGAAGAAATGACCATCTGCTTCTCCACCCCTCCCCCCTTCCCCTCCTTCAGCCATGGCTCAAATGAGCAAGTTGGCCTTTGGCTGAGCATGGCTCCATTGCCGAGCAACAGAGCAATGGCCCCAGGTGGGCAGGACATCAGCCCCAGGTGGGGGCTGCCAGTTGGATCCCATTCGGGGCTCATGTGAGAGTCATCTCTTCGCCTCCCTGCCTCTTACCTGATCTAAATAAAAGCCTTGTCATTTCATCTTGCTAAGGAAGTCCCTAAGGCTAGGGCCTGGGCTCATACTCCTTTGTGTCCTCCTTTCAATTTGGTCTTTCCATAGATACCAATAAGATGCTTGTTTAGGATGAGAGCTCTCTAACAAGTTTGTCAAACATAGAAGGTTTTCCAATTCAGAGGATCTATTGCCTGGCCACTGATGAGTAGGATCTTTTGTTAATCTCAAGAGCTACTCAAAACAGGCCTTTTTATGGCTTGATCATGGACACAAGCTGTCTCCCAAAGGAGGGTTCAGAAAATCACAAGATCAAAAAGTTTACTCCCAGAGTTAGGATGAGAAAGCAAAAGCCTCCATTGTCTCAGGTGGAAAACGTGCTACAGTAAGACCCACATTCTGGGTTCCCGCAAGAATGTGAGATGCTCTGAGTCCCAGACCTGCTCATCTGTGACGGTAGGTGGGTGCTACTGGCGTGGGACTTTTCCAGGACTTACGGGACAACAAAGGCTCCTTTTAACAAACAGGTGCTCCCGTGGGAACTGGCTCAGTTGGATAAAGAGAATGCTGCTTGTTACTTTGTGTCTCGGATCCCCAAGCCTGTTCGGCTGGTTGCCAGGTGTATGCATCTCTTCATCGAGAATGTTCTAACTGGTCACAGAGCCAAGCTCTCAAGACACAGAACAGGACAAAAGGAGAACTTCAGTGGGCCTAACAGTTCTCCTTATGACAGATGACGCAAAAGAAAACTGACCATCTCTGGGAGGAGAAAGGGTCACTAGAAAACAGGAGTACTGAACAAAAATCTACGCAAATCACTTGACCCAGGGAACTAGTTCACACAAGGACTTCTAATTGAAAATTGGAAAGGAAGGGACAGAGACCTTTCCCTGTTAGCCTGTCACTATAGTGAGATACGGGAGAACTGCCTTGGATAAGAATTCTTACCTTCTCCAGCTCCCGCTGTTTTCCAGGGTCCAATCTGCAGGCCCCCAAGCTAGTATGTCTCAGCAGGTCGCACAGTAGGTCACCAAACTGTAGGGAAGGAAATATCATTTTGCTTTCCCCTTCGAGGTTCTTACCTGAAACTCCCTCCAACCCCTAGTCAAAGACAGATAACCGGGAGAAAAACAAACGGACTATAATAACATGTATATCCTCCTTTATGCATGGGAGGGAATCAGAAAACAGTAAAAACTCCCCCAAATGGCCCAAAAGCTGATGTTGGAGTGAAGGAGGCAGTTATGGGAGGGTACCATGAAAAGCAGTAAACAAGGGTCAGGCTGTCACATAGAATGAGGTCAGTGCCTTCTCCATGTAAGAGTTCCTAGAGACTCAGTCACCTCTTCACGCTGGTATAGAGGGAGACACTCTTACAATCGCAGGTTTCCTTTATAAAAGTAACTCTTACAAAAGGGCAACTTGGTTTTCAGAGCTTTTACATGGTCTGCTGTTTCTTTGAAAAAAATCAGCTCAAGATAATATAATACTTATGCCAAATCCTGTCCCCTTCAAAGATAAATACACAAGGCGCTGCTACCATATGTGAATCTGGGGAGAAGAATGAGTATTTTCACCTGTATTGCATGTAATTCTGTGCGGTCTTTTTTCTTTTTATATTTTACTTCTTTTTAAAAAAATTAAAAATTTTAAGAAGTTATATTTCCTTTGCATTTTCCTAGGTTAAGATGCCATATTGTTCAGAGCAGCAAACCAACCACTCTTACATTAAAAGACGGTGCCTTTAACGTGTCAGATAAAACCAGTGAAGATATGTGTCTACAAGTAAGTGCTGGTTCCCTAACTAAAACAGTGGTGTTAATGTTCATGAACATTAGAAATCCAGTTTTCCCAACTGACATCAGGAAAACCTTTGGCATAGACACGGCAGAAATGCTCTTTTCTTTGTGAAGCGAAGCAAAATCAGAAGTGGTAAGCTGCCAGTCATTTTGGGGGATCTACTACTTTTCTAAAGCTCTGGCCATTTTAATCTGAACTAGGAACCGTGTTGCAAAGCGCATGGCGCTTGGGGAAATAAAGAATTCAGGCTCGTGGAAAAGGTCCCATGTAGCACATTGAAGTTTAAAAGAAAGACAGAGGGTGAAGGGCTCTCTTTCTAAGTAGCTGGTTTCCATCCTTCCAGGAAGAGGTTGCTTTGCTCCTTTCCAAACGAGAGGAAGCAGATGCATGTCTGTATCTAATGCCTCGTTGCATTGCCAGCTACCAGCCTCTCAGAGTAGAGGGACCCCATCCTGTCAGTGTTGGGATTCCTAATATTCCTGTTTGTCATCCACGTGGTCAGTGCACAGTTTGATTGATACAAGTCTTTCATCCTTTTTTCCCCGTTTAGCTCAATCGTTTAATAGAGAGCAATAGGAAGCTGGAAGACCAAGTTCAGCGCTGTATCTGGTTCCAGCAGCTGTTGCTTTCCTTAACAGTGCTGTCGCTTGCTCTTGTCGTCTCTTTCTTCTATGTGTCGTACAGCTAAAGAGGCGGTGCTCGGGAGGACACCTGGCCCTTTCACCCATTAGTTGGAAAAGGACCCAGAACTTCTCCACCATTCTACTAACAGTGTCACACATCTGTGCTTCCTAAAAGAAAATATGCAACATATACAGGGGAACAGATCCATGTCTTCAAAATAAACTCTAGACTAAAGAAACACTGAAGAAATTGATGAGCGTATAGCTAGTTAGTAAAAGAAGTAAAGGCATATCTGTTGTGTAAATGAATAGTTTAGATATAACTTATATTTTTCCTTCTGATCCAAATACGTTTAAAGCTTAAGTTTTATGATGTGTATTATATATTAGCAAAACTGAAAAGTATAACATGCTTTGTTGCAGCCAAAAAATGTAATCTTCTTTTTTATGACATGATTATTATAGTTGGGCCAACTTACTAGCTTTTCTATACTGTATATATGGAACATGTATATTGGGGTGTAATATGCAGAGTAATTTCTGTAATCATGACTTTGGAATTTTGAGAATTACTTCCAGATGCTAGTCAATATTCTTTTGGAATGTAAAACTATTTAATGCCAAACTGCCTTCCGCCTTTATTTCATAATCTGTCTTCCTTAACTGCCTGCCTTTTATTAATCTAGGACTTTTAGATAAACACTCTCATTTAGGTAGAATTTGGAAAACTGAGTTCGGTTGGATGTTCTTTGAATTCCGTTTGTGTCTCCAGAGGGAAAGATCTTTTCGGTTCACTTTTCCCTCTTTTTTATGCTGTTTCACGTTGTACACTATGGCTGGACCCTGACCCATCGCGTCATTTATTATTAAGGCCTGATCATCTCTGTCACACCATCTTCACCCTCTGAAATGGAAGTAATTACATACAGTTTTTGAAAAGTTTGTTTTTGAGGTGCATAGCAATATAATTCGTTTACAATGCAATTCCTTGTTAAAGTCAGCCTTGGAAAGGGAACTTGATAAAAGACAAGTATCTGTAAGGGTGAAAAAAAAAGAAAAATCAAAATTCAGGTGTTCTCCATTTAACAGTGAAACACGTAACTGGTGATCATCAGTAAAACCTTCAGACCAGGGCTAAGTGACTTGCCCGATGATCTGCCTTTGTCACAGTTGGTACCCAGGACGGTTCCTCGACTCCTGAAGAGACACCTTGCAAGAGCAGAGCCACTGAATTACTTTGTTCTCGTGAACATGACCAGCTTTCAGTCCATGCTGGTTCGTGTAAATTTACTTTATAGGAAAGAAAAAGTAGTCTGCCTATAGAATAAGTGTTTAGTTTTGATTGAGCCATGTTTGCAGATTATTTTAATTATTCTGAAGTGTAGTGTTAATGGCTTTCATCTGGAGAAGTTGATGATTCCAAAACTGAGTTATGAAGAACCGTAGAACACCATCCCTAAAGAACTGGCCTACGAAATAAAACCTTAAAAGGACACTGGTCTGCTACTTTGTCTTAATTTGGGTTTTTCTGTTTCAGTTTGCCAGCTCGAGCCGGAAAAGTGACTGCAGTCCACCCTAAGTACTATGCAGAGCACCCCTGTGTTTGTGCACAGCGCTTTTCCCTTGTACGTTAGATTCCTGGCTTTAGAATCATCTGATCCCAAAATGTACGTTTCTTTGTTCCTCAGCAAATAAGTGAGGAAATAATTAGTCAAAATTGGAAACATATTGTCCTAACAGTGTCCCTTTAATGTTTCATAGAAAAATTACATTGACTCACCAAAATGTTCTTCCTAATGTCTGGTCATTGAATTTAATAACATATCTTGTTAACATCTGTGTGCCTGTTCAGTGTGACTAAGCAAAATTACTAAAAATTGACTATAAAATCAAAGGCTTTTGTACTTGTCTTGGTTAATCACTATATTTACACTTGATTTTATTGTCTTCATCTGATTTTATTTAATCACATTTGTATGATTACTTTTGGTACTCTATAATTATTTTATTTTGAATCATATCATTACTTTCTCATGACCAAATTACCAAGAATCAACATATAGATTTAGACGTTTTTCATGAGGATAGAAATGAATAGATTTTTACATGAAAACATTAATTGAGATATCATTGATTTGATCTGCAAGTAGCCTAAAAATGCAATTGCTGGTAAACCTAGCCTCAAATTTCATAATAATAGCATCACTTTTTATATCTTGCCACTAATTTTGACTGGATTTAATAGCACTTTATTGTATAATTGCAAAGAAATATATTCCTAGAATTGTTGCCAGTGTAATTTCTCTAATGTTCTGGTGCTTTTCATATATTTTCAGTATTTTTATTACTATATTGGTATTTTCTTTGTATAAACTGATCAAAAGAACATGTTTTCTATTTTAATATGTTTTAGAAAAATAATTGCATTGATGAAATAAATATCATCAGGAAAACATCTCTGGTCTCTAATTGATAAAGCACCTTAAAATCCATGTTAAAGCCACTGTGACCTTTTAAAGATCACATCAATTTATTTTAGTCCTGCTTTGCATTTTTATAAGGACAGCCCTGCCAGCTTCCAAAGATGCAGCTGTTATCTGGTGCCCTGTCCTTAGTGTGTCCGCTTTCCTCCCCCTGGGTCAAGGCCTGGCTGCCCGTCACTGGAGCTCGGTTTTCCTCAGACTTAGCATTGGAGTGTCACGGCTGGGGGCTCCACAGTGAAACCTGTCACCAGAGCTGCCCTCCATGCCCCACACCGGCCCCAGCTGGCCATGGGGCACATGGATGGCAGCCCATGGTGTGGGCATGGTTGTGGTTGGGGAGTGGTGGTGGGGGGGAGAGGCCCTGGGATTGGGGTGGGTGGTCCCCTTGCCACCGTAAGACACAATGCCCAAATGGCAACTACTGCTCCATAGAAATAAAACAATAGAACCGGTCTATCTTCGAAACAGAGAAAGAGGAAGAGATAGAAAACCAGCAGAGAAAAAAAATGACAAAGGTAACCTTGTAACAAGGGCCACAGCTGCTGTGGCTGCACAATCTTCTTTCCTAATGGGAGGTACCCTGACATCAGAACCGCATGGGCCCCGGAGGCATAGGGCTGCCCTTCTCTCCCTGGCACAAGGGGACAAAATGGAAATCCATTTGTCCCAGCTGAGGCGATGGTGGGTAGGAGAGGGCTCTGAAGTGAGACTGCCTGTCACTTGCTACCTATGTGACTTAGGAACACTAATTGACTCTTCAAGCTTCAGTTTCCTGCTCCCTGAGTGAGTCTGATCATCATAGCCCTCCTTACTGGGACCCGAGTGGCCGACTAATGCACATACAGCTCTGCGAGGCTGGCCCTGTTTTGCTGACGCCTCCACCTCCTTCCCTCCCAGCTTCCCAGAAGTTTTCACATTTGAGTTGCTCTTCCTGAATATTGCCACCTCATTCAAAGACAAATGTCCGTTCTGCAAATGTCTCCTTGCTTTGCACTCCTACCCTTGCCTTCTTGGCGTCCCGCTCTTATTCTAGCCCCCAGGCTGAGGGCCACACCTAGAAGGCCAGTGATACTCGGCTGCCTTGACTCCTGTGGAGAAGAGTCCCTTCCGGTCTGGGAAGACAGGCAGAGGTTTCCTTCTACTACTGCGCCCCCTGCCCCTTCCAATACATCACATACACTGAATTGATCTTGCAGATGCATCCTATAACCGTTTCCCCTTAAATTTGTAACAATCCAATCAAAATATCAAAGGATTTTACACATCTTCATGATTTTGTCCTTACACTGAATAAAATTACCCCCCATAATCTCCACACATTTTCTCCCCTTCCCTACACTAGTCATCATGTCCCCAACCACGCAAAATAAGACTTAACTCTTCCACACATTAAAATATTTGAGACAGGCCCTGGCTGGTTGGCTCAGTGGTAGAGCATCGGCCTGGCGTGCAGGAGTCCTGGGTTCTATTTCTGGCCAGGGCACACAGGAGAAGCGCCCATCTGCTTCTCCACCCCTCCCCCTCTCCTTCCTCTCTGTCTCTCTCTTCCCCTCCTGCAGCCGAGGCTCCGTTGGAGCAAAGATGGCCCGGGCGCTGAGGATGGCTCTGTGGCCTCTGCCTCAGGCGCTAGGATGGCCCCAGATGGGCAGAGCATCGCCCCCTGGTGGGCAGGCCGGGTGGATCCCGGTCGGGCACATGCAGGAGTCTGACTGCCTCCCCGTTTCCAGCTTCGGAAAAATGCAAATATATATATTTGAGACAGTTGGTTCAACTGGCAGGAATATAGAAGAACATGTCCCTGACATACAGGAGCACGATATGTCAACGTTTTTAAATCTCTCTGGGGAGAGCTGGAGTGTCCTTGGGACTCTGCCAGTGCAGGCTTGTCTTCCAAACTCTGGGAAGTCATCATAAGATCTTGTGCTTTACAAACAAGGAATCCAATTATTTCTTATTATTAAGGGAACTAATTATTTTTCTCAAGGTAACATAGCTAGTTGGTTCCAGAACCAAGAGTTGAACAAGTTGCCCAATTCCAATACGTATCTGTTACAACCAACCAGACCTGCCACATCTGAGTTGCAGGTTGAAGTGTTAAAAGAACGGGTCTGAGAGCTTCACTTTCACTAAACAGCAGAAGAAAAGAGAAGACAGATTACAACTGAGCCTTGGACAAGTACAGGTTTGAACTCTACAGGTTCACCCATACATGGAGGTTTTTTTCAATCAATACTATTGTTTTTTCTCCTATGTGTTTTTTCTTACGATTTTCTTAACATTTTGTTTCCTCCAGCTTACTTTATTGTAAGTATACGGCATATAATACATATAACACAAAACATATATTAATCAACTATTAATGTCATCTCTGAGGCTTCTAGGGAATAGCAGGCTATTAGTAGCTAAGTTCTGGAGGAGTAAAAATTACACTGCTCACAAAAATTAGGGGATATTTCAAAATGAATAGGAAGCTATAAAATATCCTCTGATTTTTGTGAGCAGGATATATACAAATTTTCAACTCTGTGAGGGGTTGGCACCCCTAAGCTTGACAAGATGCAGAGATGACAAAATACAATATTCACGCCAGATCCTTGGCTGGCTAAGGAAGTTTCTTGGTATTCTAAGCTACTAACTGACCTTACTTTGGAAAAGGTTTGTACCATACAGGTTAATGTACTGTTTACCTCGGGGAATTGGATGTGCAGCATCCACCTTCTGAGAGGTTTATCCATCACCACAGAATGACATATAGTAGGGTGTGTTGCTACTAATTGTCTCAGTCATAAGTCTAGCGATCTCAAGGAGTCATGAATTTAATAAAATCAGAGCATATAAGTTTTCTATTGCCTTGTAACAAACTAATGCAAATTTGGCATATTAAAACAACACAGATGACAAGTTGTGTGGCTTGAGCCCAGCACAGCATGTCTGGGTTTTCTGCCCAAGGTCTCACAAGACTGGAATCAAGCTGTCAGCCAACTGCATCCTCCCTGGAGGCTCAGCTGGAGAAAGATCGCAGCCAAGTGCTTGCAGGCTGTTGGCGGAGCGCTTTCCTGTGGCTATCGCACTTAGGCCCTCGATTGCGTGCTGGCTAGCAGCCAGGGACTGCTCTCAGCTCCTAAGGGCCACTCCCAGCCTTTTCTGTGTGGACTCTTCCATACCAGTTCACAACATGGCTGTTCCCACTTTAAATCTCTTCTTTCAGGAAGGGCCCCATTCTGTTTAAAGGCTTCCTTGATTGGGTCAGGCCCACACAGACCAATCCTCTTTCTGATTAACTCAAAGGTAAGTGATTAGGAACCTTAATTATATTGCAATATCAGTTCTTCTGTATAAGCTAACCTAAACCATGGGAGTGCTATCCCATAACATGTAGTAGTCCTGTACCCCACTCGAGGAGAGGGGTAGATCAGATATTGGGTGCACCTACCCTATTTCCTCCATTTTACAGACCAGGAAACAGAGGGTCAGAGTGCTGACCCCCAACCTTACCAAGTCTAGTTTCCTGCTTGGAATTCACAAATGTCTTCCACATGAAAGGAAATAGACCAGAACATCTCTGCTAAGCACCAAATGACAGGCATGGGAGACACTATGTCTCTACTGCAATTGGCTTGTTTTAGTCTCATAGCTCAGTGTGCCCAAGTATTCAAATTTTTATAAATAAACTATTAAGGGAAAGTATGTCACCACTATTTTAAACATTTATTTAATCATAAAAATACCTTCAGAAGCATTCTCACAATAAATTAATGTGCTCGGGCCAAGGGGACTTCCAGTAATTATGTGCTTTTGTAAACAAAGTTCTAGTGAAAAATGGTACATTTTTTTAACTTTCCCTTTTCTTTTGCAATAATCCATTCATTTCAGCTACTTTATTTAAATTAGTTTTAGGGGACATAAATATACTCTGTGAAGGTAGCTACGCAAAACAATTTAAACTTGGAGAAAGGAAAAAAGTTCTGGCAGATACTTGTGTGGTGAACCCAGCATTTCTAGTGTCTGATGTGCTGTGGGCCAAATGCCAGCGCCTTGAGTTCTGCTACTCGAGAAAGTCCCCTGAAACGTCCAATTCTATAGTTCTGGGTATACGTATGTGCATCACAAACCTCCTCGTTTTTGAAAGCCATCCCAAACTGTCCTTCACGGACTTACTATTGCCTCACAAATTCAGATTCATATTCTTGTTTCGAGCTGCAAGAAGCTTCCAAACACCGAGTAGTATGCCTGTTCCCTGTTGCTCGACCTGGAACTTGAACAAAGAAGAGTCGTCTGTCTTTCCCTCTCCAGAACTCCTCTAACTTTTCTGCATCAAGCCTCCTCTGAAATGCTACCACACAGATGCATTCTGTGCAGGAGACCTGACTATTTGCAGTTCCATTTGCCCTGTACCGCTTTCGCCCACTAACAGGCAAATGTGCTTGAGCAACTCGGCTTAATGAGAAAATCACTCTTCTCAGTCCGAAACTAAGTAAAAATGCGTTTTGGGAACTTGTTCGGTATTCTCTGTGACACCAGCTACTTCCTTTTAGCAGAGCAAAGAGGGAGGAGGTTATTATTAGGGGCAATATGTGACACAGTCTACTAATTTTAATTTTTTTAATGTGGCTGATGGCTAAGTTGCTAAAAAGGAAAGGTTAAAGGAAACTGATGTAAAAAAGAAAAAGCTTCCTTTCAAATCCAGTATTTACTGCTCTGGGATCTTTTAAACTATGTAAGATCTTAGTCACTGAAAGTAGAGTTATGTTCTCTTACAGAGAAGTAACATTCTAAAGTTAGTGCTTAGGGCAGCATTGAATACGTTGAGAATTTTCCTAAAATTTCCTCTAAAAGATGCCTCAACAGAGATAGACATAGCAATCCATGCTTGGAGTGTTCAAACTTTAATTGTGAGACCAGATAAAGTATTTAATTTATATTTTGGGGGAGGGTGTCATGTAGTACAATAAATATATGTACTGTGTCTTTAAAACTGGAATCGCCATCAGCAAGATTCTCTTAAGAGGCATAAGAGAATTGAGAATGAAAGAAAAACGTTCATATTAACTCTTCTACATACACTCAGTAGAGCAGGCCCTGTTGATTCTAAGATTGAGAGCCAAATATAAGTGAGCTTGCTCACATAGGGCCAAAATCAGAACTGAAATCTGGATTTCCTCTTAGCCAACCACTTGAGAAAGGGTTTTCACCATATCTCCACTTCTATCCCACTCCCTGTTTCTCATCCATTCTAATGTCTTTTTCCATCACTTGAACCGAACGGTACTTGCTGAAGTCCAGCAACAACTTCCTGTCACTTCATCAGTAGACTTGCTTCAGCCTGAATTTGAAGCGAGTTCTTGCAGCAGCATTTGGCTATACCAACTGTATAGCCAGTCCTCCTTTTTCAATCCAGAGTATCTCTCACCTGGACTTCTGCAACAATCTTAGGAAGTGTCCAGACATCCCCTTTGATTCTCCGCAGTTCTATCTCCATATTGCATTCAGAAATATTCAGAACCCATTGAAAATGCACATCCTATCATTTCACTCCTCAGAGTAAAGCCTTCAAGTGGCTTCCATGGATCTTAGCCCATGATTAAATTTCCGAACTTGGCCTACAAGCTCCTGAATGATCTGGCCCTTTCCTCCCTTTTCTGCCGCAATAATGGCCCCTATCTCCCTCTTTATGGTCTGGTCCTATCTCCCTGCCTGGAATTTTCCTCTATCCCAACAACCCACCTTCACATTTTCACATTGGCTCTCAGCTCACTGTTTGTTCAGAGAAGGTCCCTCTCTTCCCACTCTCACCCATTTTATTCAACATTGTATGGAATGGGAGAAAATATTTGCACATTATATCTGATAATATGCTAATATCAAAGATAAATAAATAACTCATACAACTAAATAACAAAAAAATATGATTTAAAAATGGGCAGAAGATCTGCATATCACTTCTCCAAAGAAGACATACAGATGGCCAACAGGTACATTGACAGATACTCAACATCACTAATCATCAGGGAAATACAAATTAAAACCACAATGAGACATCACCTCACACCTGTCAGAATGGATATCATCAAAAAAGATAACAAGTGTTGGCGAGGATGTGGAGAAAGGGGGGTCACTTGTGTACTGTTGGTGGGAATGCAAATTGGTGCAGCCACTATAAAAAACAGTATGGAGTTTCCTCAAAAAATAAAAATAGAACTGTCATACGATCCAGCAATTCCACTTCTGGGTATTTATCTGAAGAAAATAAAAATACTAATTCAAAAAGTGTAATGAACATTTCCATGTTCATTACAGCATTATTTACCATAGTCAAGGCATGAAAATAATCTAAGTGGTGTTCACCAATAGATAAATGGATAAAGAAAATGTATCTAAAATACAAAATGAAATATTATTCAGCCATAAAAAATAAAATCCTGCTATTGATGATAACATGGATGGCCTTGAAGGCATTATGCTAAGTGAAATAATTCAAACAGAGAAAGACAAATACTGTATGATTTCACTTATATGTAGAATTAAAAAAAAAAAACAAATAAAATGAGCTCATAGATTCAGAGGACAGATTGATGGTTGCCAGAGGCAGAGGGTGAGGGGTAGGCCAAAGGGGTGAATTGAGTCAAAAGGTACAAATTTTTATACCAAAAAAAGGTATAAATTTCCAGTTATAAAACAAATTAGTCAGGGATGTAATGTACAGCATAGTGACTATCGTTAATATGACTGTATCACATATTTGAAAGTTGCTAAGAAAGTAAATCTTAAATGTTCTTATCCCAAGAAGAAATTTTGTAACTAGGTGTGGTGACAGATGTTAACTAGATTCACTGTGGTGATCACTTTGCATATATGCAAATATTAAACCATTATGTTGTATACATGTAACTAATATAATGCTATATGTCAATTATATGTCAGTTATATTCCAAGTGAAAAAAAAAAGCTATCTTTCATTCCAAGGATATGATCAGGCCCTGCTATTAGATATTCCCATGATGCCACCACATTTTCTTCATAGCACTTATATTATTTTAGCTTTTGATTTACTTATATTTATTTAGATATTATTAATGTCTTTTACCCCATTAGGCTATAAACTCTACAAGGAAAGGGATGATGCTCACCATCAAGTCCCCATCACCTAATATGTACCTGCCAAAGTGGTGGAGCCTACTTAATGAAGGAATTAATCCCTTGGATTTAAAAAAACAGACTATTCTGAAGTTCTAGGTTAGCCTTCTCCTTCATTTCTTGCTTTTCCCTCCCAAGTACATCAACCAATTAATATCAACTAAGCACAGCTTTTGGTTCTGTAGGGAAAACAGCAAGTAAAATAGACAATGGCTGTTCTCTAAGAACCTGGAGTGCCTGACCTGCAGCCCCGATGGGAATTATAAGTCAGTAGGATGAGTGGATTAAAAAGCTATGGTTACAGCCTGATCAGGCAGTTGTGCAGTGGATAGAGTGTTGAACTGGGATGTGGAAGAACCCAGGTTCGAGACCCCGAGGTTGCCAGCTTGAGTGTGGGCTCATCTGATTTGAGCAAAAAGCTCACCAGCTTGGACCCAAGGTTGCTGGCTCGAGCAAGGGGTTACTCAGTCTGCTGAAGGCCAGCAGTCAAGGCACATATGAGAAAGCAATCAATGAACAACTAAGGTGTTGCAATGAAAAACTGATGATTGATGCTTCTCATCTCTCTCCATTCCTGTCTGTCTATCCTTCTGTCTGACTCTCTCTGTTCCTGTAAAAAAAAAATTAATAAAAAAAATTTAAGAAAAAAAGCCATAGTACATATACACAATGCAATACTATGGGGCCATGAAAAAGAAGGAAATCTTACCATTTGTGACAACATGGATAGACCTGGAACCTATTATGTTAAGTGAAATAAGCCAGGCAGAGAAAGAAAAATATCATATGACCTCACTCATTTGAGAAATCCAATGAACAATATGAACTGAGAAACAGAATAGAGACAGAGGCGGGATCAAAAGGTCCAGAGGGAAAGTGGACAGAGGGAAAGGGGATGATAGGAAGGGAGCAGAAAGGGAAGGAGATTGGTGAAATTATACACACATAACACAGTGTTATAGAGAGCAGAAAAGCTAATCCTGGAGGGAAAGAGGGAGGGCATTATGGGGAAGGAGGAAAGGGGAATGTTGTGGGGAACACAGGGGATGGGGGGATGCATTTAGGGGGACACTAGAATCTATGTAAACACAATAAATTAATATTTTTAAAAAGTCAGTGCGACCATTGTCTTTCCAAGCCTTGCAAAGATGCTCCTTCCGTCATTTGTCTTAGACGCTAGAGCAGACAGTACTTGGGCTCACCCAAATGTTGAATGTGCAGTGAGCTTCCCCAGCTGTTCTTACCTTACTCACCTCAAAGCAGAGATGACTATGGCTCCGTGAATATCATGGCAGAGAGCTTTGTCAAGTGCCACTGGCTATCTCTGTAGGCCCACGTTTCCCCAAGGAGATCCCTTACAACGCTAATTCCATAGTTTATTCTGGGCCAAGAGTTCCCATCATCATATGACTTTGAGAAACACTGTTATACAAAATTAAAGTTTCCCCCAGAGAATTCCTCAGAGTCTTTAATGTACTAATATGTGACAAATCTCTAAGAATATTATATATTTCCCAAATTTGGAAAACCATGGAATCCCTCTTCAAGCAATATATTTGGGGACTAAGTATCCTGAGAATACATTTTAGAAAACATTGTGTTGGGAGTTTGAACACGCGTTGAAAAGGTCCTATATGCCTGCAACAAAAGTTTAAGTCAGGGCCAAAGGTGATGCTTCAAAGTTAAAATTCCATGTTCCTTGTCAATCAAGGAAGGAGGGATTTACTAATAAAGCTCAGTATAGATCTTCATATTCTCATTTTCTAAATTCCATTTGTAAAGTTAATTTAATATGACAGATTGTGTGTTTGAACTAAAAGCTACATGCAGTCTCAGAGACCTTCCTGTGGATTCGCACTTCCACGTCCTATTTTACCCCTCCAGCTAGTTTATAGTTGAGTCGTGACTAGATTGCATATATCTGACTCTCCCTTCCTTATCCCTATCTAGACAAAATATTTGTCTGCTATCTTTCTGTGGATTGGTTAAATATGTGAAACACTTCTGCAGTCCACCGAGATGAAAGCTCACCATGCGCCAGCCTTATTGATCTCTGCTCAGCGTGCTTTAGGCCAACCCACACGCCGCTCTGGGCCTCAGCTCTGGGCCGCAGCTCCCGGCCTGTGGGCTGTTACTACCCCTGGGAAACACAGCCGCCTTTGTTGGCTTTTCTTCACAAAGGGCAAATCCAACTAGACCTCAAGAGCAGTATGAGAATCCCAACTCAGGGGACTTGACTGCAGGTAAATACTATGTTTAAAGTCAACGGCACTTTTAAAATATTGGCAGACTTGGCTACAGCTACACGTAATCCTTTCATCTCAGCCAGCCTCTCTTTCTGTGTTAATGGCATTTCCTTTTTGAGTCTTATTTTCCATCTTGATGTTTCTGTAAAGACAAATTCGCAGAGCACTTTACTTTATGCGAGAGGGCAGATGCTTCTTCACTCATGATGGTGTTATTGCGAAAATGCTCCGAAAAATAGCAGTTTCACCACTTACTTTATACATTAGAATCAAAGGGGACGTCATAAGGGGATTACATGAAATTGACCACGGATAGATTAGGGAGGCCAGAGAAAGCAAAGCTGGGAAATCGCTGGGATTGGATAAAAAGTAAAAATGTATGTACCGAAACTTCTTTTACATGGGCAGGAATAAGATAGTTAATAGTTATTTGACATAATAACAACAATGAGGGGGTTTGTTGGTTCCTGCTTTGGTGGGATGCCTGCCCTGAGGGGGGCAGGAAAAAGATGACCCTTACATTTCAAAGGCATTATTATCAGGTATAGGTATGTTATTGTAAATGCGAAAGACAGCAGACAGGCTCCATTAAAATAAGCATTGACCTTTGGTACAGAAAAATCCCTCCCTGGGACATGACTGCCACCATGAACTGTTTTTAGTTAGAATGTTTTAATTTTAGACCATCCTGTGTGATGACTGTAGGTCTCTCAGCTAGCAAGGCCGGCATGCAGGGCTCCCTGAGCTGGTCAGGTTTAGTCTGTGGCCCTTTCTTTCTCTCTTTTTTTTTCATCCACACAATAAACCCACTGTCAATTGAAAATATCTTAATTAAAAATGTAGTTTAAAAATGTATTTAATACACCTAATAGACATATAGTCTATTTTTCCCAGGTTATTTATTTAGAACTGACATATAACATTTTGTAAATTTAAGGTATACAATGTGATGATTTGACACATATTATAAAGGGATTATTATAATAAGGTTAATATATTCATATTATACAATTAACATTTTATTGTTGTAGTGAGGACATTTGAGCTGATTCTTTTTGAGAAACAGAGACACAGAAGAATCTCTGCAAACAGACTAGAAGTTACCCTTTGGACAGGACATTTCCATTTCTCAGAAAAATTTCCATTTGCATCTCTTTCTCTGCACCAGGAAGAGAAGGGCGACTCTAGATCGCCAGAAAATCATATCGGTGGAGATGTGCATATCATTTTAATGTGCATAACAACCTTACCTTTGTTTTCTTCTTTTCCTGGTCACATTTCATAACTGCCCTCCAACCTCCAACTGAACAATTTCTTTTGTCTTTAGCTGGGAATGGTATTTAAGGTGCTGGCATGGTCCATTTCAGGGAGTTACTCAGTTTCTCTGGGCCTATCCCATATATACAGGAAGTATCCATGTTATTAAACTTGTTGTTTTTTTTTTCCTATTACTCTCTGATTACAGAAAGGATCTCAGCCAAGAACCTAGAAGGGTAGAAGAAAAATGATTTTTCATGCCCTACACAGCTACAGACAATGTCTAAGTGTGTAGCTTATTTTGCAATAAAACTTTATTTACAAAAACAAGTGGCAAACAAGATTTAGCTTATGGTCTATAGTTTCCAACCCTGTCCTAGAATATTCCACTGCCTCATTGTTGGTCTGCCTACCTCTTGTATTCCCTACAACCTGCCCTCCACACTCCTAACAGAATGACCTTTCTGAATGCAATTCTGACTGTAGTGGAATCTTCCAGAGAGATATGGATATTAAATATCTATTCTTTCCCACTTCATTGTCATAGAGTTCTGGTTTTTAGTTTAGTAAATGGCAACCCAGAAAAAAATACGATATTGACTAGCCTACTTCCCAACAAGGTGTCAGTCAATATGGAGCAAGTGCTGGCCAATGAACTATATGGAGAAGTATGGTATGGGATTTCAAGGAAGGCTCCTTAAAAATTAGGAAGTGTCCTTGTAGGGGTTCAGAATGAGTCACTCCAAGGTGTACCCCTGTAGTATATGGCTTCTTCTGAGCTAAAGGCAACCAGGACCCTGTAGGCTCACAAGAAACTCTCACCTCCCCCTTAAAGAATTTAAATTAGGAGCTGGGCCCATAATAAGAGTATTGCCAGAAATAACTTTTTTATGACATCTGCTCTTCTTACCATCCTGCAGTGACCTTCCTCCTCTCCAAAGCTGCAAGGCACCTACCTCATCCTTACTCCAAATGCCATATACACCTCATTTTCCCTTTCTGTCTCTGAGCCTGTCAGGTGTGTGGGTATGGATATAATTAAATGTGTTTATTTTCCCTTGCTAACCTGTCTCATGTAGATTTAATGGTCAGACCAGCCAAAGAACCTTGAGGGCAGAGGAAAGTTTCTTCTTCCCCCATAGCCTATTGACTTGGAGTGAAGAAGTGATGGGAGAAATTTCAGCAACTATCATGAGCATAGAAGTCATACAGTGAAAATGGCAAAAAATAGTCGAGTTACTGGTGTTTTGTGGTAACTTTCATTCTAGCTCAGATTCCATATTGCTAAAATTTTCCCTGTGTGATTGGGCAGTAAATATCTCTCTTGTTCAATCAAATAATGTTTTATTTGTGTGTATGTGTGTGTACAAACATAATACTGATATTTTAATGATATGTCATTCTGGACTAGTCACAGGAGTTCTTCCAGTGGCAACTAACAACAACAACAACAACAAAACAACAACTAGTGTCTAGAGGGTGTGTCTCCTGAATAAGGTTCTGCAATCCAACAAGTTAAGGTTAACACTGTTCTTTCTCCTATTTCAAGATGGCTGCTACAACTCCAGGAATCACATCTCCATTAAAGGCAGAAAGAAATGGCAAAGGAATCTGCCAACCACACCTGTTATTTTAACTGGAAAATCAGTAGCTTTCACAAAAATTACCCCAGTATACTTCAGCTGAGATGTTCTGCCCTTTCTCCAACTTCAAAGGAGTCTGGAAAGGTCGATATTGAGTAACATGTTCTTCTGCCTGGCCCATTTGGCAAAGAAAGACCTGGCGATATTGGTTTAGCCAACTTTCAGTGCCTAAAAATAATCTAATAGTTACCCACATCCTATAGGACAAAGGCTCCAATAAAAATTCAGCTTTCATATGTCTCACAGCAGTGCTTCTCAGGCTCTACTGAACATAGGGACCCCCACCCCCCTAGGGCTCTTGTTGAAACGCAGATTCTGATTCAGCAGACCTGGATACAGCCTGAGGGTCTGCATTTACAAAAAGCTCCCAGGTGTTGCAAGTGTTACTGATCCTTGGCACCCACCTCGCATAGCCCGGGCTGACAAAGGCTTCATAATTTGACCTCTGCATTATTTCTAGAGCATCATCTTTTGCTTCTTCCCTTTCTGTTCTCAGTTCCAGCCATACTTTACTTTCAGTTCCCTGGAAGGGTCATGACTCACTGCTGACTCTCTCCAATGCAGTACTCTCCGCCAGAAACACACTCTCAGCTCCTTTGCCTCATCCCATGGATTGCTATTAATGCCTTAGGGCTCACTGGGTATCCATCCCTTCCTTCAGGAAGGTTTTCCAGATGCCACTCTCTTTTCTCATAGGTGAAATCTCACCCTCCCTTATCTTTGGATCCTCAGGGCTGAGCCCAAAGGCAAGTACAGTATGGGTTGTTGAACAAATACATGTTGAATTAATGAATCAATAAATGAATTTTAAAAAGATGCACTATCTAAAAGTCAAATGCTAAATCTCAGTTGGAGTCTTGATAGCCAACTTTGCCATGGATAACAGCTATAAATGATCATGCTTTTCCAAAGGTATTTATTCCTTTTATTAATTCAATAAAAGTAACCAATAAAACCACTAAAGTTAACCTGAACTATGTAATTTAAAGGCAACAAAAAGTTGAACAAAATATAAAAACTTAAGTTCTTTTTTTATTGAGAAAAACAGAGAAAAGGACAGATAGGGACAGACAGACAGGAAGGGAGAGAAATGAGAAGCATCAATCCTTTGATGCAGCACCTTAATTGTTCATTGATTGCTTTCTCATATGTGCCTGGACCAGGGAGCTCCAGCCAAACCAGTGACCCCTTGCTCAAGCCAGCAATGTTGGGCTTCAAGCCAGCGACCTTTGGCCTCAAGCTGGTGACCTCGGGGTTTCAAACCTGGGTCTTCTGTATCCCAGGCCGATGCTCTATCCACTGTGCTACCACCTAGTCAGGCAAAACTTAATACATTCTTACTACAGTAGTCCTCCCTTAGCTGTTGATTCACTTTCTACCTTTTCAGTTTCTCATCCACCCTGATCTAAAAATATTAAATTTCCCCAAACGTCAATATTGTCTGCTCTTGACATCCAACCATCAACATCATCATGGCTTGATGACCCAGGATCACCTGAAGCAGATGATTGTCCCCTGACATACAGTCAGAAAGTCAATAGTGACCTACCACTATGGCATAATGCTGACGCCATTTACTTCACTTCATCTCATAGATGTTTCATCATCACATGTCATCACAAGAAGGAGGGTAAGTACAGTACAATGAGATATTATGAGAGACAGAGACTACATTTACATATATATCATTATAATTTTTCTGTTTTATTATTAGTTATTGTTAATCTCTTAATATACCTAAATCTATAAGTTAAACTTCATCTTAGGTATGTATGTATAGGAAAAAAACAGTATATATATAGGGTTCCATATTATCTATAGTCTCAGGCATCTATTGGAGTTTCTTTGGCTGTATCCCCTATGGATAAGGGGGAACTACAGTACGCTGCAAGGATTACTTGATTTAATGCGTTGTTCTCTCCCTTTTAGTCTAATATCCTCCAAATTTGTGGTATGGAGGACTGAGCCAGCCAGTCTACTGTTCATTACTGGTTCACATAAGCACAGAAATGGAGAGTAAGCATTTAGAAACCTTTTTGCCAACTTTGCAGAGTGATATTATTTCCTTTAAATCTAACCAAAAACTGGTCTGTATTTTATAGGGGGTTTTTAATTTTTTTTTTTTTAGTGATTTATTTTTCTTGCATTTCAAAACATATTGGTTCACAATAGGTGGGGTGTTTTTTTCAAAATTGTTATTTCCCTATAGATAATTTTGGAAGCATTACTCTAAATCTTCTGAACTGAATCAGAACATCTAAAACAGTAGTTTTCAACAGGTTGTGATTTTTACCCCACCCCTACCCCCACCAAGGGAACATTTGTCATTGTCTGTTGACATTTTTGATCATCACAATGGCAAAGTCACGGCAGGCTCTATTGGTATCTGGTGAGTAGACACCAGGGATACTGTTCAACATCCCACAATACACAGGACAGCCCCTAAAACAAAGAATTACAAGAATCATCCAGTCCCTAATGTCAATAGTGCTGAGTTTGAGAAACCCTGATCTAAAGATGTAAGCTCATATTCTGAAGCCATTTTAGAAACAATTTTTTTCTTCTGCCTCTTTTCAGCTGATAAGTCGCTTGTTCCTATCAGAACCACAAACACAAAAGTCACATGCTTAAATGCTTACACAGATTTGATAAGAGCAGTCTGCTCTTCTTAGGGTCAAAGATTCTTCCCTCTTCCTCCTAATACATTTGACTCCTTCGTGGCAGAGCAAAAGGAGAAGCACCCTATGATATTTTTGCTGCAGAGGGTCTCATGACTTTTTTCCCCTGTCATCAGTTTTCTGACAGCTAGTTCTTTGGTTTCTTGCATTTAGAACATTTGCTAGCGCTAATTTGAAAGCAATGCTGAGATGTTCACATTACAAAACTTTGCTGACCCTCTGGGCAATCATCTCTAAAAGAACTAAATTAAAACTCTTTTCTTGTTGACTTGAAGTTGCTGTTTAAGCTTCTTGAAAATCACTTTTCAAACACATGTAAACGAGTTCAAATAAGCTTTGCTGAAGGAAAAATATAAAGTGATATATCTATTGTTGGTTTTGCTTATTTGCATTTGTATTGCTACTAGAAATCATTTAATTTCCATTAGTTTTTATTCCATGACCTGATCCTTTTCTTCATTTTGGCAGGGTCAACTGCCTATTTGCAGATAAACACACTCAACGGCAACAAGGCTACTATCTGCATGTCAACAGTGAATTTGAACCCAACAAATTTCCTGAACATCTTGTAAATGAGGTCTCTGCAATCTTTACTGAAGCCATTCTTAAAAATAATCTTCCTTCTCCTGCTGTTGCCTGGTATTATTTTTCATTAAGAAATGATGATTGTTTTTACTGTGCAAATTTAATAAAATGATGGTTATAAAGCTTCTATTCCACAATAAAAGTTCTGATTGGTATGATAAAATAAGACCTATAACTTTTTGAGTGCCTACTATATGCCAGCTACTGTTTTAAGCACTTTAAATATATTCTCATTTAATCTTTATGACACACTTACACAATAGGTACATTGTTCTCTCTTTACAGAGAATTTCTAGATGACATGACTTGGCCAACATTATAAAAGTAGTGAGCATTAGGGCTAAGATCCAAATCCAAGCTTACTGGATCCAGAAGCTGTAATCCTACCCATCCTCCCTCTCTTGTAAGTTGAGAGTCACATAAAAAAGAAATGCAAGTAGAGCAGGAAATAACTATGGTTTATATGCTATCAGGCTGGTCACAAGAAGAGCCATGTGGAAACAAGCATAAGTCCCATGTCTTTAGAAACTGTATCATACCTAGCCTTGTTTCTCCCATAAGCTTATCCTTGCTTCTCCCATGCCTCTCACTAATAGTTATAAAACCATGCATTTCCACCCTGGACAGCCTCTAATGGCATCCCATGAGCCAGTCACATATCTGTGCTATGACCTGTCTCTACTTTCCTGTTCATCTTTGGCAAGGAGTATGGGAGCTAAAGTTCAAGATAGATTAAAGGACAGAATCTAAAACAGCTTTGCTGGTCGGCTCTGAGATGGAAAATTTCAGACTTTCCTTTGGGAAGAAGAAGGGAGGGATACTGAACAATGGTTAGAATGGTCATGTTAAGCAAGCATTTCATTCCTTTTCTTCAAGTAAAGTAT
The DNA here is from genome assembly GCF_036850765.1 of Saccopteryx bilineata. Lineage (NCBI taxonomy): Eukaryota > Metazoa > Chordata > Mammalia > Chiroptera > Emballonuridae > Saccopteryx > Saccopteryx bilineata. The sequence goes on along the minus strand of NC_089502.1, from coordinate 136,886,585 downwards.
CTAATGTTTCTTTCCTTCTTCATGTCATCAGTGCTATTTGTAGCTTAGCAGACCCCTAAAAATTAAAATGACAGATCAGAACCATTATGGAAGAAAGTATGATGGTTCCTCAAAAAACTAAGAATATAATTACCATATGACCCAGCAATCCCTCTACTGGGTCTATACCCCCAAAACTTGAAAACATGGGTACGTAAAGACACATGCAGCCCCATGTTCATTGCAACATTTTCACTGTGGCCAAGACATGGAAACAGCCGAAATGCCCTTCAATAGAGAATTGGATAAAGAAGTTATGGTACATGTATATACTATGGAATACTACTCAGCCATAAGAAATGATGACATAGGATCATTTACGACACCATGAATGGACCTTGATAACATTATACTGAGTGAAATAAGTAAATCAGAAAAAACTGAGAACTGTATGATTCCATACATAGGTGGGACACAAAATTGAGACTCAAGGAGATAGATGAGTGTAGTGGTTACCAGGGGGAGGGGAAGGGAGGCAGGAGGGGGTGGGGAGAGAGGGAGCCGCTTAAAGAGAAACAAAATATAGGGTGACAGAAGATGATTTGACTTTGGGTGATGGGTATACAGCATAATAGACTGTCCAGATGATGTGGAGATGTTTTCTCTAAATCTATGTACTCTGGTTGACCAATGTCACCTTGTTAAATTTAATCGTCTAAATTAATTAATTAATTAATTAATTAATTAATTTTTTAAAAAGAATGAGATCAAAGAGTCAGAGTTACTTCTCAATTGCTCCCAGGGTAGCCTCAAATTGTGGTCTCTGAGTCAGCAGCATCTATTTATTAACTTTTTTATTCAGATTCTTGACTATAAAGAACATTTACTATGAATGATTCATACATCTTGGAAATCAATGACCACACAATCAGATGAGTTTACAATACTGATTCCAGTTAAGTTAAGGTTATGAGCAGCACTGTTTGTGATAACTACTCAAGTCTTTGGTGTCTCCTTTATGGATGCTGTCAACCCTCTTTATCAATTTTTACATTTTTTTGGAGAGCTTCTTGGCCATGTTCAAAGCATTGTCCATTTACTGGTTACTTTTGGTCTGTCCGTTATCTGTGTGTAGATGAATTGTGCTTATTGGTTTAATAAGAGTTGGCTATGCCTCAACCTCTAGCTTCTACATGTGATGTCACTTGAAATCATTCATTTGTTCACTCACTATGCAGGGATGACAGTCAGAATGAATACATGCTTTTAGTAGACCTTCAGCCAAAAGCAAGGAGACCTCTGACAAAGGTATCATTTTTCTTAGGAAATTAGCATGAACTTCACAAATGAGGAGGCATGGGAGCTGGCCTTATGGGAAGAGTGGGAATTCATCAAGCAGAAAATAGAAGTCAATTTTGAAGATAAATCTTATATCAAAGATTAGATGAGAATTTCTGTGTCCTTCTTCTATGTCTCAAGGAGTCTATAATACCATGGCCTTAAACTACGGGTACCATTTTCTAATTTATTAAAGACTGCCACAGGCATGTTTAGAAACATAATTTCCCCGCAAAGAGGAAAATAAATTGTAGAGTAAACTATTCCATAATATTGAAATGGTAAGAAAACAAGACAACAGGCCCAAAATGGAGTAGCTTATGCTAAACCCCACATCCCTAAAACTCAACTTAATTTAATTACAGTTTCAGCTCTCCCAAAAATAGAATCTTAAACCAGTCAATCAGGAATCACCTGATCAGCACTAGTTAGCTAATCTGCCTGATAGACCCCCACTATCCCCAGAGTGACCTTGCAATAACCACCCTCTTTTTTTTTGCCTGGTATAACTTCTTTGTTCCTGCTCCCTTCTGAGAATAAAAGTTCTTCATTTTGCACAGCTCCCCCGAGACCCTTTCTATCCGCTAGATTGGATACTGTACAAATTGAATTGATTTCTGCTCAAGTAGACACTTAAATTTTTCACAATATTTCTCAGTTTATCATTTAACATTTCAAATGCAGTTAGACATGTAAAATTTCAAATTAGGCCCAAAATACACCCCCACCCCAAAAAAAGCATACATAGATCAAAAGTTCATTTTCTTCTTGCCCAGTGATTCTCAGCTAGGGAAATTTTGACCTCTAGGGGACATCTGGCAATGTCTGGAGACATTTTGGGCTGTCACACTGTGGAGTGTGTGGATACTAGAAGGCAGAGAAGATATTAAGCATCCTACAGGACACAGGACAACCTTCCACAATGAAGAATGGTCCAATCCAAAATGGCAACAGTGCTTAGGATGAGAAACTCTGTTTTAGTCTGTGCCATATGGCTAAGGGTCCATTTATTTCTACTGGCATTCTTTCATTTGTGGAAAGGAAATCAGTCCTTCTCAGCTCTTTGTTCCTTAGACAGCTTAAATGATGACATGTAAGAGATGTCCCACCCTCACTGCTGCATAGTTTCATCCATAAACAAGGCCTTCATGAATTTAGAACACTGTGCAAACTCATGTGAATTTAATAACTTTAGTTGATGGAAAATAAGATAAGAGTCAGAGCTTTGGGGAGGACATCATGGCTCCAAGGCTGTGAGCCTATCACTGTCAGTCCAATATAAATATTTATGACAGTATATCCACCATGACTGTATTTGTCTGGAAGAGAATTGTTCCATCCCGCTATAAGCACAAACAGGTTTGCTAAATACAGCCTCTATTATTTGGAGTGAGCAGTCTTACATTTGTGCCAGGTAGAATGGTGCAGAAATTCAATATTTAGTCAGCAAACATGCAAAGAACAGGGGGTAGGGAACCAGACTATCTTGGTCTAAAGCTGCATTTTTCAATTCAGTAGCCATAACCACATGTGGCTGTGGAGTATCTGAAATACGGTGAGTCAAATCAAGATGTTTATAAATGTGAAATACACATGAAAGTTCCAAGATGTCTTCCGGAACAAAGAATGCAAAATGTCTGTCATTTGTATTTTGATTACAAGTTGAAATAAATTTTTGATATATTGGATTAAACAAAATACTAACATTAATTTTACTTAGTTTTAATTTTAATGGGGCTATTAGAAACTTAAAAATTATGTATATTCAGGGATGGGCAAAAGTAGGTGTATAGTTGTTTATATGGTAAATAATACAATCATTAATAAATAATAATGCAAGAATAAACTGTATTTCTTATACTTACAACTGTAAATCCACTTTTGCCCATTCCTGTGTAATATATAGCAATGCCCTATATATTATGTATGTCTATTGGACAGTGCTATTCTAAAAGCACACATTTCTGTCATTATTTTGTAATCCTATTGCAATGATCTTGAAAAGATCTCAAGGTTCAGATATCTTACAGGCATGTTGTCCTTTAATCACCAGACCACTGGTTCTCAACTTTGACTGCACTTTGAAATAATCTTGGAGAGCTGTTAAAAATATTTTTATGGATGCCTGTGGACATCCATAGGCAGAAACAAAACAAGACAACAACCCTAAATCAAAATCCCACATCTTGTACAAAAATTAATTCAAAATAGATCACAGTTTTAAATGTAAAATGTAAAACTATAAACTTTTCGAAGAAAACATAGGTGAAGATCTTCAAGATCTAGGGCTACATAGCAGGTTCTTAGACTTTATACTAAAAGCAAACCCATAAAAATGAAAATGGGTAAACTGGCCTTCATTCAAATTAAAAGCTTTGCTCTGTGTAAGCCCTTGTGAATACAATAAGACAAACCGCAGATTGGCAGAAAATATTGGCAAACCTATATCTAGCAAAGTAACTAGACTATCTAGAGAAAGCTCAAACTCAATAGTAAAAATATAAATATCAAATTAAAATTTAGGCAAAAGACATGATCAGACATTTCACTGAGGAGAATATATAGATGGCAAATAAACACATGAAATGTTCAACATCGTCAGCCATTAGGGAAATGCAAATAAAAACCACTGCACACAAATCCACAATGACCTCAACATAAATTCTGATTGAAAAAATACCACACACACCCTCCAACATCCCCCACTTCTCCAGATTTAAATGGACTGGAGTGTGGTCTGGGCATTGAGAGTTTAAAACCTCCCCTCGTGATTTCAATGTTCACTGAAGGTTAAGGACAATTCTGGGATAAAGATAGCTTAGTAGGAATTTATAAAACCCAGCCTGAAGGCAGGTGAGGGAAGGTGTTCACTTTGGGCTTTCTGATTGAGGGCTGTCTTTGCACTCAATCCCCAAATAAGACAATGCAGCCTGTTCTCAGTATGGTTTATGTGCCAGAATAATGTCTAGCCAGAGATTCAGCTATTTCTATTCATTGGAAGGAACAGAACTTGGGCAAATTGACCAAGTTGATGCAATGTGATACCTTCCTATGTCCTCTCTCCTTCCTCATAGTTTCCAAGTTTGTCTGCACCTTGGACTCATCTGGGGAGCTTATAAAATGTTGATACCTGGATCCTGCTCCTAGAGATTCTTATTTCATTTGTATGGAGTACTGCCTGGACACCAGGCTGTCTTAGACTCTCCACAGGGGATTCAAATATACAGTGAAGAAGAGCAGAATATGGAACCCCAAAATGTGCCTCTTTGGCATAAAGACTATTTTTGTTTGTTTGCTTGTTTTAGTACAAGAGAGATGGGGGGCAGGGAGAGAGAAAGAGGGACAGACAGGGACAAATAGACAGGAAAGGAGAGAGATGGGAAGCATCAATTCATAGTTGCGGCATCTTAGTTGTTCACTGATCACTTTCTCATATGTGCCTTGACTGGGAGGCTCCAACCGAGCCAGTGACCCCTTGTTCAACCCAACAATGTTGGGCTCAAGCCAGTGACCATGAGATCATGTCTATGATCCCATGTTCAAGCTGGCAACCTCACACTCAAGCTGGATGAGCCCATGCTCAAGCCGGTGACTTTGGGATTTTGAGCCTGGATCCTCAGTGTCCCAGACCAACACTATCCACGGTGCCACCGCCTGGTCAGGGAAGCATAAAGATTATTTTCAGCCAATTTTTTGAGAAACATCAGATACAGAAGAACCTCTGAAAATGCTAGGTTACTCTTTTGTAAGAGAGAGTTGCATTTATAAGGGAAATCTCCAATTATATAAGGGTGTCTCCCTCTCTGTACCAGGAAGTATTTGCAAGTGTGAGGAAGAATGTAGATGAATCATTACTGGAAACACCAGTACTCCAAATCCAAATGTCCCCTCCCACAGATAAGACCCCTACAGTATACCAGATTCTGCCATGTGAACCACGCAGTGTTCATGGGCATGTCAATTCTATAGATTTGCTGAAGAGAAAGTAGCACTTATGCAAAACGGTGACATTCAACTCATCAACACTCTACCTCCTGGTGGGAAACCATTATACCAACATCAAAAGCAAATTAAAGATAAACTAATTTAAGTACTAAAGGCTTCCCCCTTATCTCCAGAGGGGGCTGGCATTTGTGATCATACTTCCAAAGTGGTATGCCACCTGTGTGATAAGGTACCAAAGAACTGTAAAACTTAGTATTGGCAACACCACTTTAAAGAGGAAAAGTCAGACTTCTTGCTCCCTCCATTCTGTGGAAAATAGAGGGTGAAGAATGCAGAAGCTTTCTGGATTACAAGGACAAATGGCTCATTTAGTCATAATTTAGCTGTAGTTCTCTGGAAGGATTGAAGCTACTACTTGCTAGACAACAAAGAAGATAAAGGTTATCTAAAAACTTCCTTTCCCTTTCAATAAGAGACAATGTTTGCATATCCTACACTGATTTTAACTCTTCCTCCCTTCCTGGAATCCTGAGAGTAACATATACCTCTAGACAAAGGGATGGGAGGTAGACACTAAAAGATTTGTGAATGTCTTTGATATGTAAAACAACATCACTGTTGTGTTACCTTGTAAGTTTTAATATGTAGGAATGTTTTTCATAGAGCCTATAGACGAATGTTGTAAGCTTGTTAATGATTGATTATTGTTTCATGCTCCTCCTTCTTTTCCCCCAACCTATATGGGATAAAGTCTATATAACTAGCCTCAGGGCTATTTTGCACACACACGATTTGGGTTAGCTATACTCTGTGTAAGTCAGATGTAGCCAGCTTATTAATAAATCTCCTAAAAATTCTTCTGTATCCTGCCTTGGTGTCTACATAACCCACGGAATTAAGGTGCACTACAACACCTGCGGACTGTCATTCCCATCAGAAGTACCTGATGTTGGTCAAATAAGTTTGTAAATATGATATGTATGTTTGCTCGCTTATAGTTTGCATTGGGTGTGGGGTACAGGCTGTAAGTAGGCAGGATCCTTACAGCCTAAGGCTTAGTTTTAAAACTAAGCTTTTCCCCACACCCTTGATTGTTGCATGGTGGGGGTTGGCGCACTCTCAGGAGGAATTCCATTATGCCTCAGATAAGTGGCTTTTTGCATCAGAGACTTTGTAGTTTGTATATTGGATTAAACGTTTAGATTTCTACACTATAAGGGAGAGCAGAAAAAGGCCACGTGGAGGAGAGGAGAAGCAGCCAAGATGGCGAAGTGCTGCAGGTGAAGCCAGTTTGTACAGAGTTTGTGCAGAGAGAAGGAGATGGGGAACAGAGGTGAATAAGGCTGGTGAGCTAGAAACCTTTGATTCTAGGAAACTCAGATAAGTCAGTGGTTTTGGGAGCCCTGAATGGAAAAGGAAGCATTTTCCCACTGTATGTACTTCTTGCCCACCAGGTGCAAGCTAGAATTAAAGGTAATGGCCCACCAGTTCTTGGCTCTGTTGTTTCATTACCGTCTGTCGGAATCAAATGTGAATTTGCATGGGCCAGGCGGCTGTGGTGGTGGCCATGGCTACTGGCCATACACCTGATCACACAGCCTCAGTTTGAAGATATCCTCCTGCATTTATTTCCCCGACTCCACAGTAGTGGAAGACATCTTCTCAAGTTAAAAATAGCCTCTCCACCCCCTTTCAAAGGGCACTTTCAGTTTCAAGATGAACATCTGAGAGGAGTCACCACCCCTGGCAGCAATCTTTAGGGAGATTTGGAAAAGAAGTTTAAATCAATGTCATAAGAGAGAATCGGATGCTTTGTACTATGATTAAAAGCCCATCCTCTCATTGAAAGGGACGCGTGCCAGAAGATGAGTCACAAAGACGATGGGAGCGGGCTGCTAAAGAGCAAGGAACAGCCTGTTACAGGCCCCGAAGCATGGCTAAAAGCAGGCAGACAAGTGGGATGAGTCTGTTGCCCCAGATTTTCTTGGGTCCAGTGATCTGGAAGCAAGCATTTAAAGCATCTGGGAGATACTGTGGTGGTTTTTCCCAGCTGAGCCCACTGGAAGCTCTTTCCACATGCAGATGGAGGTGCAGATCAACCAAAAACGTAGGTTAGAATGAAAATGCTATTTCTAAACTTCTCATGGGTTGTATATGGGTCTTTTCCTGCCCTAGGGGCAGTCTGTCCTGGGGTGAAGAGATTATTAAACTTAGGGGGAGGGGTAGAATAGCTCTGTGGGGTTCAGCCTAAGAGCTCAGGCAAGTCTGCTTGCAAAGCTGTGCATGCATGTCATGGCCAGAAAGAGAGACGAGAAGCAATTTCGTTTCATTATGCACAATGATTTTTCCAGACTGTTTCAAAATTCCAGTAAAATTAAAAATCTATACAGTGGTTCCCACACTTTGGTGTGTATGAGAATCCCCTGGGGGGCCTATTAAGTCCGGTTCTGCAGGTCTGGGTGGGGCTGGCGCCTAGGAATTTGCATCTCTAACAAGTTCCAGGAAGAAGCTGATGGGCCAGGGACCAGGCTCTGAGAACCCCTGCTGAGAGTAATTCTGGGTATTTTTAAACCTTGCAGGATGACTTACACATGACTCTGAGGATTTATACCCAAGAACCTCTTTCTCTGTAGATGTTTGGATCATCAGTAGGTCAAGTTAGCATGGGACTTGGAGTCACATGATGATGCTGACTTTGGATACTCATGATATGACTTCCGTGACAGAAACTTCTGGTTTCACATACAAAACAGCAGTTGACTGCAAAACAAGAAAAATAATGTAGATAAATTGTCAGGTGCATAAAGGGAACCAGTTCAAATACTATAGAGATGTTTACCTGAAACCTATGTACTCTTATTGACCAATGTCACCCCATTAAACTTAATATCTAAATAAACATTAAAAAGTCCAATGCAGAGAGCAGTGTGTGTGTGGAGGTGGGGAGGGGGCTGGGAAGATGAAGTTCCTTTGTGGATGAGATGCTCTTCTTTTATACGGAGGATGGAGCAGCCTAGAGGAACTAAGTGGGAGGGTTTTGGTTATTTACTAATCTCATAATTATTAATGTTCACAGGGATCACGAGGTGGCTGAGTTATTCATTGGAAAGAATTTCCTAGTTGGGAGGTTTGTGATGTTGGGATATAGTACCAGTGGATGTGGGGTTTGTCTTCTCTGATAATTTAAATTTAGGACTTGACCACTGTTTATTGGTCAGCCTGGGCTGGTTTTAGGTAGACTCTCCTAGATGCAGGAGAATGGATTTAATGACATCTAAAATTCCATTTATTCTTTTTTTTAAATCTTTTTATTTATTTATTTTTTACAGAGACAGAGAGTCAGAGAGAGAGATAAATAGGGACAGACAGACAGGAACGGAAAGAGATGAGAAGCATCAATCATCAGTTTTTCGTTGCGACACCTTAGTTGTTCACTGATTGCTTTCTAATATGTGCCTTGACCGTGGGCCTTCAGCAGACCTAGTAACCCCTTGCTCAAGACAGCAACCTTGGGTCCAAGCTGGTAAGCTTTGCTCAAACCAGATGAACCCGCACTTAAGCTGGTGAGCTAGGGGTCTCGAACCTGGGTCCTCCACATCCCAGTCCAATGCTCTATCCACTGCACCACTGCCTGGTCAGTCCCATTTATTCTTAATGTAAAGTAAGTATGTAAAGAAAAATTAGTGCTCCATTGAGAAGCTATGTATGATCTATAGCTCACTCTTCCCCATCATCTCATCTTGAATCTATGAAAGTTCTGTAAACTGTGGATAACTTATAACCAAATAATTTTTGTGTACAGACATGCAAATTCTGTCCTGTGAAAGTTCCATCAACTTCTCTCCCTCACTGCAAGAAGGGTTTTGTCTCTAAAATTCTGCAATACCACTCTAATGCCAACGATCTGGAATTCATGCAGACTCTGTATGTTAAAGTTACAGTCCCCAAAATTGCCCTCACTTCTGACATCAGCTGCAAGTTTGATGGTCCTCAAGCTTCCTGCAATGCTGACCAACTGGCTGCAAATTCAGTGATTCCCACTGCCCCTTCATGTTCGATAATTCACTAGAATGACTATCAGAACTCAGGAAACCTCCATATTTAGGGTTACAGTTTTATTATAAAGGATACAAATGAGGACTAGGCAGATGAAGAGTCGTGTAGGTTGAGGTCTGGGAAGGTATTCAGTGCAGAGCTACCACGCTTTCTCCTTGCAGAATCAGGGCACATCATCCTCTCAACACGCGTTTCCCAATCATGAAGGTCACCAGAGGCTGGTGTCTTGAGATTTTACTAAGGTCCATTATAGAAGCTTGATTGACTGGATCATCAGCTACATAATTGAACTAATATCCAGTCCCCCTCCCCTCCCTGGAGGTTGGGCTTGTATTACCTGGCTCAAAGCCCAACCCTTGAATCACATGGTTGATCTAATCATGTGATTGGCCCCCATCCTGAGTCATCTTCTTAACATAAACCCCAGTGTGGCCTAAGCACCCACCTTGAATACAGAGATACATCTATCACTTGAGAAATTCCAAGGTCCAAAAAGTCCCCTCAGAATTCCAGGAACAAAGGCTAGCCCAGTACTTTATTATATGACAGTCCCTATTTGCACATTCGTTTTAATTTTCTTGATGTATAAATGTTTCTATGTTTTTGGATTGTTCTTTTAATTGGTTACAATATCTGCTAAGTTACTCGTTTTGAATCATTTTTTATTTATATTTTTATTCATTTTAGAGAAGAGGGGGGGTAGGGAGGAGGAACAGGAAGAATCAACTCCCATATGTGCTTTGACCAGGCAAGCCCAGGGTTTCAAACTAGTGACTTCAGCATTCCAAGTCGACGCTTTATCTACTGCACCACCACAGGCCAGGCCGTTTTGAATCTTAAAACTTAGGTATCTGCAACAGGGGGACAGTTAGAAATGATCTTGGACCATCCCTTTATTTTGTAGTCAATAACTTAATGCCCAAAGGTGACAAGTAAAGTGCTCTTGGGCCTCACAGGTAGGGCTGACCCGGGATTGGAATTTCTGCTTTCCGACTCTTATGTTATAGTTGTAGGAGAGAAACAATAATTTTACCTCTATATTTCTAGGTTATTTGCTAAGACCCCTCTAATAAAAGACAGACCAGTAAGAGAAAAACAAACTGAAATTTAATAACATGTCTGGCTTCTGTACACATGGGAGAGACCCAGGAAAACAGTAATTCTCCAAAATGGCCCAAGATAGCACTTTCAATATCATCCCCAGCCAAAGAGAAAAGGTGTAGAGGCCAGGGGGATCAGTTATGGGAGGTGACCAGGAAAAGGGTAAGGTTGTTATGCAGACTTAAGTCCTGCTTTCTCCATTGATAAGAGTTTCTAGAAATTTACAGTCGTCATCCTTTTATGTTACAAGGAGGGAAACACCCTTATCAATGGAGATTTCCCTCATAAATGTGTATTTCTCTCATGAAAGGGCAACTTCTACTTGGTTTTCAGAGATTATTCTGTGTCTGCTATTCCCTAAAAATAATCGGCTCAACGATCCCTATGCCCAAGAGACACATTTTGGGGTGGCATATTCTTCTCCCCTTCATGTTCTTCAGCACCATGTATACCACAAAGCCAGGCCCTCTTTTCTCCTCCCTACATTCTCTGCACATGCTTGGCGCCCCAAAGAGAAGGCCATCCAAGCTGGTGTTTACAAGAATTAGGAACTCTCTGCTTCTCTTGTTTGACTTCCTTTACATTAAGAACCACTTGGGAATGAGTGTGGGGCCTTGTCCCACGTTTACCTGCATTGCCCAACACAACTGCACTGGCATTTGGGGTGTGCTCAGTAGAAAACTCTTTATAAATACATAATGATACACAATACATAAGTACACAAATAAATAATAGCAAGTAATGATAATGAGCACTCATAGGACAGTAGTGGTATGTCTACAAGTCCTTTTTCTTGTGTTATCATATGTAAAACTCACAGCAATTCCACATATTACATACCATTATAATTATTGCTACTTTACAGATGAGGAATCTGAGGCTCACAAAAGTTGAAAAACTTATCAAAGTCATCCAGACAAAAGGTGGTAGAAACTAGCCTGTTTCTTGAGTTAAGCTTTTAACCTCTAAGCTGGCATTTCTCAAACTTGAGTGGTCATCAGACTCTCCCAGAGAGCATATTAAAAGCACCTAGGGTGGGAAGTGAACTTTGTATTTCTACTAAGTTACCAGGGGATAATGATGGCTCAGAGTCCACAGATGGCTGATGCTGTAGACTCTGCTGGCTTCGAGTGGATGAAATGGACACAGGGCAGCAAAACATAGGAAGAAATGTAGGTCAAGTCATAAACACTGAGGGTAATCTTTTTGCATGTCTTCCATTTTGACCAAACAGATGTGAGTGACTCAGGTCTACTCTCCCATCATTTATTAAACATACAAAGGGATTGGGATGGAGCTTGAAATGAAAGGAAGGGATGTCCTCTAGCATTGTTGTAATCTTTCATGAGATGGAAGAAATGCCAGTGAAGTGAGCTCTTTCTGTGCAGATTTCAAAACTGAAATATGGAGTTGTCTCAGAAGCAGAGCATCATGCCAGTTGTACATTCTGAGAAAAGGATTACAGGGAAATAGAAAAAAAAACTCATTTGAAACTCTGCTTTTCTACAGAAGCCTGGGCCAATCAGTATGAAAGTAGTAGACTTTAAGGGAAAAAGTACAGCCATTGTTTACAAGCCCTAGCCTTCTGCAAGACCATAACCCTGGCCTACAGCTGTGACATCATGATCAGCTGCCACTGTGCTGTCCAAGGTCTACACAATCACCCTAGTCTTTCTCAGTTAAGGTGAATGGATCTGGACTGTCAGATTCGACATCAAACACAAGCTGGAAAATACCTTAAACAAGTGTCCATGCTGACCAAGGAGGTATCTTTGGTGAGAGAGTGGCCATTTAAAGTGGTGGTTCTCAAACTTAACTGCAAAATGGCATCACCTGGGGAACTTGTATGACTCCCAAAGCTCAGGCCATAGGCCAACCCAATTAGAACACAGTCTCTGAAGAGGACCCAAGGATTGGCATTTCTGAAGCTTCCCAGATGATCTCCTTGTGCAGCCAGTTTTAAGTCGGTGCTATAAAGCAGCACTTCTAAAATTCTAAATTGCATAGGATTTCCCTGGGGATTGTGCTAAAATGCAGACTGTGACTCAGGAGGTCTGGATGGGGCCTGAGAGTCTGCATTTCTAACAAACTCCTAGATGGTGCTGATGCCGCCTCTATCTCAAGTGTATTTAAAGCAGCTAACATGACTGGCAGAGTTCTGCTGCACTGAATGCAAAGATTTCCTACTGCTAAGCCCAATCTGCTGGCCCAGTGCCTTAGCAAGCACCAGTTAATGTCAGGAGAATGTCAGCTACCCAGCCCCATTCCAAGTGTTAATATCCTGTCTCTGGTGGGGAGTCAGGACGCTCCCGAAACAGCTGCAGTTCTAGTGTCTCATGCTTAGGCTCACTACATGAAAGGTGCCAGGATTTCCTAGAACAGCATATATGTGTCCTTCTGGATAGACCACTGGATTCATTAAACCCTCAGAAATCCTATGCTTAGCACTGCTCAGTGAAATCAGTTTTCAGAAAACAGGATAGTCTTCCATATGATGTGCCTTGGGTTAAGCCTTGCTAATGATTTTCTGAGTAATCAGGCATTTCCCTCTCCCTCCACCACAGAAATTCTGCAAAATATGATTTGTGTTGGGCATATCTTTCCTCTTTCATCCCATGCTATTACTGTTCACCAAATCTGATCATTTACCTAACTAATCTATTGATCACAGCCTCCTCTGCTGTAAGGTGTGGTCCTATAACTTGGTTTCAGCCAATGGTGGGTAGTAGAAATGACATGTGTCACATGCAGACGTGGCCCATGAAAACCTCACCCCATATGATCTTCCAAGCACTTGCCTCTCTGCCAACGTGGTACAAATGAGCTTAGCAATTTGGGAGCTATGTATTGCAGATGGCAGAGGCACATGGCGGAAGGGAAGCTTCCTGCCAGTCAGGAACACCTCTCTGATTTTATGTAGAAATACACTTCTTTCATGTGCAAGCCATTCCACATTGTGTGATTTGTTACAGTAGCTAGCCATATTTTACTTAATATACTATGCAACAATTACAATTCCATTTTCCTGCCAAAGCAGAACTTGGGGATATTTGGAAAGAACTATGAGGCCCTGGCTGGATAGGTTGGTTGGAGGATTGTCCTGCAAGCATAGAGGTTGCCGGTTCAATCCCTAGTCAGGGCACATATAGGAACAGATCGATGTTCCTCTCTCTCTCTCTCTCTCTCTCTCTCTCTCTCTCTCTCTATCTCTCTCTCTCTCTCTCTCTTTCCCCACCTCTCTATAAAAACAATAAAATAAACATTTAAAAAAAAAGGAAAGAAAGGACCACAAGTCATTAAGGACACACTGTGTGACCCCCATCCCATCCTGGAGAGCAAGATATTTGTTGCAGGAGTTAAAGGAACTCTTTTCCTCTTCATAGATCCCTTTCTTTATGCCTCTCTGCTGCTAGACTGTTGTGATGGGGCTTGGGAGGGACCCCCTCCTAAGGGAAGAGATACAGGAGCCAAGGAAAGAGAAAGAAAAAGAAAAGATAATCACTTAGGTCTGCTTCTCACCTTGGTTTTAACAATGAGAATGATGAAAAGACAGATTCACACATTGTCCAAATAACCTCAGCAAAGGATACAAGGCAGAAACAATAACCATGATGATGATGGTGACAATGAGAACTAACACTATTAAGGGTTTAACACATGCCACCAGAGTTATAAAATTTTATACACATCACTGCATTTGTTCTTTAGAACAACCTTATTATTAAGTAGTATTAATATCCTCATTTTTCATTTTTTAAAAGATTTTTATTATTGATTTTAGAGGGAGAAGAGAGAAAAAAGCAGCGGGGGGAGGAGAGGCTATATGCCTTGACCCGGCAAGCCCAGGGTTTCCAACTGGCGACCTCAGCATCCCAGGTTGATGCTTTATCAACTGTACTACCACAGACCAAGCTATCCTCATTTTTCAACAGCAAAAATAAAGGCCCAGAGAGATTGACTTGACCACTCTGCAAATGGCAGAGCCAAGACACAAACCCAGGTCTCACCCTCTTGCCAATCATACTGTGCTGTTTCAGGGTCTGGGAGACGAGATACCACCGCCAGTGAAATGGATGCAAGTGTCTGTAGTTGTTCCTGTCTCTCAGTAATGACACTGCAGCTGAAAAGAGCAGGGATCTGGCGGAATCAGGGAACCCCAACAACTGGGGGACCCTCAACACATGTGGCATAGTCATAAGAAGGAGCCCTTGGGTAGCTCCCATCTGGCAAACTACAGAGTCTATTTTTCACCACTGCAACTGGCTAAGACCCAACATAACACATTTACCTCATGTAAACTCTAAATCAGGGGTAGTCAATCTTTTATACCTACCGCCCACTTTTGTATCTCTGTTAGTAGTAAAATGTTCTAACCACCCACCGGTTCCACAGTAATGGTGATTTACAAAGTAGAGAAGTAAGTTTGTTTTATAAAATTTATAAAGCAGAGTTACAGCAAGTTAAAGCATATAATAATTACTTACCAAGTACTTTATATTGGATTTTCACTAAGTTTAGCAGAATAAATCTTTATAAAACAACTTACTATAGTTAAATCTATCTTTTTATTTATACTTTGGTTGCTCTGCTACCACCCACCATGAAAGCTGGAACTCCCACTAGTGGGCAGTAGGGACCAGGTTGATTACCACTGCAAATGAATGAATGAATGATGAATACATCAGAAAGGCTTGATTACTTCTATGTCTGTTCCCTTACACTTGTAACTTATCTGTATTCTCATAGTATTTAAATTTTATTATCTTGAAACAGTTTAATTATACAGGCAAAAAGTATTGCAATATATAAGTATATTTGAGGAGACTAAGGTGCAAATCTGTGTACCTATAATCATGCCGGAGATAGAGAACATTTCAGGATTTTTGAAGTGCTCTGTGTGTCCCTCCCCACTATCATATTTTTCTATTCTTCCACCTCCAAAAGATATTCAAAATTACAACTAGTGCTCGACTTACGACCACAATTGGTTATGACAGACCAGTCATAACACAATTTGGTCATAAGTTGAGTAGGCTATATGTACAGTACTGTGAAATGATGTTATAAAAATCTTTAAGTCATATTTTATCATAATTTTCTTTCATTATTGTTATATATCATAATTTTCTCTGTTCAATTTATGCCATTTGTAGCATCTCTACACCATTTTGTTTCTTATTTTTACATTCGTCAGGTTTAAGTAAAACACTGCTTTACCAGTACAACTGGTTTAATATTTGCAAAAACAATCTCCTCATGGTAGACATCTTGGGAGGGGTTGGATGAAAAATATTCAAGACACAAAACACAAATTGCTGTACCGAGTCTGGGATAACAGTTGAAATGGTGCACGCAGAGATGGTAGTGCTGCCGGAAGCTGGTCCGCACTGTCGTACGCCCAGCTGGGCAACGCTTGCGCTGCCAGACGGGGAGCAGAAGTGGCTAGCGATTGTGGTTAAAGTTGAATGGTCGTAAGTTGCATAGGTCTTAAGTCGATCAATATTTGTTAGTCATCCCCTTGCTTTCTTTTTTTTGCCTTCCTTACTCCAGGGTTTCTCAACAGCAGCACTACTGACATTTTGGATGAGAAAATATTTTGTCATAGGAGTCTGTCCTATGCTATTATGAGTAGAATTATACCTCTGTCAAAAAAGATATATTGAATTCCTAATTCTCAGATCCTCAAAAGTAACCTACATTGGAAATAGGGTAGATGTAATTAGTTAATAGGATGTCAGAGTGAGTCTTTAATCCATTATAATGGGTATCATACAACTTGACATGAATGGAATTGTACTCCATCTGTTCTTCTGTGACTTGCTATTTTTTGATCAGTGTGATGTATTTGAGATTTACCCAGGTTGGTGTGTGTAGCTGTAGTGTACTCATTTGCTCTGTTGTATGCCTCTCGCCCTACCCTTCCAAAGAAGAAAAGGTGGAGACAGGGAGATTTCTGAGCTGCCTCTTCTGTATTGTGGATTGATTTCTTATTCACCCTAAATCTAAGGGAAAAGCTCTTCAGGGCTTTAGTTTTATGGAGGGTTTTCCTGTGAAGGGCTCCATCCACCTTAGTATTCCCTAGCCTTTATTTTCTGCTCCCTGGGGCCCATGTAGTCTCTAAAACAGAACTTGAGGGGGTCATCAATCACCCTCAGTGTGAAAGCCACAGGAGCCCTTCTCAGGTCCTGGGATGCCCAATGTCCCTTTCCCTTAGTCTTTGTAGCAGGGGTCAGGAATCATTTTGGCTGAGAGAGCCATGAACGCCACATATTTTAAAATGTAATTTCATGAGAGCCATACAATGACCCGTGTACATAACACATTATCCAATAAAAATTTGGTGTTGTCCCGCAGGACAGCTGTGATTGGTTCCAGCCACCCACAACCATGAACATGAGTGGTAAGAAATGAATGGATTGTAATACATGAGAATGTTTTATATTTTTAATGTTATTATTTTTTTTAATTAAAGATTTGTCTGAGAGCCAGATGCAGCCATCAAAAGAGCCACATCTGGCTCACGAGCCATAGGTTCCAGACCCCTGCTTTGTAGATTTCTTTCTTTCTTGACAGCCTGGCAGTGCATTTGAATAGCTCATTTCTTCAAGATTGTCAGAAATGAAGTGTGCTTTTTCTCTTCCAGAAAAGAAGAGAAGCAATTCTTGGAAATGTATTGATCAGGCTGGTAAACCTTAAGAAATTTTGGAGTTGAACATTAAAACATCTTGAGAAACAGTATGCTGATAGCTGACCATCATCTTTCTCAAAGCACAGAGAAAGAAATACTGTACCATCTTATAGAAGATTGCCCCTCCAGCATTACCTAAACCACTGCATCACTTCATTCCCTGTCATTATTTCACTAATTCCACCATTAAGCGTACATTCATCCCTGAGCCTAGTTCCAGAAGAATCTCCTTTCGGTTGCAGGGGTCCCCAAACTTTTTGCACAGGGGGCCAGTTCACTGCCCCTCAGACCGTTGGAGGGCCACCACATACAGTGCTCCTCTCACCGACCACCAATGAAAAAGGTGCCCATTCCGGATGTGTGGCGGGGGGCCGGATAAATGGCGTCAGGGGCCGCATGCGGCCCGCGGGCTGTAGTTTGGGGACGCCTGGGAGAATCAGAAACCTTGAGCTTGGAAGCATCATCTGCATTCTTAGGCTGAACTTTTTAATATTGCATGGCCCTTTGGCATTCTATTAAGATTTCTAGGGCCATTCTATAATTTCTGGGTCCAGTGATTTTCCTATAGAAATTTCACTATTATTACTAATGAGGTTGGCCACACGATATTGCCAGAAGCCAGCTCTGAGGCAGTCTTTCCCATTAATAAATTTAAATACAAGTGTGAGGCAAACTTTTACACAAAATGAAAAAAAGACAGGTTGGGAAGGGGGAATGACTGTCAATGTTCTGACATATTCCAAATGCCAAAGCCCACAAATCTGATTTCTACTCTGCTGGTTTATGTGCATTTCTGTGAGAGGTCAGCTTCTTAAGAAACACCTGCTACCTGACCTGGGACTCTCTGAGATTTCTTTTGGGGTTGATTAGACCTCATGGCTATTTAGATAGAACCTCAAGTTGAATTCAATGTCACATTTAACTCCTGTCTTAGAGGTCCCCTTCTCACCCTTGCACATCAGCCAGTAAGCAGATGATGGTTATCTTTTCTCCCCAGCTTTATGAAGGTATAACTGACAAAATGATAAGATATTTAAATTTGGCTCATGGCTATACTTTGCTCATCACTTGATAAAGGCAGCAAAAGCCCAGTTCCTCACAGGGAGAATTTGACACGAAAAGCCTTGCTCACAATCGTAGAAGAAATAGTACCAGGTGGTCAGGGCTTTTAGGTTCAGAGAATTCGAAATGTAGGTAAGGATTATTAAGGAAGGAGGCTCTGGCTTCCAGCTCACTGAATCAAAGCCCTGAGGATAAACCAGTAGATTCCCCAAACAGAGAGGGGTTTTCATGTTGTCTGTTAAGGTTGCACTATCTGAAAGTGCTGAGATTTGACCATTATTGACAAGCAAAAACAGCAGCTTCACATAACTAAATTTACATATATGCAGAATCAAGAATAATAATGGTTAGGTGGCATTGAATGTTTACTGTACTCTTGGCACTGGGCTAATATTTTACATGCATTTCTTTATTTATTTTTCAAATTAAACCTGTAAGGTAACTGTTATTATTGGCATTTTCCCCAATAAGGAAATAGAAATGTAAACTGTTTGCATACTTGGAGCATTTACCATGAAATATATAATTTTTGTTTTGTTTTTTAAAAGCACCCCTGCTTAATTAATAAGCTTTATATTCCATTCCCATGTTTATTTGGTAATTTATAAATACTACTGGAAGAATGTGTTTGAGTCATTACATTTCTCTGCATGATGAAAAAAAGTGTCTAAGCCTAGGATATCAATGTATATTTAGCACAGATATTTTCTCACAGTTCAGTTATTTATTAATAGGTTTCTGTGTCGTATTAGAGATTACAGACTGACCCAATACCATCAACGTATATATACTCCAGTTTGAAGCAGAAATATAGATTATGCTACTAACATCTACTTCCATAAGGTTGATGAATGGATTCCATAAAATTCTAAGCTTTTCAAAGAGTCTTTATACATTTTCTGTCATGCTGAATTTGTATGGGGGCATAATATTTAAATCTATTATAAAATCTATTCTCTGAAAAGAAAGAGAAATAAAAATTCCCCTTTTGCCCTAGAGCCAAAATAGTAAGTTAGAAAAAGTTACTAAAGCATTTCAGATGTTAGCCTTATGGACCTTCACATAGAGGATGGTGAACCTTAGATTTTTCAAAGAACATTTATGATGAAAGGATTCTGTACTACTCTAAGACTGACAGTGTCTATCAAAACGTCAAGCATTTACATTTTGTAAAATAGCTAAGAGGGCAATCTGGGGCATAACTGCTCAAGAAGAAGGTTCTGGAGTGCATAAGTTTCCTCCAGCAAGTTTCAAATGATGCCATTGAGTTATATTTTCATTTATGTGTTAACACAACCACAGGAGGCAGGGTTCCATATTTAACAAAACTTGAGGACTTGTATTGTTCTCAGATAAATGCTTCCTCTTTTGATAGACCTCAGAAGGAGAATGAAAAGAAAAAGTATATTTGAAGGAGTATTAAAATGGAATTTTATAAGTAAGATATAAAAGACTAAGGATTTTTCTCTTCAAGATTTTGAATGAGACTACAGTTATACAATATTTTAGATGAAATAAAGCATTCAAGTTAATTAAAGTTCTGGTTCCTAGAACTTTCACAAGATACATATTATTAAGGAATAGGGATTTAGGAAGGTAATATTAATGCTAGTCTTAAATAGAGTCTAATAACTAATGTTATTGAGTTCTTGCTATGTGATAATCACTTTAGAACATTATCTCTTTCAATTTAATATTATATATTGTTAAACATGGTTTCATTGGAAAATATACTTTAGCCTGACCAGGCAGTAGTGCAGTGGATAGAGTGCCAGCCTGGGATGCTAAGGACCCAGATTCAAAACCCCGAGGTCACTGGCTTGAGCATGAGCTCATCCAGCATGAGCACAGGGTCAATGACTTGAGTGTGGGATCATAGACATGACCGCATGGTAGCTGGCTTGAACTTAAAGATCACTGACTTGAAGCCCAAGATCTCTGGCTTGAGCCCAAGGTCGCTGGTTTGAGCAAGGGGTCACTGGCTCGGTTGGAGCTTCCCTGTCAAGACATATAAGAGAAAGCAATTGATGAACAACTAAAGTGCTGTAACTACGAGCTAATGCTTCTCATCTCTCTTCCTTTCTGTCTGTCTTTCTCTCTCTTGCACTAAAAAAAAAGAAAGAAAAATATACTTTAATTTCTCCTTGTGCTTGAAAAAGATAAGATAGACTGATTGATAGAGACTTCCAAGTGATAAAATTGTCTCTAAGTAAACTTATTATAAGTAATGAAGAAGAGAAGAAAAATATTGACAATAGAACTACATAAAAATTAAAATGGCAGATCTGTTTAAAAGTAAATGTATTTTAGCTCAATTATTCTAATCTTTTTCAATTTGACAGGTAGCCTCTGTGAACCACCAAGGAAACTGATACCATAAAGTACATACAAATAAAATGTACATTAATACTTACAGCATCTGGTGAGGGTGGATTAGATGATTAAGATCGACCTTCCTGTTGGGATATAAAGACTTTTTACAAATAAATAGAAGACAGACAATGAAAGGGGAAAACAGGAAAACCACCTGCCTAGGCACATCCCAATAGAAGAAATTTAAATGGTCAATATCATATGGAAAGATGCTCAACCTCATTGGCTGTTAGGTAAATACAAGTTGAAATCACAAGATGCCATTAGCTATGGAACAGAGTGGAAAAAATAGAACATCTGATAATTCACATATATCAGAAGGGCAAAAATTTTAGAAATATATGGCAATGCTAAATACAGGGTGGAGCAAAATAGGTTTATAATTGTGACTATGCAAAATAGTTTTATTTTTGAATTGTTATTTATTATCTATTAATTATTGTATTATTTTCAATATGAACAACTATAAACCTACTTTTGCTCCACCCTATATTAACAAGGATGTGGAGCAATAAAAATTATCACGCCCTGTTGATAGACTATACATTGTACAATCACTATTGAATAATGTCTAACAATAAAGATGAAAATGTGTACAGTCCATGACCTAGCAATTCCATTTCTGGTTGTCTAAATCCCATAGAAATACATGCTTACATACACTAGAAAACTTGCCCTAAACTGTTTCTGACAGTAGAAGCTCCAAACAAGAACAACTCAATAGAAGAACTGAAAAACAAATGGGGGTAGGTCCATACCATAGTATACTAGAGAGTAAGGAAATGAATAAATTACCCCATTCATGAAACAGCATGGACAAATCTTGTGTGTGTGTGTGTGTGTGTGTGTGTGTGTGTGTGTGTGTGTGTTAGAGACAGAGAGAGACAGGGACAGAGAAAGAGACAAACAGGGACAGTTGGACAGGAAGGGAGAGAGAGGAGAAGCATCAATTCTTTGTTATAGATCCTTATTTGCTCATTGATTGTGTTCTCATATGTGCCTAGACTGGGGGGCTACAGCAGAGCTAGAGACCCCTTGCTCAAGCCAGTAATCTTGGGCTCAAGCCAGTGACCATGGGATCACGTCTATGATCCCACACTAAAGCCAGTGACCCCACACTCAAGATGGTGAGCCCATGCTCAAGCTCGATGAACCCATGCTCAAGCCAGTGACCATGGGATCACGTCTATGATCCCACACTAAAGCCAGTGACCCACACTCAAGATGGTGAGCCCATGCTCAAGCTCGATGAATCCATGCTCAAGCCAGTGACCATGGGATCACGTCTATGATCCCACACTAAAGCCAGTGACCCCACACTCAAGATGGTGAGCCCATGCTCAAGCTCGATGAACCCATGCTCAAGCCAGTGACCTCAGGGTTTCAAACCTGGGTCCTCTGTGTCTCAGGCTGATGCTCTATCCCAGGGGTCCCCAAACTTTTTACACAGGGGGCCAGTTCACTGTCCCTCAGACCATTGGAGGGCCAGACTATAAAAAAACTATGAATAAATCCCTATGCACACTGCACATATCTTATTTTAAAGTAAAAAACAAAACGGGAATAAATACAATATTTAAAATGAAGAACAAGTAAATTTAAATCAACAAACTGACCAGTATTTCAATGGGAACTATGCTCCTCTCACTGACCACCAATGAAAGAGGTGCCTCTTCCAGAAGTGCGGTGGGGGCTGGATAAATGGCCTCAGGGGGCCGCATGTAGCCCACGGGCCATAGTTTGGGGACCCCTGCTCTGTCCACTGCGCCACTGCCTGGTCAGGTGCATGGATAAATCTTAAGCACAGAAGATGAGTTAAAGAAGCCAGGCTACATACTGTATGATTCCATTGATACATATTTCCAAAATAGGCCAAATTAAACCATTATTATGCAGTATGATAACACTAATATAACAGTATATTATTATTTATAATACATACACACACGCTAATTATGTAGTACAATCCCAAAGAAGCGAAAACATCAATATAATGAATAGGGGGCAGAAGTGGTTCAATGTTTTGATCCATAGAGAAGACACACTGGTGTTTTTCAATAATATTTTAAATTAAATATTTATGTTTTATGCACATTTTGCATGTTGATTTACAAGATGAAACAGTAAAAAAACTTATTTTACAAAGATAAATTTCTTTATGCCATAAATATTAAATGGATGCCTAAGTGTAACTGGGCCTGTGCTAGAGATAGTGCCTAGGTGAGCCAAAAGAGAAGACAGTCTTAGGCAGTTTCATTTCTTTTATTTAGTTAGAGTTATCAACAGAAATAGGACTGGAAAATGCTCCAGTTAGAGATGAAAAGAACAGAAAATTAGGTGACTGAATAGAGCCAAAAACTGTAAATGGCTCCTGAAACCTCTTATATCTAGGAGGAAACTTAATCTGCTAATGAATTTCTCAGGTTTGAGCTCTATCCACAAGCTTGTTTGAAAATTGCTTGGCTTCTCTCTCCAGTTCTTTGTGCTCTTTCCACATTGCTTATCAGGGTGTTTTTTTTTTTAATTTCCTTAAACTACTGACCAAGCACTTATAACATTTATTATTTGGAGGAAAAGAGAAGAAATCAAATTCAATTCATTTGAAAGTCCCTAAGTGTTAGAGCCTATGGGGTAAATACAAAAATCAAACTTGAAAACTTCTGACCTTTCACTCACTGATGTTATGTTGAAAGCAATTACATGAATTTTTATTTCTAGCCCAGAAAAGAAAAAAAACAACAACAAAACACTCGGCCACAACTGTATTTCTTCCAAACAGCTTACTGTGTCATATTTGACAGCTTTCTCTACTGCTGTAATTTATAACCTTGAGTATGACAACAGATTTTTCAACAAAGGTTGTGACTCTTGACTTAAGAAGTGTAGAAGTTGAATCCTGAACAAGGGAGTAGGTCTTTAGTCAGAATGTACTTGTACATCAACCAGTATAGTGGCTAGAAGAACAGGGTAGCAATGAACCATAACAGACTGAAATTTTTTTCTGTGTGTGTGTGTGTGTGTGTGTGTGTGTGTGTGTGTGAGAGAGAGAGAGAGAGAGAGAGAGAGAGAGAGAGAGTGAGAGACAGAGAGAGAGACAGAGGGACAGACAGGGACAGGCAAACAGAAAGAGAGATGAGAAGCATCAATTCTTCGTTGCGACACCTTAGTTGTTCATTGATTGCTTTCTCATATGTGCCTTGACTGGGTGGCTACAGAAGACCGAGTGACCCCTTGCTCAAGCCAGCAACCTTGGGCTCAAGCTGATGAGCCTTGCTCAAACCAGATGAGCCCACACTCAAGCTGGCAACCTCGGAGTTTCGAACTTGGTCCTCCATGTCCCTATTCAACGCTCTATCCACTGCACCACCGCCTGGTCAGACTAAAATTTTCTTGAGAGTGATAGAAAAGACCAAATCTGAATGCAAATACCTGAATTAAAGCCAGCAAGCATGTGTTCAACCACAGCAGTAAGGAAAGAGTGGGCAGTCAAGAAACTTGGAACAGATTTAATTGTCATGTAGATTATGAATAGAGTATGACTACCGAGATAAAATGACTCTTATCTCTGTTTAAATACTACTTTGCTATATGCTGCTTAAATATAGTTGAAAAACATTCTCTGGAAAGCTTAGTAACTTTGAATCTTTTCAGAAAAGCATATACACTATCTACATTAAGTGTGTGAATCCTCTATGGTTGCCAAGAGACCACAGCATTTAAATTAGTTCTACCTTCAAAGGGCAATGTTATGGCCTGGCCTGTGGTGGCACAGTGGCTAAACTATAACTGGAATGCTGAGGTCGCCATTCAAAACCCTGGGCTTGTCTGGTCCTCCCCTCTCCTCTCTCTCTCTTTCTCTCTATTCTCTCTCTCTAAAAATGAATAAATAGGGGCCCTGGCTGGTTGGCTCAGTGATAGAGTGTTGGCCTGGCGTGCAGGAGTCCCAGGTTTGATTCCCGGCCAGGGCACACAGGAGAAGCGCCCATCTGCTTCTCCATCCCTCCCTCTCTCCCTCCTCTCTGTCTCTCTCTTCCCTTCCTGCAGCCAAGGCTCCATTGGAGCAAAGTTGGCCCAGGCGCTGAGGATGGCTCCATGGCCTCTGCCTCAGGCGCTAGAATGGCTCTGGTCACAGCAGAGCAACAGCCCAGCTGGATAGAGCATCGCCCCCTGGTGGGCAAGCCGGGTGGATCCCGGTCGGGTGCATGCGGGAGTCTGTCTGACTGCCTCCCCAATTCCAACTTCAGAAAAACACAAAATAAATAAATAAATAAATAAATATGAATAAATAAAATCTAAAACAAAAAATAAATTAAAAAAACAACAAAGGGCAATGTTAGGAGAAAAAACTCATTTTCTCTTTGTTGGGAAAAAGAGGTATGCAGTCTAATGTGTAACAGTATATAATATCACTATTTTTCTCAGGATTTGTTTGTATGTTACTGGAAATAATTTTTACAACCATGTGTCTATGTTGTTCAAGAGTCAACTGTGCTTTGTTTGATATTAATATAGCCATTCCAGATTTCTTTAGTTTAGTGTTGTCATAATATATCTTTTCTATACTTCTACTTTTAACCTATTTGTATTTTTATTTATTTATTATTATTTTTTGCGAGAAAGACAGAGTGAGGGGACAGACAGGGACAGACAGATAGGAAGGGACAGAGATGAAAAGCATCAACTCGTAGTGTGGCACTTTAGTTGTTCATTGTTTGCTTTCTCAAATATGCCTTGACCATGGGTTTCCAGCTGAGCCAGTGACCCCTCCTTGCTCAAGCCAGCAACCTTGGACTCAAGCCAGTGACTTTGGGCTTCAAGTCAGCAACCTTAGGGCTCAAGTCAGTGACCCTGGGTCATGTCTATGATCCCACACTCAAGCCAGCAAACCTGTGCTCAAGACAATGACCCCATGCTCAAGCTGGTGAGCCTGCGCACAAGCCAGCAACCTCGGGAGTTTTGACCTGGGTCCTGGTCCTCAGCATTGTAGGTCAATACTCTACCTACTGTGCCACCATCCAGGCAGGCTATATTTTTATATTTAAAGTGAGTTTCTTGTAGGCAGAATATTGGGTCTCAATTGTTTATTTAATCTGATGATTTTTGTCTTCTAATTGGAGTGTTTAGACTATTTACATTTAATGTAAATATTTTAATGTTTGGGGTTAAATCTATTATTTTTTCATTCTTTAATATTTGATTCATTTATTTTCTTTTGCCAGAGCATAATAATGTTATTTTATATAAAGTTTGAAATATTAACTACAGCTCTTATTCCTGACAAAACAAAAATAAAGATAAATTATTTGAAAATACATTATTTGAAATTACAAAAGTAACCAAGAATAAAACTTAGAAAAGTAACTATCAAGCATTGTATGTAAAATATGGGGGGGAAGTGAAGGATGGTGTATGAGATAATTCTCATAATTTATAAAAGTTGTCAATAAAAATTATCTTAATTTGTTAAGGTGAGAATATTATTCAGAGTTATAGAAATTATCACTAGAAGAACTAAAAATACAAATAAAGAGTTCCATCAGGGGGTATTATTGGGTATGCAGGGAGAGGCAAGACAACATTCTTTTTCTTTATAAGTTTGCCTATTTACTATGCTAATGCTTTAGTTCAATCATTTTTTAAAGGATTTTATTTATTGATTTTAGAGAGAGGAGAGAGAAAGAGAGAAAGGGAAGGAGACAGAAAAAGGGATGAGGAGCAGAGGGAGGAGCAGGAAGCATCAACTCGTAGTATTGCTTCTTGTATGTGCCTTGACTGGACAAGTCCAGGGTTTCGAACTGATGACCTCAGCAGCATCTGAGGTCAGTGCTTTATCCATTGCGCCACCACAGGTCAGGCATTATTAGTTCAACCATTTTTAAAATCAAAACTAGATATTGTAGAAAGTAGGAAAGTTAACTATGAAATATTGAGACTTTTAAGTAATATTAAGGGCCTTTCTAAAATTATTGTGTTCTAGAAAAAAAAAATGGAAGGAAACCTCACTTTGGGAACCAAACGTAGAAAGTATGCCCTAGTGAGACCGAGTGTTCTTTTGAATCAACTTTCTTTCACTGGGTTGACAAAAGAGACATCATCTAACAGAAAGAGTTTCAGAATTACCCGTGGAACTCAGAATCATCCCCATCAGCGTTTAAGCCAGAGCAAACAACTGTGACCAAGAGATGTTAAAGCACAGCATGGACAAGAATGGGTTTATCTCCCACAACCAGGCTCTGGGAGCTCGCACCAAATGATTCATCAACCATGCAGTAATACAAATTTGCACTCACTTATCACGTTAGGCTGGGGTGGAGTTCCTGTGTTTGACTTTTTTTTATCCTTAACTGTAATTGTATGTCCTTCTCATAAACACTATGATTTTTACTGCTCCTTAAGATTTATCTGCCATGCAGAACTGATTTTCCCCTACTCGCACATCTCTTCTCCAAATTACTCCCATTATCTCAACACAGTTTGTTTAGTTGTTCCTATAAGCAGTTCTTCTATTTTAGATGATAAGATATTATCTACCTAGCCAAAGTATATTCCTGATATAAGCAAAATACATGTACAGAAATAACTAGATTAGTGTCCATACAAATCTAAATCATCAAAAGCAAAGGAAAAACCATTCCATTGCCAGTTTCAGCTTTGTATATCTCAGTAGGGTTTAACTTTTCTCTTCGTACCTCTCTCTCACTTTATGAGTGCCTGAGTAGTACATAAGGTAACCATGGCTACTGGAATGAAACCTCTTCGTGTGTGAAGACAGAGGCTGAATATGTTTGAAGTGTGAGTTATATTTCTATATCTTAAGATTGTTTAACAAATTGGACTTGTCTCCACTGTTCCGCTTCAAATGGCTTTCGTCATTATTTGAAAGGTATGTACTTCTTCATCTGAAGAACCTGCTGGTTTAATACTTGTAACACATCCTTGATATCATATTTAGAGAAAATTTTCCTCCTGTTCTATTGCCTGATGTTTTCCCCTCCACGGAATTCATTTCCAAGTAAATAGCCTAAGAAGTGGTTTTATGAGCATTAAACAAGTAATTCCTTGGTACATTAGTTTGGTAGCACTTGGTAATAGCTTATGGGAAGAAAAACAATTCTCAAGGTTGATATAGTCTACTCCAGGGAAAACAAGTTTTTAGCCATAGATTCTCTAAAAGCAGGCAGCTGGACATTTACTTAATAAAAATACTTAAAAAGTGCCTGATCAGGCGGTGGTGCAGTAGATCGAGCATCGGACTGGGGTGCAGAGGACCCAGGTTCGAGACCTCGAGGTCGCCAGCTTGAGCGCGGGCTCATCTGGTTTGAGCAAGAGCTCACCAGCTTGGACCCAAGGTCGCTGGCTAGAGCAAGGGGTTACTCGGTCTGCTGAAGGCCCACGATCAAGACATATATGAGAAAGCAATCAATGAACAACTAAGGTCTCGCAACGAAAAACTGATGATTGATGCTTCTCATCGCTCTTTGTTCCTATCTGTCCCTGTCTATCCCTCTCTCTGACTCTCTCTCTGTCCCTGTAAAACAATAAAAAAAGAGAATGGCTCAATAAAGCCAATTTAAAAAATACTTAAAAAGTAATGATCTTTGAGTATCAGATAGTATACTATGTAAGGGACATAAATTTTCTCATTTCTCAGACTCATATCAATCTTGCACAGAAGATTTTGTCATTCACTTTAAACATCCCAACTAATAAGTCCCAGAGACTGAAGTCTGAGACTGTTCCAATGTATTGCTTACTGCACTGTTTAAAAAAATATATTAAATACCAACTTTTGTAGTAGGTCGTTTTGAGGCATTGTGATCTTTTTTTAAAAAAAACATATCCTTGAGAGATTATATCTATTATCTATCTCATTATGTTATGGTAGACTTTGCCTCCCAAGTTAATTTTTTATGTTCTGCTCATTAAATGCAGATAAATTATAATAAATGGCCATTACTTGTCTTGATCTTGTTTCATCTTCTATTACTATATAAACTATTGAATGTGTTTTGTTGTCATTTTGAGGGAAGTGGTATATCTAAGAAGTAGTACTTATTAAACCAGTGATTACTGATATATTGGTAAGACTTTGCGCTACTACCGTGCCTTTTCTTTTTTTAAAGAACTCAAGGTATCAAGAAATGATGTTATCTCAGCTTAGTCCACAGCTAGCTTAAACTTGGGTCTAACCTCAATTTCTTCATTCATAAAAGACAGGTAGCAATACCAACCTTGCTGGGTTTTGTGAGATTAGAAATGCAAATGCCCTTGACAAACTTTATATTATTACAATTATTGGTAAATTAGGAAATGCTTTTCTTCGGTTTTATTGTTGTCTCACCATAGTACAATTGAATCATGAATTAAACTGGTGATTCTGTTGCACTTTTCATGAAAACCCAAGAAACCCTGAGATAGTGACAGGTTTTTAAGAAAATTTGACTGCAGTTAGAACTCACCATTTTTCTTCAGATTTAGTCTGAATACTACACCAGGAAAGAGAATTTCAAAGTTTGAGAAAAATCATAAAAGCATCCCCAAAGCCTATAAATATTGAAAGCCAGTATTCTCTTTTAAAACAAAGTATTTTGAAGAAGACAACTGATGACAATCAACACTGCTGTCCAACTACAGAGAACACACACTAAAATAAAAGCATAACATCAGTGTAAACACAGTTAAACCTCAAGGATTAAAGGAGGCCAAGAACTGTCAAGACAATGTCGGCAAAGCCTAAGAAATTTATATTGTCATCAGCTCTGAGACAGTCGTCAGAATTAGGTCAGGAAACTAAAACAATGCCAGAGTTTTTCTCGCTATTCAGTTTCCAACCTGGGATCACAAATATATGTAATTGAGACATCTTAGATGTCTTTGAGTTGTTCAGGAAGAGCGAAAGTCAAAGAATTCCTTTGTCCTTATTTATTCATTTAATCATTTACCTATATTAGTGTGGATGCATACTTATTTGTTTTATATTTTGTGTTATAATCAAACATTACTTTATTTTGTTGCTTAAATTGCTCCTGTTTCAGCCATTGAGAGCATGTTCAGATTGGCTTCTGCAATTCCCAGAATTCCACTGTGATTTAGAAAAAGGAGAAACAAGTGTGGGCGGTGGTGCCTGGAAATAAGGGCAAAGCACTGGACTGGGAATGAGCAGACCTCAGTTCTCGTCTTGCTTTTGAACCAATTGGTTTTATGACTTAGAGCGAATCACTTAGCCTTTCTGAGCCCAGAGACCTAAGGCACTGTAACTCGGTGATCAGCAAGACCTGGAGCCAACCACCTCTACTTACTAGCTGTGTTAGCTTAAGCAAGTCAGTTAACATCTCTGTGTCTT
This sequence comes from Saccopteryx bilineata, assembly GCF_036850765.1. Lineage (NCBI taxonomy): Eukaryota > Metazoa > Chordata > Mammalia > Chiroptera > Emballonuridae > Saccopteryx > Saccopteryx bilineata. The sequence continues at coordinate 136,856,700 of NC_089502.1, read as the reverse complement.
ATTATCTTCCTCTAGAAAACGCGGATGAAAATAGTAACTACCCTACGGTTTCTTGGTTACAACTTGGTTACTAAGTTACAATTTAGGGATGATTTAAGGTTTGAATGAGTCACAGGATATTGTATCTACTCTGTTTAGGACTGTGCCCGAGAAATCATGAGCACAGAATGACATGGTAAAATGAGGACAGTAGAATCCAATCCACCTCACTTTACTTCTTGGGATGCTGTACAAAATGGGAAAAAGTAATATCCTCCATGAAATTGTTGTTGTTGCAATGAACAATAGTAAACAATAACACAGTGTTCTGTATCCACAGTTCATCTTTCTTCAGATTCTCCCCCAACATTTTTTTTTTTTTTTTTTTACTTTTTTAAAACTTTGGGTTTCACTAGCTTTTCCACTAATGTCCTTTCTGTATCCCAGGGCCCCATCCAGTACACCACACAGCATTTAGTTGGCATGTCTCCCTAGGCTCTCTTGTCTGTGGCAGTTTCTCAGACTTTTCTTGATCTTAAGACTCTTGAAGACTACCGGTCAGATATTGTGTAGTGTTCCTCATTTGGGGCTTGTCTGGTGTTTTTTATGGTTTAGACTGAAGATAATAGATTTTGAAGGAAAGAGTGGCAGAGGTGAAGTACCCTTCTCACTTCATCTCATCAGGAAGGAAATATGTTATGAACACATGACTTACCTCTGCTGATATTAACTTTGATGATTTGGATAAGGTATATCTGCTAGTTTTCTTCACCATAATGTTACTATTTTTCCCTTTCCGTTCTTTATGCATTAAAATGAGTCACTAAACCTAGTCCCCACTGGGGTGGGAGTGGAGAGCTAAACTCTACCTCCTGGAGGGAATAGGGAGCTAAATATGTTATTTGGAACTCTTCTGTGTGGAAGGTGTGTCCTTTCTCCCCCTCCCATTCATGTATTATTCAAGTATCAATATGGATGCATGACTATTTTATACTTTGAGTTATATGCTAATACTTTTTGATTTACCTTGTCACTGACACTGTCCCAACTTTGACCATTGGGAGCTTGCACAGGTTGGTCCTTTTGACACGCCCGTGTCCTTCCTTGCTTTCTTGCACTACAAAATAGTCTGGGTTCCTCTTGTTACTCTGTTTTTCCTGCTCCGGTTCTAGAATCAGTACTTTCTCTAAGTTCTCATGACTTTTAGTAGAGAATGGTAGATCCCTGACTCTTAACATGATGGGAACAATGTAGGGTCCTGAACTGAGTCCTGACTCCCAACACAAAGCAGCTGTGTAGCTGAGAAACCTTGTAATTACATTGAGTCTACCTGCATAGTCCAAGATAACCTCCGCACTCAAGAGCATTGATTTAGTCACACCTGCAAAATCCCCTTTTCATGGAAGATAACATTCACACGTTTCAGGGATTAGGATGTGACTTTTTTGGGAACTGCTACTCAGCCACTGTTGCCTTTATTCTTAATATTTCAGGGATTGATTTGTCAAATTAAGAGTTTTGGAGACACTGAAAATGAAGGGAGTGAAAACTCTGGATACTCATTTTCATGAAAAAAATTAGCAATGGTTAATACAATAATTATAATCTTAACTAATAATTAGTTTGGAATTTTGCCAAAAAGGCTTTAGAAATATATGTTTTTAAAGTTGCTCACCACATTTTGCATTCTTTCTCTCTGTCTCTATCTTTTATTTTCTTGACCTTAGAGGTCTCTTTGCCAAAATGAACTCTCACCTCCTTAAGAAAAAAAAAATTTGCAGTTACACCCTCTGTTTTTGTCTTTATAATGTGTTTTCTTCTTTTCCACCAAAAAGTCACATGTCTTTCCTGTGATATTCTCTGGCTCTTATCCAATCTTTTCTTTTTTTTTCTCTGCCAAGCTTTTACAAAGATTTGCATATACAAGTTGTCTCAGTCATTACTCTATAATATTTTACTACAATAAATTATTATACTACATATAATATATAGATATTTATTATTTAAACACTTCTAGTAACTACCTAAAATCTTATTTTCATTTTCTCTATTCTGGTGAAAATATATACTTGAGGCAATCAATGGCATCTTTAACCACCAATACAATAGCCATTTCTGTGTTCTCTCTGGGCATTCGTCACTTTCCATTTAGGGACTCAAATTGCTCCATTTAGGGCGTGCAGACCATGTGTGGTAGATAGCATTACTGTTTGCCAAATATTCACCTCCCCTGCTCCCTGCTCTATTTCCATTGAAGAAGTAGTATTCTTCCAACCTTCCCATGGATGCTGGACTTAAACACTGGAGGGTAAGGAAGGAGCAACAGGGAGTGAGTTCAAAGGCTAGGCCTCAGAGGCCTTGAGGCTTTCTCCCAGCTCTCTGGAAATGTGCATATAGTGACCCGAGGAGAACGTACACATGTCCCAGCCTTCCAGGGGAGTAAGGCATGTCTCATACAGCTGTGTCAGCCACACCACAGATCAGCAGGCAGGAACAGTGCGGCCCTGGTCAGCTGTAGAACTGTGGGTGTGAGACTGGAGGTGGCCCTGTGAAGGGGACTGTCAACCTTCAGCATCTGTGTGTCTTTGCCCAAGAGCTTTCCCTGACCACTGGGGTCCACCTTGCCCCTGCTTGCACATGTGGGCCAGGAATGCTGGGAAGTTTATATCTCTACAGGTAACCCTCAACCAATGACTGACAGTGATTGCTATATAGCAGTCACTTTTCTTTCCCCTCCGGCAGAAAAACTCAAAGACCTACATTCTGCACTGGCTCCTGGAGTTTCTCAGGGAACTGAGCTGCAACTTTCCTAAGGGATAATTTGCTCACTAATATACTCTTTACTGGCTCTCTTCCCTTATCTGCATTCTCCTTTTCTGCATACTCCTTTTCTGCATTCCTTGTTTAAGAGTATGCTTCTGGCTACCCATACTAAGATAGTAAGTAGATTTTATCTATCCTGTTGATATGCCACCCAAGATGGTGCTCACTCAGTGAGATTACATCAGGAACAAGAAGCTATGAGAGCTGAGAAGTTGTTGGAAGAGGCCAAAGCTGAACCTCTCAATCTCTTCAGTCTTGAGCAGCAGAGAGAACCCTGAAATCCTCCATCCTTAAGAGCTCATACCTTCAAACTTCTACTCCATCAGAGAGCCAGTATTTATTAGTATTTAGCTCCTTTGAATGTCAGCCACAGGAGTATCAAAGATCAGAGAGTATTATCCAGTGGCATTGTCATAGTCAAGATGACAATAGCCACGTTAAGTCCAGAGGCACCTGTCTCTTTTCTTTTCTCTCCTACCTGCTTCTCTATATAGTTAGTTCTGGAAGTGGGCTGGGGAAACGTATGTCTCAGAGTTGATTAAGCTTCCCCACTTGTTGCAATCATTATTTCAGTTTAAGCTAGTTTTGTGGGCAATGGAAGACCTGAGCTATAAATTAAGTCTGAGATTGAAGTTGTAATCTACATTGGTCTTGAAGTAACTGAAAGCCACCTGAAGGCAATAGAATATTCCAAGATATCCATTAAGTGATTCACTATTTGGTAGGAAAAAGAGATATGACAGCACATAGTTGAAAGGAGGGATTGGAAAAATAAGTCCAATCACACTTATGCCCTCTTCTTGATAAGGTGGTTATGAGAGTGACCTCAGTCATGAATAAAATTCAAGGGTCTGTGTCAGAATGGTTTTAACCTCAAGACGAAAAAATGTCAGAAAGGAACTTATCTGATAGCATTAAGTATAAATCTAGCTCATATCTCCCCATATACCATCTCAGAGAGAAGTCAAAATGTCTATGAGGATGTTCACCATTGCATTGAAAATCCCTCTGACAAAAACTCTGTGCTGAGGAAAATAAATTCTTGGTGTACAGAAATAGTTACTACAAAATCCTCAACATTTTATTGTCAAGTTATTTCCACTCTTGAAGGTCAAGAATAAAATTATTTTGGAAAAAAACAAGATAAGAGTATGTCTCTGTAGCTGTTCAGAGTTCTTAACCCCATGTAAGAATATTAAGCCAGGAAAGCTTAGGATTATAGCACTTAGTAAACTTCACCTTCTCCCTGTCCCTAGAAGGAGAAATTGAACAGGAGGGACTTAGCATAGTCTATAAAGTGAGGGTTTCACAAAGGTCTTTTCACAAACTAGGGCTTTTTCTGTCAAAATGAAAAGAAAAGAAAGAAAATTCTTCTAAAAGGGCACAGCTATATTGATATACAACCTAAAATGTTACAGATGGAAAAGGACTTAGAATGATTTAATCTAAATTTTATAAATCTAGAAGCAGAACTTGTTTCTTTTTTTGTTGTTTTAGAGAGAGAGAGACAGACAGACAGACAGACAGAGACAGAAAGGAAGAGAGATGAAAAGCATCAACTCACAGTTGCGGCACTTTAGTTGTTCCCTGATTGCTTTCTCATATGTGCTATGACCCAGGGGGCTCCAGCTAACCAATGACCCTTGCTCAAGCCAGTGACCTTGGGCTTAAGTCAGCATCCTTTGGGTCATGGCTATGATTTCATGCTCAAGCTGGTGACTCTGTACTCAAGCCAAATGAGCTCACACTCAAGCCGGTGACCTCAGGATTTTGAACTTGGATTCTCAGCATCCCAGGTTGACACTCTATCCACTGTGCCACCACTTAGGGCAGCAGCACAACTTCTTGATACCAAGGCTACCACTTCTAATAATCACTATATAGTTACTTCAAGGAAAACATATTGTCTTAGAATTGTAGCCTTATAATCATGTAACTGGAAATCCTCTGCTTTTGAGTCACTAGGAAAAAATAAGGACAGTGACACTGATGTAGACAAATTTGATGTTTTTGCATAGCCAGACTTCATGGGTATTTACTTTTCTAAATATCAGAAATTCCATATTACTTTATAGATCACACTTTATAACAATGTTCAGCTAGGTGAAGGAAGAAGAAGGTATGGGTTTCAATGAAATGCTTCTTTGGTCCATCTTCTGGATATTTTCCCAGTGGAAGGAGGTACTTTCCAGAATCCTTGAGAAAAGTCATGGAAACTTTTAGACTGGGGTCTGTCTCAATTATTAAATCTAGATATGTTCGTGTACCATGACTTGTCTGTTTCATTGTACAGCTATCAGCAAGTTGTCCTTAAATTAGGGCATATTGCACTTGATTCCAGATCAGAAGACTGAAAAGCTAACAGGTGTTTTAAAATCATACAAAGCTAAAAAAAAAAAAAAGAGAGAGAGAGAGAGAGAGACTATGTTCAGCTATAGAGGCACATTTTGGGAGAGAGAACAAATAGAAAATTCAAAATGGATAAATTGGCAAAAGGTTAAAAAATGTGGAATAAAGTCAGGGATTCAATAAACAAAGAGGGGCAGAGAAAAGGACACAGGCAAGGATTGAAGGGTCCTCTTGTCGCCTTAACCATCAGGTGGTGATGTTTGAAAAGTGCCTGGTCTGCCTTTCCAGCGCCTTTAAAAGCATCACCTCTTTTTGATGATGCCTAGTTCCTTATTTTAAAATTCTGGCCCTCCAAGCAACTTCTGGCTCTGAGATAAGAGCTTCTTCTTGTTTGTATGACACTGTGCAGTGTAAAACTCAAAGAATGATCGTCTCTTTCTCCTTTAGCCCTAGGATCTTAAAAGCCCAGAGGCTCATGTGTGATAGAACTGACTAATAAATTGGATAAACACCATTTTACCAATGTTTTCAAAATCAGGCACATTGATTTCACAACTATCTTAAAGTATTTTTGAAAGGTCATACTATTTCCATATAAAATTAATCATTTTTCTGGGGCCTCTTTGTATGTACATAGAAAATGCATCAGGCCCTGTGGATACAGTACTGTGAGATACAGATTCTCAACTGCTTTCCAAAACAGCCTGATTTTGCAGAAATGTGAAGTTTATGAGAGCTATCTTTAGAAGCACTGAAATACTAAAGATATTTTACATTCAGATATTGGTTCGCAAAAAAAAAAAAGTGAGTATCATTATGGTATTCTAAATTCTCACTTATCACAAGAAACTGAACCAGAATTGGCTAAATAATAGACATACCTCTCAAAATGAGAGGTTATTTCTTACCTTCTAAAACAAGTAACTGGAAATTGTGTGTAAGAAATATGAGTTTTAAAGTGGTTATGTGAAAATGTTCAAGATCAAGAATAGTTGCATCTGGGAAATAAAGACATGAATAAGGGATGTTCACACTATCAACACAAACAAGCTAAGTGCAGAAAAGCTCTAAGAAAGAGGCATTAATACATATGCCATCAAGAGGAAATCTGTAGGAGTGAATATAAGAAATTGGCGAACAATCTTTGGTATAATTTCTCTCTACCTGAATAGTCCAGAACCTAAGGAAGTCTTTCAAGGAGAGGATATGGCACTAAGAGAAGATGTGAATTTATTGTTACTGTTACTTATGGATGGTATTTTTATGTCTTTTTTTATATTATCCATTCTCACTGTTGCTATATTGGACAATGGATAACAAACGGACTCACAAGGTGTACAAGTCATTATGAGAAAGCTGAGGTGAAATGATGGATAGTTGATGACTCTTTGCATTTTTAGGTGGCATACATTACATTATTTTCAGGCAGACAGGGAAACATTGTGAAAGATACTGTATCTGTCAAAAAACTTTCCATTGAAGGTCATGGAAACTCAACTCAAAACAAACAGTAGAAGCTATAAAATGGAGCGATGTAATGAATTAGACCTAGGGCCTCAAGTGAGGTCATCTACATTCTGTCTGTCCCTTCATCTCTTGAAAGCTCTCCCCATACATAGGTCAACATGGCCCAAGTCAAGATTCATGTCCTACTGGCTTAGTAACGGGAATGGAAAGTATTAACCAACCATCCAAGAAGGATACTAATAAACCTGGCCTGGGATAATATGCTCATTTCTGAATGAATCACTCAGCCAGGGAAATGAAGGATTCTGATTTTCTAGAGCTTCCAATTATATATTGAATCCCACACTCTTAAATTTATGAGGACACCAAAAACCACCAGGTATCTGGGGAAAGCCCCTAACATATGATACTGAGACCAAAAACAACCTACCAGAGAAAAAGCAAGTAAGAGGTTTTGGTGGCTATGTAGGGATATGACTGTGTAAATAATGAAAACCTCATTTTGGGATTGGGAAATATATTTCAAGAACTCTTCCATAAAGTAGCTAAAAAAAGAAAGCTAGAAAATAGGAGAGAAAAGAAAATTAAAGGACTAGTCCAGTATATGTAAAACCCAAATGATAGGTGTTCCAAAGAGAGAAAAGAACAAGCAGAGAGGCAAAAATTCTAAATGAAATAAGGCAGGAAAATCTTCAGATTCAAAGAATATGTGTTTCCAAATTAAGAAAAAAAAAACACAGAGCAAATAGGGATATAGGTAATAAACACACACTAAGACTTATCATCAAGAAATCCAGGATCCTGGGTAAAAAAGATCTTATAGAAAAGTTGAGAGAGATAAAGTGAGTAGAGAAAGTGAGAGAGAAAGAGGAAGAGGGGGAAATGAATGAGAGTAAACAAGTCACACATTGGAACAATTTCAGACTTCTCAATAGCCCTACTGGAAAGCTAGAAGACAATAAAACAATGCTTTAAAAATGATTTCCAACCTAGAATTCTATCTTCTACCAAATTATCACTCATTTGGGAAGATATATAAGGTCTCAAAAATTTACATACCATTTCATAGTCTTTATTAGGAATCCACTGCAGGGTGTTCTTTACCAACAGAGAAATCCCGAGATACAGGACCCAGGAGAGCCAACCCAGAAGAGAGATGAAGGCATTCTTCAGCATGGTAGCAGTGCAGAAGGAACAGAAGGCAATACATTCAGAGTAGCACAGATGGGAAAGTATGGGGAGAGATTCTTTAAAAAAGAAAATAAACATTGAAGCTTGGCCAGGTGATGGTGCAGCAAATAGAGCATCAGCCTGGGACACTGAGGACCCAGGTTCGAAACCTCAAGGTCACCAGCTAGAGTAAGGGGTCACCGGCTTGAGCGTAGTATCATAGATATGACCCCATGGTCGCTGGCTTGAGCCCAAAGGTTGCTGGCTTGAAGCTGAACGTTGCTTACTTGAGCAAGGGGTCACTGGTTCAGCTGGAGCCCCTGGGTCAAAGCATGTACAAGAAAGCAATCAATGAACAACTAAGGTGCCACAAATATGAGTTGATGCTTCTCATCTTTCTCCCTTCCTGTCTGTCCCTGTGTGTCCCCCCACCCCTTTTGCTAAAGAAAAAAAAAAGACATTGAAGATGATGTGAGTGGACTTCTTGAGAAGAGATTCACACAGCTGCAAAAAAGTATGGCATTTAATTATGTTTAATGATAAGTACATAGAAAACAATATTGCTATATAAAAATGAGGCAATTATCAACTACACAGGAATCAAAACTGTTTGGAAGAAAAAGAAATCATACTTTACTAAAAAGCTTACCCATGTATAGAATTTCTGTAGCCATAGTAAGGTAAGCAACAATATTGGACTAACAGGAACTAAGATACAAGAACATTGAAAAAAGAGGAGGATGTTAACTGCTCATTTCCACAGTGGGAAGTTGATTAATTTTGACTGAACTGAAAAATCAAGCAGCAGCAATTATTGAGAGAAACATGTTATTAGAGAAGTGGAATAGTTAAATAAAAATAAATCAGCTAGAAGAAGAGAAAGTGTTCTTCTCTAGAGGGGGCCAATCGGAGGGCAGACATCTGGTTTTTCTATAAATCTGGAAAACCATTATATGTACATTTTATACATATTATAACATTTTTTTGTATTTTTTCCTAAGTGAGAAGCAGAGGGTGGGGGCGGACAGACAGACTCCCACATGCACCCAACCGGGATCCACCCGGCATGCCCACCAGGGGGCGATGCTCAGCCCCTCTGAGGCGTTGTTTCACTGCAATCATCGGAGCCATTCTAGCGCCTGAGGTGGAGGCCATGGAGCCATCCCCAGCACCTGGGCCAACTTTGCTCCAATGGAGCCTAGGCTGCAGGAGGGGAAGAGAGAGACAGAGAGGAAGGAGAGGGGGAGGGGTGGAGAGACAGATAAGCACTTTTCCTGTGTGCTCTGGCTGGGAATCAAACCCAGAACTTCCACACACCAGGCCGACACTCTACTGTTGACCCAACTGGCCAGGGCGCATATTATAACTTTTCACATAAAAATACAACTGTGATAAATATAGAAGTTTAAAAAAATCTTCTGCTCTCCCTAGTTCATTTTCCATTCTTAGAAACCTGGACCTCTAGATATCTTTGAAATTGATAGCTTTCATGTCAACAATTAGCTAAAAGAAGGTGACAGCAAATAGATGTGTTTCTTTTTCTTTTGAGATGTAAATTTAGTAACAGTGACATAAATAAAAAGGGAACTGAGCAAAGCATTGTGGACAGCAAAAGAAGTCATTATATGCCCTAGCTTATTTATTTACACTAACACCAAGCCTTTTGTTTTTTAAGAGACTGATTTCCATAGTAGATATATACTGAAAGACTATTTTATTTTTCCCCTAGCGGCAATCAATAAAATTACCATATAGCAATTATTTAGTAACTTTTAGACTTTCCTAATATATAAAATCAGAATAATGCCTTCTAAATTGATGTGAGTACAATCAATAACAATTCTTTCTCAGCCAAAGGTTGTTCTCAGAATCAACTCACTTTTATTAGGATTATCAAAAAGGACAAAATTAAAAATAAACTATGCTGTCATAGAAACAAAACTGTGAGAACTTTTTAGCCAGCCATATACAAGCTGTAGCACTCAGGTTGCTCACAGTCTGGTTTTGGCTGGGGAAACAGAAATGTAGGCAGCTGAAATGTAAACAGGCAAGTATAAGACAACATGATCAGAGTCTAAATGGGGTTGTGGGAATAACAGAGAGTATACCTACCCTTGTGAAGATGGAAAGGGGACAAATCAGGCACAGAAACCTTTTCTTTTTTTAATTAATTTTAATGGGGTGACATTGATAAATCAGGGTGCATATGTTCAGAGACAAGTCCAGATTATTTTGACATTTGATTATGTTGTATACCCCTCACCCAAAATCAAATTGTCTTCTGTCACCTTCTATCTGGTTTCTTTTGTGCCCCTCGTCTCCCCCCACTCCCTCCCTCTCCTTCCCCCCCCATTACCACCACACTCTTGTCCATGCCTCTGAGTCTCATTTTTATGTCCCATCTATGCATGGATTCATATAGTTCTTAGTTTTTTCTGATTTACTTATTTCACTCAGTATAATGTTATCAAGGTCCATCCATGTTGTAAATGATCCGATGTCATCATTTCTTATGGCTGAGTACTATTCCATAGTATATATGTACCAAAGCTTTTTAATCCACTCGTTCACTGACGGACACTTGGGCTGCTTCCAGATCTTCATTATTGTGAACAATGCTGCTATAAACATGGGGGTGCATTTTTTCTTTTGAAACAGTGCTATGGTGTTCTTGGGGTATATTCCTAAAAGTGGTATAGCTGGGTCAAAAGGCAGTTCGATTTTTAATTTCTTAAGGAGTCTCCATACTGTTTTCTACAGTGGCTGCACCAGTCTGCATTCCCACCAGCAGTGCAGGAGGGTTCCTTTTTCTCCACATCCTCGCCAGAACTTATTCTGTGTTGTTTTGTAGATGAGTACCATTCTGACTGGTGTGAGGTGATATCTCATTGTGGTTTTAATTTGCATTTCTCTAATGATTAGTGATGTTCAGTATTTTTTCATATGCCTATTGGTTATCTGTATGTCCTCTTTGGAGAAGTATCTATTCATTTATTTTGCCCATTTGTTGATTGGATTGTTTGTCTTCCTGGTGTTGAGATTTACAAGTTCTTTATAAATTTTGATTACTAATCCCTTATCAGACGTATTGTCAAATATGTTCTCCCATTGTGTAGTTTGTCTTTTTATTCTGTTCTTGTTGTCTTTGGCTGTGCAAAAGCTTTTTAGTTTGATATAGTCCCATTTGTTTATCTTGTCTTTTATTCCACTTGCCCGTAGTGATAAATCGGCAAATATTTTGCTGCGATACATGTCGGAGAGCTTACTGCCTAAGTTTTCTTCTAAGATGCTTATGGTTTCACGGCTTACATTTAAGTCTTCTATCTATTTTGAGTTTATTTTTGTGAATGGTGTAAGTTGGTGGTCTAGTTTCATTTTTTTGCAGGTAGATGTCCAATTTTCCCAACACCATTTATTAAAGAGGCTGTCTTTACTTCATTGTATGCTCTTACCTCCTTTGTCAAATATCAGTTGTCCATAGAGCTGTGGGTTTATTTCTGGGTTCTCTGTTCTGTTCCATTGATCTATATGCCTGTTCTTATGCCAGTACCATGCTGTTTTGAGTACAATGGCATTGTAATATAACTTGATATCAGGAAGTGTGATAACTCCCACTTTATTCTTCCTTTTCAAGATTGCTGAGGCTATTCGTGTTCTTTTTTGGTTCCACATAAATTTTTGGAATATGTGTTCTATATCTTTGAAGTATGTCATTGGTATTCTAATTGGTATTGCATTGAATTTATAAACTACTTTGGGTAATATAGACATTTTAATGATGTTTATTCTTCCTAACCATGAGCACGGTATATGCTTCCACTTGTTTGTATCTTCCTTGACTTCTTTTATCAATGTTTTATAATTTTTCAAGTACAAATCTTTAATCTCCTTTGTTAAATTTACTAATAGGTACTTTATTTTTTTGGTTGCAATAGTGAAGGGGATTGTTTCCTTAATTTCTCTTTCTGACTGTTCATTGTTGGTGTATAAAAATGCCTCTGATTTCTGAGTATTAATTTTATATCCTGCCACCTAGCTGAATTCATTTATCAGGTCCAGTAGTTTTTTGACTGAAACTTTAGGGTTTTCTATATACAATATCATATCATCTGCCAATAATGATAGTTTTACTTCTTCTTTTCCAATTTGGATGCCTTTTATTTCTTCTTCTTGAGTGATTGCTGTAGCTAAGACTTCCAGGACTATGTTGGATAAGAGTGGTGAAAGGGGGCATCCCTGTCTTGTTCCTGATCTTAAGGAGATTGCTTTTAATTTTCGCCCATTGACTATGATGTTGGCTGTGGGTTTGTCATAGATGGCCTTTATCATGATGAGGTATGTTCCCTGTATTCCCACTTTGTTGAGAGTTTTGATCATGAATGGGTGCTGGATTTTATCAAATGCTTTTTCTGCATCTATTAAAATTATCATGTGGTTTTTCTCCTTCTTTTTGTTTATGTGATGAATCACATTGATTGATTTGCAAATATTGTACCAGCCTTTCCTCCCCAGAATAAATCCCACTTGATCATGGTGTATGATTTTTTTATATATTGCTGGATCTGGTTGGCTAATATTTTGTTAAGGATTTTAGCATTTATATTCCTCAGGGATATTGGCCTATAATTTTCTTTCTTTGTGTTGTATTTGCCTGGTTTTGGAATCAGAATTATGCTTGCCTCATAAAAGGAGCTTGGAAGTCTTCTTTCCTCTTGAATTTTTTGAAATACCTTGAGAAGGATAGGAGTTAGTTCTTTGAATATTTGGTAAAATTCACTTGTGAAACCATCAGGCCCAGGACTTTTGTTTGTTGGGAGTTTTTTGATAACTATTTTGATCTCATTTGTTGTAATCTGTCTGTTTAGGTTTTCTGATTCTTCCAAATTGATTTTTGGAAGGTTGTATGTTTCAAGGAATTTGTCCATTTCATCTAGGTTGTCTAGTTTTTTGGCATATAGTTCTTCATAGTATTTTCTTACAATATTTTGTGTTTCTGTTTTGTCAGTTGTTATTTCTCTACTCTCATTTCTAATTTTATTTATTTGAGTCCTCTCTCTTTTTTTCTTGGTGAGTCTAGTTAAAGGTTCATCAATCTTGTTTACCTTTTCAAAGAACCAGCTCCTAGTTTCATTGATTCTCTGTATTGTTTCTTTAGCTTATATGTTATTTATTTCTGCTTTGATCTTTATTATTTCCTTCCTTCCACTACATCCGGGCTTTACTTGCTGTTCTTTTTATAGTTCTTTTAGATGCAAGGTTAAGTTGTTTATTTGAGTTTTTTCTAGCTTCTTAAAGTATGCCTGTAGTGCTGTGAACTTGCCTCTCACTACTGTTTTTGCTGTGTCCCATAAATTTTGAGTTGTTGTATGCTCATTATCATTTGTTTCTAGGAATTTTTTATTTCTTCTTTGATCTCATTGTTAATCCATTTATTAATTAACAACTTGCTATTTAGTTTCCATGTGTTTGAGAATTTTTGAATTTTTCTGTTGTTGATGCTTAGTTTCATGCCATTGTGATCAGAGAAAATACTTAATATGATTTCAATCTTCTTAAATTTGCTGAGGCCGCTTTTGTACCCTAACATATGGTCTATCCTAAAAAATGTACCATGAGCACTTGAAAAGAATGGGTATTCTGCTGCTTTAGAGTGAAAGATTCTGAAGATATCTCTTAAATCCAGTTGATCTAGTGTGTCCTTTAAGTCTGCTGTTCCTTTGTTAATTTTCTTTCTTAAGAATCTATCTAGTGGAGATGACATCAGAGTAATGGCACGGTAGGAAGCGATACCGATAAATCTCCCCCAAAACTCAACAAGATCTTCAACCAGAAACAGAAAAATCTATCCTTGGAGCCTCCAGATGTTCTGCAATACACCCGAAGGTATGGTTGAGCAAAAAATTGGCTAAATACATAATCAAACCCCAAAGAAAATAGGGAGTAAGAAATACTCCGCCTTCCTCAGTAACCTAAATAGGGATGCTTTCACTGGGAACTGAGAGTACAGAAACTAAGGTGGGCAAAGGGGGTAAATAGATCCAGGCCACGGCACAAATGGCCGAACCAGGCTATGGCACGAAAAACCAAGCCAAGGAAAAACTGTGCCTGTGGTAACCCAGGCAATACAAGCTAACACTTGCGCCAAACCCATATAAAGAAAGACAAGTGGGGCAGCCATTCGCCCCGATCTCCTGGTCGGTGCGCGCAGATAGTCGGTAAGAGATTCCTTGGAAAGCTCCAGGAGTGGGCGCTCGTTTTATCCCACAGAGAGGTAGAGTCAGGGGCCTTTGTGTGGGCCAAAAGTAGAATCTCGGGCCGCCCCAGAGCCCTGCAAAAGCTGCATACGGGGAGTGAGTGAGAGCTAATTCCAATGCTGGAACTTTTCCGTGCAGGTGGGGGTTTCACTCAGAGTGTGAGGCAGCCAACCTGATATCCTGCTTGGTGCACAAGGAGAGTGGGAAAGAGATTCCTCTGAGTGCCCCGGGAGTGGGCGCCCATGTTACCCCACAGAGAGGCAGAGTCAGGGGCCTTTGTGTGGGCTGAAAGCGGAATCTCAGGCTGTCCCAGCACCCTGAAAAATCCGCACATGGGGAGGGAGGGAGAGCTAATTCCAACGCTGAAACTTTTCCGTGCGGGCAAGGGTTTCACTCAGAGTATGGGACTGCCGGCCTGATATCCTGGTCTGCGCGCACAGATATTGAGCGAGAGATTCCTCCAAGTGCCCCAAGAGTGGGTGCCTGCCCGTGTTACCGGACAGAGTGGCAGAGTCAGAGGTCTTTGTGTGGGTGGAAGCCCCACCTGATTATGGTAGCAGCTCTGACTCATTGAGCCTTACCCAGAGTCGTGTGCTGAGTGGGAATAGAGTGGGGAGTTGCCAGCTCTTTGAGCCTCTTACTATCCAGGCAGAGGCAGCAGCAACCCCATAGGTGGATTACCAGGCTACTAATTGAGGAAGGAAAGACTAGGAGAGAGGCTCCAGGAACACGGACTCTCTCACTGTTGGAGCCTACAAATGCTAGTGAGCCTCGACTGCCAACAAGACTGAAGCCCAATACATGATATCACCATAGAGACTTATCAACTGCAAACATCTACCTGAGCATGCCACAGGGGCAGAACCCAGGGTACAGAGTCATCGACCAGGAAGAGGGAGAGAAAAGAAAAAGCAAGAAGATAACCTCTCAAAATCAAGAATAATCCACAGATTTTATAACCTATCACATTTTATTATATTTGTTCAGTTGTTTCTCTTATATTCATGCCTTGATTTTTTTTTCCTCTTCCAATTTGGTCATTTAATTCTCTGCTGGTCTTAATCTCTCCTCTCCTTGAACTACACTACCCATAAACGTTACATCTCCCATTATCTTTTCTTTCCTCTTCCTTTCTCTCTATTAGGGTTGCACTCCAAAACCCTTAACTCCCTCTCTCTCCTTTTTTTCTTTTTACTTCTTTTAGTGGCTCCCTCTTTTTTTTCTCTTTCTTTTCTCCCTCTATATTACTTTCTTCCTTTCTTCTTTATGTCTCCTCTCATTCAATCCTCAATAACGAACAAATTATCTTATCTGGTACTCAAACTTATGTTTGTGGCATTTTGGGGAGGGGTTTACTTTACTTTTTTAACTCACTAGCAGTGCTCCCAACCCTGGCTCTCCATTTTATCTAGTTCTTGTTCCACTAAATACAATAGTAATTTTTTAATTTTCCCCCCATTTTCCTGTTTCCCTCTTATTCCTCTCATCATATTTCTTAGTCAACCAACCCCTAAAAGCAAATCATTTTATTCTTGACCCAAACTTTTTCCTTATTTGCATTTTGTGGATCCATACACCCTTCTTTTGCCCCTTTATTACTTCTCCCCAACTCAGGCCCTCTATTATAGGCATTGTTTGTTCTATTTAGTACAATATAATTCACAGTTTACCATAAGATTTTATCAAGAAAGAGGGGAGAGGAGAGGACAGGAAAAAAGGAGGGAAAGAATAATTTTCTTTTTTTTAATTAAAAAAAACTCTTCTCTATTTTATATTTTTTAACTTTTTATTCTTTATTAAATCTCATTAATACTATCAACAAAACCACCCTCAGATGCCATTAAGGAAGAGAAAATCGAATATCATGGATACAAAAGAAAGAGAGGTAACACAGATAGATGAGGAAAAATCTATGGAGAAAAAATTTAATATATTGGAAACCTTGGAGTTAAATGACAGAGAATTTAAAAGAGAAATCCTAAAAATACTCCGAGACATACAAGAAAACACAGAAAGGCAATTTAGGGCGCTCAGAAAACAACTCAATGAATACAAAGAATATATTAGCAAGGAAATTGAAACTATAAAAACAAATCAAACAGAGATGAAAAGCTCAATTCACGAGCTGAAAAACGAGGCAACAAGCTTAGCTAATAAAACAGGCCAGATAGAAGAGAGGATTAGTGAAATAGAAGACAAGCAACTTGAGGCACAACAGAGAAAAGAAGAAAGAGACTCAAAAATTAAAGAAAATGAGATAGCCCTACAGGAATTATCTGACTCCATCAAAAAGAATAACATAAGAATAATAGGTATATCAAAGGAAGAAGAGAGAGAAAATGGAATGGAGAACATACTCAAACAAATAATAGATGAGAACTTCCCAAGCCTGTGGAAAGAACTAAAGCCTCAAATTCAAGAAGCAAACAGAACTCTGAGTTTTCTTAACCCCAACAAACCTACTTCAAGGCACATCATAATGAAATTGGCACAAACCAACGACAAAGAAAAAATTCTCAAGGCAGCCAGGGAAAAGAAGAATACAACATATAAAGGAAGGCCTATTAGATTATCATCAGATTTCTCAGCAGAAACTCTACAAGCTAGAAGAAAGTGGACCCCAATATTTAAAGCCATGAAAGAGAGGAACTTTCAGCCAAGAATACTATACCAATCAAAGCTATCCTTCAAATATGAAGGAGAAATAAAAACATTCACAGATACAGAAAAGATGAGGGAATTTATCATCAGAAAACCCCCACTCCAGGAATTACTAAAGGGGGTTCTCCAATCAGATACAAAGAACAACAACAACAAAAAAAACCAAAGCCACAAGTAAAAGCTCCAAGAAGAACACAATAAAACCAAATTTAAACTGTGACAACAACAACAGAAAGGGGGGGGAGAGAATGGAGATTAACAGTAGCAAAGGACGGTGGAGTGCAAAAGTACTCACAAGATAATGCATTACAATGAATAGGGTAGGAACCCTTTTCATTACTTAATGGTAATCACCATTAAAAAAAACCACCACAGAGGCACATGATTTAAAAAAGATAGCAACAAAGGAAAGATGTATGGAATACAACCAAATAAAAACAAAAGATAGAAAAACAAAAGAGAAGGATCAAACAAGACACAAAACTAACAGAAAGCAATCTATAAAATGGCAATAGGGAACTCAAAAGTGTCAAAAATTACACTAAATGGAAATGGATTAAACTCACCAGTAAAAAGGCACAGAGTAGCAGAATGGATTAAAAAAGAAAATCTAACTGTATGCTGCCTACAAGAAACACATCTAAGCAACAAGGATAAAAACAAATTCAAAGTAAAAGGCAGGAAAACAATACTCCAAGCAAATAACATCCAAAAAAAAAGCAGGCATAGCAATACTCATATCTCATAATGCTGACTACAATACAGCAAAAGTACTCAGAGACAAAAATGGCCATTTCATAATGGCTAAGGGGACACTGAATCAAGAAGACATAACAATTCTTAATATATATGCACCAAACCAAGGAGCACCAAAATATAAAAGACAGCTAATTATTGACCTTAAAACAAAAACTGACAAAAATACAATCATACTTGGAGACCTCAATACACTGCTGGTAGCTCTAGATCGGTCATCCAAACAGAGAATCAACAAAGACATAGTGGCCTTAAACAAAACACTAGAGCACCTGGATATGATAGACATCTACAGGACATTTCATCCCAAAGTGACTGAGTATACATTTTTCTCCAGTGTACATGGATCATTCTCAAGAATTGACCATATGTTAGGCCACAAAAACAACATCAGCAAATTCAGAAAAATCGAAGTTGTACCAAGCATATTTTCTGATCATAAAGCTTTGAAACTAGAATTCAACTGCAAAAAAGAGGGAAAAAATCCCACAAAAATGTGGAAACTAAACAACATACTTTTAAAAAATGAATGGGTCAAAGAAGAAATAAGTGCAGAGATCAAAAGATATATACAGACAAATGAAACTGACATTACGACATATCAGAATCTATGGGATGCAGCAAAAGCAGTGATAAGAGGGAAGTTCATATCACTTCAGGCATATATGAACAAACAAGAGAGAGCCCAAGTGAACCACTTAACTTCACACCTTAAGGAACTGGAAAAAGAAGAACAAAGACAACCCAAAACCAGCTGAAGAAAGGAGATAATAAAAATCAGAGCAGAAATAAATGAAATAGAGAACAGAAAAAACTATAGAAAAAATTAATAGAACAAGGAGCTGGTTCTTTGAAAAGATCAACAAAATTGACAAACCCTTGGCAAGTCTTACTAAGGAAAAAAGAGAAAGAACTCATATAAACAAAATCCAAAATGAAAGAGGAGAAATCAACACGGACACTGTAGATATACAAAGAATTATTGTAGAATACTATGAAAAACTTTATGCCACTAAATTCAACAACCTAGAAGAAATGGATAAATTCCTAGAACAATACAACCTTCCTAGACTGAGTCAAGAAGAAGCAAAAAGCCTAAACTTACCTATTAGTAGAGAAGAAATAGAAAAAAACCATTAAAAACCTCCCCCAAAATAAAAGTCCAGGCCCAGACGGCTATACCAGTGAATTTTATCAAACATTCAAAGAAAACTTAGTTCCTATTCTACTGAAAGTCTTCCAAAAAATTCAAGAAGAAGCAATACTTCCAAACACATTTTATGCAGCCAACATAACCCTAATACGAAAACCAGGCAAGGATGGCACAAAAAAAAGAAAACTACAGACCAATATCTCTAATGAATACAGATTGTAAAATACTAAACAAAATACTAGCAAATCAAATACAACAACATATTAAAAAAATAATACATCATGATCAAGTAGGATTCATCCCAGAATCTAAAGAATGGTTCAACATACGTAAAACGGTTAACGTAATACACCATACCAACAAAACAAAGAACAAAAACCACATGATCTTATCAATAGACGCAGAAAAGGCTTTCAATAATATACAACACAATTTTATGTTTAAGACTCTCAACAAAATGGGTATAGAAGGAAAATATCTCAACATGATAAAGGCCATATATGATAAACCATCAGCTAACATCATATTAAATGGCACAAAACTGAAGGCTTTACCCCTTAAATCAGGTACAAAACAGGGTTGTCCACTCTCTCCACTCTTATTTAATGTGGTACTAGAGGTTCTAGCCAGAGCAATCAGACAAGACAAAGAAATAAAAGGCATCCATATCGGAAAAGAAGAAGTAAAGGTATCACTTTTTGCAGATGATGTGATCTTATACATCAAAAACCCCAAAGAATCCACAAAAAACTACTAGAAACAATAAGCCAATACAGTTAGATCACAGGATACAAAATTAATATACAAAAGTCCATAGGCTTTCTATATGCCAACAATGAAACATTTGAGAATGAACTCAAAAAAATAATCCCCTTCACGATTGCAACAAAAAAAATAAAATACCTAGGAATAAACATACCAAAGTATGTAAAGGACTTATATAATAAAAACTACAAACCATTGTTAAGGGAAATCAAAAAAGACATAATGAGATGGAAGAATATTTCTTGTTCTTGGTTAGGAAGAATAAATATAATCAAGATGGCCATATTACCCAAAGCAATATACAAATTTAATGCAATTCCCATCCAAATTCCAATGACATTTTTTTAAAAATGGAGCAAAAAATCATCAGGTTTATATGGAATTATAAAAAACCCCAAATAGCCAAAGCAATCCTAAAGAAAAAGAATGAAGCTGGGGGCATTACAATGCCTGACTTCAAACTATATTATAGAGCCACGACAATCAAAACAGCATGGTATTGGCAGAAAAATAGACACTCAGACCAATGGAACAGAATAGAAAACCCAGAAATAAAACCACATATATATAGTCAAATAACACACAATGGAGTAAAGAAAGCCTCTTCAACAAATGGTGCTGGGAAAACTGGAAAGCCACATGCAAAAGATTAAAACTGGGCTACAGTTTGTCCCCTTGTACTAAAATTAACTCAAAATGGATCAAAGATCTAAACATAAGACCTGAAACAATAAAGTACATAGAAGAAGACATAGGTACTAAACTCATGGACCTGGGTTTTAAAAAGCATTTTATGAATTTGACTCCATATGCAAGAGAAGTGAAGGCAAAAATTAATGAATGGGACTACATCAGACTAAGAAGTTTTTTCTCAGCAAGAGAAACTGATAACAAAATAAACAGACAGCCAACTAAATGGGAAATGATATTTTCAAACAACAGCTCAGATAAGGGCCTAATATCCAAAATATACAAAGAACTCATAAAACTCAACAACAAACAAACAATCCAATAAAAAAATGGGAAGAGGACATGAACAGACACTTCTCCCAGGAAGAAATACACATGGCCAACAGATATATGAAAAGATGCTCATCTTCTTTAGTTATTAGAGAAATGCAAATCAAAACTGCAATGAGATACCACCTCACACCTGTTAGATTAGCTATTATCAACAAGACAGGTAATAACAAATGTTGGAGAGGCTGTGGAGAAAAAGGAACTCTCATTCACTGTTGGTGGGAATGTAAAGTAGTACAACCATTATGGAAGAAAGTATGGTGGTTCCTCAAAAAACTGAAAATAGAACTACCTTATGACCCAGCAATCCCTCTACTGGGTATATACCCCCAAAACTCAGAAACATTGATACGTAAAGACACATGCAGCCCCATGTTCATTGCGGCATTGTTCACAGTGGTCAGGACATGGAAACAACCAAAAAGCCTGTCAATAGATGACTGAATAAAGAAGATGTGGCACATATACACTATGGAATACTACTCAGCCATAAGAAATGATGACATCAGATCATTTATAGCAAAATGGTGGGATCTTGATAACATGATACGAAGAGAAATAAGTAAATCAGAAAAAACCAGGAACTGCATTATTCCATACATAGGTGGGATATAAAAGCGAGATGAAGAGACATTGATAAGAGTGTGGTGGTTATGGGTGTGGGGGGAGAGGGAGAGGGAAAGGGGGAGGGGGAGGGGCACAAAGAAAACGAGATAGAAGTTGACAGAAGACAATCTGACTTTGGATGATGGGTATGCAACATAACTGAATGACAAGATAACCTGGACGTGTTTTTTTTGAATATGTGTACCCTGATTTATTGATGTCACCCCATTAAAAAAATAAAATTATAAAAAATAAAAAATAATAAAATAAAATAACAACAGCAAAAAAAAAAAGTATCTAGTGATGTTAGTGTGGTATTAAAATCCCCTACTATTATAGTATTGCTGTTGATCTTGTCCTTTATATCCATTAAAGTCTGCTTTATATATTTAGGTGCTCCTATATTAGGTGCATAGATATTTATAATGGTTATATTTTACTGTTGGATTGCTCCCTTTATCATTATTTAGTGGCCTTCTTTATTTCTTACTATAGCCTTTGTTTTAAAGTCTATTTTGTCTGATATAAGTATTGCTACCCCAGCTTTTTTTTTCATTTCCATATGCATGAAATATTTTTTTTCCATCCTTTTTCTTTCAGTCTATGTGCATCTTTTCTTTTAAGGTGTGTCTCTTGTAGACAGCATATGTACAGGTCCTATTTTCTTATCCACGCAGCTACCCTATGTCTTTTGATTGGATCATTGAATCCATTTACATTTAAGGTTATTATTGATATGTAGTGGTTTATTGACATTTTATTCTTTAAAGCTGTATTCCTCTCTTGCTATATTCTTTTTCCCCTTTGATCTGTTTACAACAGGCCCCTTAACGTGTCCTTCCACATTGGTTTGGTTGTAATGAATTCCTTGAGTTTTTTGTGGGTTTTTTTTTTCTTTTTTGCCTGGGAAGCTTTTTATTTCTCCTTCAATTTTAAATGATAGCCTTGCTGGATAAAGTAGTCTTGGTTGTAGGTTCTTGTTCTGTATTACTTTGAATATTTCTTCCCATTCCCTTCTGGCCTCAAGTGTTTCTGTTGAGAAGTCAGATGTCATCCTTATGGGGGCTCCTTTGTAAGTGATAGCCTTTTTTTCTCTAGCAGCTTTTAATATTTTCTCTTTATCACTTAGCTTTGTTATTTTAATTATGATGCGTCTTGGTGTAGATTTCTTTGGGTTTCTTTTTAATGGAATTTTCTTTGCTTCTTGAACTTGTGAGAGTTTTTCCTGCATTAATTTAGGGAATTTTTCAGTTATGATATGATTGAATAAAGTCTCTACCCCTTGTTCTTTCTCTTCTTCTTCAGGAACCCCTATGATGCAGATGTTATTTCTCTTCATGTTGTCACAGAGCTCTCTTAGAGTTTCCTCAGACTTTTTGAGTCTCTTTTCTTTTTTCTGCTCTGCTTCCATGCCTTCATTCAACTTGTCCTCCAACTCACTAATTTGATCCTCAGCTCTGTCCATCCTGTTTTTAATTCCTTCCATTGTGGTCTTCATTTCTGATATTGTATTTGTCATCTCTGACTGATTTTTTAAAAATATTTCAATGTCCTTTTTTATACTTGCTATTTCTTTATTTAGGTGGTTGTAATGAACATCCATTGTTGTTCTAAGATTCCAAAGCATCCTAACAACCATTATTTTAAACTCTGCATCCAGAAGTTTGGTTATTTTCATATCACTCAGTTCATTTTCTGGAGGTTTCTCTTGTGGTTTCATTTGGATTGCACCTCCCTGACTTCTCATTATGTCTGTGTTTGGGTGTGTTGTTTGTAGAGCTGGTTGAGTCTAGGCTTAGTGTTGTCTGCCTCTAATTTTCAGTTGTGTTATTTCTAGGTCTTCTTGGGTTGGCATCAGCTGTTATTTGTAATCCACTGTTGGATTTGGCTTTTCTAGTAGAGTCACTTTGAAGTCTTGATTTGTTTGTTTTTTTTCTCAGTTTTCTTAACAGGATGGTAGTCTTGTTTACTGATCTCAGCAGGGTGCTTATTTGAAACTGTATCCAGGAATGCGGTGGGTGTAACCTGAGACTCTGAAGGCCTGATCTGTCGGTTACTCTGTCTGGCTGTGCGGTGTTTTCTCAGCTTTAGTAGGGGGAAGTGTATCTCAGATCTCCATGGAGACCTGAGTTATTGCCCCTCCTCCCCACTTCTTGTTTTCAGCTGTGTCTTGTTGTGCTGATTGGAGCTGGAGAGATGTCTGGAGATGGGTCACCTGGAACCACTTTAGTCTTGTATTGTGTGGAAGGATCAACCCTTCCCCCAGGTATGGCTGCCTCCAGCACTGGATGAGTCAGCTTCTCAGGTCATCCCATGCATTCCTCTGCCCTGCACCATCTATCTCTCTCTCTCCCCCTTTCCTTTTGGAAGACAAGCCAGCCCTTTCAATACACCTCATTTCTAGGTCCCCAGGCAAGTGGCTGTAAGTGATATTTCTGCTCTTTTCCTTGGAGTGAGAACCCTTCTGGGCTCTCAGCCTCACCCCCCCTCCATTCCTGTAAGCAGGGGAGACCCACCACTCCTTGGTGCTCCCTACCATGTTCGGTGTGGCTTCTTCTTTGCTCCTTGGTTTTTGAGAGCTGTTCTTGTAGTCCAGAGTTGGTTTTTCACACTGATTATTCCTATATTAATTTGTAATCCATTTTGGGAGTCTTGCATCTGCCTTCTCTGCTGCTATCTTCAGATCAGAACTCATTTCATCAAGTTCATGTAGAAACACCCAGTCCAGAAGAATTTTGAAAAGTTTTATTAGAGGAGAAGATTTGTTAATATGGCTAGCTGCATATGGCTGACACGGGACATCTGCAAACCCAAATCATGCAGTCTAGAACCCTTTTCTGAAAGTCAAGGGGGCCAGAAGCACCAAAGCATGAGCTGCTGGTGACCTCTGGCTCAGTATACAGATGGTCACCTGTATGAGGGGATCCAACACAAAGTAAATGCCAGGCTAAGAGGAAACCATTTGACAGGGAGGAGGCACATCCATTGGGGTGCAGAGGAGCAGGGTGGACCTGAGAGATGAAAATTAAACAAGAACAGTTGGGGTATAGGCTGGGGAATCAAGGTCAGCAGATCAGAAAGTTAGGAAGGAGAGTGGGCCTAGGAGAAACAGCTACCAAGAGTGGGGGCCATTGAGAGCTCTGAGGTTTCTCTACAGGCCTCCTGCAAGAATCAGGTGTGACCTGCAAGTGGAAGCATTAAATAGGTCATCTGTTACTTTATGCTTCTCCTAGAGGTTTCCATTGTCTTTTTTTTTCTTCTTCTTTTCCAAGTGAGAGGAGGGGTGATAGAGAGACAGACTGCCACCTGACCAAGATCTACCTGGCAACCTCCATCTGGGGCTGGTGCTCTGCCATCTGGGGTCATGCTAGCAACCAAACTATTTTTAGCACCTGAGGTGGAGGTTCCACAGGGCCATTTACAACACCTGGGGCCAATTCACTAGAGCCAATTGAGCCATGGATGTGGGAGAGTAAGAGAAAGAGAGAGAGAGAGAGAGAGAGAGAGGAGCAGGAGGGTGGTGGATAAGCAGATGATTGCTTCTCCTGTGTGACTTGACCAAGAATTGAACTTAGGACAACCAAATGCTAGGCTGATGCTCTACCACTGAGCCAACTTGCCAGGTCTCCATTGTCCATTCTTTTTTAATGTGGTAAAAATACGTAATATATATATATTGCCAATGTATCTCCACCAGCAAGTGAAATAAAGGACAGGATGAAAAAAAATGAGACTATATCGAACTAAAAAGCTTTTGCACAGCAAAAGATACCATTAACAAAATAAAAAGACAACTCACACAATGGGAGAACATATTAACCAACATGTCTGATAAAGGGTTAATAACCAAAATTTATAAGAAACTTCTAAAACTCAACACCAGGAAGGTAAACAATCCAATTAAAAAATGGGCAAAAGAACTGAATAGATACTTTTCCAAAGAGGACATACAGATGGCCAATAGACATATGAAAAAATGATGAATGTCATCAATCATCAGAGAAATGAAAATTATAACCACAATGAGATACGACCTCACACCTGTCAGAATGGCACTCATTAACAAATCAACACACAATAAGTGCTGGCGAGGGTATTAAGAAAAGGGAACCCTCCTGCACTGTTGCTGAGAATGCAGACTTGTGCAGCCTCTGTGGAAAACATTATGATGTTTCCTCAAAAGATAAAAAATGAAACTGCCTTTTGACCCACCTATCCCACTTTTAGGAATATATTCTAAAAATCCCAAATCACTGATTCAAAATAAGGTATGCACTCCCATGTTTATTGCAGCATTGTTCACAATAGCTAAGATCTGGAAACAGCCCAAGTGTCCATCAGTGGATGAATGGATAAAAAAGCAGTGGTACATATACACAATGGAGTACTATGCGGCCATGAAAAATAGGGAAACCTTACCTTTTTCAACAGCATGGATGGACCTGGAGAATAGTATGCTAAGTGAAATAAGTCAGGCAGAGAAAGATAAATATCATATCTTCTCACTTATATGTCAAATCTAATGAACAAAGTGAATTGAGGAACAAAATAGAGACAGAGGTGGGGTCACAGGGAACAGAAGAACAGCTGTCAGAGGGAAAAAGGATGAAGGGACGGGATCAGAGAAAGTGAAGGGATTAGTGAAATTATATATACATAACACATAGATACAGATAACAGGATGGCAAATCCCAGAGGGAAGTGGGGAGGGAGTTGGGGGAAGGGAGGCAAAGGGGATGTAATGGAGAATAAGTGGGTGGGGGTGAGGGAGTTATATGGAGTAGGACACTTGAATCCATGTTAACTAAATAAATTACAAAAAACACAAAACACGTTAGCCATTTGACCTTTGTTACCTACAGTTCAGTAGTGTTAATCATATTCACATTTTTGTGTAACAGATCCCTAGAATTTTTTGATTTTGCAAAACTGAAACTCTACACCAATCTTGTTCCCTTCTTAGATTTTCTCTCCATGCTGGGATATCCGCCAGATAGTTAAAGGATCTCCCACTCGAGTCCTCCCACTTGGAACCCCAAGCCAGGCACTTTGAAGCTCCAAGTGTTGGAATTTTCTAAAATCTGTTAGCATACTAGGGAGGAATTCTCAAGTTTACTTCTTTTTCTATAAACACATCAGCAAAGATCTGCAAAGGTCTGCATGAAACAGCATCTGCCTTGTGAAAAAGATCAAAAGAGCTTAGTGTTCCCAATAAAATAAAAACAGGGAGCCAGTTTAATTGTTATGATTCTGTTGAGATTTCTATCCCAAAGCTAATTATTTTTTTGTAAGGTTCTCCACCTTGGTTATACCCCATGTTATACAAAAGTTAGAATTTGATAATGTTGCATCTGGCTCTGGGAGTCAAGTCCAGTAAACACATTTGCATTAGTAAAAGTTCTAGCAAAGGCAATGTCCTGAAAAAAGCAAGAGGGAGGGAGGGAGTGAGGGAGGGTGGAAGGGAGAGAGGGGGACAGACAGACTAGACTCTAGGGTAGAGAGCCATTAAAATGTCTTTAAATTTGTAAATTAAAATTATAAGTATTCAATACAATGGAGTAAAGTCAGTCTATTCAATAAATAGTGATGGGAAAATTGGACAGTTATGTAAAAATAAAAAAGAAACTAGACCACTTTCTTATACCATATACAAGAATAAACTCAAAATGGACTAAAGACTTAAAAGTAAGTTGTGAAACTGTAAAAATTCTAGAAGAAAACATAAGCAGTAAAATCTCACACATTTCTTGTAGTAATACTTATTCTGATATCTCTCTTTGGGATATCAGAATAAGGAAACAAAAGAAAAAATATACAGATGGGACGACATCAAACTAAAAAGTTTTTGCACAGCAAAAAACTGTTAATAAATTGAAAAGACAACCTCCTGAATGAGGGAACATATTTGCAGATACATCTGATAAGTACATGAATAATACCCAAAATTTATAAAGAAAAACTCAACACCAAAAACAAACAATCCAATTAAGAAATGGGCAAAGGGCTCAAGTAGACAGTACTCTAAAGAAAATACACAAATGGCCAATAGACTTATGAGAACATGCTCAACATCACTAGTCATCAGAGAAATGTAAATTAAAGCCACATGAGATATCTCCTCATGCCTGTCAGAATGGCACTCATCAACAAATTAACAAACAAGTGCTGGCGAGGATGTGGAGAAAAGTGAACCCTCATGCACTTTTGGTGGGAATGCAGATTGGTGCAGTCACTGTGGAAAGCAGAATGGAATTAACTCAAAAAATTAAAAATGGAACTACCTTATGATGCAGTGATTCCACTACTGAGAGTATATCTGAAGAAACCAGAAGCACTAATTCGAGATGAGATATGTACCACTATGTTCACTGCAGCATTATTTACAATAGTCAAGATTTGGAAGCAGCCTAAGTGTCCATCAGTAGATGAGTAGACAAAAAAGCCATGGTACAATCACACAATGGAATACTACATGATCATAAAAAAGGAAATCTTACTCTTTACAACAGCATGGGCGAACCTATCATGCTAAATGAAATAAGCCAGTCAGAGAAATACAAGTACCATATGATTTTACTTACATATGGAATCTAATGAACAAAATAAAACTAACAAACAAAATAGAAATGGAATCATAGATACAGAGAAGAGACTGACAGCTGTTAGAGGGGAGGGGGTTTCAGGGCCTTCATGAAAAAGGGGAAGGGCTTAAGCACAGAAAACCAAAAGTCACAGACACAGGCAACAACAGTATAGTGATCACCAGAGGAAAAGAGGGGTCGGAGGAGGTGGAAGAGGGTAAAGGGGAACTAAATGGTGATGGCAGGAGACTTGGCTTAGCGTGGTGAATACACAATTCATATACATTTCATTATAGAATTGTATTATAGAATTCTATACTTGAAACCTATATAATTTTATTTAACTGATGTTACCCCACTAAATTCAATAAATTATTTTTTAAAGTGAAAAAAGTTACAAGTGTTCATTATAGCACAAGTCAGCTTTCCTCTGCTTGTTCAGATACTGTGACTTCATTCTGACAAATGGATTTAAATTACTGGAGACGCTGAGTGAGTTCAATATTTGGCTGTGGTCCCAGTTAGCTTCATTTTGTTCGTCACCTTTGACACCATCTCTCTAGATTCTTCCTATGAATCCTTAAGCAGGTAAGGGAAGGAGAAGTAATTACAGGATGTGACAGTACCCTCCAGCATTTTCCCTAAAGTCTGGTGTCACAGGTGTTAGGGGAAAGCTGTCAGGCTTTAGGAAAAGCCCGAAAAGCAGATTCTGAGGAGAGGATCAGCATGCAGGAAAATGATTAGGAAATGGTTGAAATTATCACCTGTGAGTGCAGGGAAGGAAGCCGGCTTCGGCAGAAGGAGAGGATGGGCCTCAGACAATCACAAGGGAATCTCTTAGGGTGATCAGCCTGTCCCAATTTGCCTGAGACTGTCCTAGCTTTAGCACTTACAGTCTGATGTCCTGGGAAGACCAGGTTGGTCACCCTAGGAGCTCTAGAACTGCAATGGTCTTACAGAGATACCCTGAATTGCAACCAGTTGTCTGCGCCTTTATACACATGGATCAAACATTCACTGAATACAGGATGTCCTCTTGACCCCCAAAAGGCACAACCTTGGGTGAGGTGGCCTTCCTCAGCTGAGGGCCATTTCTGGACTCATCTGTGAGCTGTCAGTCACCAGCTTTTTCAGCAGCCAGAGGAATAACTGCTTGAGTACTGAAGGGGACCCTATTGGAAGGTGCCTAATTTGCAATAAGTTGTACTCTGGACTCTCAGAAAGTCTCTGAATATTGATGGATCCAAATGTGGCCCCAGTTAGTCCCTTGTGAGCAGTTGTTGGGCAGAATAAATGTTTTATGCTCACTTTGTTAAAGATGGCGCTGCCCACGTGGAGGCTGTTGCCCAGGTGATATTAATGTGTGTCTCTGTGGGCTGTGGGCAGGCAGAATCCTTGTAGCCTGGGGCTTGGTTTTGGGATTAAGCCTTTCCCACTCTTTTTGATGTGGGGTGGTACAATCCCATCATGCCCCAGATAAGTGACTTTGTATTAGAGACTTCCCTATTTTGTATATTGGATTAAAGGTTTGGATTTCTACACTATAAAATAGGGGCAGAGCGGGAGCTCTCTTGGTTCCTGAGATTATCATTAGAGGAGAGAGCAGAGAGGAGAGGGGAGAAAGGCCACGTGGAGGAGGCCAGGAGAAGCAGCCAAGATGGTGGAGTGCTGAGTGAGAAGCCAGTTAGTGCAGAGTTTGTGCAGAGAGAAGGAAGAAGATGGGGAACAGAGGTGAATAAGTCTGGTGAGCTAGAAACCTTTGATTCTAGAAAACTCAGATAAGTCAGTAGCTTTGTGAGCACTGAATATGAGTGGGTTTTGGAGCCCAGTGTGTGTTTTTACTTGCCTGCCGGGTGCAAGCTAGAATTAAAGATGACAACCCATCAGTTTTTGGCTCTGTTGTTTCTTTACCGACTGTCCGAATCCAATGTGAACCTGCATAGGCCAGGCTGCTGTGATAGTGGCCCTGGCTTCTGGCTTTACAGCAGTCATCGTAATCTGGAGATCCAAAGGTCCAACTAAAATTCCTGGCACTTGGGGAAATTCTAGTCACCGCCTGTCTATTGGAGGAGCTGTTCCAGCCCTCTGATGTGGGTACATGATCGTTCCGGTGATATGAATCCTGATGGCCCTAACCCATCTTCCCCCTTCATTTCAGCCACTTTGGAGAGGGACTTTAGCCAGGCCAAGGGTATAATGGGCACTGGGAGGACATTGGCTGTCCCTACCTGATGAAGCAAGTATAACCCTCTATATACTACAAGCATGTGCTCAGAAGTCAACCAGCTCACATTCTCATCCATTCCTGACCTGTGGGCAGTTGTTAATGTCTTTAAACTTCAGTTGTCTCAATTATAGATGAGATTAACAATGTTTGATTTTTAAAGGTTCTTGCAAAGATTAAATGAAATTTAGCTAGTTAGCTAGACAGATAGACATATATTGAAGGGTACTATATCTTAATGGTTAGGTACTCACATTTTCTTGATTTCATGTTTTTGCTTTTACCATTCACTAACTATATGCCATATGCCTCTGGGAAAATTCTTAGCTTCTATATACCTCAGTTTCCTCATCTGTAAAATGAGCTGTAGTAGAATTAAATGAAATAATCTATTTAAATGACTGTGACTAGAGCTTAACACACAGGAAAGCACTAAATGTATGCTACCTCATTATTATTCAAAGTCCCAGCACAGTGTTTGGCATACAGCAAGTGTTTAACAAATTGTCTGTTATTAAGAGGGAAGTATTGGCCCTGACAAGCTGGCTCGGTGGATAGAGCACCAGCCCTGTGTGCAGATGTCCCAATTCAATCCCCTATCAGGGTATATGAGAAGCAACCATCTGCTTCTCCCTCCCTCCCTCTCCTCCTACTCTCTCTCTCTGTCTACCCCTCCTGCAGCTAGTGGCTAGATTGGTCTGAGCCTTGACCCCAGGCACCAAAGATGGCTCAGTTGATTTGAGCATCAGCGCTGCCAGGTGGATCCTGGTTGGGGCACATGCAGGAGTCTGTCTCACTATGTCTCCTCCTCTAACTTAAAAAAAAAGATGGAGGTAAATTTCTGCAATTAGTAATGAAACAATGATAAAAGACCCTTTTCTAATGATGCCTCTTTTTTCCTTCTTGAATGGGGCATTTTAGTGGTGAAACTGGAAGTGTGTGTGCCCTCTTGGGAGGTGCCTTTGGGACAAGAGAATGGAGATGGCCTGGACTAATATCCAGGTAAGAATGATGGGGATTCTGGATGTCTGGATCCGGCTATGTCCTAGATTAGTGGTTCAAAATATATGGTTCCAAAACCTACACTACCACCAGCGGAGAAC
The DNA here is from genome assembly GCF_036850765.1 of Saccopteryx bilineata. Taxonomy (NCBI): domain Eukaryota; kingdom Metazoa; phylum Chordata; class Mammalia; order Chiroptera; family Emballonuridae; genus Saccopteryx; species Saccopteryx bilineata. The sequence goes on along the minus strand of NC_089502.1, from coordinate 136,825,789 downwards.
TTGTTAGGAATGCAAATTCTTGGATTATATCCCAGACCTACCAAATCTGAAGCTCTGGGGCAGAAACCCAGTAATCTCTATTTTAACAAGTTCTTCAGGTAATTCTGATACAGGCTCAAATTTGAAAACTGATGCCCTATCCCTGGTCATCAAACTACGGCTCACGAGCCATATGTGGCCCCTTGACTGTGGCTCTTCCATAAAATACCACATGCGGGCACCACCTCGATAAGGAATGTACCGACCTATATAGTTTAAGTTTGAAACCTTTGGCTCTCAAAAGAAATTTCAATTGTTGTACTGTTGATATTTGGCTCTGTTGACTAATGAGTTTGCCGACCACTGCTAGGCTTTAGAAAAAAGATGAACATAACCTTAGAATTTTGATGTTAGAGGTGGAGCCATGCTTCTGGAGACAAGTGACTTCCAACAAATTCCTTCATAAAATGGACATCAGTCCTTGGAGTTGGCCTTCCATGGAGAGAGGACCAGTGACATCTCTATGCCACATTATAGTGTGTATATGCAGCTCAGCCCTCTGTGTGTGCTTGGTCTATAGTAGATGTTCAATAAATAGTTACTGAGATAAGGAACAAGGAAAGACATGCAGAGGACAAACATGCTCAGTATGTTCCATTGCTTAAGCCACCACAGTCTCTTCTTCATCCAAATCCTGGAACAAGTGAGTGCTCAAGTGGGCCTCCCCACAGCACACCTGTGGGCCTGACTCAGCACAGCTGTTGAATTAAACCAGCACATCATCTCTCTCAGGCTAGGGATATAGCCATCCATCACCTCAACTATCCAAGTGGCAAGACCCCCCTCCCCTCATCCTCATACTCAAGTTTCTAAAATATTAGAGATTTAGGGAATCCAGAAAAAAAAAACACGGAAAAAATCTCCCTCTGCCCAAAGGTTCTGATGTTTAGTGTCGGTCATTGCTCCTAATGACATACACCTTGGAATCTTTTTTTTTTTTTTTTTTTTTTTGCATTTTTCTGAAGCTGGAAACAGGGAGAGACAGTCAGACAGACTCCCGCATGCGCCCGACCGGGATCCACCCGGCACGCCCACCAGGGGTGACGCTCTGTCCACCAGGGGGCGATGCTCTGCCCATCCTGGGCGTCGCCATGTTGCGACCCTCCTGGGTGTCGCCATGTTGCGACCAGAGCCACTCTAGCGCCTGGGGCAGAGGCCACAGAGCCATCCCCAGCGCCCGGGCCATCTTTGCTCCAATGGAGCCTTGGCTGCGGGAGGGGAAGAGAGAGACAGAGAGGAAGGCGCGGCGGAGGGGTGGAGAAGCAAATGGGCGCTTCTCCTATGTGCCCTGGCCGGGAATCGAACCCGGGTCCACACCTTGGAATCTTGCTATAGCCATACATATAAAAATTTTGAGAGTTGAGAAAAAGTTGAAACATTTGTTTCTGTATTTTTAAGATATGAAAGTATATGGGAGTCCCATTGGGAACAAATGGCTTTGCATTTTCTAAATCGCTAAAACAAAACCATAAGTTAGAATCCTCTGTTCTACATTCCATATGGCTTTAATTAATTCACAAAATGAGTAAGTGTATTTTTCATTTAAAGGAAAGGGATTTTGGCAGCAGGACCACTTACTTTGCACTAGTTAATGGAGCAGTAAGGAAAACACAGAAAAATATTAATCATATTTGAAAACATGGCTAGCTGTGGAGTTAGGCTATTAACCACTTACAGCACTGCTTATAGAAATAATACAACATACTCAAAGAGAATTATCATCCTATTATTAGTATTATCTTATAAGAAATTAATATACCAGGATGTAATTTCTTTAAAAAATAAATAGAAAACACTAACTCCTGCTACTGAATAATGCCATCTTCCCATGTAAAGCATCTTATAATTTCAAACATGTGATTTTACCGTCACCACATCTACTCTAAGGAAAATTAATAGAAAGACTAGAAATATTAGAATTCTTGGTCACAAAATTTGTAGGAAACGTTGTTTATTCTTTAAAAAGTGAGGGAAACTGTAAATTCCTCAACAACAAAGGTATCCTGGATAGTTCAAAGGCAGGTTTCTTAAAAGGTACTGCCTGTTGCTTCCAAAATGACTTTGTCTTTTGTATTACTATTGATTTTTACCCATATAGTAAGTGTATTACACATAACACCAAGGTCATTTCATCCCACAATTTGTAAAGATGGCTTTCAAGCTGAATACATGGGATAATGATGAATGCTGCTGCATTTAGAGCAGATGGGAACATCCTGGCAAAGTCAAAAACTGTACTTGGCAAAGTGGCAAAGTATGTGAGAAGAGTTCTTGAAGAACAAGATGGTACTGGATGCACTCCAGGATAGCATCGATCAGCTCATTGAGATAACCAAGATGTATTAGCTTGCTAGACCTGCCGTAACAAAATCCATAGACTGGATGGGTTAAACGACAGAAATGTATTCTTTCACAGTTCAGGAGGCTAGAAGTCCAAGATCAAGATGTCAGTAATTTTGTTTCTTCTAATGCCTCTCACTATGTCCTTACATGGTCATCTTTCTGCCTGTGTTGTAAGGACACCAGTTATATTGGATTATAGAGCCATTTTAAAGTCCCAATCTCAACTTAATTACCTCATTTGCAAATACAGTCACATTTTGAGGAACTGGAGATTAGGGCTTTAATATAATGAATTTTGAGGGGGGCACAATTCATCCCATAACAGCAGAAAACAAAATTCTTCTAGTTTGGGGAATGTAGCTTTTCATCATTCACTCACTTAATGTGCTTATTCATTTAATGAACAAATAATTCTGAGTCTCAACTGTAATCATTATAATTCAAGACAGATACTAAATTTGGGTTCCTGGATCCAAGTCTAATGCAGAGTATGGGATTCCCCTCATGCCAACAAACAATTTTCAGACACCAGCAGGGTGTCCAAGAGTTCAACTCAATTTTCACACTACTTATCTAGAAAGAACATCAGATTTCATGGGTAAAATCCCAATAATCAACTCATTAACATAACAAAAGACATTTTCCCGCCCCCTTCAATACTTATGAAATTTCAAGGGTTTCAAGAACCAGGAATGCCTGACCTGTGGTGGCGCAGTGGATAAAGCATCAACCTGGAAATGCTGAGGTCGCCGGTTCGAAACCCTGGGCTTGCCTGGTCAAGGCACATATGGAAGTTGATGCTTCCAGCTCCTCCCCCTTCTCTCTCTGTCTCTCCTCTCTCTCTGTCTCTCCCTCTCCTCTCTAAAAAAATGAATAAATAAAAAAAATTTAAAAAAAGAACCAGGAATAATGGAGGAAAACTAGATATATATGATCATATGAATGACCAAAATATATTTCTCATAAATTATAATATCACATATAGGAAGGGTGATACAAGTTTATATTGGGGGATTTAACCTGGTCAGAAATATGAATGAAAACCTCCCTAAAGAAGTCACAATTCAACCAAGATGTAAAAAACTAGTAGATTTGAAACAAATGAAAGGTGGAAGAAAGTATTTTAGAAGAGAAAACAGTATGTACAAAGGCAATCATGTCAAGGAGTATATGTGAAGGAGTAAAAAGAAAGTCACTATAGCCAGATCAGGAAGATGAAGGGGAGATTTGGGACCAGATGAGGCTGGACAAACAGGTAGAGGCCATATGGGCAAAATCTTGTGACACAGATTAGGGATTTTGTGCCTATTTGATGAGTAATGATTTTAAAGTGTTTAAAATTAAAGTGTTTTGGGTAAAAATGGTGAAGATGAAGGGATTAAGAAGTACAAATTGGCAGTCACAAGTAGTCATGGAGATGTAAAGTACAGTGTAGAGCAGGGGTCCCCAAACTACGGCATGGCCCGCAGGCTGCATGCGGCCCCCTGAGGCCATTTATCCGGCCCCCGCCGCACTTCTGGAAGGGGCACCTCTTTCATTCATGGTCAGTGAAAGGAGCATAGTTCCCATTGAAATACTGGTCAGTTTGTTGATTTAAATTTACTTTTTCTTTATTTTAAATATTGTATTTGTTCCCGTTTTATTTTTTTACTTTAAAATAAGATATGTGCAGTGTGCATAAGGATTTGTTCATAGTTTTTTTATAGTCCGGCCCTCTAACGGTCTGAGGGACAGTGAACTGGCCCCCTGTGTAAAAAGTTTGGGGACCCCTGGTGTAGAGAATAATGTCAATAATATTGTAATAACTATGTTTGGTGCCAGGTGGGTACTGGAAATATTGGGAGGATCACTCTGTAAAGTATATGATTGTCTAACCACTATCCTGTACACTTGGAACTAATACAAAGTAATATTGACTGTTAATGGTAATTGAAAATAATAAAATTAATTAGATAAATAAACAAATAAATAAATAAAATTCAAGTGCTTTAAATATAGGGAGGAGGAATGAGGATGGACACACTCCTACCACTTTGACTATAGTGTTGAGAATGGACAGCAGTAGAGAGGAAGTAGGTCAGCAAGTTAGGAAATGTTTGCAGAAAGGTTCAGGAGATGGTGGAGAGACAAAAGAAGTTGTTGGGTTTACAAATATTTAAGAGGCAAAACCAAAAGGATTAAAAATATATTGAATTTATTGGGGTGGCATCAGTTAATAAAATTATATAGGTTTCAGGTATACAATTCTATAATACATCATCTATATATTGTATTGTGTGTTCAGCACCCCAATTCAAGGTACAAGTAGGGTAAGGAGGATAAATGGTAATGGAAGGAAACTTGATTTGGAGTGGTGAAACTCAAAAGGATTTAATTAATGATGAATTAGACATGTTTTGGGGGGAATGGTGAAGAAGAGAAATAAATTGAGAATTACTACTAGTTTTCAAAAACAGATGAAAAACGGTAACATTCCCTGACATGAGATCAATAGGATAGTACAGGGTGTTGGAGGAAGTCATATTTTGCTTTGGATCCTGTTGAGTCTGACATTTCTTTAAGCCATCAAAGAGGAATAAAGTAGACAATTAGACCTACAGGTCTGGAGTGCAGAGTAAAGGTTTCTGCTGAAAATACAAATGTGTGTGTTATTCCCTTAAGGGTGGTAACTGAAGATGAAGATGTGGGTAAAATCAGCAACAGAGAGTAAAGAGTGAGAAGAGAAGCAGGTT